>NC_090315.1:28287914-28904645 GCF_039906515.1 Pseudorca crassidens | reverse complement strand
AGCGAAACCTCGGGAACAGGGCCTCACCCAGCAGTAATGCACTGGACCCAGGAAGGAGGCCCGAGGGTCAGGGCTCGAGGGAGGGGCTGAGCCTCTGGGGTACCCCAGGCCAGCAAAGAAAAGGCTTCAGGGCAGGGCACCTGCCTACTTGGACGAAGCCCGGCCTCGAGGCCACCCGTCGGCAAACACCTCTGTCTCCAAGGCCTCCAACTCACCCGCTCCAGCCTTGGCTGCCCTCGGCCCAAACCAAAGCCCCACCCAAGGCCTTAGCCGGCCCCCGCGCCCAGACCCACACGCCCCTCACCTGCAGCCCTACCCGGACGCTGGGCGTGGTGAAGGCCCCCATCAGAGCGCCGAGCACCAGGAGGTGGGAGGTGCTGGAGACAACCCCGGCCACGACGGCACCCCGCGTGCTGAAGGGCAGCAGTGTGTACACCACGAAGACCACGAACAGGAAGAAGGGCACCTGCACACAGAGGCGTCGTGAGCGCGGCCACCACGCCGCCCCCGCCCGGGGCCCAGCTGGGGTCACTCGCAGCCCCAGCTCGTGGGGATGGCCCTGGAAGCCTGAACTCTGAGGCTACGCCCCCCTCCCCGCGCCCTCGGCCCTCAGGTCGGCCCCTTCCCCCACCCTGTGTGGCGAGAGGCAGCGACAGACACAGGATAGAAGGAGAAAACGATGCCCAGCCAGCATCATCTCCTACAAGCTATTTACCGTCTGGGGCTGAGGCTGCGCCTCCGCCGCCCTCGTGACCCAGCGAGCTCTCGCCTGGTGCCCACTGCCCACGGCCCTCCCTCCGCAGGAATGGTAACTACTGCCACCCCCAGCAGCCCAGCTCACCGGCCCCGCCCACGCTCTGAGCTGGCCCCTGCTGCTCCCCACCCCCCCCACCCCGCCCACCCCGCCCGCTCCCACCCCTGCTGGGAACGGCACCCTCCCCCGAGCTTCCCACCTGCATGGCTTGCCCGAGCCTCACCCCACCCCAGTCACAGGACCCAGCCCCAGTGGTCAGAGCCGCCCCCCTCCCCGGTGACAATGACCGTCCAGGGCTGGGCCCATGCCCCAGGCCAGCCAGCGCAGCTCAAGCTGGTTGAGAAAGGGCTGTCTCTTTCAGCTGGCCTGGGTAGGCTGGTGGACGGGCAGCCCGGAGGTGCCGCAGGCACCTCTGTCCCGAGCTGGGGGTGGCCTGACAGGGAATGAAAGAGCACAGAGGCAAGCAGAGCCGGGAGAACTCGGGACCTGGCCTTCCTGCTGAAGCCGCGGACCAAGCCCTGGGCCCCTCCCGGCACGTGAGCCACTTCGTGCCTTTTTGCCTCTTTGAGCTGGAAATGTGTCATTTCCAGAAAGAGCACAGCCAGACATTCAAGTGGACACTCTTCTCCCACCTCACCCCCATCTCATCAGCACAGGCCTGAGAGAACAAGATCAGCCCAGGGCCCATCTCAGTCACAGAACCACAGCCCGGAGAGAGGGAGGGGCCCGTGGCTGGCACACCCAATGCGGCCGGTCTCCAGAAGGGATCTGATGCCCAGAGTGCACAGCTGGCTGGCAGCCCCCAGCCCCCAGGGGCGCCAGGGTCCCCTGCCCTGTTACCTGCTCCCAGTCACAGGCCTCCTTCATCCATGAGTCAAACACCAGCACGTAGCCCAGCGTCACAAGGCAGGCCCAGATGAGTAGCGCCGAGGCCCTGAGCCACCGGCGGACGAGGCACTCAACATACACGAGCGCGTAGAGAGCCACAAACACGGCAAGCGTGAAGAACGCCGTCCCCAGGACAGCCTGGTGTCTGGAGGGGTCCTGGGGGGGGGAGGGGGCGGGGGGAGAACACACACAGAAATGCGGTAGCTTTCCTCAGCAGGGTGCCACCTCCTCCAGAAAGCCTGCCAGGTTAGCCTGTCCAGCCTGCCCTAAGCAAGGTCACTTGCTGCTTCCTCCACGTGGGTGGTGGCCATCCTGCCTCTAAACATCAAGTTCTTTCTTACCTCAGGCTTTGTGCTGTTGCCTCTGCTAGGGGTGCCTTCACCACCATCTTTCCCCAGTCACCTGTGGGGCCCAGCCCTACGACGTTCTCACTCCCCACCCCTCCCCCTCAGGCGTCCCCCGGGGTCCCCAGCAGCTCTGTGCACACCTGCAGGGCACAGGTACAAGAGCACAGGAGCAAAGTTGTGCAAAGCCTCCTGGGGGAGAGGCCAGTGCTCCTAACTCATGAAGAATGAATGGATGTTTATGAGGAAATATGACCAAAGGCATCCCAGACAGGGGAAGAGCGGAAGGAAAGGTACAGAAACGTGACACTGTGGGGAGAAGGTAACAGGCAAGACGTTCACAGGTGGACAGCACCTGGTTTCCCCCAGAGGCCCGTAAGCTCCATGAGCACAGAGACTAATCTGGGGCCAGCACCCAGTGGGTGCTCAGTAACTCTGTGCCGGATGACAAAACAAAGGCCCTCGGGTTTACATCCACAGAGATACAGGCATCACCGGCAGAGCACCTACTGGGTGCTGGCCACCTTACACATATCACCCTGTTAACAGTCTGTAGTCTCTGATGTCTTCTTCTAGAACTTTACTGTCCCATACAGCCACCACTAGCCACATGTGGCTATTCAAAATTAAATTTCCAACAATTAAAGATAAAATTGAAAATTCAGTTCCTCAGTCATACTAGCCACATTTCAAGGGCTCAACAGCCACGCAGAGGTAATGGCTAGAGCAGGACGAGGCCTAAGGCAGAGATAATATCAGTGGTGCCTGCTGTCTTAAGAAGGATTCTGAGACACACACGCCCCCACCCCGGCCGGCTCCGTGAGAAAGAGTGCTGGGATTGATGCATGATGTCTGCCACGGTACTGGAAGTGGGAGTGGTGATACACAGGCCTTCAGTAAAATCAAAGTCCATTGTGGAGAAAAGTGAGGGTAATTTATTGGGCCAAATTAATGTAACATCTAAAACCACCCCAGACTTAAAAATTAAAATAAAAAATGTGTCTTCCTCCAGCCTAAATATGCTCCGTAGCACTTTACAGATGCAGAAACTCAGGCTTTAAGAAGGTGATGACTTGCCCAAGGCCTCACAAGTACAAAGCATCAGAGCTGAGACCCGGAGCCCAGGGAAGCCCCCAACGCCCACGGGCTGCCCCCACTCACCCCGTAGCTGAAGGCGATGATGATGAGGACGGCGCAGGCAGTGATGGCCACCAACAGGAGTGTGAGTAGCAGCGGCCCATGCTGGCTGGTGAGGCGGTACTTCTCGTAGAGCGTGTCGTGGTTGGGGCCCTCCTCGCCCTCGTTGAGGAAGTAGCGCCCCTTGGCCGGCATCCTCCACCTCTGGCACACCCGCCCAGCAGTCCACGCAGGAAACCCTGCAGCCTGGGGAGCATCTGTCTGCCAACACCCACCCCTGTGCGCCTAGGCCTCTGGTTTCTCCGAGCCAGGCAGGCGGAGCTGGGCAGGAGTCCCCTCAGCCAGCAGCTCCATGGACACGCGGGGCCTGCACTGCTCCAGCCGCCAGGCCTCGCTCACTGCAGAGCCCGCATCTGCTTTTGCATCCAGGCCCGAATGAACAGACACGCAGGGTCCTCAGCTCTGCAGAGACACAAGGCAGACCAAGATTTGACCTGGACTGGGAAGGCTGGCATCGGGCGAGAGCAAGGCCAGGCCTCATAGCCCCAGGTCTGATTTATCAACCTTAACCAAACCTAACTTTTAAGTCTTTAAAGCTTGGCCCACCCCAAGGTCATAAAGCTGGTCTCCTGTGTTTCCGAGAACTGCGCGGTCCGATGCAGCAGCCACTAGCCACATGTGACTATCAAAAATTTAATTTAAGTTTATTAAAAGTGAAATTAAAAGTTCAGTCCCATATAGAGGCTACGTGGAGAAGACAAATGGTGGCAGGAGGCGGCCAAATCTACGACGTGGGCTAGTCAACAACAGTGGTACCCAGGAGAGATCCTGGAGGGCTTGCTAAACCGCAAATCACGGGGCTGCATCCCCAGTGTCAGCAGGACTGGAAGGGGCCTGAGAAGAAACGTGCATTTCTCACATGTTCCCAGAAGCTGCTGAAGCTGCTGGTCCACACTTTGCAAACTACTGGCCTACAGGACAAATAACCCACTATTAACCAGTCAGTACCACGAGAGAGAGTGGGGGTGTTACAGAATAAAATAAATCTAAAAGGCTTACGAACCCAATGCGATAGAAAGGACTTTACCTGGATTTTGATTTTTAAAAGCTGCAACTACAAAAAAAATGTTGAAACGGCTGGTGAAATCTAAATGTGAACTGAAGGTGGGATTAAGTTAATAAATGACACTTAATTTTTTTGAGTATAATAATAGCTTGATGATTACATTTAAAACATTTTGAAAATTAAAAAAAAAAAAGTCAGCCCCTCAGCCACAGCAGTCACATTTCAAGCGCTCAACAGCCCACACAGCGAGCGTTTATTACACTGGGCAGCACAGAGATAGAGCCCTTCCATTATCCAGAAACTTCTACTGGAAGGCACTGCTCTAGAAGTTTGAACAGTTTACTTTCACATGTAGGTCTCCGATCCATCTCAAGGAACTCCTGTGTATGGTGTGAGGCAGGGACCAAGCTTCTTTTTTCTGAATGGATATCTAATTACCCCACCAGCCTTTCGTGGAACCGCCATCCTTCCTTCAAGAGTTTTAGTGGACGCACCTCTGTCCTAAGTCAGGTGGCCATGCATGTGAAGCCTGTTCGCAGACTTTCTTCTGTTCCAATGGTTCTTGTGCAAAGACCTCACTCACTCGATTACTGGAACTTCTCAGTGAGTCTTGTGTCTCAGACACTAACGCCAGCTTCACTCAGAGCATACCCCTTGCATTCATGTTATGTTAAGCTTCCACGTAAGACTGAATTTTTCTAAAAGGGCCCACTGACAAGAATTTAAGAACCTTGCAAGCTTCGCTTCATAGATAAGGAAACTGAACCTCAGAGAAGAACACGGTGGACCCTTTATGACAAAGTTGAGAGCGGACCCCAGGCTTGCAATGCTTAGCCCAGAGGGGCTCCCTCTTTCCCCAGCACCATTCATTTATTTGCCCATTTGTTTATTCCCAAACAGCTCGTTAACCATGCCTAGGGCACACCAAGCCCATTATATCTCCTGTGTGTCAGGCTAGCTCTCTCTCCCCCTAGGGCTCCCAGTCTCCAGGGAGAGAAAGTTACCAAAAAAATGTGCAATCCCTAGATGCAGCGACTGGGGCTTGGGGTGGCTGACATATTCCCAGCAGGAAGCTTGTGTCAAGGGAGCAGCCCTGGACCAGGAGTCCAGGCCCCCAACATCCTCCAGGCCTGCATCAGCAATAGGAACCAGGACAGGGCAGGGGGCAGGGAGGTGGACATGGGAAGGCTCAGGGCAGTCACAAAGGGTGCAAATGGCCACTGGTGGAAGCTGTGAAGGAAAGTTGGTCCACAGCCCCCAAAGGCAAAATAGCAGGGCACCCAGAATCCCAGAGTCTGAGTGAAGTCCCCCAGTGAGTGCCAACTGCCTTGAGTAACCTGGGGCCACCTTGGATCGAGAGTCACCTGCGGCACTATTCCACCTGGGAGCTCCTGTTCCTCAAACCCCAGGAACAAAATGGAAAAACCACATATTTGGTGGGGGAGGAAGGGGCTGTCTGCCTGGAGTCCTGGCCCCTCTGCTCCTTCTGGGCCCAGGCAGGTGTCTACAAGCCTTGGCAACTACCTGTTTAACCCAGGCAACCCTGAGGGGGTTGGGCCAGGACCGCCAAAGTGTGCAAAGTGTTTGGACAAAAGCTACAAATCTGATTTCTACGTGAAATACTGATTTCCAACTGTTGCCAGCTGATTTCTAAAATGTGCTTGGTGCCAACAGCCAAAACGTGGAAACACCTGAATGCCCATCGACGGATGGATGGATGAAGAAGATGTGGTGCATATGTACAATGGAATACTACTCAGCCATAAAAAAGGATGAAATAATGTCACCTGCAGCCACATGGATGCAACTAGAGATTACCATGCTAAGTGAAGTAAGTCAGAAAGACAAAGACAAATACCAAATGATATCACTTATATGTGGAATCTAAAACATGGCACAAATGAACGTATCTACAAAACAGAAACAGACTCATAGACACAGAGATCAGACTTGTAGCTGCCGGGGGAGAGGGGAGGGAGAGGGATGCACTGGAGTTTGGGCTTGGTAGATGCAAACTATTACATTTAGAAGGGATAAACAACAAGGTCCTACCGTATAGCACAGGGAACTATATCCAATCTCCTGGGATAAACCTAATGGAAAAGAACATAAATATATGTGTAACCGACTCACTTTGCTGCACAGCAGAGATCTGCACAGCACTGTAAATCAACATTACTTCAATTTTAAAAATTTATAAAATTTGCATAGCGCAGCCCACTAGTTTGCCACCTCTAAAGCTATACTCACCAGTCTTTGTTCCACAAGAGGCATTTTTTGAGTACTAGCCATATATGCCCAGCCCTGTGCTAAAGGGGTCACGAAACAAGGTAAGGTCCCTGCCCTGAGAAGCCCCCACTCCAGGGCACGTGTAAAACAGCTGTCATGCTGTCACGCCAGGTGCCTGCACATCCACCTCCACTCTCGCCTTCATAACCTGCTAAGGCCAAGGTGTTACAGCCATTTCCCAGATGCAAAACTGAACCCAGAGAGGGAGCGTGCCTTGCCTAAGATTACACAGCTGGAGCTGGTTGGTAGAAGGGCTGGGATTCAAACCTGAGTCTGCCAGCTTCCAAACCAAACCAGGGCTCCTTGGCCCAGCCTCACTGTCTTACTGAAATGAGAAAGGCTTCCCCATGGAGCTCCTTCCAGAAGCAGCAGGTCCCAGTGACTGAACCAGTTGTCAGAAGTATACACAACACTGCCTGTCTCTCCGGCCTGGTGCAAACACCAGTGCACCGGGACTGCCAGGCTGAGAAACCCCAAACTCCAAGGAGCCAAGGCAACTCCCCAGAGCTGCTCCATCCCCCAGGCAAAGCCCCCAGAGCAGAGCTGTGGGTGGCCAGGACATGCACAAGTGTGCATGTGTGTGCACGTGTGCACGCGCACATGCACGCGCGCGCGCGCACACACGCACACACACACACACACACACACACACACACACACACCATGGAGCCTTTCACCCCAGATGCCAACCTGCCCTTCCAGGCACACAAAGCCGGGCTGAGCCAGGCATGGAGAGAGAGGGATTAGTTGGAAGATTCCGAGAGTCTTGGGAATTCAGGCCTGGTAAACACTCCTCTTGGGGATCTAATTAGGCCACTTCCTGGGCAACGGCAGGCGGGAGAGGAGGCAGACAACGGGCAGTACTGGGCACGGAGACTAGGCCCCCCAGGGACCCCGTCCAGCTCTGGCAGAACGAGGCAGGGCTGGGAGGAAGGGCCGCACTTCTCCCTCCTGCAGACAACCCAGCACCGAGAGGCACCTGCACAGGCCAGCTCCTCTCCAGGAGGAGACCCAGAGGCCCCTCTGTCAGGGCAGGTTTCAAGGCCCCTCTGTCCAATCTCCAGTTCTTCTGCCAGTTGCCAACTCAGCTGATAACTGGGAGGGCCCCATGAGGCCCTGGATGAACCCCTCTGCCAGGTCTCCAGCAAGTGTTGCCGCAAGCTCAGCTCGCAGGCCTCGGCGATGGGAAGCTCATCCCCTCTCGGGCCAGTCTTCTCCAGCACTGGGCGCTGCTCGGACTGTAAGTCCGACCTGAGGTCAAGCCAGGCCCTGCCTCCCCGTCACTCCCTCACCCACACCCCGCGGGTCCTCTGTGAACTCCAAAGACACCAAGAGCAGAGACATCGAGCCCTTTTACCTGGAGAGGCTGGGTTCCCAGGGCTGCCTCACCATCACTCACACCTCACAATAACTCTGGCAGGGGAGCAGTCCCATCTCACGGAGGAGGGGGACCCCAAGGGTCCAGTTGGGAGGGTGTTTCCCGCTTCTGCTGGACACGGTCCTCTCCCCCTCTCTCAGCCCTGGTTCCGGGGCCACATGACCCAGGTCTGGCTCATCAGCGCAGTCTCTCCCAAGCCGCAGTGACTGGTTTCAAGATGCACATGTGACCAAAACCATGTCAGCGAGATTACTCTTTGGGACGTTTGCTGGCCCACGAGGAAAAGATGCTCCCTTTGCCCGCGGCCTGGAGCCGCTGGCACCACCTGAGCCACCACAGTAGACAGCCCACCTGAGAAGGAAGCCCACCCGGAGAAACGATGAGAGACAGAGCCCTGAACACACCCGCTGGGGCCGCCAGATCCAGCTCTGTCTGAGGCTCAGGCAACCCCCAGATATTTCCTCCAAGGGACAGTCAATACCCCTCCCAGCTGAAGCCAGGGGAGCTTCCGGCACTTGCAACCAAGAGTCCCAAGGCCCATGTTGGGCCTCCCGCCCCAGTTTGCTGTGTCCAGAAAGCCCTCGTGGCCCCTTGATGAGTCCAAGTCGGGAGAAGTTAGCTCAAAGGTGAGAGCGGGCCCCTGCAGACGCAGCCAGTCCTGGCTAAGACCTCCTCTGGAGGGACGCCAGCCAGCGAGGGGAACCCTTCACCATCCCCACCCCAGCTCATACCTCTGTCACCGTGTCCCAAACTAAGCAGGGCAGCAGGGGGCTCAAGGCTGCGGGAGGAATTAGGGAGCGGAGGGATGTACTTAGGTAGAAACTGATACCGGCGGAATCAATCTCTTCCCCCAAGCGATCCTGGTGGACTCAGTTCCCCGCAGCCGCAGGGCCTGTGACTGAGCAGGACAGACCGTCACAAAAGCTACTGACTGCTTGCTGTGTACCCGGCACGGTAGTCTCTAAATCTGCACCCCTGCCCTGGAGGGGAGACTGCTGTGCCTGTTTTCTGGGTGTGGCAGCTGAGGCAAAGAGAGATTCAGTTACTTGCCTGAGGCCACAAAGCGCAAGAGAGAGGATTTGAATACAGGCCACTCAGGGCCCTGCCCGTCACCCTCCCAATGCTGACATTCAAAGAGCCCATAACATCTCAAAATGTCAGCCCCTTTCTGCCCTCCCCCTTCAAGGCCCCAGACAGAGGGTGGGGGGCAAAGTGGACTCCATCAAGGTACCTCCCTCTGCCTTCCAGGGGCAAGATGAGGCAGCCATGCCAGGGAGCCGCCTCGAAGCCAGCAAGATCCAGGAGGGCCTCTTCCTCCAGGAAGCCCTCTGAACTACCCCATACACAACGTCTTCTCCCTTCCCTGCAACAAGACAGGACTGGGGTCTTCTTGCCAAATACTGACAGGCGGGGTCCAGGTTCCTCAGCTAGAGGAGCTGCTGGAGATAGGGCGCTGGGACCTCGAATTATGAATGCAGGACGGGGCCCTCAGGGGTGCTCAGGAAATCCTTCCCCAGCGGAACTGGCTGATCTGGCAGCACCCCCAGCCCTACCACACCCCTGGGGGAGTTCTAGCCCACCCCAGCTTTCACAGACACAGACAGGATACCCACTTCCTCACCCAAGCAATACTGGCAGGAACCCAGCCCGGCTTCCTCTGGCCCTGCCCTGGCAGGCCCCAGAGCTGTACAGGGCCTGGTGGCCCCAGAAAGGGGAAGTGGGGCCTCGGGGTGTGAAGCGGGGCAGGCAGGCAGGCCTGAGGAGAGGAGAGGGCCCACTCGAGCCCCTCAGGCCGGACCCTGTACCCACGCCGTGCCCAGGTGACCGCACTGCTGCAGCCAGGAACCCACCAGCACTGCCTTGCCCCCTAGGCCAGCCCAGTGCCTGGTGGGCTGGGTCACTGGCAGACATTCTGTTTGCTGAGGGACTCATGTTAATGCCACCTCCCTCAGGAGACCCAGAGCTCTGTGAAGGAGAGCCACCAGCCCCGGCCTGGCACCTAGGGGCACCCAGAAAACCTCATGGGACTAAGGGCCTCCCCAAGCCTTAGTCGTGCCGAGGCCTAACCTCCCTCCCCATACCATTCTCTCCTGGACATCTGCGCCCCTCGGGAGGCCTTCCGAGACGTCTATCAAACATCCCCGCACCTGCCTCACCAAATTGTGGTGGGATTTACGTCTGTGTCCTGCAGCGAGGCCCCGGCAGAGGCTTGTGGGATGACAGATGGATGAGCCAACCAACTCGAGTCCTGAGTCAGGCAGAAAGGTGCAGAGAGCAGGCAGGGCGGCTTTGCTGAGGGGGCTGGGCGGCGGGCATTAGGGCAGAAGATGATGAAAACAGACAAAACAGTCTCCCCCAGAACCGGAAGTACCTGCTGCATCACACCTTTCCGCAGGTGAGCTGTACCTGGAGGGAGGAGGCCTGGGTTCAAATGCCAGCTCTGCTACCCTTGGCCATAGGAGTGGGCCTCAGTTTTCTCATCAGTAAACTGAGGTGCTGATACCCAAGTTCGGGGGAGAGCGAGGCACAGGTCCCCACGGCCAACAGGCCAAGTTTGTGAGGACAAAATAGCAAATGCACCCAGAAGGAAGGCTCAATTCCTAGAGCTGAGGAAGCCCAACCATGAGGTCCAAACAGGAGAGACAGAGGTGCACAGGGGGCAGAGCCCTAACAACCTTCCACTTTATCTCCCCACCTCCTGGCGACAGTCTGCAAAGCCACCAGGCAGGAGCAGAAGCCGAAGCCCCCAGTAGCATGTGCCCCCAGGCAGCCCTGCTCCCCAAGAACTCCCAGGCTGACTCTACCCCAGCCTCTAGGGACCACAAGCTGTCACTCAGTCTTGGGGTCTAGAGACCTGTGTTCCAGTCCCAGCTCTGCCACTAACGTGTTCTGTGACCCCTACCTGATCCGGGCCTCGGTTTTCCCTCTGCCAAAGGAGATGGTTATGTCAAACCTGTGAGGCCCAGCTCTGGGCTGGGCTAGGAACGGAGGTTAAATCATAAAACAAAGAGAACTGAGGAAAAGCTGAAAAGCCTGCGTGTTGCCATCTGGCCCCAGAGGGCTCATTCCAGGGGTGGGGTAGGGAATTGTTCTTTGCTCCTGAAATCCTCCCTTCCACTCTTTCTCTGGATTAGGCATTACCCTAGTCAATCTCTCCTCTAAAACACAAATACCTTGTCACCCCTCCCCCGCAAGGCTCCAGCCGCCAAGGATAATAAATCCAGTTTGCCATCTCCTGCGCCAATTCTAATGATGGTTAGTAATTGCCTAGAAGAGTTCATCTATTCATTCACGCATCTTGACAGAGAGTCACGCATTCACTCCTTCAGCAGATGTGCACTAACACCTTCTATGTGTCAAGAGGAAACTCAGCTCCAGGCACAAGTTTTCAGAAGGCAGAGACCTTGGTGCCCCCTTCCCCCAGGTGTCTGCAAATGGCTCTACACACAGGAGGTGTTCAGGCAACAATGTTTACTAACTGACCAACTAAACAACCAGGTTCCCATATTGGAAAGAACAGCTATATCTTCCCCCAACTCTTGCCTGAAATTCCACCATTAGTTATTCATTCCTTTAAGCACTATCTTCACTAGGCTCCCCCTTTAGAATGAAAACTTTCATGCCCATGTTTCATTCCTGATCCCTTTCCCCTCGATAACAAAGAACAGAAAGGGGAAGTCTAGATGGCCTTCAGGGACCTCATGTGGTGCTACTTCTGCCCAAGATGGCAGAACACTGGGCTTCCCATGGCCCACCCAGACAGTGGTTCTGCTGGTGACAGAAGATTTAACCCAGAGTAGCCACTGTCCTGGAAAGAGCAAGAAAGATTTAGGTTTAAGTCTTAACTTCTGCACTGCTAAGTTGCCTATTTAAAAAGTCAGCAGAGCCCAGAGGAGGGAGAGAAAGCTGGAGGCATAATTTATACCAGGATGATTTCCAAAGAGCAAGAAACCATGAAAGAATTCTCATATAATGCTGTAGTGAGTAAGTCCTTTCTAACCTGACACAAAACCTAAAAGCCACAATGAAAAGACTGATAAATTCGATTACAATTAAAAATTCTTTTTCTACATAGTAAAAACTATCAAAAGCAAAATCAAAAGACGAGCAAGAGATTATGGAGACATTTGCAATTTTTATCTCCCTAAAGAGCTAATCTCCCTAGTATGTAAAGAGTTCCTACAAATCAAAAAGAACAATAACCCAGTAGAAAAATGGGAGAAGAGGATGAACAGAAAGTTCACAGAAAGACAATACAAATCTCTTAAATATTTGGAAAGAAGCTGACCTCACCCATAACAAGAGAAATGCAAATTAAAACTACTATGGAAAACCATTTCTACCTACCCAATTGGCAAAGATCAGAGCATTTCATAAATCTGTGTTGGCTAGGCCGGGGGGAAACAGACACTCACGCTCACCCCTGGCGGGCGTGTGATTCAACACAACGTCTGGGGCAGGCAGTTTCATCATATCTAACAGACTCACTAATACAAACACACACCTTTTGACCTAGCAAACCTACATCAAGTAATTTACCCTATAAACACTTTCACATGTGTGAAATTTGACATATGTACAAAATTATTCATTGCAGCACTATATGTAACTGCAAAACATTGAAAACAATATGTGTATCAGTCTGGGGAAGATAAATCACAATACATTCTTACAGTGGAATACAACGCAGCTATCAAAAAGATGCAGCAGCCTGAACCACACTGTGGAAGGGCATCCTGTGAAAAATCCACATGGCGAAGGTCACGCCTAGGATGGATTAGGACTGAACCAGGACACAGAAACACCAAAACTGCTGCTCTGTCAGAGTGAACGAATCTTACTCCTCCTCATTTTCAGTTTCTATTTCTATTGTTATAATGTAGCTTATGCAATTTTTTTTAAGTTTTCAGTAGAAAAAACAAGATCGACCATATACAGAGTGCCTATCTTTAACAACACTGTATTATATACTTAAAATTTTTTCAAGAGACTTCCCTGGTGGCGCAGTGGTTGAGAATCCGCCTGCCAACACAGGGGACATGGGTTCAATCCCTGGTCCGGGAAGATCCCACATGCTGCAGTGCAACTAAGCCCGTGCGCCACAACTACTGAGCCTGCGAGCCACAACTACTGAAGCCCACGTGCCACAACTACTGAAGCCCGTGCACCTAGAGCCTGTGCTCTGCAACAAGAGAAGCCACTGCGATGAAAAGCCCACTCACCACAACGAAGAGTAGCCCCAGCTCACTGCAACTAGAGAAAGCCCGCATGCAGCAACAAAAACCCAATGCAACCAAAACTAAATAAAAATATATTTTAAAAAATTTTTTTCAAGACGGTAGATTTTATGTGTTCTTATCTTAAAAATAATAATGATAAACTAAAAGTGGGGAGGAAAATTTAGGCTGTGAGGGACAGGTTTATGGCATGGGTTGTGGTGATGGTTTCACGGGTGTATACTTATCGCCACACTTATGAAGTTGTATACAATAAAAATGCACAGCTTTTTGTACGTCACTCATACCTCAATAAAGGGTTTTTTAAATAAATACATAAAGTAAAAAATAACGACCCTAACAGAAAAACCCAAAGGGCAATATAAAGCGACTGATCACTGAAGTGACGCTCTAAGTTTATTAACATGGAAAGATGTGTTCCTGGCATGTTTGTCGGTGTGTGTGTGTGTATATGTGTGTGTGTGTGTGTACATATATAAATAGGTACGTGGGGACTTCCCTGGTGGCACAGTGGTTAAGAATCCAACTGCCAATGCAGGGGACACGAGTTTGAGCCCTGGTCCGGGAAGATCCCACATGCCGCAGAGCAACTAAGCCTGTGAGCCACAACTACTGAGCCTGCGCTCTAGAGCCCGCGTGCCTAGAGCCCGTGCTCTGCAACAAGAGAAGCCACCGCAATGGGACGCCCACGCACCTCAAGTAGCCCCCGCTCGCCACAACTAGAGAAAGCCCGCGCACAGCAACAAAGACCCACCGCAGCCAAAAATAAATAAATAATCTTTTTTTAAAAACTTATAAAATATGTATGTGAATACACAAAAAATAAATAGAGCCTATAAACGAAAGAAGAAGAAAAGGAAAACGAGCCCCAGGTCCATCAGGTCTAAGACGCATGACCCTGAAAAAGTTACTTATCCTCCTTGAGCCGCACTTGCCTCATTTGAAAGAAAGGGAGAATAACGTTCAGACCACCCAGGGCTTTGAGGGGATTCAGTGGAGGTGATGCAAGCAGAGAACGGTGGCGGGGGGCGGGGAGGGGGCTGCACCTGGCACAACACACCAGGTCAAGACGACAAGTACTACCAAGTTGGCAGAAAGGGCCTCAAGGGCTGTGGGTGGGCCCAGAACCTGCCCCTTCCCCTTCAGCCCACTCTGTCCTGAGCCTCAGCACCAAAGAGGTCAAGGCACCCCGGCCCCCTCCCTGCTCTGGAAGTGGCCTCGCCTCTGGGGTGGATACAGCAGTGTCAGCACCTTGGGACTGCTTTCTGGGGTACAAGCAGCATCAGCATCGCGTGGGCTCACACACCCACGCAGAGCCTAGCTGGACCTCAAGGGAGCAGCTGTCCACTGGGTCAAGGAAAGCGGGAAGGTGGGCCTGAGCCAGAGAGAGCTTCCAGGCAGCACGGGGTCCTCACCCCAAGGCCTCTAGGGTTGTGGAGAGGAGAGGAGAGGAAACACAACGCCCGGCCCTCCAGACACGTTCTGCACACCCTGAACCCAACTGGGAGACAGAGGGCAGGAAACCCGACGGGAGGCGCCCCTGCCATCAGCCTCCAAGCACCTGAAGGGAAGAGGCAAGGTCCTTGCATCCAGACCCCCAGGGCGGGTTAGGGTGCTCTCCCTCTGTTTCCAGCCAGGGGAACCAACTCTGGGATCCTAAGCTCCTCGTCCAAAGCCTCCTGGCTGGGATTCAAACTCAGAGCTGCCCACTCCAAGGCCCAGACTCCTTCCTAACCCTGCGTCTGCATTTCCTGAGGTGTGCCCTGCCCAACAGCAGGGCCGTGAAAAGCCACACGCACGCCAGTTTCTGGTCACAGGCAGTGCTGGGCTTCGCATTCTCTTCCTCCTTCTCTAAAGATACCCTGTGCACATTAGCAAATTCAAGGTTCTGAGAAGTCCTGCAGGAAAGCAAGCTGCTGAATTAATGAACACAGCTAAGCATTTCCCAGTCTTTTTGGCTCACGAGGCCCTTTTTGCATTAAATCTCTAAGGGATCCTCTTGGGGAAATGCTGACTTTGGCATCTCCAAGACTTGGCTCAGGGATCCTCCCCCAAGAAGACTCCTTGGGCAACTGTGGCCCACAGAGGCCACGATCTGCCCCTTTTCTGAGAGCCTGGGAGCTCCCTCAAGCTGGGCCCCGACTCCCCCGCCTCCACCTTCCCCTGGGCTGGGCTGCTGGGCTGCGTGGGCGCACAGGGACCAGCCCTGACCTTGGTCTTCAGGGTAGCATTCGGGGAAGACTGGAGGAGGCCCTGCCCTAGGGCAGTTTTCAGCTGGGGAAGCAATCTGCCCTGGGGAAGAGAAAGTGGGAAAAGGCACTGAATACCAACCAGGAAAGACCCTCCTGTCGTACTTCCTGCCTCTCCCGCGCAGGGCTGCGAAGCGCCCCCTGCCTCAGTCTCCCCACCTGCCATAAGCAAAGCAGCGCGGGGGACAGAGACCTAAGGTCCAGCCCCGCTCCGTCTCTCGCCCTCTGTGGGCCTGATTCCCCCAGGGGCAGGGAAGGCCCCCAGGGTGTGCGAGGCCCCTTCTCACTGAGACTACCAGAGAAGCTAGCCACAGAGAGGGCAGCGGGAAAGGCACGTGGAGAGGCACCTCCACGCAGAGGTCAGCCGGCCCTGTTGGGGCCGTGGCCTCCCCAGCACCCGTGAGGCATCACTGTCTCCCTAGTCTGGCTCCCAAAGCCAGTGCCTCCCCAAGAGGTCCTCCCTCGGACTCCCGCCACACCAGCCACCAAGAGTGCCCGGCCCTAACCCAAGATGCTAAGACCCCCCTTCCCCAAGGCTTCCTGGGGACTGTGTGAGGTCAAAGGGGCACATGGGGGACAGGGCGGGAGGGCTGCCTGGTAAAGCCCAGCCCAGAGCCCGGAAGAGCCCTTCTGCGGGGGAAGCAGCCCCAGCTGACCTCCCCGGCACCCCTAGAAGCCCGGCTTCCGGAGCCACAAACACAGGGGCTCGGGAGCCCCTCCCCACGGCTGTGCTTGGGCTCCCCTTCCTTCCAGGCTCCGCCGGGCACAGGAAGTCGCCGTGATGGAGGCCAGTCTCCGGCAGCCACATGCCCCCCAAACCCAAGCCTCCCCTGGGATTTTCCACCAGGGCTCCCCACGCCTGTCCGCGACCCCAAAGACAACGAGCCCCGTCCTGCTCACCGCCAGCCAACCAACTCCTCCAGGGCTTCCTGAGACCTTCTTCTCGGCTGTGTGATTTGACTTATTTCGGTTCCCCAAACAAGCCCCACCCTTTTGTCTCCAGGCTCAGACAGTCTAAAAGCACTGCCTACCTCCCCACCCCCAAACCCCCTCTGCCTGGCAAACTCCTACCGGCCCTTGAGAGCCAGGCTGAGCTGCCACCTCCTCCAGGAGGGCTGCCCAGCCTTGACTCAGTGCCTGCACTTCCCACCACAGAACAGGGCCCCTGGCCTGTCGCTGCCCGATCACGTGACGCCTCTACCAAGGCCGATGTCTGGCCACGCGCCTCCCTGCTTTCAGGACCCAACAGTGCCTGGCACATAGCGGGCACTCAAACCCCAAATTCACGAACTGAGTCAAATACAGCCCGCCCTGAACTGCAGGGTCTGGCCCCCAACCCTGGGGTCCCTAGTCCCATCTGCTTCAGCTTTGGCACGTCACCTGCCGCTCAGGCCTCGATTTCTCACCTGAGCGATGGGGACGAAAACACTCCCCCACTCCCCGGCCTGTTCTGGCAGTGAAATGACCTCGTGGCTAAAAAACTCCTTACAAATCCAGGAACTTCGCACATGGAAGGGGGCCAACCTTGCTGTGTTGTTTCTACCACAGGAAAACAGGCCCCAGCCTAAGGCTCCCGCGCTGCCATCCAACAGGTGCCCACTGGGCTCCTGCCCGTGCCAGGTACCAGGTGGAGTGCTGAAGCAAACAAGATGGACGCAGGGTCCCTTGGGAGCCCATGTTGCGGGGAGGGAAGACACGTGTGCCAAAGAAGCCACACGAGGCAAAGAAATGCCAGGGTGGGAGAGGGCCCAGCCTCTGGCCGGGCAGCCTAGTGGTTGTGAGCACAGGCTCTGAGACCAAACAGGCGAGAACCCCAGCTCCACATCAGAGGAGCTGTGTGACCTGAGGCACGTTAATTAACCTCTCTGGGCCTCGGTTTTCTCATTTGTAAAATGGACTGGTGATGGTACCGAATGCCCAAGGGCCTCACACAGAGGCTGGCACACAGAGAGTGCTGTTACGTGGGTCCGCCCCAACTGGCTCCAAACAGGAGGGGTGGGCCTGAGAAACTCTGACATCACTCCCACCCCATCATCTCCAGCCGGGCCCAGGAGAGACAGAGAGAGAGGAGGTGGGCCTTGGGGGGCAGGAACACGGCCGAGGACTAGGGCACCCACAACAAAGACCTCAACAACAAAGACCTGAGGGACACACTGCGAGTCCCAGGGGCCTCAGCCTCACTTCCTGTCAGCCCCCAAAAGGCAGCTCTTCTCTTCTCTTGGTCCCCTGCTCAGAAAGCGGGGTCTGACAAAGGGATGCCGGGGTGCCAGCCCCTGTCCCAGGCCTTGCCTGGCACTAAGGCACCCCTTCCAGGGAGTCTGAATATTTCAAAAGAGGACACTTCCCCATTAGCCCAGGACCCCATTAAAGCAACGCCTCCAGACGACTTATTCAAAGGGCACCTCCTCCCCCAGGCGGATGGGGCCCGAAGGAGAGGCCAGGGAGTAGGGCTTGGGCAGCAGGGGTGGGCGGGCCCGGGAGGTCCCTGGCCCGCACAGCAGGGAGGTGCGCAGGGATAGGGTCAGCCTGACTACTGCAGAGATGAGGAGAGAGGCCAGGAGGAGAGGACGACCACCCCAGATCCACGTCCCCCACTGAGCGAGGCCAGGGAAATGTGCCTCCGAACAGCCCTGGCCAGGAAAGCGCACTCGCCCCGGGGCTGTGGAGCCCTCCGGGCCTCAGTCTCCCCATCTGTGCAAGAAAGGCGCAGCCCTGGATCCTGGGCCTCCCCCTGCTCGGCCAGCCAGTGACGCCAGGAACCGTCGACCCAAGTCAGCTGCCCCTGAGGTAGTGAACTAAGCCACTTCCAAGGGCAAGAAGGCCTGGATTCCTGGAAAACAAAGAGGCCTCCGGCAGGGATTCTGGGTCCTGAAGGCGGGTAGTGGCACCACTGACGGCGTCACCCCCGGGGGCCTCACGACGCCCCAAAGCCAGGCCTGCCACGCTGCCACCCCCAAGTGGGCACGAGTCCCCCCTGGGTCATCCACCCCATCACCTCCAGCTCAGCTCAGAAGAAAGCAGAGAAGGTGGGCCTTGGGGGCCAGGATCGCGCCTGAGGACCAGGGCACCCACAACAAAGGCCTCAGTTTGTTTCTTTTTCCTCAGGCACAGCTGCAGGGTAACTCCTTTCAGAGCTCAAGGCGGGTGGGCTGACAGAGACACAAAGAGGAGGGTGTTCCTGGTGCCCCAGCAGAGCCCAGGGGGAAGGGGGAGTAGAGCAGACACACTTGCACCCCGTCTTCTCCTGAGCCCGAGGACCCCGAGGGGGTGACACGAGGCAAAAGGGGGCTCGAGGTGGGGAAGCACTCTAAGCAGAGGGGATGCATGGCAAAGGGCAGAGGGGGCAAGCCGACCTGCTGCCCAAGCCTGGGGGTGGGCCCAGAGCGCCTGAGACATAGAATCGGGGGCGGGCGGGTGGTTCGCCAACACGGCAAGGGGGGCAAAAGCCAGGAGAAGGGGTTCAAACGTGACACCAGACAGGAGGAACTCACTGACATGTGTGTAAGAGGAACCCAGGAACCCCACGGGCCTCCTCTCCAGGGCTGTCCCACCCCATCTTCACAACAGGGTGGGCTCAGGTCTATCCCCCAGCACAGCATTTAGTGCCCCAGAAAACGCCTGTGAAATACACTCGTCAGAGATCAGCACGTGCAGGGAGAAACGACCATCCCAGGCATCACGGCGAGAAGGGTAACCGAAGAGGGAATGAGGCCACCTCTGCCCAGGGCTCACGCCCCGCCCCATCCCGACACCTTGTCCTCCTCCGAAGGCTTGGGGTGGGTGTGGGCATGAGGAAAGGGGAGCCCAGGGAATGGAGGTGCTTCAGCCCAGCAGGTCTGCGCCCGGGACTGGGCAATGCCCCAGCCATGACGCAGCCCCTTGTGAAATGCGTGGGCAGCGGCAGGTTGAGCCAGATGCCAGCGGCTGTCAGGTGGGCACCGTGCCACCCTCCTTGGGGGGTGTTGGCAGGAGCCACAGGTGGGCAAGTGGAGACTCCACAAGCAGGCTCAGCGGGGAGGGTGGGGGCAGAGCTGGAGGACCCCTGGAGGGGCTGGCAGGATTCCACACACACAGGCTGGGGGGCTCGCCACTGCCAGGGACCTCTAGGCCTCGGCTTGCTGGTCTCAGATGCCTGGGAAGCATTTTTCACGCATTTAACTTTCCCAGCAACCTGCCTGGGCACTGCCATCGTACAGATGAGGAAACTGAGGAATAGAGAGTCAGTGATTACCCCCAGGCCCACCGGCTACCAGGGAGGCCTCTCAGTGACACCCCTCAGCTGGCCCTGCCCATCCTCACCTCCGAGGCGCCCTTCCCTAGGGAGGTCCACCCTCCCACCCAAGGCAGGACGGGGCAGTAACGACAAACACCTCCACTTGGGTAGTGGCTTCTCTGTGCCAGCCGTACCACGTACGTCCCTTTGTTTAATCCTACAACTACCTGGCACGTTGGGTAGCACGAGCAGCCCATTTTATAGATGCAAGAAACTAGCTCAGCCCCTCGCTCATCTCACACGCTGCCGGGAAGAGGCACAGTGCGGCTGAACCCAGGCCATCACCCAGCTCTACCTGGAGACAGGCTGGACGCGGCGACCTCCGGAAGACCCAGCTCCTCTGGCGACTGTTCAGACGCCAAGGCCTCATTCACTGAGCCAAACTAACTCCCAGCTCTTTCTACATAGGCCCTTTTAAAGACAGTAAACGCCCCAAAGGTCCACCATCAGCACTTCCCTCTCATCCCTAAGACCCGACCCCACAAAAGGCTAGAATCAGCCACTCAGACTCAGGTGCCCAGTGTGACCCACTCTGCCTGCTCCCTCAGGGGGCCCTGGAACTTTCCCGGGCGAGTTAGGCACTGCCCTTGGCCTGGGCAATGGGATGTGGAAAGCTGCCTTCTGCTCAGTGCGATGTGCCCAGGACAGGAGGAGAGAGGTGAGGGACAGGCCGCTGGCCACCCCTTCATGACCCCTGGTAATGGTGGGATGGCAAGTCATGGAAAATGCAAAGGGCTGGGTCATCCACCTCCCCGCTGAGGCAGGACTCGAGCACGGGTCCAAGAACACACGGCCCAGCTGGGGTGCGAGCCCTGACTCAGCCCAGCCACCCCGCAGCAGGGACAGGCAAGACCCTCCGCCAGGAAGGCTCCCCGGCACCAGCCCTCCATAGCCACCCAGAGCCCCTGTTCAGCTGTGCTGCCCCCCACCAGCCTCCCCAAAGGCACAGCATCCCTACCCAGCCCCAGGCCTCGAACGCGGCGGCTCTCCGTGAGAGGTGGTGTGTGCAAGTGGACACCCCCGGGGACCGACTCCCTGTGTGGCCCAGGACGAGATGGTGCCCTGCTGGCCTTGGGCTTCTCCTCCGTCAACTGGGGACAGACGACACTACCACACAGGGTGGCGGGGAGGCAGGGAATGGGTTAGACCAATAGTTACAAACTGTAAAGGAGGGTGCACATGCCCAAAGTGATGTCAAGTTGGGCCTCTGTCTCCTCTTGAGAAGCACCTCTGGCTTGTGTGGAAGCCCCACTCCTGCCCCGTTCCCCACCCCTACCCCCGGCTCACTGCGCCAGCCCCCAGCCCCATAGGGCCCATAGGAAGACTGCCTCTCCCCAGACCCACTCCTGGCAAAGAGGCCCCGTGAGACCACCCTCACCCCCGACCCCTGGGAAAACGGCCGCCAGTAAACAGTCACTTCTTTTCGATGAATGACCACTGGCGACTTCCCCGCCAGAGCTCACACCTTCCCCACTGAGGGCAGAGAATGTGCACAACCTGAGCGTCCCCTCCCCTACACCAGGAGCCCCAGGAAAACTCCAGGGAGCCCAGGGCCCACCTGGAGCAGGGAGGTCCGCAGCCTGGTCAGAACGGAGGGCGCTCAGACGGGCCTTCCAGACTCCGCGCCCCGCTGGACGCCCGCACTTCCTGTGGAGCCAGTCCCACTATACTTCCTCTTAAGTCTACCCGTTTCATTTCTGTGTCTTCTTCGGCCTTGTCCAAGGCAAAAATACGTGCATGAAGTCACAGATCCAATGTCCTATTTCCAAATTTTTTTTCTGAAATGTATGAAAACGAATACCTACATGCGAAGCATGTTCACCCACGTCCAGGCTAAACCGTCCGAGGAGCAGGGTCCCCACCCCGAGAAACGCTGGTCTGGTCACCCCCTCACATCGTCCACCTGCACGTCTGTGGCAGAGAGCCGGTGACAGCCCACAGTCACACAGCCATTCCAGGCACCCGTCCAGGCCTTGCGGACCGGGGTTCTGTCTCCCAGAGGCCCAGCCCAGGCCTCTGCTTTCCCAACCCCCTCCCCTCCCCCTCCCCTCAGGGCTGGCCAGGAAGGAAGCCCCCAGGGCCAGCTGTCCTGAACCCCATGTGATGACACGGACAGGAGATGCCTGCTTCGCCCTGTGTCTGTGCACGTGTGTCTGGATGAGTGGGCAGAAAGATCCAGAAAGACCCACTCCCCATGGTCCACACTGGTGGTCCCGGGGCCTTGGGCTAGGAGGACTTGGAGGGAAAGAGAGGCTGTTCCATTTTCTTGAGGCATCTCGGTTCTTTGCCTCATGGGCACGCATCACTTTCAGGGTTTGGTTTTTGCTTATTCTTTTTCAATCTAACAACATAAATTCAGTTGCACTTCCCCAGTTAACTTTTACTTTCATTGAGAAAAGTAGTGTACTTGTAAATGTAAAATTACAACCCTGCAAAGAAACTCGGGCACCTGAGAGACAGTCACGGCAGTCTAGGTGGACCAAGCCAAATAAACACCACCACAGTCATAACAGCACCTTCTGGTCAGGCCGGGAAAAGCCGGTGACAAGGCATCTCCTTCTCGTCCAGAAGCCCCCCCACCTTGCCGCCTGCCCAGCAGCCTCCAAAGCCTCCCCTACCTCCAGTCCAGACCCTGTCCATCCGCTCCCAGGCTAGGCCCGCCTGGGGAGGAGGGGCGCTGCCCAGCGGTCCCCTCAGGTCCAGGCCACTAGGACACATGGTGCCCCAGCTCCCCTCCCCACATTACCTGGCTCTCCTCCAGGGCCCCTCGGCAGCTGGGCCAGGGTCAGGGCCAGCGTGGAAGTGGCCGCCGCCTGCCCCTCCTAGGCCAGTGTCCAGGCCCACACGTGTGAAGGCTCGTTCCACCAGCTACCTAATGAGAGTGAGTCACATCTGGGACCCACAGCTTCCTGCTCTGGCGGTGGGAGCAGCAGAAACCCTCACGTTCAACCCTCAGCTCAGGGCCTCTCGGGTGTGCAGTGGGGCTCTCCCAGCCACACAGAGCCCTCAACAGGAGGGGCAGAGCTGTCAGGCCAGGCTCCTGCCTCCAGTGACTTCATGGAAATTGGAAGCTTTAAGCTGGAACCATTTTCAAGAAGTAACAAACAAAACAAGGACCAAAAGCCTGCATGAGAAGCCCGGCGACAGCTTCTGAAGGCAGGGAGTAAACGCCTCCCTAATGAGCAATTAGAAGCAAGAGCGGCCTGGCAGGGAGCCGCATCCTGGCTCCGCCACTCACACAAGGCTCTGAGCCTCAGTTTCCCCACTGGGATCATGGGGTGCTCAGTGGTGAGGCAGGAGACTAGGAGGGACTGGGAAGCAGGGCGCACAGACCTCCCAAAACAGAGGGGGAAAGCACCTCCTGGTCCTCAGGGAGCCCTCTGAGCATGAGACATGGGGACCTGGGATCATCTTCCACCTTCTATCCTGACAGTAAACCCTACTGTTCAGTAACAAAGTAGGGAACGGTGTCCAATTTTCCCAGCTGGCACGTCCTGCCCTCCCCAGGTCTCCCTTCCAGCTCTTTCCTCAGAGGAAGCAGACTCTTCTCTGCTGACCTGCTGCACCCTGAGGCCCAGCCCCCCGGCACTTGACACCTCACCCCTCATACCAACTGCGAGGTCCCAGCAGGCGGGACCTGTGCACACAGGCTAACGCACCCAGGATCACTCTTTAAACACTGACAGCCTCATGAGGAGGTCCCGCTATTGTGCCCATTCTACAGAAGAGAAAACTGAGACTCAGGCTACCCACTTGCCCAAGCACACACAGCTTTAAAAAAAAAAAAAAGGCAGAGCCAGAATTCAGACTCAGGTCTGTCTGACTCTATGGCCTAGGCTCTCTCAACCACTCACATCATGACCCTCCCCAGGAGCAAAGAAGGGCTTCCCTAGAGACAGGCTGATCCAGATCCCACTACGCCCTCCTTGGCAGGGGCCGTCGCCCGAGGTCTCCAAGCCCTGGCACTCGGTGCTCCCAAACCTGCCAGCGAAACTTCCCCAAAGGAGGGGCAACCGCGGGCTTTCTCAGCATCAGGCAGGGAAGACTGGTTTCTGTTCGCTAAGGTGCCAGGCGCAAAGCACAGCCCCACCCTCTCCTGTCCCACTCAGCAGCACCCGCCCTCCTCCCCGTGGGCAGGACTCCCTCTGGGCTGGGGACACAAGCGTGACTTGGACACAGCGTGCCCACCACCCATGACATGGCACAAAGATCTGGGAGAAGCGTCCGTGAAGGCAAGACATGTGGTCCGGAGCTCAGGGGAGAAAGACCTCACCCACCTGGGGGAGGTTCAGGGCCTCCCTGAAGAAGGGGACCCAAGAGAGGGTGCCCCAGGCCCGGGAGATGGCCCAGCCAATCCCTGACTGCTGCGTGGGAGCAATAGGCTGTAGACAGTGGCAAGGCTGTCAAATAGTGGGCAAGAAAGAATAAAACTGCAGCAAAAACAAGGCAGACACAGTTGGCAGTCGACCAAGAGACAAATAACACTGAGCTCTGAGCACATAGTTTGGCCCCATTTGACAAACCCAGATGTCAATCCCTTTCCCCTTGGGAAGAAACCCCACAGTACCCCAGCGTGTTTCAAACTCCAGGCAGATTTATGAGAGGGAGTGTGAGCACGGAAACCATCAATACTACAGTCACCACACCCCAGAGAGGGGTCTGAGCAATCAGGTCTGGCGATTCACCCCCAACCCAGTCCCTTGTCCCATGAATGTGGGATGAAGAGGCTGAGAGCTCTGCAATCAGAGTCCCCATCAAGTGACCTTGGCCAAGTTACACGATCTTGGCCGCTCAAGGAGCCCATCTGTAAAGTCAGGACAACATCATCATCCAGCTCCTTGGGAGGCTGTGAGGGTTAGTGAGAAATGTGTATAAGGCACACAGTAAGTGCTCAGTTACAGCTGAAGACAAGGGAGGCTGGACAGAGGGCGCTCTCTCAGTTTTAAACCCTAGATCCTGGGCTTCCCTGGTGGCGCAGTGGTTGAGAGTCCGCCTGCCGATGCAGGGGACACGGGTTTGTGCCCCGGTCTGGGAGGATCCCACGTGCCGCGGAGCCGCTGGGCCCGTGAGCCATGGCTGCTGAGCCTGCGCGTCCGGAGCCTGTGCTCCGCAACGGGAGAGGCCACAACAGTGAGAGGCCCGCGTACCGCAACAAAAAAACAAACAACAAAAAAGTAATAAACCCTAGATCCTGGCTCTACTGCACACCTGTCCTGTTCAAAGAACTTCCATGGCTTCACGGTACCTCCTGAGTCAAGTCCTGGCTCCTCCTCTCAGGCCTCCACACCCGGCCCAATTCGTCTTTCCATCCTGATCTCCTTTGACCCCATGATCCAGCTGCCTCACCCTGCTATACCTTGGCTCAAGCCTTTCTGCAACCAGGAATGGTCAAAATGCTACTCAACCTGCCAAGACAAGTACAAACGCCACCTCTTTCAGGAAGCAACGCCCCATCGTCACCTCCGCTGGGCCACAGTGCCACAGGCCTCTCCTTAGAGGACATACACTGTTCCCTTCCTTCTGTAGCATCCATTTTCACTTCTAGTAACAGCTCCCTATTCCTATGGAGAACCAGCCCTGCAGGGGTGGGCTCCTGATCAGTGTTCATTGAGGAACGGGCATGGGACTCACAATGTTGAATTCTGGGACTTTTGTTAGAACTAACTGGAAAAAGAAGATGCTCTCATTTCACTAGGCTGGGAGGATATGAACTGGAAGCTGCTGGGCTCATCTATGCCACAGTGGTAGTCAGCCTCCAATGACCCTTGCCTCCTGGTGTTCACGCCCTTGTATGGTGTCCTCCCACATTACCTGGGCGACCAACAAAATACTGCAGAAATCACATGTTTGACTTCTGAAGTCATGAAAAATACTTTGGCTTCCACCTTGCTGCCTCTTGGATTACTTCCTCTGGGGAGAAGCTAGCCAACGTGTCGTGAGACACTCAAGTAGCCCTGTGGTGAGGAACTGAGGCCTCCTGCCCACAGCCAGCACCAACCTGCCATCCATGTGACTGAGTCACCTCGGAAGCAGATCCTCCAGTCCCCATCAAGACTGGACTGATGCGCTCTCACTGTAGCATCCCGACCTGATCAGGAGAGACAGGGGGGCACCTCTGCTCTTCCAGCAGACCCACCCATCCCCAGTACCAGGCACTTAGGAGGCCTTCACGACATCTCTGCCAAACTGATCTGCACCCAGAATCTCCTGACAAGAACATAAAGCAGAAACACAGAACCCACTCTGTGCAGACAGCAGCACTCCCCCTGCCTGGGAGGACAGAGCAGTCTGGCTCAGTACCGGTGTCAGGTCTGCTGGCCCCACTCCTCCAGGCCCCCAGTTCTTCCACGCTCTGGGCCAGGAGATCCCCAAGGAGACAGCCTCACCGAGGCAGGCACAGCCTTGTGGTCCCATCACTCACCCTCCTCCCAGAATGATTTTTCACACTGGGGGGGTGGGGTGCATTCCAGTGCAGTGACTCACCTCTGGCCCCTCTGCCACCATCTCTTCCCAGTCGACTGCAAACTCAGGGATGTGCTAGGATCCCTTCCTTCCCCAGGCTGGGAACATATGGAGATGCTCTGGCGCACTCCTTCAGTCCAGAGAAGGGGCCGACTGAGGTCATGCAACCAGTTACAAGTTATAGGATGGAACAAAGGCCTTCACTCCTAATCAGTGGTGGTCCTAAGGGGTGAGATACAAAGCCACTCCAAAGAAACACATGTGTTAATAAGTAAACAGCACCTTTGCAACCAAACTCAGCTCCCTTAGCCACTGCCCCTCCTATGCAGAAATCTAAATAGCTGCTGCTTGTCTCAGTTAGAATGCCAGACAAGGAAAAATGAACCACCCTGCATCATGTTGGTGGTACAGCCTGCCAGAGGGCAGGGGGCTGGCTCCCATGACCCCCATGGCCCCAGCCTCTGCCAGGCCTCGGGGACAGGGCTTTGGAGAAGGAAAGGGGCAGCCCAGGTCACAGTGTGTTGAGTAACTGCAGAGAATCCTAAAAGAACAGATGTGAAAGCAACTGCCCTGCCAACCAAAAGTCCTTATTTCCTTTGAAAAACTTGGCAGCTGGGCTACACCAGCGGCCGCCTGTCTTCCCCACACCCCGTCTGGTGTGAACTACTGATGGACAGGGAGGAAAACCATGACCCTCCCTACAGATCCTGGGAAGGAGGTTATGGAGGTGCCACGAGGTGAAAACAGACCTTTCATTCAACAATATCACAGATTTACGTATATTTTTTAACACAGAGGAAAATCCAGAAAAATATACTCCAAATCTTAGGAGTTATCGCTAGGTGATAAAATTTAGCACAGTTTTAATTGCATATTTTCTTATTTATGCCTGTTTTCCAATTTCCTCTAATGAAAATATACCTCCCATGTAATTAAAAGATAACAGGGAAAAGCAACTACTATGAAGAAAAAGCAGGAATAAGGAAAAACAATGGCCTGAGACTGGAAGGTCTCCACCCAATGCCAAACTCAGCACCACCTGTAACCAAGTGAAAATGGAAAGTTTTTATGATAATTTAAAATATTACTACCTTAGGGACTTCCCTGGTGATCCAGTGGTAAAGAATCCACCTTCCAGTGCAGGGGACACAGGTTCGATCCCTGGTCAGGGAACTAAGATTCCACATGCCGGGGGGGCAACTAAGCCAGCATGCCACAACTAGAGAGAGAAAACCCGCATGCCACAACTAGAGAGAAGCCCGCAGGCCACAACGAAGAGCCCGTGCCGCAACGGAAACATCCTGCGTGCCGCAACTAAAAATCCGACGCAGACAAAAAAAATAAAGAAAATAAATTTTAAAAAAAGCCACTGAAGATCACAAAAAGAGATTGAACCAGACAATGTGAGCCTCCCAGTAGAAGTTTGCAACCCCATTTCCAATGTGCTCTTGTGTGGAAAAAAAGTCAAAAGTAAATTAGATCAAGGCTCCAGATACAACTACCAATCTATAGGAGGTTCGGTGGATAAAAAACACATTAAGCATTATAGGAAGCAAAAAAAAAAAAACATGGCATGAGAGAGAGTGAATGAATATCAATCATACAGATGAAAGAAGACTTGAGAAATATATCAACCAATCTCATTACATAGACCTCATTTGGACACTGATTTTAAAAAACTAAAATAATATATATTTTTTTTTTTTGACATTTACGAAACAATTGGAAATTTGAACACAATACACTGCATGGATAGCTATGATCTTAAAGAATATTGCTAAGTTTTAGGTGTGGTAATAATACTCTGGGGTTTTTTTGTTTTGTTTTGTTTTTCTACTCCTTCTCCTTTAGGAATAGTTCCTCGGTATTGCAGGTTCAGTTCCAGATCACTGCAATAAAGCAAATATTGCAATAAAGTGAGTCACACGAATTTTTTTGGTTTCCTAATGCATATAAATGTTATGCTGACACTGTACTGTAGTCTGTTAAGTGTGCAATACCATTATGTCTAAACAATGTACATATCTTAATTTTAAAAGACTTTATTGCTAAAAAATGCTAAAGATCATCTGACAGGGCAAGGTGGCCACAAGCCTCCAATTTATAATAAAAAAGAAACACGATACCTGCAAAGCACAATAAAACGACATATGCCTGTACTACAATTTTTACAGATGAAGTGATATGAGGTCTGAAGGAGGGAAGTGTGTGGGAGGAGAGATGACTCCAGGTTAGCCAAGAGCTGGAAACCGTAGCATCTAGGGGTTGAGTATATGGGGGTGGACATGCTATTCTGTCTTCCTTTGTGGGTGTTTAATTTTTCCATAATGGAATGTTGAAACACTGTCACTGTAAGAGCTCTGGTGTCTGTTGTCTCATTTGCGTCTCACTTGGTGAAGGCGACATGTTCAGCCCCTTCCTACAGATGAGGAATGCCCCCCACCCTGCCCCCAGGGAGTCTCAGAGCCAGTAACACAGAATCAGCCTCAGCCCTGCTCCCGACTGGGAGGGGTGGATGCACTCTCAGCCTGAAGCCTGAGCAGGGCAGAGACGCCCCCAGGCCCCTCTGCGGTAGCACAGGAGGCTGCAGGGCTGCAGGCTCCACCGTCATGTACTAGCCTGGAGCAGCGGCCACCTTCTCCTTCGCCTCCACCTCCACCCAACTCCCGCACAGGAGCTTAAAGGCTTCCAGTACCAGCCTGGACGGCGGCATCTTAACCCCTTTTCTGGCAAAGCCCTCCGGTGGGAGCCCCTCCCCGTCGCATCCTCTGACCGCAAAGCAGTTAACCGGGGGAGTGGGGCGCCCAGGACCTCCACGCCTGCAGACACGGCCCAACCACAAACCTGCATCCAGTCTGCAGTGCCACAAACCCTACAGAAAATAATCCCCAGTGTGTACGAAGACTTAACTTACGGACTACTTAGCGCTGTGAGCTAACTGCAAAAATACTGGAAAAAACCCTAAATGTCCAGCAATAGGGTACAGAGAAAATCAGCCAGGGTTCCTAGTATACCAAATGTTGGAGCGGGCCTGATATGTGTCTGAGAACTCCAGCAACTCCACTCCCAAAGCCTGGGGGCAAGCAGGACAGACACAGTAAGAAATGTTGTAATGCTTTTTTTTTTCTTGTCACATGCTTAAAAAAAAAAAAAACCCAAAACAAGAAATCGTCTGGAAAGACGTACACCAATACACTAATAGGTTACATTAATGGGTACAGATTCTGGCTTTTCTCCCCACTTTTTTTTTTTTTTGCAGTACGCGGGCCTCTCACTGTTGTGGCCTCTCCCGTTGCGGAGCACAGGCTCCGGACGCGCAGCCTCAGCGGCCATGGCTCACGGGCCCAGCCGCTCCGCGGCATGTGGGATCTTCCCAGACCGGGGTACGAACCCGTGTCCCCTGCATCGGCAGGCGGACTCCCAACCACTGCGCCACCAGGGAAGCCCATCCCCACTTTACTGCTTAGGTTTTATGATTTTTTAGTAATAAGTGTGAATTATTTGGGTAATTAACACAAAATTCAAGCCATTTGAAAATAAAAAATGAGCTGACCTTCTCCTCCTCCCCAGGAATGCTGCTCAGTCTTGGCCCAGGAGGCAGAAGTTGCCTGGCTGTGGGACTTCTCAAGGCCACACAGCCTCTCTGAGCCTCAGCTTCCCCATCTGTCAGACACCAAATCCACCAAGTGAGCTCTTCCCACCTCCTCACAGAGCCTGTTCCCTCCTGTGTGAGATGGGTACAGTAAGGCACACCCACAAGGCCACATAAACACCACCTGCCTAGCCTCCCCTCCCCCACTGCCCGTGGACTGGTGCCCTCATTTCCAGCCTTTGCTCATTCCTCTGCCTCTTGGGCACCTGCTGACTCTACACCCAGCGTGGTGGGGAACCAGGGGCATCAGAGGCCGAACGTGGAATGAAACAATCCCCACGACCACACCCCCAGATCTCCAGCTGCTCGAGGCTGACAGGCTAGCCCCTCCAGCCCTCTGACCACCCTCCAGGAAGGCGGAATAGCCCCGATTTACAGAGAAAGAACCAGAAACTCAGAGAAAAGAAATAACCACCCATCTACATATACCAAACCAAGATGAAGACTGCAGCCTGGGGGCCCTTCTGTGAGCTCCTCCTACACCCTCCTCATGGGCTATCAGCAAACCACCCTGTACCCTTTCTGAAGAGCCAGGCGCACTGCTTAGGGCCACGGGCAGGACCGAGGGAAGACGAGGAACGTCGTAGGACACACCAGGCTGGAGCCACAAAACTTCCGGCACCTCCTCCTATCCGGCCCCCCAGCCCCTCTCCACACAGCTGATAGGCGCTCAAGTGTAAGTTGAGCAAAGGACGTGCAATGCTGCACCCTCTGGCTGGAGGAGCAGGTGGGCGGAGGGGAGAACCCAAGGTGGGGCATCAGGAGGGAAGGGAAGAACCCAAGCCTTGGCCTGGAGCCCTGGGATCAGGCGTACAATGGCACTCTCCCAGAGGCGCAAACTCAGAGCCCCCAGAGATCAGACGGGACATCAACCAGAGATGCCAGCTGGCTGGCTGGGGACTAGGGTAAACTGGAGGCCCAAGCTCTGTGTAAAGAGAAGCTGTGTAAAGAGCTTCAGCCAGTAGCTGCCACAAAGGAATGTGGCGAGTGTTGCAAGGCTTCTGAGTTATCAAAGGAAATCAGAAATCTGGGTTTTTACAGAAACAGACTCACAGACGTAGAAAACAAACTCACTGGTTACCAAAGAGGAAAGGGGGGGTGGGGGGGGTGGATAAACTAGGGGTATGCGACTAACAGATACACACTACTGTACATAAAATAAACAACAAGGATTTACTGCATAGCACAAGGAACTATATTCAATACTTTATAATCATCTATAATGAAAATAATCTGAAAAATATGTATTTTTTAAAATTATATATATATAATTACATACAGATAACAATATATATACATTACATATATATAACTGAAAAAAAAGAAATTGGGTTTTTTTTTACATAAAATCTCATGGTTGCAGATGCTGGCGATGAATCCAAAATAAATTTTAAGCAGTTCTCCTACCAGTGCTCTGGACTCACTGCTGTGTGGCCCTGAGCAAACCATTTAACTTCTTTGGGCTTCAACTGTCATCTGTAAAGTGGAAAAATAACACAGGGTATTGTGACAATGAAGTAAGACAAAGACAAAGATGTATACTTTGTCCATATTAATGATAACAAAAAGCAACAATAACAGCTAATGTTCAGGGAGTGCGAGGCACTGTTCTAAGTAACATCAGTTAATGTCATTTCATTCATACTATTAGATAGGCATTTTTTTGAACTGTGTATTTTGAAACAGTTTCAAACTTTCAGAAAAGTTAGATGAAAACCACAAAGAACTCTCCTATACTTTAATTCATATTTGCCTATTTGTACCATTTTGTCTCACTTTCTTTACTATCTGTCTATACATATGTTTCTCTTTAATATTTGAGAGTGGTTTGCCTATACTGTGAGCCTCTACCCCTAAATACTTCAGTGCATGTTTCTTAAGAACAAGGACCAATATAGTTATCAGGTCATTTAATATTGACACACTACTTTAATCTACAGTCCATATCCAGTTTCATCAGCTGTCCTAATAATGTCCTTTATGTAATTCTTTTCAGCCCAGGTTCACATAACTGCATTTGGTTGTCACGTCACTTTGGTCTCTTTTAATCTGGAACTGCTCCTGGCTTTTGAGATAAGTAGTCTTATTCTGTCTCCATTTTATAGATAAGAAACTGAAGCTCAGAGAGGTTGAAGCCCCTGCCCAAAGTCACACAGCTAGGAAATGTTGAGCTTGGACTCAAGCCCAAGAGGTTCCCTCCAGAGCCTGTGTTCTTGTCCTCCAAGCATAAAAGCTTGCAAATAGTAACCTTTGTTGTTAATAACTGAAAACAGTGGTTCCCTCTGCAAACAGGTGGATGGCTGATCACAGCCACCTCACTCAGCAGGTGGTCATTAACTGAAGGGGTGGCCTCCTGTGCACACACTGGCTGGACCTCCTGCTGCCAGCTCCCCACACTTGGCAATGGCCCTGGCCCAAGGCCCACCACCCCACCCTGTGGGGCCCCATTTAGCTCCCTCTATACAAGCTGGGCGGTGGAGAGCTGGAGGGGCCCACAGCTCCTACCTTGCTTTTTCCCCCTCTTAAAGTGACAGTCCAGGTACAAATGCCCATGTCCCAAAATCAGAGCAAGGCAAATACCCCAGGGACAGAGCCTGAAGTCAAAAGGGCCCTCAGGCCATGTCCCTGACCCACAGAGCACCAGACTGAAGGGGACCCGTGAGGTCAGTTGTCCAAGAGGGGGCTGAGCACATCCTAAGACACATGACGGAGTTGCACTGGAGAGGAGGGTTTATAGGAAGAAGGAATAGCAAAAGGAAGGGCTGGAGGTGGGAGCGGAGCTCTCGCAGCAAGGACTCAGGACTCCAGGGCATCACGCAGCCTGTGTTGCGTGCAAAGAGGACCAGGAGGCTGCGGGCTGATCCCACAAACTCAGCTTCCTCAGGGAGGACCCACGTGGATGTGGACTTGTCCACTCTTCTCTGGCCAAAGTCCCTACCCCCAATTCCAACCTAGGCCGGGCAGCATCAGCTTAAAAAACCACTCTCTTTGGTTCCCAGATGGGTGTGGCTCAGGGCCTGGAAGCTGCCACCAACCTTGCCTCCATCACCTCTAGCTCTTGCCCACCCACCAGCTAGGCCCCATCAGATAGCTCTCCAACAGTTGGTCGTGAGCCACAAATACCAGCAGACTCGCAGTGGGAGAGGCAACACTGTCAACAAGAAGTTTGCAACTTCTGCCTGAGCTCCAGGCCATTCTGTAGACTAATTTGTGCTGAAATATCTCAAAATCCTGGGACCTTCCCTTTGGATGCCCTATTAAATTCGGAAGTTTACCGACCTCACCTGCAAACCCAATTCCAAGTTTCAGAAGCAGAACAGCTCTTGAAAATTTTCCAGAACAAACAAAAAACGGAATAGTTTTGCTTTTCTTCTTCATTGTAGACAATTTTGAAAATACAGAAGGCATGAAGAAATAAGAAAATGACCTATCGACAAACTCTCCCAAAGATATCACAATGAAGACCCCTCCGCCCATCCTTCTAGTGCACAGACCGGCCTGCCTGCTCTGTGAGCCTCTCTCTACAGAGGTGTTTGGGGTCAAGGTGCAACCACTCTGTCGCCCCTGTTGGCAGGGGGCAGGGACCACGCCTAACTCGCTTTTCTGCCTCCTACCAGGGCAGGCCGGTCGAGGCTCCCTTGCTGGAGTTAGCCACAGAGGCAACATAAGCCGTTATCCCCCCATTAGCAGTCCCTTTGAGCCCAGCTGCAGAGGAAGGGGGCCCAAGAGGTGAGGTCAGCAGCAAAGTCCAGAGCATCTCCTGGTAAGCAGTAGGAACAGGGGGAAGAGAGGTGGGCAGGTGGGTGGGCAGGCAATGTGCTCTACCCTTGAGGGGGATTTAATGCGCTCACTTAAGACTGCCTGCTGGGATGGGATCAGGCTCCCAATGGGTACTTAGTCAGACTCCACCAGAACCAGGCCAAAACGGGATGGGAAGACCAGAAGGCCAGGCCCTAGTCCCCACTCCAGGCCTAACTTGCTACAAGACCTTCAAGCACTTCAGCTTTCCCACCCATAAATGGTGCTCGTCATTCTGTTCCTAACAGGATCAAACGGTACAAGGGACATGCCATGGCTTTGTAAGCCATCTGGCCTGAGAAATTGGAACTCCCCCACCTCTTTCAGCCTTCCTCCATAAAAGGTCCAAGAGCAACCGCTCTCAAAAGCCCAAGGGCATCGAGGGCTGAGGAAGAAGACCCAGCCTCTGAGGATCCCAAACATTCAGCACTGGGGGAGGCAGCTCCAAAGGTCACCCTGTGGACCCAACTCCATGCCCCAGACCCAGCTGGCCACCCCTGTGGGGCTTCCTCACTACACTGGGGATCTGCCCCTATAGCTCCAGGTCCACAGCGGGACACGCTCACCTCTCCTAGGAGGGCACCTGCCCACGTGTGAGAGCGGTGATTGATTGAATGCCAGAGGCCCTCATCTCTGAGCCCAAAGCCCCAACCTGCCAAGTGCCCTCAGCCTCACGCCCTGAGACCATTGCAGTCCTGCTGGTCATTCGTTCGTTCATTCATTCATTCATGCTTCTGTTGACCATCATCCTGGACCAGGTCTGAGGAGGCTTCAGCAAGCAATGAGGGCCCTGAACCTAAGGCCAGTCCAGATCTGGCCATTCCAGGCACAGCCTAACCACCAAGGGCACCAGTGGTCCTCACCTTAAAGGCTCCACTTCTAGTGAAAGGGCCCAAACTCTCATTTTCCAGCTCTGGCTCTGGGACTCAGAAAGAACACGAATTCTTCGCCTTTGAGGAAGGGGACCCGAGATATACACCAGGAGAGAGAACAACTCCAGCCCACACTGAGAAAGGCTCCATCATCTCACCCCCAAGCAGGGATGGTTACCATGCCGTTCGCGTAAAAGGGTAGGTTTCGGGAGTGTCCCAGTGGGGACGCAAGCCAGAGCAAACGCCTCACCGGCTCTCCCATCTACACACCGCCCCCCTTAACTGGTGAGGCGTCCTGCTCACTGTGGCTGTGACTGGACTGCTTCCAACCCCAGGCCGTAGTCTTGCCCTTACCTGAGCCTTCTCCCTTTGAGTTATTTTTTACTTTAAACAGACCATATTGACCCTCCTGGGGCCCCTGCCTTGCCTGAGTCTGAGAAACCTGAAAAACCAGCCCCTCTTTTTACCATCATAAGCCAATGGGCGTTCCAACAGAGTGGTCGGAGCGTGCCAGACCCAGGGGGGACGCAGAGCCATGTCCCTCAGTAAGGTCTCAGTCTTATCATCCGGGAAGTGGGGTTGGGCCCCAGTTCCTGCGCTGAGGTCCTATGTGGGAAACGTCTCCCCGCAGTGCCTGAGCGAGGGGGCATCTGAGAAGACCCACCCCAAGCTTGGGCCAGAGAAAGAGCAAGGCCGGGGAACGGGGCGGGGGCGGTTCCGCGGGGCGGGGGAAGGGGGCAGTCGGCCGACCCCGCGCCTCTCCCCGGCTCCCGAGGCCCGGGAAGGCAGGCCGAGCGAGGGGCCCGGCTGCAGCCGCCCACGCCCACCCCTCCGCTCGGGTGCTGCCTGGCGGGCGAGCAACGAAAAAGCCGCAGACGCCCCCCACGCCGAGGCCCTGCCACGCGGGGGTCCAAGGACCTGGCCGGCGGGCGCGTCCCCAGGCCCCGAGCCGCGGCGCGCGCCCCCTCGGTCCGGCCCGCCCGCCGCGCCTTTCCCCGCCACGGCCGTCCGGACCGCGCTCACCTGCCGCCGTCGTCGCCGCCGCCGCCGCCCCGCTCCTGCGCCGGCCGCCGCCGCCGCCGCCGCCGCCGCCCGAGTGGGCGCGCCGCCGCGGGCGTGATCGGGCTGTGCGGGCGGGGGCGGCGGAGAGGCCGCAGGCGCCCCCCGCTGGCCGCCCGGCCCAGCCCGGAGCTCCGGGCCCCGGGCCCCGCGGCCGGGAGGGAGGGCGGCCCCAACGCCCCGGCCCCCATTCGGGCGCCGCGTGCCGCCACCCTACTCGGTTTTCACCAGAAACGCGGAAAACGCACAAGCATCCCACAGCCGCCGCCCGCCTTCCCACGCGGGTGTGGGAGCGAGCGGCCAGGCACCCTCGGAACGTGAGCAGAAAACAAAACCTTTTCAAAACACATTCTCTAACTCAAGGCCACGCACGTGTTCGGACGCGCCAGGTGCAGCCCCAGCCCCGGAGGAAAACACTTTCTAGCAAATTCTTTCAGCTGTTTCTGCTCCAGATTCCCATCCCACCCCCACCAGTAACGCCGTTTCTAGAAGGACCCATGGACTGTGGTCTAGTGCCCTCCTGCCAAGATGAGGGAAACTAGTCGAAACCTACTGTCTCACTCAGGCCTTAAACTCCTAGGGGTCCGGAGGCGGGAGCTGCCCCAGCACCCGCGAGATTCAGCCCTTTATTGACCTTCTTCTCGGGCACCAGGAAGACCAAGCTCACTTCAGAAAGTAGTTGTCCTCAGAAAGCAGGTACCGAACCTCGTCGTGATCCCACTCACCGCTGCCTACAACCCGGGTGAGGCCCCAGAGCTGGCAGCAAAAAAATCTGTCCTGTTTCCGAGGAACCCAGGCTGGGAGAACAAGAAATCCCTCCTCTGAGTCACCACTGGGAGGGACAAAGGAGGCTGACTGAAGGGGTAATCAAGAGGAGGAGGCATTTAACTCATACACCTGCATGAGTTTCTCCCTTCCCACTTGTCCAGAGCGCCCTTATGCCCACCGTGGAATCCCGAGGCTCCCACTTTGCTGAGAGGAATCACGTGAGCATCTGTTATACCCATTTCTCAGGTCCAACCTCAGAGGCCAGAGCCCCACAGGAAAGATTACTGGGAATCTGCAGTTTAACGAGCCCCCAGGTGATCCTATGAGAAGCAGGTTCATGAACTCTGGTCTACTTGGGACCCTGTGGTGGAATCCTGGAGCAAGGTACCACAGCTTACTCCAGGGGGAAGAGACCCTGGATATGTCACAGCCTTGACCCTGCAGTGGGCCTAGAACCCAGCCCAGAGCCCACCTACTTTGGAACTATTATGAGGAATCAGATGATGGGATGCTGGAAGGTGAATATCTGATTTCCATTCCAGATGGCAGGTGGGAAGATCCCAGCTGAAACGTCTGTCCTCAGCAGCAAGCCCTCCCTGGTTCCCTGGAGACTGGTCAGGCACCTCCTTGGGCTCCCACAGCCTCTGGGTGTCCAGACAGTGGCCCTTGGCCCTCTAGGCTGGAGCCCTGGTGCGGTCACTGCTGCTTCCCGAGGGCTCACAGGGGAAGGGCTTCCCAGCTGCTGGGACTTCCCCCCGCAGGAAATGGGAAGCCCTGCAGTGTGCAAGATGGTGGGCACATCTCATGCTCAGCAGAGCTGACTTGGGAGCTGTGCCTGCCTACCTCCTGCAGCCCTTCCTCCTCAACCACCCAGGAAGTCAGGGAACCCACCTGTTTAACCCCAAGGCCTCAAGAACAGTGTGTGTCTCAGCCCCGCAGCAGTGCGTTCTGCTGTGTGAGGTCAGCCCTGGAGAGTGAGGTGGAGCCCTGGGCATGGGATGGCCCAGTTGGGGCTTGCTCTCAGCTGTCTCCCTCCATTGGCCTCTCCATGCAGAGCGCTAGAAGCCTTCTGCCCTTCGTGATGTTGCGGGGCGGGGGGGGGGGGCGGGGAGCTATGCTATGATTTCCCACCCTGTTGTGTGTGTCATCTTTATGCGACTCTGTGACCAACTCTCTTGACAGCGAACAGAAAAGCAGAGCCAGAGAAAGTGAGTTAAGCATGATGCCTGCAAAAGCGTTTGCCATGAACTGCCAGGATAGCTCCATCACCCCATCAGTGCTGTGGTCACCTCAGTGGCAGTCACCTCCTTGCATACTCAGTCCTCAGTCAGTGATTCTCAAACTACAGCCAGCATGAGAATCGCCCAGAGGCCTGGTGAAAACACACCCTGCCGGGCCCCGCTTCGAGTTTCTGATGCAGGAGGTCTGGCAATGGCTACCAAGAGTTTTACCTTCTACCCAGCTCCCAGGTGATTCCAATGCTGCTGGCCCTCAGGCCAGCCTGTGTAGCAAGGCTCTAAGGCACTGGTCTCCAAATACGGTTGGATCCTATTCCCAGAGATTCTGATCCTGGGGTAGGTCTGCGAATATGCATTATTGAAAAGCCCAGAGTGAGTTTAGTTCATGACGAAGACGGCACTTGAAATCAGAAAGGGAAGGAAGAGCTCCTTCAATCCAGTGCTGAATTGGCTACCGTGGAGGCAAAACTATTAGAAAGCACCTCAGTAACAACAACGGTCAACCAATAGAATCAGATCTTTGTGTATGAAAACAAACCTTATAAAAGAAGATATTTTAGTAATTTTGGAGTGGACAAGTCTGCACAGGAAATCAAATCCACACTGAAGGGCTGCAGTTAAAAGTTGAACGTCTCTCTCCAGGTGAGGGGTCTCCAAATGTCCACATCGAGTATGTTTGTGATTTTAATTATCCACTGTGTTGAAAACCTCCAGAGCACGTTTGTCTGAAGAGTCCCTCATTAACTGCCCCAGGGACAGAGTCCCCCATGGAGGGCCAGCATCTGCCGCTAGAAAACCGTCAGCATTTGTTGCCTGAATGAATTTCTGTGGTAGGCAACAGTTCAGGGGCCTTGATTCACTTGTGTAGGGAGAAGATTCAAAAACCTAAAATAAATCACTACAATGGAAGCTGTGATTTGCTTATCTCAGTAAACTCAACCCTTCTCTTTATCAGGCCAAGCAGGAGAGCATGCCAAGTTGGTGCTTTTGTCATTGCAGTCCTGGTACAACTTCTTCACTCGTCACTACGTGAAGCCGCGTTAGCCTTCCCAGCCGGATGGTCCTTGTCACTTACCGCTAAGGAAGAAGGAGCTTTCTTCTTGCCCTCACTCCCCCGAGTAGCACTTGTCGTGGACAGGTGTTCTTTGGGTACCTGTGGAATGGGCTATGCAGCTATCGATTTTTAATTAGAAAGGGGATATGTACTTCACAGTAGAAAAATGAAACAATCCGAAGGTATGAAGGATTGGAAATCTGTCCTCTCCTTCATGCCACTCCCTGAGAGAACTGACTCTCAAGGCTTGGGATATATTCTTTCTATACCCTTCTCCTTGGCAACCCAATTTTACGTTAGAAAACTCACCAGATTAAATCATTAGGCTGTATACCTTAAACTTATACAGTGCTGTAGGTCAGTTGTATCTCAATAAAATTAGGGGGGAACAATGGTCAGAAAAGATGGTGGACTGAACCCGTTATCTACTCCTGCTGCCTCCTTACACCTACTAAAACAGCAATGAAGGGATTTTTTAAGGCCCATAAAAATGAAGAGAATGAGAGGGGAAGTAAAGAGTACAAACTTGGAGGGTGGAAAGCAGATGGACCAGTGGTACTGACTTGGCAGACACAAGAAACTGAATCACCCACTGGCAGTTGGGAAAGACTCAATCCCAGTTATACTGGAGTAAGCTCCAAAGTCTCCGAAAGTGGAAGTGCTGGGTATCTCAGGAAGCAAGGTAGAGCTCAAGTAAAGAAGGTAGGTTGAAAACCTAAGAAGCAATTAAGAGTGCCAGTCTCTCCCCCACCCCTGACTACCACCGCCCAGCTGAGTACCCCTCCCCAGGCAAGCAGAAATCTGCAGGGTTTTTCTCTAGAAAAGCTAAAATAGTCTCTGGATTGGACCACACTAAGCCCAGCTGTGGGAAAAGAGAAATTTAAAGGGCACATTTATACGGGAAGCTGAGACATACCCCGCCCCAAGCCAGCCCTCTTCTCCACTCAGCTAGTCCCAGGGTGTTGGCAGCCAGACCATTACCCCCAGGCTGGAGGGATTCCCTGGGGAACCCCTGAAGGTCCTCTCCTCACCGCCATCAAGCCTGATCACCCTGAGAGAAGCACACAGCTGGCTGCCACACTGAGTGCAGAGCTTCCCACGAGCTTGTTAGGCCCCATTCTTACACATGTGCAGGCAAGCAGAAGACATCAGGAATCCGAGGAAAGCCTCTAACCCAAGAAAGCAGAGTCCAAGACAGCAAGAGGGGGAGAAACATTCACAGAGACTATACAGGCAAACCATAACTGTATCATTAATATCTTCAGAGATTCAAAAAATACATTGTAACCATGAAAACAAATAGGGTACTATTTTTTGACAAGGAACATATGAGGAAAAAAAAAAGAATCCTCAAATGAAAACATGATAGCAGAAATGAAAAGCCAACAGAAGCGTTGGAAGATAAGGTTGAATAAAAAGTCAGAGATGGAAAATAGGGAAGAATAGATAAGAAAATGAGAGATTGATCCAGGAGACACAATAGCGGAATAATTGTGGAGTTCCTGAGAAAACAGAAGAAAGGAAGATAAGAATTCAAGATTTCCCAGTACTAAAGGTCATGCGGTGTCAGATCAGAAGGGCCCGTACTATCTAACGCCCCAGTTCAAGTGACAAAAATAGAACCACCAAATCTCCATAGTTGTGAAATTTCAGACCACTGGGAACCAAAGAGAAGTTCTTAAACGTTTCAAGAGAAAAAAAAAACAAACAAAAGGTTACAACCAGCTTTTCTCACAACAGTGGGAGTGATGAAGGAATGCTTTCAAATCCTGAAGGAAAAATGTTTTCTAACCTAGAATTCCATACCCAGCCAAACTATCAGTGGAGCATAAATGAAGAACAAAGACATTTTCAGATGTTTACTGTCTGTGCACCCTTTTCCAGGGTACTGGAATGTGTGCTAAGGAAAGGAGAGAGTTTATCAAAAAGAGGGAAACGGGATACAGAGAACAGGAGCTGCAACACAGGATACGTGATAGGAATGTCCAGGTGGAGGTTGGACAGACCAGGGTGACGTGTGCACAGGCACAGCAGGCCATAAGCTCCAGGAGAGATGCCTCTGATGCACCTGAGCATTTAGAGAGGCTTAGAAAATTGGCAGAGTTTAGGGTGAATTAATGTGGAAAGCTGAAAACAAAAAACTCCAGGAAAAACAAAAAAACTTGTGCAGAAAAGGGAGTCATATTATCATCCAGCTCAACGGATAAGCACAGCATCTACACAGTCATGATAATGCAACCACTGTCTATTGTGCTAAGCAAAATTCAATACAACTGTGTTGGGAGGTTGGGGCACAGAAGTTTGGGGTTGGTGGGAAGTCAACACACAATTTCAAGAACAAAAAATCAAGAAGTGTATTAAAGGTATATTATTTAGAGACAAGGAGGTAAACACTCCACCCCCCAAAAAAGCGGGGAGGGAGAAAGCAGAGGGAGGGAATGGGAGACAAACTTTTAGAACTATTGGTTTTAAACTACAACACAACTCCTGCTCTGTCCCTATCCACCTGCTTTTCACTTCCTTGGCAGGGCCCCTCATGCCAGCCTGGCTGCCTTACGCACCCCTATCTCCATAGGCTGTTCTGTGTCGCCGTTTCCCCTTCACTTGGGTCTTCCTGTGGAGATGTCTTGCCTACTTATGTGAAAGCACTGTTTCCCTGAATTGGATTTTAGAAAACAAAGATGCATGATGTAATCACCTTTCAACTATTTTGAGTGCTTGCACAAAACCACATTCCTAAAGATACCTGCTGAGTGATTTAAGTACAAAAGTGGTTTGCAACCCACATTGAGCAATCGCTCTTTTGAATATTGACTGACACACCATTTGATTAGGCCACTCGATACTTTTAACCCTCTCCTTTCCCTTCAATTTCATCTTGGCATTAAACACTGACATTTTTATCTCTGATGGGTTTCTCTTCAATGTTTTAATCCTGTGTTTTCAAATTGGAGTCAGTTACTCGCTTTAGAAACACACATATAACACAAATTTATACTATTTACACCCAAATAGATTATTTCACATATTAATTTGAGTTGTTGATGAAAAAATTTAAGTCAATCTAAGAAAGAAATGGTAAATTTTACTTGGGCCAAACAGGATTATAACCCAGGAGACAGGCTCTCAGAGAGCTCTGAGAACTGTTCTGACGAGGTAAGTGGCGGAGTCCAGTAGGGATGTGACTTTGGCAAAGGGCGTACGTGCAACCAAGACACATCTTGGTAGACGGCCGCTGCTAGCCACAAGGAACAAACATCTCAGCTAACGGTTTTCTGAGTATGGGAAGATGCAAGAAACTGGGCTCGTAAAACCTTCTCCTGAAAATATCTGAGGGCCAGTCTCTCAGTCTTCTCAGAGCACAAAGTGCTTCATCTGCTCTTCACGTTGAACTCCTTTCAGGGTGTACTGGGGGTCAGCAGCTGGATGGTGGGCAACATTCTTCATTTTACAATCCCTTGCCTTTTGGTCTTAATTTTGACCAAGTTTGGGGAGGCATTTCGTGACCAATTTGTCCCGTGATGCCAAGAATGCTCGTTCCCTGGTCAGGCAAGGATTTCGCTGATAGGCCACTCAATTTGCTATTACTGGACTAGGCCCTGTTAACAGTAACCAAAAGCTTCTGGACCACCGGTCTTACTAGTGTGTTACGGTCCAGGAAAGTTCCCTCTTCCCACATCTAGAGTTACACCATTACAATCATTATCTTGCATATTTGATCAACTGTTTCAAGCTGCCTATTCATCATTAATTTTATCTGAGGCTAGTCACACACTGGTAATGCAAGAAACAGTAATCTTGTAAAATAGGCAGAATACAAGTAACATTAGCTAGTAACATTAATAAGGTCATAAGTAAGTATTTAAGAACTTCTATTAGGTGCAGCCCAGTATACCCCCAGGTCATCTGACCAGTCTGTTCTGCACCAATTGCTATCTTTCAGGGAAATGATATATTGGCATCGTACAGAAAGTTCACCAAAGATGTCTGCATGTACAAGGTTATTATGACCCCTTACAGGATAGAGAAAGGAATGTTATCTTCTAAGGAGTTACATGGCTGGTACCAGAAGGAGAAAAATTGATCTTTATGGTTGAGTAGGTGTTTCTGCCCTTGGGGAGGTCTCATTAATGCATACTGCAGATGCACAATGCGCACCAGAGGGGAGGGAGGAGGCCCAAACAGGCAGAGAAAATTTTTATTTTTAAATTGTCTTGCCATAAAATATGAATTTTTATTGCATCGGCGTCTCTAAATGGTTTTCTTAGACAAGCAAGAAGTATAAAGCATTCTCCTTATAAAGTGAAAAATGGTCCCAATTTAAAAGTCAAAGTTGGTGCGTTCCTAAGCTAACCTGGTAAATATAGAACATCTCATCACAGACTTAACTGAATGATAATGAACACAGATTACAGCAAAAATTCTACAATTGGGCTTCCCTGGTGGCGCAGTGGTTGAGAGTCCACCTGCCGATGCAGGGGGACACGGGTTCGTGCCCCGGTCCGGGAAGATCCCACACGCTGCGGAGCGGCTGGGCCCGTGAGCCATGGCCGCTGAGCCTGCGCGTCCAGAGCCTGTGCTCCGCAACGGGAGAGGCCACACAGTGAGAGGCCCCCGTACCGCAAAAAACAAAAACAAAAACAAAAATTCTACAATTGCAGCCTAAGAAAGTGATTTCAAGGAAAGTATCTCCTTAGAAAATGACAGCTCCTAAAGAGCAGGGAGACCACCATCTGGAATTTCCAACAGCTACTGTTCATCCTTTTTCCAACGAATTTTTCCAGCATATTTTCCCAATAAAATCCAAGGCAGTTTTCTGCCTACTCTTGACCCAAATAGCTGGATCCCTTTTCCTGCCAGAGTTCCCTCTCTTGGCTCACTGTATGATTCATTCTACTCTAAGACAGATAACTTATTTTTAGAGAAAATTTTACGGTTGTTGCTGCTACAGTCACTGAATGGTCTTAAAAGATTAAGTTAGGGGACGGGGGGGGGGGGAATGATCAATAAAACTAATATTTTTTTATCAGTTTTGCCAAGGGCAATTTTTTACGTGGAAGTACAGAAAAAAAGTAACAGGGTGTAGTTTCAGACGACCATGTTGCATTTATAACATTTAAATCCTAGTAAAGGGCTTCCCTGGTGGCGCAGTGGTTGAGAGTCCGCCTGCCGATGCAGGGGACACAGGTTCGTGCCCCGGTCTGGGAGGATCCCACATGCGCAGGAGCGGCTGGGCCCGTGAACCATGGCCGCTGAGCCTGCGCGTCCGGAGCCTGAGCTCCGCAACGGGAGAGGCCACAACAGTGAAAGGCCCGTGTACCAAAAAAAAAAAAAAAAAAAAAATCCTAGTAAAAATATCAAAAAGCAACTCATGAAAATTCACCTAAAAGATAAAACTAGGGGAATCTTTTTTTTTTCTCAGTAAAAGTTCAGAAGAAAAAAGCCATCAAAGAGCAACACTTTATAAAACGCCTATTCAAGTCAAGCTGAAAAGTACTGGACATTTCATAAGCGCTTATTAGCTTGTAAGAGCCTTGGGGTATCTGACATGTGAATTTACCAAAGGTACTTGCAAGCAAACGTCAGCATATAAAAAGGAACGAAGTAGATCTGTATGTGCGCTGACATGGAAAGATCTCTCTATATGGTAGGAGATTTGCAGAATACTATAGAATGATACCACTTATGTAAAAGGGGAAATGACGCCCTCTGAAATTATATTTGTGCAGATATGTTTATGTGTGAAAATGCATTTCTTTTTAAATCTTAAAAGTATACATCCCAAAATATTAAAGAAGCTGGCTCTAACATGAAGGGATTAAGAGGGTGAAGGGTAACTTAACTCCTTTTATGTAGCTATTTACAAATTACATTTCTTCACAATGAACATACATTCACGTATTTGTTGAGAAATTAAGTAGATTCACTGTGTCTGGGTGTCTGGACAAAAATCATCCTGTATATTCAATTTATTTTCTAATTTACTTTGAGAAATTTCTGGGGTGCTATTTAACAGGATTATACGTTATTGCTTTTTAAAAAAGAACATTTCCAGTAACTGGAGTGGGCAGTCTGGATTTACCAGCCAGTGGCCTACAGACTGCTGAGCTACTCTTCACCCAGAACCAAGCTTTGTAGTCATCCTGTAGCAAACTATTCAGGATTTTCCCCGCCACCACTCAGGTGCGTTCCAGGCAAGCACCACTGGTCCATGCCGTAGGACTGCCAGTTCTGCTCCCTGGGTGAGCGTAATTCTGAACACATGCTTTAGTTGCACTTGATTATTAACCCTGCTTCTCTCTGTTCCTTGGAGAAACTAACATTTTCATTACTCTATTGTAAGAGTCTGTGTAATCTGCTCCACCGAACAAATGGTATCTCAATGTCTTAGTACAGCAAGCGCAACCCCTTACATTAAAGCAAAGAGTAAAACTTGGTTGGTGCTTGCAAATATCCAGATTTGAGGGAGTCCGTCCCCACAGTCTTGCAATGGCTATGGGGAGGCCAAAAGGATATCTTTGGCTAGGACATGGGCAAAAGAAAAAAAAAAAAAGCATCTTCGAGCATCTTCCTCTCCACTGCTGGCATTTATAAAAATGAAAACCCACAGAAATGCTATCTGTACAGATACAAGAAAACCTCTTACCAGTCTAAATTGGGCCGTCCTCAGAATTACAAGATAATTTCTTTTTAAAGTAGCTATTCCAGTCTTACATAAAGGCTCATACCAGAGGTTATGAAGATAAAGTACAAAGCCTTTATTGAATTGCAGATTATGAATAATAAACCCGATGGTGAGCACTGGGGGCAGATGTGTGCAGAACTGCAATTTATAAAATTTTTAAGGCAAACAGTTGACATCTTTGAAGAAATCATTGGTAGCTTAAAAAAAAAAAAAAGGCTTCCAGATGTGCAATTCATTCAGAGCATTCAGGGTAACTGGTGCCCAGTGATATGACCTCAGGAAATGTCGAGATTTCATAAATCATTTGTATCAAATCTCTTTTTCTGGTAAATTCCTTTCTGCCTCTGCAGCGGTAACTAGACAAGATTGCAAAGCTTTCAAGATGATTCAAGCCTCCAGCACCTCACAGGAGTCCGCATTTCTTAGCACAGAAGGCAATGCTAATCAAAGAAGGAAATAAATAAAAGGTTATTAAAAACAAACACAGGTTCATCAAACTGCTAAATACATGTATCTATGTATATTCCACTCAAAAAAAATGTTTATCTCAATAGTCCTTCACATTTCACATCCAGAAGCTACACTGGCTGCCACCTATCCTCTCATCTTTAACACCATGCGATAAGACGGTGCTTCTTAGTAGTGAGTACAGTGCAAAGACTCTGATACTTGTAACAAGTCTTTGAATTGTTTTAGGATTACAGGACTTTCAAAAGACTTCTTTAAAAAACAGTGACTGGAAGTTTCAGTACGTAAAAATCAGAGGGAGGGGATCTTAAATTTCAGAGATTATGTTTAGGGACAAAGAGACATGCTGTGAAAAGCCGCAACCAAATATAAAAGGTAATATGGAATGATTTAGGGAACAGCTATGAATTGCACAGAACCCAAGCAGAAAGCGGAAGAGAAATTTAAACTCAAAGAAAGTGGCTGATAACCAAAAATCTCATTCTCTTCGAAAAGTACGGCTGACTAATCCATAAGAGACAAGGACTACATTTCACCAAGTTACTGGCTTTACAGAATGCTTCTCCTGGGCCCCTTTCTTCTCCCCTCCCCACCCACCCCACCAGTGGGTAACGACCAGCTTGTTTTACTTCATAACCTCTCGTTACCACAGCATCTTTAAGATAAAACAACACTCCTAACAAATTCATCCAGACTGTTTCCTTAGTGGAGACCTTCCCTGTAATCAGGACACGTAGAAGCTGCTGCAATGAAAAGAAGCCATGGCTGTGTGGAACCAAAAAGACTTAAATTAAAATGCAAAATTAAGATGATGTGCAAATACCAATCAACACGTTCGCTGAAATACACAAAATAAGAGAACACCTGACTTCCCTGTTAGCATCTGTTCTTACTGACATGGCTAACATGTCTCTCAGTAAATCCAGGAGATACCTCAAGCGTTTAGTCATCAAAGGGGATGCACTATCTATCTCCATTTCTCTGGTTCAGCCTCTTTCTAAAGTGTTACCTCCTTCAGGCTAGTAGACTCTGGACTAGGCTAAACTTAAACTTAATAAGGCACATACTCAAGCAGAAAATATAAAGGCCAAATACTCAGGGAAAAAAAAAAAAAACCCAACCTGACATGAGGAAAACAAACATTAGCACATTAGCAGTTTATGAGCTAAAAGCTGTCCTTAAGTAAATATTTAACTCTGGATATAAAACAGATCAGCAGACTTTATAAGCAATTCCTTTGGTTAATAATTTTGTCAGCATTCAATGTATACAGACATTTAGTTCATTCTCTTTGAAGAAAAAATGTTGCTTAAGGTGTAAAGTCAAGACAACTCACAAGAAGATGGTCGAGAAAAAGGCTCCTGGGTGATGTAGGGTTTTCAAGTCATGCAAGTACTCTCCGGGGTAAAATCTGGCTTGTTTCTTAGTTATGGTAACTACCAAGTAGCATGTTAAAATTCATTCTTTAACATTATTCCACCCATAAATGTTCTGACAAAATTGCAGGCAGTTAAGAGTCTTGAGGTTTAGAAACTGAGACAAGGTAAAGACACCACTTCCAAAGAATTACTTACACGTATCTTTGATCCCACTTCAATGCTACATCATCCTCTCTCTACACACTTCACTAGATGTCACTGATGAAAATTAGGATAAAGAGCAACCGTTAACTATAACTTTCCTACTCAGGTTTAATAGTCATTTATTGAATACTCCGCTCACAAAATACTTTACGAGAATGTTGCTTTCCACTAATTCAATGAGAGTAAATTAATGAGAGTAAGAACTGATGGATAAGCATAAACTCTTCTGATTATTAATTCTAACATTTTAATATTTATCACAGCAAAATTGGGAATATTTTTTATACTTTACCATTTAATGCCTGAAAAGTTAACTGAGAAGCAACCAACTTCCTATCAACATTCCAAGTTAGTGACTGAAACACTGAGAAATCAACAGCGTCTGATAACTGAGGGAACTGCTTGGTTTCAAACTCTAGATGGATATTAAAGTTGAGAAGATACGTCATGAACAATAAAAATAGCAGCAAAACTTATCAATAATACCCATGGTGAGTCCTAGGGATTTCTACAGAGCAACTTAAAAAACTACGTCCTAGTCATCAGGGAGGTCTTTGCAATGGATACACGTCACAGCAATAGGGTCCTGCAGCTCAGAGCAGCCATACTCTCTCGTGACCCACCTACAGTTCAGAACCCCCAAACACTAGGCCATAGCTTAAGGCAATGAAAAGAAAACACAAGGAGATTTAAGACTCCAGAGGAAAAAAGGCTATTAAAAATGCTCTCCCTACCGCACGTGTTTTGCTCTGTGAAGACTTTATCCGGGAATATCTGGAGCCAAAGCAAATGACCTAAATATTAAACCTAAATATTAATGAGAGGCTCAAAATGCAAGGAAATGTAAAACACTCAAAACAGGACAAAAGTATAATATGATCAACTGGTGAAGACTGGAGGGCGACTACATGTCAAACCAGCGGATCCCACAGATCAGAGCTAGACTTGCAAGCCACGCGCAACATCTCCAAACAGATCAAAGACACTAAAAACTGGGCACCTTCACGGACACCTTCAAAATGGAAGAAAAAATGCATTGACCTTTATCATCAAAGCATAACCACTCAGGTTTTGTGCTGACACCTCTTTGACCCATCAGCACCTCTAAAAACCAGTATTTTGAAAAGTTTATTATGACTTTTTAAGGAGCTTCCACACCAGCCAGGTACACATACGCCACTGCCAGAGAAATGTCACCACAGTGAGGCTGGATTTATAAAACCCCATTCTACAAGTACTAGCAAAGGCAGGTTATGACGCATGGATACGGATGGACTACAATATTTAAATGGCATGTTTCTGACATAGTCACAAAATCTTTATAGAAACTATTTAAACTCAGAAAAGAAAAAAGACAGGAGTCAAATACAGAGATGAAATGTACAAAACAAATGAGCAGGCAAACTAAAAGTTCTTGAAAGTATTTTACTTCAGGTTGAAAAATGAACAGCTTCCACACCGTTCATTGCAAGATACACAGTATTCACGAATACAATGCTGGTCATTTGAGGAAATGTACACACCTCAATTTCTCCTTCATGCTTTTCTTTTAGAAAGATACTGTTTACCAAAAAGAAACGTCAGCAGTACAGGAAAAACTATTTTCCCAATAAATTTACGAAAACCTAAGATTCCCAATGGAATCAAGATTATCTTCCCGCTACCACCACCTTAATATAATCACATGCTTATTGAAACACTAATATCTGCACCCTAAGAGTACATTTACTTTCAACAATGAGGGTGATTCTTTAAAAAAAAAACTTCAGTGTGGTAAATGTAACATGGATCTCTGCAAGTATTAAGTGTCTGAAATAGGCAGCTAATACTGGATTTAATATTATTTTATAAATAATTGTTCCCTTAGCAGTAAACATAAGTTTACACATTCACAATAGTCCTAGAAAATAAATACTGTGATTATGCACAATGTTATGACAAACTAGTTTCAAAAAACAGAAGCTCAACATCTTGATAAAAATTCTGATCAGAATAAAATGTGACTCTAAAATTTAAAACATTGTCAAAATAACATCACATTTAAAATCTTCCACGGTTTACACAAGTATTATGAACTTCCAGTTTTGGAACACATTTTTTTGTTGTGAATTAAAATACGAACTCATTGAAAACTGTTAATTTCAGTGATGACATCAGTTTTGGTCTTATTTTAGCATTATTTTCTTTATAAAAAGTTGCACTAAATGTCCATTAATGGTCTGATTGGTCTTCAGTATTTCATAAACATACATAAAAGAAATTCCTAAAAGCCAATAGTACTTTATATGTATATATTTATAAAAGAATCTCATCTCAGAAATGGCTGTAATTAACAGAGCCAGACATAGTGATGCTGAACATAAAGAGTGTTCACCTTGAAAGAAAGCATTTTCAGAAATATCACTTACATTCTATTAAATACTTCCAACCGAGTTTCAAACTCAACATGTGATGAATAACAGAATTATACATCTCATTTGCACTCAAAACTGACCATAACCAAAATTTACAGCATGATTGAAACAAGCCAATGTTTAAAAAAGTTTTAATTAAAGATAACAATTCCATGAAAGGAGAGGATAAAGAATGGGATGACAAGAAGTATTTGGTCTTAATAAGGCAATACAAAATAGATCCATTATCAAAGACCATTTAATTTTTAAAGATCAACAATACCAAAAGCATAAAGTGGAGTATAAGAAAATAGTTTTTTATAAGTATGATTTAATTAAAGCTGTTTACAGTTATTCTCTCCCACAGTAGTTAAGCATGAATTTAAAAAAGAATAAGAGATGAGAAAAACAAGCACACGCAGCACACAGGGTTAGAGGAGCCAGCATGCAACGTCTGTGGAACTCGAGGTTTCCCTGCAACAGGAATGGGACCAGACGTGGGTGGCCTTTTTTTTTTTTCCTATTAGGAAGAAAAGAAAAAAAAAAAAAGACTGCAAAGGAAACAAACACAAAGTCATGTAATTGCCCATTGCCCAAGACGACAGCACTATAGAAAACAGTTGCAAGTCAATTCTTAGAGATGACTAGAGATTTTTCAGTGTTTACACAAAAGTACATAGTACGTATGTTTTTTTTGTTTGTTTTTTGTTTTTTTACAAAATAAAGTAAACGTCATTTGCCACCATAACCTTTTCTTTAGAGAGGAAAATTTTTGCAGCAGGTCACAAGGGTTCTATTAAGTCATTTCAATGTTGAGGAAACAAATTGAGTAATAGAACTAATCACTTCCCTATAGATGGATGTTAAGATGACAATTCAGATTATTTTTCAAACTAATCCTGAGAAAAATCTGTTTACAATTTAAACAGTAATGTTATGTAAAAAGTATTAACAAATCCACTATTACAAATATCAATTTCCTATATGGTCATCTATATATACACACAATAAAATGGTAAATATATGCAAAAATATTAAAAAAAAAAAAAACATGCACAGATCACTTTCCCCTTTGAAATCTGGACTTCCTATAAGATACCTGTGTTTTCCTTCCCCACCCCATCCTCTGAAATTGTTTCTTGTTTCTGTCACCCTACCCACACTGAATACTAGTCCCTATAACTCTGCATAAAGCCAATGAGAAATAGATTTATTTTACATTCAAGCTTTAAATCTTAAAATGACCCTGTTATAGCATATGACTTATCAAATGAGCAGCCTTTTTTTCCCCCCTTTTTTGCGTGCTTTTTGTTTTTGCAGTTGTCAGTCTTCATGATCCATTCCGTGGCGAGCTGGGAAAAAACGCAGTTGCTAAATCAACGTCTGAACAGTGTAAGGCTCCCGAATGTTTCCCAGGAGTCCCTATCCAACTGTCCTGAGCATGAGATCATTGCACACAGAAGACAGTCCATCGTACAACGCCGACTATCTACAAAGGTCTGAGAGGGGGGCGTCCCTCTTGTGTTTCCTCTTTTTGCCATGGTAATACTGATTATTTGATTTGCCTTGATGTTGTTTGTTTGTCATCAAGGAACCATGGCTTGTTTGGGTTGTACCTTGGAAGCCTTTGCTGGAAGAACGAAAGAGCCTTGCTGATCCATGCTGCAGAGAAGGAAAGCGGTCAAAAAGACATCAGTATTGCAGATTCAACAGAGCACTGGCTAAGACCTACCTCGGGGAGCTTTCATAACTAGGAACACGCTGACTTATCTAGCAGGCAGAAAACGATGCTACAGGGGTTAACTCTCTCGGGCTCTAAAACTTTTAAATATCAAAAAACATAGACCACTTCTTCTGTTAAGAAGAAGCCCTGTCTTCTTAACAGAGTATATGCAATGTAAGGCTTTTCTTAAGGAGCCTATCAACCGATACACCACGTAACAAATGGCATTACTGGAAGAAGCTGTCAGACATGCAGGTGTGTTGCCAGGTCAGGGGTCATCACAGCCGGCCACTCCTTTCCTGCTATCACGTGTCACTTTAATTGCCATTTCTAAACGAGTCTGTGTTTGGTGCACATGACTACAGGTAAAGTGGATTCTGCGAGTCAAGTCACACATGAGGTGACTGACATTAACAGTCAATCTGTACTGCCAAGGGGCCTTCCCCAGGGTCCCTGATGTACTGGGAGAGGGTGTGATGGCCTTAGGCCAGAGTCTAGTACGAAATGACTTCTTCCCCTCATTTTGATTCATTATTCACGATGAATAAAATTTCAGGCAACTGAAAAACTTCCAATAGAGTGTCTCTGTGGCCTTTTTAAGTCAAAGCTAAAGCTAGTCAGCTGACCATGGCTGACTGCTGTCTGATCATTTCAACACAGGCAACCAGGTATTGAATTTTGAAATAAAAAAGGATACATTATTCCCAGATGTGCACAACACTGCAATGAGGTCATGCAAAAACTTCACGTGAGTTTACTTCAAGTACAGCTAAAACTTTGTATAACTTGAAGCAATTTTTTTTTATGCTGAATCTGTAATAAGGTGGGTTGGCCAGGACATCTAGGTGCTAGATTCCCACAAAGGTTTATGTTACAATGGTGTCTCACAAAGATCCTCAGGACATCCTGTTACTAGAAGCACTGTCATGTTTTGGCACCTCTTAGAACAAAATATGTTTGTTTTTTAACCTAGAGCTTTCTTTAAACCCATAATGTGTATGAATACATATGTATATATGTACATGCACGTACAAAACTCTAAATATTCTATACGCAATATTAACAATCAAAAACACAAATTCCACACACCTGGGATTTGTTGGTGCTGTTGGATATGTTAGTGGTCTGGGTGCTCTGCATTTTCCCGCCTGCCTGAGAGGATTCCAAGGACACATCCTGCGACCCTACCCGGTTCCCAGTGGACGGGCGGCAGAGCAGCTGTTTCGGGGTTTTGCACGGTGTCGCGTCGGAATCCTAACACAAGTCACATGAATTATAATGTGACACAGTAATAATTTAGACATTCAATATTAAGAAAGGAAAAAAACTTCAGCTAAGCACTCTCTGGACTAAGTCTAATAAATATTTGGGAGTTAAAGGAAGCACACTGAGGAATTTATAAAATTAACTGCTTAAGTTTTCTTCCAAACATTTAAAGTGGCTTATTCTATCAGAGGGTTTCTGTTCATTGTTAAATCCACTGCCCACGCCTGACCTTGTTAATCGGCCTTGAAGGAGCTCATAGAGGTCCAAGTTTATTTGCATTTTTATTTACAGAAAATGAACCATGGTAGAGTGGAAAGAGCATGGTAAAGAGTGAGGACCTAGGTCCCGGTCCCTGATTCAATGTCTTCAACCAAATACAAAACAGTCACTTTACAAAGCTCGGTCTCTCAAGAGTCTGCGATGACAAATCAGCGCTCCCTGCACCGAACACACCGAGTGGACCAGACTTCCCAGAGACACCGGTCTGAGCCCACCTGTTTCGGGGCTGCTGGGGCCATGACTGCTACTCTTTCCTCAGCTCTACCTTTCCCCTCACACTCTGCCCAGCATTTCAGAGACACGTACTCTCAGTCCCTAAGGCGCCCTCTCGAGGCTGTGTCTGCTTTCGCCCCTCTGTGTCTGTGACATCTAGCTCGGCATTCTGTCCTCCACAGCTCTGCTCTAGGAACCACAACTGCCCACAGGTAGATCCTGCATGTGAGCGTTTACGACTCCATTATGATAAACGGTCATCGTCGACAACGAAAAACTACGCCTCTTCCATATTTACAATTTTTTTTTTTTTTTTTTTGCAGTACGCGGGCCTCTCAGAGCGTTGTGGCCTCTCCCGTTGTGGAGCACAGGCTCCGGACGTGCAGGCTCAGCGGCCATGGCTCACGGGCCCAACCGCTCCGCGGCACGTGGGATCTTCAGGAACCGGGGCACGAACCCGTGTCCCCTGCATCGGCAGGCGGACTCTCAACCACTGCGCCACCAGGGAAGCCCTCCTCTTCCATATTTAGATTATTTTATGTTATACACTTAATGAAGCCAATAAAGCCCATTTTATTAATAGATCTTGATTTTAAGTAAACTCAGGATAAGACAGAAAGTAGATTAGGGATTTCCAGGGCACAGGGGGAGAGAATAAATTAGGGACTGCTAATAGGTTTGTTTTTGGGGTGATGGAAATGTCCTGGGATTAGATAGTGGTATAGCTGCACAATATTATAAATATGCTAAAAGAAAACCACTTAAGTTGTACATTTCTAAATGGTGAACAAGAGAGTATATATCCCATTTATATAAAATTTTGAAACAGACAAAACGAATCTGTGGTATTAGAAAATCGTAGCGGTGGTTACCTCTGAGGGTAAGATTGGGAATTTACTTGAAAACATCATGAGGGAACTCTTTGGGGTGATGGTAATAGTCTGTATCTTGTTAGGATTTGGTGTTACACATGTGTATGCATTTGTTAAAATTTAGTAAATGTATAATTAAGATTTCCTTATATGTTAATTTTATATCAAAAGAGAAAACTGGACAAACACTGAACTGTGGTTAATGACAAGCACACAACAGTACTTTGTGGGAAGGGTGCTAATGTCTGCAATACTTTGAAATGTATCAAAGAATAAGATGAACTGGTGAATGAATGGACAGCTCTGTGATAAGCCAGTAAAATGTCAATGGTAGAATCTAGTGGTGTATATGGATGTTCACTAAAATCCTTTCACTTTTGGCTGTATGCTTGAAAATTTGAACACAATGTTGAGAAAAAGTATAATCATAGGGCTTCCCTGGTGGCGCAGTGGTTGAGAGTCCGCCTGCCGATGCAGGGGACGCGGGTTCATGCCCCGGTCCGGGAGGATCCCACATGCCGCAGAGCGGCTGGGCCCGTGGGCCATGGCCACTGAGCCTGCGCGTCCGGAGCCTGTGCTCCGCAACGGGAGAGGCCACAACAGTGAGAGGCCCGCATACTGCAAGGAAAAAAAAAAAAAAGTACAATCATAAAGTTATTAAAATTTCCCAGGAACAAATAAGAAAATGAGCTAGCCTTGTCTCTCTAGATAGAGTTACCCCCAACAGAACTCCTAAGGGTCTAGGTTTAGAAAACAACGTCTTCATACTTACGACGTCACTAGAGCTGGACTGTGTAGCGGAAGAGGAAGACACTGGACCTGATGAAGAGTTTGAAGAGTGTTTACTAACAGATTCCGAAGTTTTACTTCTACATTTTCCAAGGGCTTCATTTTCTTCAGATAGATTATTATTACATTTATCTAACTGCTGAGTATCTACTATCAAGGTAACACCATTTCCTGAAAGAGTGGCAAAAGATTGGAAAACGTTTCTTCCCATTAAGCACACACAACACAGAAAAGCCTCTAATACTCAATCGATGAAAAACTCTTACCATTGCATGAAGGCTCAGGCCTATTCTGCAAGCCCCACTGCTTTGATATCCAGTCTCTATATGTGGCAACTTCATCTGTTACTCTAATTATTCTACCTAATATGCTGCAAGTGTTTAAAAAAAAAAAAGAGGGGAGGTACATTAATTTGAAGATAAGAAGCCACAACCAATTTTGACCCAATGGGCTGATTTTAGTTAAACTTTTACCTCTCCGTTTCGTTGTTGGGATAATACTTTGCTATTGGCGATACAGCATGACTCAGAACAACGTAGGCATAATCAAAGGCCTGTTTCACTTGCATGGCCCCATATGAACTCCTTCCAACATCATTACCTTTAAAAGAAATATATACATAAGATATTAAAACTTACCGTGGCTTAAAATGAACTAAATGTTTATGAGCCCTCTTCTGGGAGAGCAAGGGCACTCACTATCCTGCTAGAGCGGCACTCAGAATCTGAGCTGTCAGTCGGTCCCACAGCTCCCCAGACTCTATAAACGCGTGCATCACGCATAAATATGTTCTTATGTCATATAAATTGCCTAGATGCCTTCTGGCCCAACAGGACTATCCCATACACAGTCATGCAAATAAAAGAAGTAACTGCCTGGTTTTCCCTAAGAGGGAAACCAAGCTAAATTATAAATACTTATTTTTTGCTTGGTAGGTATACAGACATCTCCTTCACTAAATTATGAGCTTCTAAAAAGCAAGGACCATCTTGCTGAAAAAACCTTTGTGTCCTTTATGTAGGGTAGGCTCCCAGTAAACATTTCCTCAATGAATAAACACAGAACTTTCTTTTTTTTATTGGCCGCACTGCGCGGCATATGGAATCCTAGTTCCCTGACCAGGGATCGAACCTGAGCCCCCTACATTGGAAGTGCAGAGTCTTAACCACTGGACCGCCAGGGAAGTCACCACACAGAACTATTAATGTTTATAAGATGGCTCATCAAGCCAGAAAAGGGCTCCTAGGTAACTATTCTATCTCTTAACTCCCTTTCCTTACTCATTTTCAAGGCCAATACATTAAAAGCAAATGCCTAAAAGCATTTCCATTGAAGTCCGATAACACGGAATCTAAATATTTTACAATTATATCAGGAAAAAATATTGCCCAGAAAAACTAGGATACAAGCAAGCAAACACAGCATCATGAAAGCACAGGAGGAATTCATTTTCTGCTCACTTTTAAGCCAACATAAAGCTGGAAAAAGCACAGGGAGACTATGCAAAATTAAAAAGAAGGGGTCCAAAGGGAAACTAAACTATCTCTTGGTACCCTTTTCCTCATGAATTCTGAGACATATGAGCGAGCTCACTCCCTCTAAGGACCTCAAAATCCTCACTTAAAGCGCCGTTTGACACCTGGTTAGAATCAGAAGCAGTGAGGACGCAAGAAAGAAGAAAAATGGCACCAAACTGGAGATGCACAAACCCACCCATATAGTTAATACCCATTCTCCTTTGCCTTTAAGAGTCGAATGGATTCCACTCCCAACTCAACTCATTTGGAAGTATGCAATGTGTTTTCCTGCTGTGTGTGTGTTTATGTTCATGTGTTTGCTTATAAAATATTTTGAGGGCTTCCCTGGTGGCGCAGTGGTTGAGAGTCCGCCTGCCGATGCAGGGGACACGGGTTCGTGCCCCGGTCCGGGAGGATCCCACATACCGCGGAGCGGCTGGGCCCGTGAGCCATGGCCGCTGAGCCTGTGCGTCCGGAGCCTATGCTCCGCAACGGGAGAGGCCACAACAGTGAGAGGCCCGCGTACCGCAAAAATATATATATATATATATATATATATTTTGAGGAAAAAAAAAAGACTACTACAAGTTAATGCTTAATTTTTCATCTGAAGAGAGTTTAAAGTACAATATGATGACTGACAATGCCCTTTTCCTTCTTTTTCTTTTTTTGGCCGCACTGCGAGGCCTGCGGGATCTCAGTTCCCCCGACCAGGGATTGAACCCAGGCCCTCAGCAGTGAAAGCGTGGCGTGAGTCCTAACCACTGGACTGCCAGGGAATTCCCAATGCCTTTTTCTTTGAATGTCCATAAATTTACCTAAATTTAATACCTGGTTGTAAAGGATCTTCAATATAAAGCATGGATGGCCTGTAGCCATCTAGCATATTTTTCTGTACTTCATCTTTGGCCACATAGGAACCACCATCCTTTATCCGGATGCCAGTCTTTAAATAATTGAAGTGTCGTCCATATAATTCAAAAAATTCTATTAAGAGAACACCATAGTTTGTATTGGGGATGCAAGCATCTTCCCTGGGATGTAACTAAAATGAGAAGAAAAAGAATTATATTGGACTTTCTCTAAATTCAAGGTGAGGATAATAAATGACATTCTAACTTCTATAAACAGTATTATTATAATTTTGCTTTAGCATAGCAGCCAATAGGTCATGGAGTTAGAGCAGGCTAATCATAATAGCACTTCTGTTATAGACAACCTAAATTAAAGCCCCATGGGTGTGGGGGGACCTGGTGGGGGACAATTTATAAGGCTGAATTTTACAGCTGCCCCAGGATGCTGAGAGCGCGGGCTTGGCCCAACATCAGGGAAGTCATTCTGGCTCACCAGCGAGTCACGCAGTTGGCAACACTGCGCCACATAAGTACGCTCACTGACGAGATTAAGGCTTCTAACTCATCTTAACCAGACAGCAAATCTCAACTCCAGCTAAACTTACAAGAGTAGGTGCTTAGAAGACATTCTTAATTTTGGCATTTGTGTTACTATTTACACCTATGGAAACCACACCATACTTTTGCATGCTAAAATTTGCAGTGAAAAGTCTCAAAAATACTAGAGCACACGGGATTAAAAATAAATTTTCTTCTCTAGGGATTTTAAAGTACTTATTTGCTAAATTATAAAAAGGTACCTAGTTTAAAGGGAAAAGTCGTAAGTAATCAAGGGAAACACTCTAATTAGAGCTTGATTTAAATTTTTTCCAAAATGATTCCCAACTGATATATTTTAAAAAATGTTTAGTGTACACTAGTATGGTATAACTTACCTGAAGGAAACTCACTGCCATTAAAAAGAGACTATAAGAACCAATTCCACCTGTAAATACTTCATTAAGGTCCCTCTGTAATAAGAACTGTTTCAATACTAAAACCAAGTATGGTAATACAGGATATTTCTGGAAAAGAAAATTGTATTTTCAATGAATTCCTACATCAATAACAGCTCTAAGCATTAACAGCATATATGGTCTCTAAGTATAAACTGGTCCTTACATTACAAACTTTGGTGGACATATGTAATATACTTAATTTTCTATTTTTAAAACAAGCTATAAAAAAGTAAGCTATAAGTAATTAAGGATTGTCTCCTCACATCTAAAATCTAAAACATGTAGACGTAAATGACAGCAGCCAAGCACTCACTACAGGACAAAAACGCTAGCAATACATATTTTGTGACACTCATTTATGACCATTACCGAATAATATTCAATTGTAAATAGGTAACAGAAACAGTACAGGACAATGTCTCAATTCTTTCTTTTTTTTTTTTTTTTTTGGCCACACCTCCCAGCTTGCAGGATCTTAGTTCCCCGACCAGGGATCGAATCCAGGCCCCATGTAGTGAAAGCGCAGAGTCCTAACCACTGGACCGCCAGGGAATTCCCATCTCTTAAAGCACTAAATCAGTGGGATTTTGAAGAATCACTTCTGGCAGGTGGCACTCCATAGGCAGACCAGGGTCCTTCAGATGATTCTGCAGAGCCCAGAAGCAGGAGCCATCCTGCCCGCTGTTCTCCATGCGGGCGGGTGAACACACAGACCCACCTTCTGTGCTTTACAAAGAAGGGTGAGAACATCCATGCTGGCCAATAGGGAGAGTGTGAGTCTGTCTGTCACTCAGGCACACACTCATTAAGTTCTCTCCACAAGCCAGGCCCTGGGCTAGGGACGCCGAGGGGAACAAAGCAAGCACAAACATCGAGAAAGAAGTCAACAACCATCACCTAAGGCGGCAGAATTACTAGTGATTTCCACTCTTTTCTTGACACTTACAATGGAAACAAACTGCTTCCATGAGAAAGAAAAAAGTTTAAACTTTTGCAAATCATGTCAAAGTAAGCAAGCACGAGAAACAACAAAAATATGGAGAAATAATCATTTTTAAACACTACAGTTGAACTCAGAAATATAGTCTCTTTAAAGAACAACTAGGCAAATTTCCAACAGAATTTTTTCTGCATATATCCTCTGACCCAGAAATTCCACTTCCGGGAATCTTCCTACAATTTATTAGTGTAAAGAAAGATGTAGGCATGGAAGGATGTCCACCAAGCACTTTCTGTAACAGAAAAAACCACTGGAAGCAACACCGGGGAAGTGCTGCACAAAGCACAATAATCCTGATGAGGGACAAGCATGTAGTCAGTGAAAAGAATGAAGGAACCCTGACTGTGCTGATACAGAAAAACCCACCAAAATATTAAGTTAGAAAAAAAGTATTAGACGTCTTGTATATAGCGTGCTATATTCCTTTTGTTAAAAATTTCAAGAAGAGGATAAAAAGCAAAGAAAAAAAGCCGATGAAGGCACATCCTATGAAGCTGGCCTAAGCATGTAAGGTGTAAGGGTGACTCACTTTTCACTACCCTTTTATACTGGTAAGATTTTTTATCATACGTATTATCCTCAATTTTAAAAAAAGTTTCTTTCTGGTAAAAAGAAACTTTATACACACCCAATACCTCCAAAAGAGTGGGATTACAGATAATATTTCTTTTCTTTTTCTGCTTTTCTATACTCTGCTCATTTATACAAGAATATGTTTACCACAGGAGAGTTAAAATTTTTTCTGACATAAAAAGAAAAAGGTGAACCTGAAGAGCTGCTAAAAAAAAAAAAAACACCGTGGGGGCTTCCCTGGTGGCACAGTGGTTAAGAATCTGCCTGCCAATGCAGGGTTCGAGCCCTGGTCCGGGAAGATCCCACATGCCGCGGAGCAACTAAGCCCGTGCGCCACAACTACTGAGCCTGTGCTCTAGAGCCCGCGTGCTGCCACTACTGAGCCCATGCGACACAACTACTGAAGCCCGCGTGCTCTAGGGCCTGTGCTCCGCAACAAGAGAAGCCACTGCAGTGAGAAGCCCGCGTACTGCAACGAAGAGTAGCCCCCGCTCTCAGCAGCTAGAGAAAACCGCATGCAGCAGAGAAGACCCAATGCAGCCAAAAATTAAATAAATGAATAAAATAAATAAATTTATTTAAAAAAAAACCATTGTGAATGGAGAGAAATGATATTCTACATAAGCCAAAGCAGTTCACAGTTTTAGTTTTGGGAGAAAAAAGCTGATGGGTTTAAGCATGTGAAATGTTCTGAAGATGATGTTGACAAATTCTGCACTATCTGGGAAGAAAACAGAATAAGCAGAAACAGACTTAAACCACTTCAAGGTAAGATAAGGACACCTGCAGGACCTATCTTACAGGTGACTTGGGGATTAAAATCTAGAAAAGGCTCCCTAGAGAGGGTCTTAATCTGAACTCTTGGAGAGAAGTTCTTCAAAAGCTTCCTCAACCCTTAATTCTTACTTGAGGTCACATTATAAATTACTGATTATTACAAGCAGATTCAAGGAAAGTAAAACCACTGCACAGAAAAGAAGCATTTGTCAGCGATACACATATAAAGATAGTTTAGCCAAGTATATCCGAACACCGCCACAACAGAATCTCAAAACACAACTCCATTTCTAACATTTTCACTGAATAAACACTATAAATTCTCTGACCTTGGTAAAATCTTTGATGAGGTCAGCTGCTCTCACACCATTCTGTACATTAAAGCTGATATCAACTTTCACTTCGGTAAAAGAATCTGTTAATTTAATAATAGGTACCTAGAAAGAGAAGACAGGTAAAATTTAGATACTTTAACCAAATCAAATGACAAAATCAGGGGATGGAAGGTTATCAGACTTGAGGTCTTCACCTCCTCATGAGGACATAAAAACACCGAGTATCCTGAACCCTCCGTACCATAGCTGACTTGGCCTTCTAGATATTTTACATTACGTATTTAGCATTAACCTCATGCAATATATTTGTAGTTTCTACTAACTGAGAGTTCTGAAATCAGGTAACAAAAACTTTCTCAACATTAATATACTTTGGAGAACAGTTTCCAACTCAAGAAAATCAAGAATTGTGAATGTCAGCCCACAGCGCCGAACCGTTTCCAATAAGAAAACCGCTAGATTCTTAAGTCACACGCAGTAAGTCGCTGGCCTTTTTGGTCAGTTTTGCAAACAGCCCAAAAAACAACCTAACAAGAGAACTTAAAATGTAAGAATGATTCTCAAATGAAAAATGATAGGATGATTTATACGTGATATCAGGAATTCTTTAAAAAAAAAAAAAAAAGCTCTATTTCTACCATGCATTAGAAAACTCAGGCCAGCAAACTTTGTGTACGGAACTGGATTTCCAAATTAACAGCTTTTAATAAAAAACAATACAAGTTGTTTTGCTCTAATAAAACCTAATATGCAAAAATCCAATAGATATATTTATTTCTAAAATGAGCTTCTGTGAAAATTCTTTAATGTCCATTCCGTTAGTTAAAATATGACTTGATTTACAAAATTTCAATTAATACAATTCTTCAAGGATACAAAATATGATAGAAAAGCAACAGCTGTACAACTATAAACTTTATCAGATATCCGCATTTTTACTTATGTTTTTTATATTAAAAAATCTCTACAGTATTATGTATGATAAATTGAATAATATTTTTTAAAGAAATGTACAACCAGAATAATTCATTTGTCTCACAAACACAACTTTTTATGTACAAACACTGTGATCATGAACAAAAGGAAGGAATAATTCACTCCCAATCCGACGGTGCTCACCAAAATTAAATTTTAATTTTACAAGTTTCATGTATAAGTAACCTAGAGAGTTTAAGATGAAATGCTGAAGAACTTACAGTTGCTTTGTCTAGAACTTTCACCGAATCCTCATCTGCAACCTTATGCTTCCGAAGAGCTTCTTCCAGGGTCCAGAGGGGTAGGTTCTCCCACTTCCCAAACACCACAAGATCGATGTCACTGAACACAGAGCACACCCAAGAGTTGTTTCAAGAAGTGAGAAACTGTACTTAAACTCATTCAAGCTACAGGCAGCAGGTTAGTACAATGGAACTCTATTTCTCACCCTGCCCATGAAGACTAAATGTGTTGGTGAGGACTGTGTTTAGAGAGGAAGTGGAAACTGGTGATTTTAACAACCTCCTCCTTCTCCTGGTCATTTCCCGGGGTGATTTTAAAAGAAGTAACACCTCAAAAACAGAGGTGGAGAGAGGTGGGATCCAGACTTTGCATTGTAATTGTGTGTGTGCTCTTTTCAAATCTGAACTAGGTAAATGTAGTACTGTTCATAACATTTAATTAAATTATTAGAAAGAGTGACTCAGGTTTTGCTGAGGCTCAGAACCTAAGTAAGGAAAAATATTAATGGACTCAAACTGAATATTTTATGGCTTTTGTAGGCCTAAGACAGCAATGGGAAGAATGGAAATTGCTAGGATCCATCCACTTTAACACATTTTAAGTTTGGGTAAAGTAGAGTGAATCAAACTCAAATGAAAAACATGATGGATGCCTAGAGTGCGCTTGAACATTTGTTAAAAGGGTAAATCTCAGGTTGAGTGCTCTTACCACAATAAAAACAAAAACATCATAAATGTTTTTGCTTCGTAAAGACCACAGCATTTCAATTCTTAGAGGACAGGTACTCACTCCTCAAGGAAGTCTTACTAACCCCCAAAATCACCCCCAACACACACACCCCACCCCCAGCTATGGGCCAAGACAGCCCTCATTTGAGAAGACCGAAACAAACAAGAGGCCTGAAAAGACCAAGACTTCCCTCAGAGAAGAGTCTGTACCCTGATTTTCTGAATCAGAACACTGGAACAGGAGCTAATAGTATGAGTTCTCAATAAAAAATGAGAGACCTGGCATTCCAGAGAATACAAAGTTCTAGAGCATAATCAGGTGTTTTACCATAATATGACATTAACATCTGTGTTAGTGGGTTAAGTTACAGGGTTGAGCAGTTATCTGCAGTGATATTCTACTTCAAGATAATTCAAATAAAATACAGGTAAGTGAATTTTTGTTTCATAAACCTGCTTTGTTTCAACTCTTACACATTCAACAGTCAAAGCGCATACACTCTAAAAAAATGTACAATCCCTTATAAGTGCCATAAATGTACTAACCTAGTAGGTAAATACAGGCCAGTTTTAAAACTTCCAAATATCTGGACCTAAAAGAGAAAAAATTGTTATATTAAAATATCAGATGAAAAGCCACCAAGCTATGGAGCAATGCAGGGTTTTGCCACCCTCTACTGGTAATTTTTAGTACTACAAGAGCATTGTTTTTCTAACACCATGCTTTCATGAAGCGGGATCCCGTGGCTTATAGGCAGACAATCGGAATATAGCTTAAACTTATTAGGTTCAAATATGTAGACTTAAATAGAAACCTCTCAAAAGTAATGTTCAGGTCACTAATGTTCCCTGATAATCTAGAGATATAATCACAAATCCTTAACTTTTGTTCTCTCAAAAGGGATCTTCGCATAGATTACTGAATTAGGGTCAGACTACTTCAGTTCCAGGACAAGTGCCAGCCTGTAGGCCATCTCCACAGAGAACACCAGGCACTGTCATTATAACATCATGCCGTGGCATAAAATCAGGACGTATCCTATCTCAAATCACAGAGAACAGTGGAAGACTCAGGCAAATATGTGTTTGCAAGTAATTGCAATAAAGGATGAACAATGAAAACAGTTCAACTTTTGAGGTGAGATGGACCCAGGAACCTAATCACAGCCTCGTGCGCCTCATCTGCAAAAAAATTGTGGATAAAATCCCCCACCTCAGAAGGAGGAGGACTGATTTAGGTCAGGGTTTCTCAACTTCAGCACTGCTGGCTTCCGGGGCAGATAATTCTTTGTGTTGAGGAGCTGTCCTGTGCATCACGTGATGTTTAGCAACCTCCCTGGCCTCTACTCATTATATGCCAGGAGCACCTCACCAGTCACGATAATAAAAAATGTCTCTGACATTGCCAGATGCCTCCTGGGGGAGAAACTTGTCCCCAGTTGAAAGCTGTCAATCTAGATCACATGGGAGGAACAACGTGGCATACAGTGGCTGCTCAATAAAACATTGCTAGTGTCCTCCCCTCTTCCCTGTACCTACAGTATCTTATTTGAAGCTTCTTTGTTTTGCCAACTGGACCAGAAAAACTTCCCTGGCTTCACCTTTACCAGCCCATGACGGAGTCTAAAGAAAAGCTATACAACACAATGTACAATGTAATGGATTCTAATAAGTTACTTCTTCGAATGCACAAAATTGTACAACAGACCCTCAAAGGAGCCCTAAAAAGTGAGCGTCCACGATAAGAACCACAAATAAGCAGAGGAAATCTTGGGCAAAAGTTTTGTTCACTGGGTGGGAGCTATACTGGGAGGCAAGGAGTGATTAGAAAAAGAGAAGAAAACAGCAGTTTCAGGAAAGTAGAACACACGCCTGCATCAGCCTAGGAAAACGAATTTCAAATGACATAAGAAATTCCTACTTGACATCTTCATTCAGCTGTACACAATTATGTAATGTTCATACTGACAGGCTGGAACAAAATAGTAACAGCGTTTTGATACATCACATCCAAATAACCCACTACTACAAGGAGGCTTTATTTGTCTTTCCTCTCTTTATAGTAATGATTCCCAAAAATAGTTTGCAGTTAGTAGCTGCTATTCAGTACTGCAAAGAAACAGTTTTAAGTAAGTCATCCAATTCAATGCAAATAATTAGGAAGCCCAAAATTCTCAAAGCTGAAGAAAATTCTTTGCTTTTAAAATTTCATTAGATCACAACTCAACAGATGCACATACACAGGGATATTACCACCTAAGCACCCTTCCACCCAGACAGGTACTCACGTCAGCACTGGGCCAGAGTTCCTTAATCACACTCTCGATCCTGTTCACCACCTCCATCCGCATCTTCTCCTCCTCTGGTCTTGGAGACATGTATTCATAAAAATCACTTATTTCTTCATGCAGACTGAAAAAGAAAAGCAGAAAAGTTAATATGAGCGGGGCCAGACTAGTGAGAAATCACTAGCTTAAAAAATCTTCCCTAATTAAGTCTATAAGATAACTCAGCTGATGATTTTACATTCATAGATTTCTCACCTTAATTTTAAAGTTACAATTCATGCTAAAATGGGAACGTACAAAATTTAATCCAAATGCCAAAATAAATAAAACAAGAAATTCCAAGAAGCCTTAATAGAAGTGTACTAGCAGCCCTCACAGCACGTATTTATCTGCCTGTGCAGAATATTTGCCGGGTGCTGGTGATTTTTAAATTTCTTAAATTTCAAGTGTAAGGCCTGGCCTCTGCCTTTACACTTCTGATCCAGTAGCTATGAACACAAGAAGATACAGAATCTAGGTGACAAAGACAAGCTTCCTGGCAGTGCGGATGACCCTCTAACCCCTCTGTAATCCATTCCTCACAGGAGCAAAACAGCGTGTCTTTCATAATGTTTGCTTAGTGAATTAAGTGTCAAATGAATAGGTCAGCCAGTGAATATCAGCAAAGACCTGAAAAGAATGGCTGGCAGACAAGGCTCCACGAAGGAGCTAAGAAGACTTCCAGAGACCGAGAGGTACGAGGCACACTCAGGGAGCACCGAGCAAAGGGCACAGCCTGTGGCGGAGGGAGGAGTAAAGGGAGGAACAGCAGCTGAGAGGAAGGCAGCACCTGATGACAGCAGGCTTTGAACGAAAAGCTAAGAAGTTCAGACCTTCCCCGGTGGTAACGGAACTATTTAAATGCTTCTGAGAGGGACCCGGGAAAGACTGACTTTAAAAATGGAGCATTTTAAGAAGATTCATCTGGCAGTGGTGCAAACAATGGATTGGGAAAGAGACGAGACTGGAGGCGGAGGAATGGCTCATAAATTACTGCAACTGTAGAAGAACTAACTAGCTGAAGGCCTGGAGGATGGTGGAAGGAAAGAAATGGGCTCCAGAAGCGCCACACACACGGACACAATGGCTGGGCCGCAGGGCATGACCAGCAATGGAAAGACAGGAGCGGGGACACCTGCAAGGGCTGAGGCCTGAGCGGCTGGGGGCATCAATGAACAAGATGAAAGGAAAAACTAGGCTGGCTGAGGGGCTGGGTGCAGTCAATTACTACTGCAGAATAGAAGAAGACGAAAATAGCATTCCTTAACAAGCTGGCACAACTGTGAAGAGCTACCTCTAGGAGGGAAAACTGAATATAAAACGGAAGGAAATCTGCTAAACTTGTGTTGGACGCAGACAAGGTGGGAGGCCGGGCTCCAGGTAGCTGGAGGTAAGCCAGAGTGAGGTTGTGCTCGTGGTGTCTCAGTCTAGCACAGCTGTGATGGACCAGGAAGCCAGGAGAAGGGCACTAGTTAAATAGCAATGGGTGCCAAGTGCCAGAGGGGAGCATGCTGGGGGGCAGTGGTAGGCAGTGCAGCCTCGAAGCAACAGAATCTGGAAGGAGGGGTGTGCCTGCAGCGGCAAGCCCATCCAGGTCCAGAGCGGGTCCGGGATTCACAGGAAGCTAGAAACACCAGGAGATCCAAAATGGTTCTAAAGAAAGGAAAGAAAAATGTCTAAGTCCCAACCTCCGCCGGCTATAACATTTAAAATGTGGCTGAGTAAGCAATCAACAGTTTCTGCCTCTTCTGATGTTTTATTTTTAGACAGAGTCCAAAAAACTTGAGTTCCAGACTCAGGCTCTGCCTGAGGGCAGCTATGTTCTTTTTGAAAAGCAACTGACACTTTCTGGCCTTGGTGTCCTCAGGCACGACCAAGGGGTTGGCAACAGGGAGCCTTTTCAGCCCCTTCGTTTCAAATCCTGGGCCATTTGGTAAGGAATGATTTATAGCGGCGTTCTGCCTGTTCACTGTGCAATACCACAGAAAACTGGATTTTAAAACTCCAGGGAGTTCTGCAGGTGGAATCAAGTCTTCCTTGGTATGCTTCTAGGTACCCTAGGATCTTCTGATTTACTTTTAAGCTTCCCAGGTTTTAATATATTCTCTAAGGTTATCCCCTTTGGCTTCTTAAAGACAACAGCTAAAATGACTAGTCATTACAGAGTTTACAGCTTGCTTTACTCTTCTGCACTTTTGGCAGGGATGAGGGCCACAAATAAACAACAAAATAAATGGACTTCTTATCTAACTGGATCATTTGCTATGTATCAGAGTTTATTTGTGGTTCGAAAGCATATCACTGTAGAATACTTCCATTTTAACCAATGGAAAAAACCTCCTAAATTTGACTGTTATCTATTCTACAAAGGCCCACTTACACATTTTCTAATTCAAATACAGGCAAAAAATATTTAGCCTGTCTTCCAGTTAATCTTCAAGTCATATGAAACTAAGTAAGAACGCTACCGAGCGCCTATGTTCAGGGCATTACAAGGAAAAAGGCTAGTCACACATGATCCTGGCACTGGGTAGTTTCCATCTAATGATGAAAAGAAATACTCATTTGAAGTAGTTTTGTGATGTGTAATATATATATTCCGCACTGTTCCACCACAGGCAGGTTGCAGATGAACGGGAGTGCTTTCCAATGATGATAGCTTCGGGAAATGGAAAGGGGTTGCCTTGCAAGGTAGTAAGGTCCCCGTCACTACAAGTATAAATAAAAAAAACTAGATGACCAGGAAGCAAACGAAGGTCTTATAAGAGATTTCTGAACTTGGTAAAAAGTGGAGAAGATTCTAAAATTCCTATTTATCACTAGGCTTTTAGGTTTCTAATTAGCACATTAATTTGGAGACAAGATATTACAGTTTTACGTGACAAATCCTTAAATCAAGACTACCCTAAACTTTAAAAATCCATGGAACCATCTTCCCATTTAGGAAAATATGGTTCTACAGCTTATCTGTAGATTTGCATTTGCCATATTGGAAGGGGGAAAGAGGAATAAAGGAAAAAGGGAGGGCTTTTAAAACAAAAACGTACTGGAACAGTAAGAACAAGAGAACCCATCTCAAGCCTGCCAGGGTCATCTCTTTACCCACACCAAACACAAACATCACTACCTATATCTCGTCTATATTTAACTAGCTACTTATAAAATGATTAAAGAACTAAGTGAGAAATGTTGGTATATTTAGGAAATAAATTTCCAGTAAAGATTTTTAAATAATTCTGAGGGGCTCTAACCCTGTGGACTGCATAATTTTACTGGCATGGTGCCATGTACATCTAGGGGCTTCAAAAATCCTGAAGGAACTGAATCCCATTTTTGGAGTAACTACTGCATGCCTGGCACACTTCTGAGTGACATGATGACCTAATAAAGGCTGGAAACTAGAGAAACTTTGCAAGTTTGCTTTCACATATTAATGCAACTTTATGCCTCTGAAATCAATGACTCAGAGAAAACTTTAGTTTCTCCCACATCTGGGTCAAAACTCAATATGATTAATTAGTAAATATTGCTGTATGCTACATACGCAGCCTTACGGTTTCTCATCTTAAATTAATAAAATCCAACTCTCCTGTGATCAAAATTCCTGAGTGATCAAAACACAGTGCCCTCTATCAGGATATCAATGTTTTCTTTTTATAAGATAAAGTGAGCATGAAAGCACACCCACTCCCTGTTTTTAAAGGAAAAGTACATAATATAAAAGCAATATGATAAAGTAGGTGCTGCTATACAACTGGAGAGGATACCACCCCCCAAAAAAACAGAATCAAAATTAATTTGCTGGGGTAAAGTTTACATTAATCTCAAAATTAATGCTAATACAAAAATTTAAAGTGACAAGGAAGAAATATCAACAAAAAATAGCTTCTGTATTTTAAAAAGTACAACCCCACAGATAATTTAGGTCAAAACAGAGACATGAAAAAAAAAAATTGCTTCTGCTCTGAGAAAAGTTCCACCAGGGAGAAATGTTAGCCTTTCAAAATGGCCCTCAAAGGCTCCGTTTCTCTGGGTATCAAAGGGAAGAACTGCTTCACACCCTTTCAGCTGGGTTGCCCAGGGTGGCGGTGTGAGTCTCTTAGGAGCTTCTGTACCCTCAAAACCAGAGGCAACATGGCAGTCTCCCTGATGCCTCCAGGCCAAGGCAGGCAGATCACCCACTGCTGGCCCCGCTGCTCAACACTGCCCCCTGCAGTTCAGCCAAAATCTGTTCAGGGGCTAACCCTGCTTCCTGAGGGACACCTGTCCAGCTTGCAATGTGCCTGAAAACACTGCCACATCAAGGGCAAGCTTTCCAGTTTCCATAACTGAAGTCCTCATTAATTATAACTTCAGATTTACATGAAGGCATTGACAAAGTTCTATTCAATTACTCCCCCCCCCAAATTTTAAGATTAATAATAACCAATTTTGACAAGGACATATGGAAAAGGCACTCACATGCTGTATGTAAAAATATAAATTACTACAACCTCTCCAGAGGTTGTTGTATTAATTAGTGATAAATAATGCTTATATAAATAATTTTTAAAATCCCATTATTTCATTAAAATCAGGATCTGGAAGAGTATCTTATCTGCAGTCCCATGTTTACTGCAGCATTATTCACAATAGCCAAGATATGGAAACAACCGAAATGTACATTGACAGATGAACAGATAAAGAAAACATGGTCTATATCTACAATGACATGTTATTCAGCCTTAAAAAAGGAAATCTTGCCATTTGCAACACAGACAAACCTGAAGGACATTATGTTAAGTAAAATAAGCCAATCAGAGAAAGACACATACTGCATGATTCCACTTATAGGCAATATTTAAAACAAACTCACAGAAGCAGAGAACAGAATGGTGGATGCCAGGGGCTGGCATAGGGGTGTGGGTGGGGAGTTGTTCAATGGGTATACAGTTTCAGTTAAACAAGATGAATAAGTTCTATAGATATGCTGTACAACACAGTGTCTATAGTTAACAATACTGTGTTATGCACTTAAAAATTTGTTAAGAGGGTAGATTTCATGTTGTATTCGTACCACAAAACAAGTGAGGGACACAAGGAAACTTTTGCAGGTGCTGGATATCTATTACCTTGACTGCAGTAATGGTTTCATGGGGGGCTGCGTATGTCCAAACTCATCCAGTTGAATATCTGCATGAAATACGTGCAGGTTTTTGTAAAGCTGTTTAAAAACAAATCCCCTTCTTTTCACCCTTCAGAAATATTTCCATGAGGGAACAAGGATATTCACCACAGCATGATTTAGGATACTAAATAATTAAGAAACAGCTTCGATGTCCATCAATGGGATCCAATTAAATAATCATAGGAGTACTCATTGACCTTCCCTTGAACTATAGCCAATAACCCATTAAAAAGAATGATGAAGAGCTAAATGAGCCGAGAGAGAAAGATCTAAGATTTGTTATGTTTAAAAGAAAGGATCCCTTTCATGTACATTAAAAAGACACACACAGGGACTTCCCCGGTGGTCCAGCGGGTAAGACTCCATGCTCCCAATGCAGGGGGCCCAGGTTCGATCCCTGGTCAGGGAAAGAGATCCCACATGCCGCAACCAAGATCCCGCGCGCCACAGCTAAGACCCGGCGCAGCCAAATAAATAAATAAAATAAATTTTAAAAAATAAAATAAAGTAATAAAAACACACACACAAAGAGAGAGAGTCACCATATGTTTCTATTTGCATTACAAGTTTTCTGGAAGGAGAACTGTTAACAGTGATGGCTGTGGGGACAGGGCATGGCAGGAGAGGTAGGGACACTTTAGTTTTTTATTTCATATCACTCTGTATAATCTTGTAATTTTTTTAAAACCACTAGTGCTTATTTGTTTGTCTGCTTTTCTAACAGGAATCATCATTATCTGTTGGGCGAGATTACAGGTCACTTGTCATCATCTTTATATTTTCCATGTGAAAAATACACACGTGTATTTCCCCAAAGCTTCGCCCCACAGAACATGGTCTATATACCATACTGTTTATGGTGACTAAACCTGGTGAGTGAATTTGGGACTGGGAAGAGACTCACTTTTTTTTAAAGTATACACTGATATATATATATAGTCTATCATTTAAAATGCATACACGTTAATTACCATTGTATATTTTTATAACAAGGAAAAATATCATTAAAGAAAATTAACACTTAAAGGAAAAAGACTCAGCTTACTCTAATAATCGAGCTTTGCAGACCAAAAGGCTACACACCAGGCAGCTGGAAGACTTGAGCAGAGAGGGGACCCCAAACCCGGGCACGCAGCAACTGACACATGACACAGTTGGGAAGTTACGGCATGCATGATGCAGTGAGTATAGTAGTAAGTTTCTGCTGCTGTCTGACTCACCCCTTCTAGGGACTTAAATCTGTGTGTATATGCAAGACAAATTTCTGGAAGAATACATAAAAACTGCTCGCAGTGGTTTCCTCTGGGGGGAGGGGGTGGGACTGAGGTCTGAGGTATAGGGATTTATACAGCCTTTTGTACTGTTTGATTTTTTTCAAATGCAAGTAGGCACCAAAAGAAGTGAATAACAGCAAGCCCTGAGGCAATCCCTAGAGCAGTCTGAGTGGCATCTTCAGGAGGCTCTAGAATCTGATTTTTACAAAGAAATTGTCACACACACACACACACACACACACACACACACACACACACGCGTCCTATATTTCCGGCTGCCGGCTAGACTCCTCTACCTATATGTCACCTCAAACTCATTCAAAATGAAATTCCTTGTCTTCTTCCAAAACCTAGCCTTCCTGCTTGCATTTTCTTCCCTGAGTTATTGTTTCCCCAAAATGGAAACCAAACTGGTCTCCCTGCCCCTAGCTTTTCCCTTCTCTGGGCCATCTTCCACGTGATCACCCTTCCTCAAGCTATCTGTGTCATTTCCTGATGCCTCTTCCCCCCCAGTACAGCCACAAAGAACTGTGCTGGTACACGCCAGGCCTCCTCAAGAGCCCCGCCCTTGTACAGGCAGGCCCTGTGCCTGGAACACCTTTTTACTCAGCCTTTGCGAGCTCCACTAGCACCTCCTCAGTCAAGTTCCCAGAAGCAGTGTCACTTCAGCTCCTCCGCAGCGCTCCTGCCCCTCTAGTCTTAGTCCTACCTCCTGCCCAGCAGTCAATCCAAGCGAGTTCACAGCAGATGCCCTGCTCACAGGCCTCCCTGCTGCGACTCGACTCTCCGAGGCAGCTCTGTGTCCCCAGACCCAGGACACAGTACGGAAAAGCACTTCTTGAGGAAGGGACCCTCAGCTGACATATGTACATCTACCCACACCCACGTCCACATATCATAAAACTTCATGTCAGGCATAGAAGATAAGAATTTTTATTTTAGGCGCTAAATATAGGAGTTCACACAAATAGGAAACACACTTACATACTAGAACACTTGAGAGAGAGTGTGAAAGGGATTTCCTGTCAGGAGACAGCGCAGGGCTTTCGTTCATGTCTCTTAGCCATTTGCCCCCAGACCTATATGAAGAGGTGAGACGTTCTTCCCTCAAAAAAGCATTAGGAAAAAGTTGTCTTCAAGTAGAAACAAATGCCAAAGGCATTTATAACCAGGGGAACATGAAGCTTCTTTCTTCACAGCTCTATCTCACCATAATTCACTTCCAATATTTTAAAATCAAATTGGCAGTCTTACACTTCAAATAGGGACAACTCAGTTGAGAATTTAACAGTGAGAAGACATGGTATTTGAGGGTCATGTTATCCACAAAAAACAAAACTAACGTAATAAAAACCAAATTTGACAGATTTTTGGCAGTAAAATTATATTTAAACACATACATCAGGATCTGAGATTAAGAATACCAGGTTTTATTTTGGTTGTAATCAAGAGAAAAAACAATAATATATAAAAGCACTAAAGAGAAGCAATTTTAAAAACCCTGAAGTTATAATAAAAATAACTGAACCTGGGGCTTCCCTGGAGGTCCAGTGGTTAAGACTCCCCTGCCTCCAGTGCAGGGGGCACAGGTTTGATCCCTGGTTGGGGAACTAAGATCCCACGTGCCACGCACGTGGCATGGGAAGGAAAGAAAGGAAAGAAAGGGAGGGGGAGGGGGAGGGGGAGGGAGAGGGGGAGGGGAGGGGAGGGGAGGGGGAGGGAGAGGGAGAGGGAGAGAAAGAGGGGGAGAGAGAGAGAGAGAGAGAAAGAGGGAGAAAGAGAGAAAGAGAGAAAGAGAGAAAGAGAAAGAAAGAAAGAAAGAAAGGAAGGAAGGAAGGAAGAAAGGAGAAAGAGAGAAAGGAAGAAAGAAAGAAATGTGTCTCAAACTGGCCCTGTAGATACTTCTTCTAAGTCCATACGTTCTCTATGAGAATTTTTAAATTGTGTGTTTTCATTTCAATATTACTCTAATAACATTAGCATGAGCTTGTTCTGGATCATCCAGATGCTTCTCTGGAAACAGAGAGCTGCCCAGGGATTCTCCAGCCCACATGCTGTTGTGTTTACCATCAAGCTAAGGCCAAAGAAGAGGATTTTAATTGGTCTGTACTAACAGTCAAGAACAGGGTAAGACCTGATACATGTATCACACACATATGCCAAATAAAGGTCAAATGGCACCCCTGAACATTTCTACAGTTTTCAGAATAGAGAAAAATGATGAGAGAACTGAGTTGTCACACGGCAAGGTACCAAAGGCATTTCCAGTGCATTCCCAACACCACAGCAGGCAATATCATATTTACATTGAGAGTAGCAATATGATCTGCGTAAAACATCATCTGTCCCATAAATTAATTTTAATTTTATTGATTCTGTCATTTTATCTGTATTTACCTGGTTGTTTTGTTTTTGTAACCTTTTTTAAGCATAAGAAATTTATCCTTGTGTGCATTCTTACATTATAATAAAAATAACTCAAGCTAGGGTGCCAAGAGCAGTCAATGGAGAAAGGACAGTCTTTTCAAAAAATGGTGCTAGGGGGCTTCCCTGGCGGCGCAATGGTTGAGAGTCCGCCTGCCGATGCAGGGGACGCGGGTTCGGGCCCCGGTCCGGGAAGATCCCACATGCCGCAGAGCGGCTGGGCCCGTGAGCCATGGCCACTTAGCCTGTGCGTCTGGAGCCAGTGCTCCGCAACAGGAGAGGCCACAACAGTGAGAGGCCCGCGTACCGAAAAAGAAAAAAAAAAAAAAAGAGAGTGAAAAGACAACCAACAGAATGGGAGAAAATATTTTCAAATCATCTATCTGATAAGGGATTAATATCCAAAATATACAAAGAACTCCTACAATTCAACAACAAAATCAAATCCCAATTCAAAAATGGACAAAGGACTTGAATGGACATTTCTCCAAAGAAGAACTATGGATGACCAATAAGCACATGAAAAGATACTCAACATCGGGCTTCCCTGGTGGCGCAGTGGTTGAGAGTCCCGCCTGCCGATGCAGGGGATGCGGGTTTGTGCCCCGGTCCAGGAAGATCCCACATGCCGCGGAGCGGCTGGGCCCGTAAGCCATGGCCGCTGAGCCTGTGCGTCCGGAGCCTGTGCTCCGCAACGGGAGAGGCCACAACAGTGAGAGGCCCGCGTACCGCAAAAAAAAAAAAAAAAAAAAGATACTCAACATCAATAGTCAATTAGAGAAATGCAAATCAGTACCATCAGATTACTTCAACCCATTAGGATGGCTATTATCAAATAAACAGAAATTAACAAATGTTGGTGAAATGTGGAAAAATCGGAACCCTCCTACATTGCTGGTGGGAATATAAAATGATTAGCTCAGGTGGAAAACTGTGGCAGTTCCTTAAAAAGTAGAATTACCATATGATGCAGCAATTCCACTCCTAGGTATAAACCCAGAAGAACTGAAAGCAGAAACTCAAGATACTTATACACCAATGTTCATAGCATTATTCACAATAGCCAAAAGGTGGAAACAAACCAAATGTCCATCAACAAATGAATGGATAAACAAAATGTGGAATATTAGTCGGCATTAAAAACGAAGGATAGGGCTTCCCTGGTGGCGCAGTGGTTGAGAGTCCGCCTGCCGATGCAGGGGACACAGGTTTGTGCCCCGGTCTGGGAAGATCCCACATGCCGCGGAGCGGCTGGGCCCGTGAGCCATGGCCACTGAGCCTGCGCATTGGGAGCCTGTGCTCCACAAACAGGAGAGGCCACAGCAGTGAGAGGCCCGCGTACCGACAAAAATAAATAAATAAATAAATAAATAAATAAATAAAAACGAAGGATATTTTGATATATGTCATAACATGCATGTTAAGAACATTATGCTAAGTGAAACAATAAGTCAGACACAAAAGGACAAATATTGTATGTTTCCACTTATATGAAGTACCTAGAATAGGCAAATTCAGCGGGAAAGCAGAACAGAGGTTAGTTACCAGGGGCTGGAGGGGAGGGGGGAATGGGGAGTGACAGTTTTAATGGGTAGATAGTTTCTGCTTGGAATGACGAAAAATTCTGGAAACTGATAGTGGTGACGGTTGGACAGTGATGTGAATGTACTTAATGCCACTGAACTGTATACTTAACAATGGTAAATTTTATGTTATGTATATTTTATCACAATAAGAAAAACTTAAGCTAACACTGGATATCTGCCAAAAATATTTTATGAAGATCTTAATCTGAGAAACACTGCTACAGAGTTAGAATTAAAAATTAAACCATTTATGTAATGTTTAAAAATATAGACACCAATGGTATATATTGCTATGGATGTAAACACAGAAGCATAAAAACATCAGCGTTGCAAGAGTGGTTACCTCTGGGAAAGGAGGGAGGTACATGGGAGGTATGCCAAACAGTGTTCAAGTGTACCTGAAAAGTTATATTCCTTATGTAAAGGGAAAAAAAGAAGAAAAAATGGAAGAAAAGAAGGGAGGGAGGGAGGGAAAAAAGGGAAAAAGTCAAATTTGTTAAATCCAGATGGTGGGGACTCAGGGGTTCACTGCTATTCTGTATCTTCTCCATATGTTTGAAATAGTTAATAATAAAAATGTGAAATGACTAAGAATCAAAAGTTTACATAATAAGGAATTAAAACTTCCTTTAGCCATTCTACACAATGAATGAGCAGACAGCCCAGACACAGGCCACGTTCCCAATTTACCATCAAGAGCACCTTCTACTTCCCATCTTCCCCTCTCCCCATGGATCTAAGCTGCCACCAACAAGCAGTCAGAGTTGTCAATCAGCATTCACTAGCCAGACTTTTCTATCTCTCACTCTGAGACCATAATTGGTCTTACAATTTTTGCTTGCCTCCAAAATTGCAAGTTAAAAAAACACTAATTCCCATTAGAATTAATGTAAAAACTGCAGGATTGCTACATACAATTAAATTCATACCAGGCTAGTAGTAATACAGTTACGATTGGTTCATAATTACTTACTGCAGGTAACTGAAAATTGTCAATAAAAGGCAAAAATTCCCAAACAAGCCAGAACTTGGAAGCAACTGCAACTTGGAGCTTTGCTACTTCGCCAGTTATATCAAAAGTGTACAAATAAGATCAGGGTAGAAATAACCCTAGAGCCATTCATAGTCATTCTTTCTCTCTCTCTCCCTCTCCCTCTCCCTCTCCCTCTCTCTCTCTCTCACACACATACACAACACACAATTAGATCTTTTTTTTTCTTTTAGCCAAAACACTATTTCCATGTAAGTATGGGAGATGTAAAAGTACACCAGGCTCAAAATGACACTAAGAACCAAAAGAGGGAACACTCCTAGGTATCTATCCAAGGGAAATGAAAACGTCTACCCACGCAAAAGCTGTTCGTAACAGCATTATTCACAATAGCCAAAAAGTGGAAACAATCCAAGTGTCCATCGATTGATGAATGAATAAACAAAATGTGGACACACTGAAATGTTATTCAGCCACATACAGGCATGATATATACTACAACATGGATGAACCTTAAAAACACGCTAAGTGAAAGAAGGCACACACAAAAGGACACCTAAGCTATATAATTCCATTTATATGAAATGCCCAAAATAAGCAAATCCATAGAGATACAAAGTAACTGCTAGTGGATATGAGGCTTGTTTTGGGGGTGATGAAAATATTCTAAAACTTATTCTGATGATAGTTGCACAACTCTGTGAATATACTAAAAGACATCTGAACTGTACATATCTCAGTGAGGCTATTATTAGGGAAAAAAGAAAAAACAAGGACAAGCTGCCATTACAGACCCCAAAAGATTCTGCCTCAACTTGTATGTCACCACAAAGCAAAATAAGAGGAATAGGAGAGTCTATAAGTCAATAGAAAGAAGACTTGTATATCCAGGTAGTAAATGACTTAACACAAACCCAAAACAAAACAACTTGACATTTTACTTAGCACATGGACCAAGGTAACAGGCAAATTGTTACGCTTTTTGAAATACTGAAAGACCCAAAAAGGACCTAGGGATCCCAGGGTCAACATGTATCTAAAGCATTCAGAACTTTTTTTTTTTTTTTTTTTGCGGTACGCGGGCCTCCTACCGCTGCGGCCTCTCCCGCTGCGGAGCACAGGCTCCAGACGCGCAGGCTCGGCGGCCATGGCTCACGCGCCCAGCCGCTCCGCGGCACGTGGGATCTTCCCAGACCGGGGCACGAACCCGTGTGCCCTGCATCGGCAGGCGGACTCTCAACCACTGCGCCACCAGGGAAGCCCAGCATTCAGAACTTTTAACGCAACGTCAATCTAATCCGAGAGTCCCAATAGCTTCTCCACATGTCATTAGAGAGTCCATGAATCTGCGCCTGCCCACCTCAGCTCCCTCCTGGGCACTGCTGGTTTCACAGGATAATCCTCAAGCATCCACAGAAAGTCAAAAACAAAAAAACAAAAACAAAAACTCTTTTCACCATTAACTTCCCTAACAATGAGCATATATTATATGTCCTTAAGTTTACCATTACTTAGGGAGTCTTGTCTCATTTTACGGAAAGTTATATAAATCTGAAGAATAACTCTTTGACATTCTCCATTGGAAGACACAACCACCCATTTCTGGAACTGCTGAATCCCTCATGTAATTACCTCTTTCCTGGGCATATGATCTTCTGGTCAAGGACAAACTGCCAATGTTCTAATTCAGTGGTGCCAAGTTCATTATTACCTCACCTTCAGATAAGAAAGTGATACGCCTGAGAAAAATCAGAACATTAACACACTAGAAACTTCAAAGTAGAATAATAATACAGCGAACACATTTACACATACCTCAACAAACACACACACCAACAAACCCATGGGGCAAAAATCTCACAACCACTATTCCATGACAAAAATAAGTAAACGGATAAAGCCCAAATCTACTTGGGGGTAGCGGGGTGCAGGGTAGGAGCCTGGGAGCCTTCAGAAAAGCGGTAACAGTTTCCCTCATGCACCGTTAACCTTCACAGTCTTTCTAACACATAATGAGACCAGCAATTTTACTTTGAGGAACACAGATGGAGAAACTGGCTCAAAAGTAAACAACACTTATAAGTATGTTTCTCGTGCTTTATTCACAACAGAAAATGAAAAGCAACTTAGATGTCCAATAACAAGGGCGTGCTTTAGTAAACCCTGGTATATATAGTTATGTAGGAAAATATGGTCTACCCTCTCCAAAAAACACTGCATCGTAGACTATGTAAATACACGGAAAAGACCATGCAAAATGTAAACTAGGAGAAGCAATAAGATCTTTCAAGTAGAAGAAAATTGTATATTTTTAAATGGATCTTTTACAATGACACTTAAATAAGAGTTTATGGAGACTAATATTAGTTGATAATTTTTAATGAAGAGCTTCTTTGAAGTGGCATATTTGTTGTTATTGTACAGTCAAGTTGATTGAATATACAACGTAAAGTTTCTAACACTATTATGAAAGGCAAGCACCAAAGAAAATGCGGAACTCATCAAATTCTCTTGATATTTCTTGCTGTTTTGACACAATTATTCTGGCTACCATTATCTGTTAATCATCTTCACATCACTAACCTAATTCAGCGTTTTTTATAAACTATTTCCAAGTCAGCAGCCAGCACAATGGCACTGGGCATGAAGACATTCAGGGTATGCGGAGCAAACCCAAAACACTCCTCAAATTTTTGACAACTATAAACAAAAAAATTGCTCTGCTACTCTTGTGTCTTCACTGAAATATTTGCAAATTCAGTGAAGTCCAGAAAATTCTCCTGAGTTCCCCTCCTCAACACTTCTGCAGCATGACCTGGCTGGAGGACAATTTAGCATTTTGCCCCAGCAATCACAGCACATGTGCACACAGAGGCAGCCACAAGAATGTTCACTGCAGCACTGGAATAGGAAACAGTGGAAACAACATTTGTGCTCACCAGGAGGAAAATGGCTTTAAAAATTATGGTACAACTACACAGTTGAATTCTACACAGCACGTGAACTGACACGAAAAAATTTCCAAGATACATTATTTGGAAAAAACCAAAATTTACAAAATAAAGTCCACCCAGTAGGAAAAGTTCTGGGAGGATCCACAGGACACTGGAAACAATCACTACCTCTGAAGAAGAGGCTGGAGCTAAGAATAAGAATGGTGGTCAAAGGAGACTCCTGACTTTTCTGTAACGTTTTGAGTTTTTACAAGGAGAATAAATTCATGCCTTATTTCCATAATTATAATTTAAGAAAAATCTCTGGATTATAAATTGCATGTGATTTATCTAATATTCCATTAAGGGAATTCAAATCTATATGAACACAGGTGGTATGGGTCTAACTGATAAAGCGCATTGAAGGTGCCCTGTCTTCACATTTAAATACAAAAACACACTTCCCTCTGTACCTCTCCAACAATGTAAATATGTTTCCTTCCTTAAAAACAACCCCAGACACCCTCCTCGCCAAAAAAAAAAAAAAAGGAAAAAAGCACTTTTAGTACAAGACCAAATTTTTAAAAAATCTTACACATAATCTCAAACTCCTTAATAAGCATTTTTACTTTTCATCCAAAAAACGATAGTGTTACAAAGCCTTAGCCAAACTTCACCTCATTAAGATGATGTCTGTTGCCCACATAACTATTTTGAACTTGTTTCATTCACTTGGTCTGGTTTTAATCAATACAGAAAAGTTAGTGGGAAGGCAAAGCTATTCCATTTTGAGCATAATTTCGGAGGACTTCCAGCATCTCATCTCCCGCCTCAACAAGGAACCCCTCTTATAGCAAGGGGGTCCAAGGGATTCTGATAATTAGCCGGATTTGGGAACCCACGCTCTAAAAGTGGGTTTTAAGCAGTACTTCTCAATCCATGCTGCATACGATTATTATTTTTTAAATATGACGTGAGAGCCACCACCCACTGCAGACCTATTAAATCAGAATCTCTGAGGAGTGGGTTCCCGTCATCAATTCTCTTTTTTAACTTCCTCAGATTGAGAATCCTGTGTTGAAGTAACTGGTTTAGGCGTTGCTCTTATCCAGCTCAGGAAGCAGAACACCATTATCTGCATGGGCCATAGGAAACACAGTGGCAGCCAGCAGAGGAGCTGAAACACCAACCCCCAGTTTTATTTGAAATCACAGAGTTAGGCTAACAGGACAAGATTCTCTATAACTAAGATCCATTATAGACTAGGGCTAGTAAGAAGCCCTGGTTTCAACTAAAGATAAAGTCACTCCACTAACTTGAAACTTGGTAAAGTCATTTAACCTCTCTGAGGTTCAAATTATCAATTTTTTAAAGGACTGGAATAAATGACCTCCGAAGATCCTCTGATCTCAAACCCCATGATGATTCTACCATGTGGCCACAAATCAATCAAGTCCATAAGCAGAGTATCCTTAAATAAATGCATGAATATCTTCTGCGAGTATCAGATTCATCATACATATAATTTTATGCTAATCTACATAAAAATTCTATTCATCATCACACCATAAGAAATCCTAACTGAACCTAATTAGATTCTATCAGATCAATCACAAGTGAAAATTAAACTAGTCACATAAGTCTCAAAATAAATACAGGGATTTCCCTGGTGGCGCAGTGGATAAGACTCCACGCTCCCAATGCAGGGGGCCCAGGTTCAATCCCTGGTTGGGGAACTAGATCCCACATGCATGCTGCAACTAAGAGTTTGCATGCCACAACTAAGGAGGCCGCAAGCCACAACTAAGGAGCCCTGGAGCTGCAAGTAAGGAGCCTGCGAGCCACAACTAAGACCCAATGCAACCAAATAAATATTTCTTTAAAAATTAAACAAACAAATAAATAAAACTATCAAAATAAACAATCTAATCCTACACCTAAAGCAACTAGAGAAAGAAGAACAAAAAGAACCCCAAGTCAGTAGAAGGAAAGAAATCATAAAGATCAGAGCAGAAATATATGAAATAGAAATGAAGAAAACAATAGCAAAGATCAATAAAACTAAAAGCTGGTTCTTTGAGAACATAAACAAAATTGATAAACCCTTAGCCAGACTCATCAAGAAAAAAAGGGAGAGGACGCAAATAAGTAAAATTAGAAATGAAAAAGAAATCACAGCTGACACTGCAGAATTACAAAGGATTATAAGAGACTACTACAAACAACTAAATGCCAATAAAATGGACAACCACGAAGAAATGGACAAATTCTTGGAAAGGTACAAATTTCCAAGACTGAACCAGAAAGAAATAGAAAATATAAACAGACCCATCACAAACAATGAAATTGAAACTGTAATTAAAAATCTTCCAACAGCTTTTCGGCCGTAACCACCATCTTCCAGTAATTCGCCAAAATGATCAACACAAAGGGAAAGAGGAGGGGCACCCGCTACATGTTCTCCAGGCCCTTTAGAAAATATGGAGTTGTTCCTTTGGCCACATACATGCGAATCTACAAGAAAGGAGATACTGTAGATATCTGGACACTGTTCAAAAAGGAATACCCCAGGCTTCCCTGGTGGCACAGTGGTTGAGAGTCCGCCTGCTGATGCAGGGGACACGGGTTCGTGCCCCGGTTCGGGAGGATCCCACGTGCCGCGGAGCGGCTGGGCCCGTGAGCCATGGCCGCTGAGCCTGCGTGTCCGGAGCCTGTGCTCCGCAACGGGAGAGGCCACAGCAGTGAGAGGCGTGCATACCGCGCAAATAAAAAAAAAAAAAAAAAAAAAAGGAATACCTCAGAAATGTTACCATGGCAAAACTGGGAGAGTCTACAATGTTACCCAGCATGCTGTTGGCATCATTGTAAACAAACAAGTTAAGGGCAAGATTCTTGCCAAGAGAATTCATGTGCGTATCGAGCATATTAAGCACTCTAAGAGCCGAGACAGCTTCCTGAAACGGGTGAAGGAAAACGATCAGAAAAAGAAGGAAGACAAAGAGAAAGGTACTTGGGTTCAACTGAAGCGCCAGCCTGCTCCACCCAGAGAAGCACACTTTGTGAGAACCAACGGAAAGGATCCTGAACTGTTAGAGCCCATTCCCTATGAATTCATGGCATGATGGGTGTAAAGAAAATAGAAGACTTGGACTGTATAAATGTTTCTCTTAATTGAGTAGAAGTGTGTGACCCCCCTCCTCCAAACAAATATTTAAAGCACATTTTAATTGTGTCCAAATTCAGTGGGTGACATCTTTTTACTTTTCAAATTTAGTAGTTTTTCTTCCTGAAAGATGTGAGGTAGTTTGTTGTGCAGTATACTCCACTAGTTAATAAACTGCTAGATATTATTTATAAAATATTTGTACTAGTTTGAAAATAGTCTCTAAATTCCTATGAACAAAGGATTTAAAATAAATGAATTAAAGGTTAAAAAAAAAATCTTCCAACAAACAAAAGTCCAGGATCAGATGGCTTCACAGGTGAATTTTATCAAACATTTAGAGAAGAACTAACACTGATCCTTCTCAAACTCTTCCAAAAGATTGCTGAGGGGGGAACACTCCCAAATTCATTCTACGAAAACACCATCACCCTGATACCAAAACCAGAAAAAGATACCACAAAAAAAGAAAACTACAGGCCAATATCACTGATGAACATAGATGCAAAAATCCTCAACAAAATACTAGCAAACAGAATCCAACAGCACATTAAAAGGATCACATACCATGATCAAGTGGGATTTATCCCAGGGATGCAAAGGTTCTTCAATATACACAAATCAATCAATGTGATACACTGTATTAATAAATTAAGGAATAAAAACCATATGATCAGCTCAATAGACACAGAAAAAGCTTTTGATAAAATTCAACACCCATTTATGATTAAAAACTCTCCAGAAAATGGGCATAAAGGGAACCTACCTCAACATAATAAAGGCCATATACGACAAACCCACAGCAAACATCATTCAATGGTGAAAAACTGAAAGCATTTCCTCTAAGATCAGGAACAAGACAAGGATGTCCACTCTCACCGCTATTATTCAACATAGTTTTGGAAGTCCTAGCCACGGCAATCAGAGAAGAAAAAGATATAAAAGGAATACAAATTGGAAAAGAAGAAGTAAAACTGTCACTGTTTGCAGATGACATGATACTATACACGGAAAATCCTAAAGATGCCACCAGAAAACTACTAGAGTTAATCAATGAATTTGGTAAAGTTGCAGGATACAAAATTAATGCACAGAAATCTCTGGCATTCCTATATACTAACAACACAAAATCAGAAAGAGAAATTAAGGAAACAATCCCATTTACCATCGCAACAAAAAGAATAAAATACCTAGGAATAAACCTATCTAAGGAGGCGAAAGACTTGTACTCAGAAAACTAAAACACTAATGAAAGAAATCAAAGATGACATAAACAGATGGAGAAATATACCATGTTCTTGGATTGGAAGAATCAACATTGTGAAAATGACTCTACTACCCAAAGAAATTTACATATTCAATGCAATCCCTACCAAACTACCAATCACATTCTTCACAGAATTAGAACAAAAAATTTTACAATTCGTATGGAAACACAAAAGACCCTGAATACCCAAAGCAATCTTGAGAAAGAAAAACGGAGCTGGAGGAATCAGGCTCCCCGACTTCAAACTATACTACAAAGCTACAGTAATCAAGACAGTAGGGTACTGGCACAAAAACAGAAATATAGGTCAATGGAATAGGATTGAAAGTCCAGAGATAAACCCACACACATAGGGTCACCTAATTTATGACAAAGAAGGCAAGAACATACAATGGAGAAAAGACAACCTCTTCAATATGTGGTGCTGGGAAAACTGGACAGCTACTTGTAAAAGAATGAAATTAGAACACTACCTAACACCATACACAAAAATAAACTACAAATGGATTAAAGACCTAAGTGTAAGACCAGACACTATAAAACTCTTAGAGGAAAACATAGGAAAAACAATCTTTGACATAAATCACAGCAAGATTTTTTTTGACCCACATCCTAGAGTAATGAAAATAAAAACAAACAAATGAGACCTAATTAAACTTAAAAGCTTTTGCACAGCAAAGGAAACCATAAACAAGACAAAAAGACAACCCTCAGAATGGGAGAAAATATTTGCAAAGGAAACAGACACCAAAATATACAAACAGCTCATGGAGCTCAATATCTGTCATACAGAGTGAAGTCAGAAACAGAAAAACAAATACCATATACTACTGCATATATATGGAATCTAAAGGAAAAAAAAATGGTACTGGGCTTCCCTGGTGGCACAGTGGTTGAGAATCCGCCTGCCGATGCAGGGGACACGGGTTCGTGCCCCGGTCCGGGAATATCCCACATGCCGCGGAGCGGCTAGGCCCGTGAGCCATGGCCGCTGAGCCTGCGCGTCCGGAGCCTGTGCTCCGCAACGGGAGAGACCACAGCAGTGAGAGGCCCGCATACCGTAAAAAAAAAAAAACAAAAAAAACGGTACTGATGAACCTAGTGGCAGGGCAGGAATAAAGACACAGACATAAAGAATGGACTTGAGCACACGGGGCGGGGTGTGGGGGTAAGTTGGGGTGAAGTGAGAGTAGCATCGACGTATATATACACTACCGAATGTAAAGTAGTTAGCTAGTGGGAAGCAGCCGCATAGCACAGGGAGATCAGCTCAGTGCTTTGCAACAACCTAGAGGGGTGGGATAGGGAGGGTGGGGAGGAGGCTCAAGAGGGAGGGGATAGGGGGATATATGTATGCGTATGGCTGATTCATTTTGTTGTACAACAGAAACTGACACAGTATTGTGAAGCAATTATACTCCAATAAAGATCTATTTAAAAAAATAATAAAAAGATATAAATAAATAAAACTATAAAAATACATACATACATTTGGAATAAAGAAATTTTTTAAATAATTCAACCTTGTCTTTGTTAATGTTCTGATTAAAGGAAATTTTTTCCCATTTTTAAAAACTGTGGTAAAATATGTGTAAAATTTACCATTTTAAACATTTTTAAGTGTGCAGTTCTATGGCATTAAGACATACACATCTACTCAGCCATAAAAAGAAACGACATTGATTTATTTGTAGTGAGGTGGATGGACCGAGAGACTGTCATACAGAGTGAAGTACGTCAGAAAGAGAAAAACAAATACCATATATTAACACATATATATGGAATCTAAAAAAAAAAAAAAAATGGTCATGAAGAACCTAGAGGCAGGACGGGAATAAAGACGCAGACCTACTAGAGAATGGACTTGAGAACACGGGGAGGGGGAAGGGTACGCTGGGACAAAGTGAGCGAGTGGCATGTACATATTTACACGACCAAACGTAAAATAGATAGCTAGTGGGAAGCAGCGGCATAGCAAAGGGAGATCAGCTCAGTGCTTTGTGACCACTTAGAGGGGCGGGATAGGGAGGGCGGGAGGGAGGGAGATGCAAGAAGGAAGAGTTATGGGGATATATGTATAGCTGATTCATTTTGTTATAGAGCAGAAACTAACACACCACTGTAAAACAATTATACTCCAATAAAGATGTTAAAAAAACAAAAAGAAGACATACACATCTTGTGAAACTATCACTACTATCCATCTGTAGAACTTTTCTTTTTAAACCACTTTACTGAAGTATGACTGACACATAAAATATTTAATGTATATAACCATACTTGTAAAACTATCACCAACCATCAAGGCCAAAAACATATCCAACACCTCCCAAAAGTTTCCTCCTGCCCCCTTTATTTACTTTTATTTTATTTTTTTTTTTTTTTTTGCGGTACGCGGGCCTCTCACTGTTGTGGCCTCTCCCGTTGTGGAGCACAGGCTCCAGACGCGCAGGCTCAGCGGCCGTGGCTCACGGGTCCAGCCACTCCATGGCATGTGGGATCTTCCCGGACCGGGGCACGAACCCGTGTCCCCTGCATCGGCAGACGGACTCTCAACCACTGCGCCACCAGGGAAGCCCTCCACTTTTTAATCTTCCCCAAATGAAACTCTGTACCCATTAAACCCTAACTCCCCATTCTCTTCTCCCCCGCCCCCAAACCCCTAGCAGTCACTGTTCTACTTTCTGTCTCTGTGAATTTAACTACTCCCTAGGTATCTCATAGAAGTAGAATCTCATTCAATTCTGTCCTTTGTGACCAGCTTTTTTTTCACCTAGCACGTCCTTAAGTTTCACCCATGTCGGAGCATGTGTCAATTTCCTTCCCTTATAAAGCTGAATGATATTACATTGTGTGTATATTACAACATTTTGTTTACCCATTCATTCATCAATGAACACTTGGGTTGCTTCATTCTGATTTTTTTTTTTTAACTGTATGTTACTTTGAAGTCACATACAATAAAAATGAGAGAACCTTACATCATCACATTTGAAAAAAAAAAGACCTGTAAGCAGATCATTGAAAAAATGATCATCACATTGAAAATCATTGAAAAAACATCATCACATTGAAAAAAAAAAGACCTGTAAGCAGATCACATTCTGGGCCATAAAACACACCTTAAAAACTTTTAAATCATACAAAGTATACTCTCAGACCTCAGTGGAATTAAACGAGAAATCAGTAATTTAAAAATAGCTGGAAAATCCCAAATATAATATTTGAAGATTAAATATGCAATACTTGGAGACTAAATAATTGGGAAATTAAAACTTGGGTCAAAGAAGTTGTCTCAAGAGATAGTCCTAACTAAATGAAAGTGAAAATATAACTTATCAAAACTTGTGACATGCAGGGAAAGCAGTACATAGAGTAAAATTTATATCACTGAATGCAAATATTAAAAAAGAAGAAAGGGATTCCCTGGTGGCGCAGTGACTGAGAGCCCGCCTGCCAATGCAGGGGACATGGGTTCGAACCCTGGTCCGGGAAGATCCCACATGCCGCAGAGCAGCGGGGCCTGTGCGCCACAGCTGCTGAGCCTGCGCTCTGGAGCCTACAAGCCACAACTACTGAGCCCACATGCCACAACTACGGAAGCCTGCATGCCTAGAGCCTGTGCTCTGCAACAAGAGAAGCCACCGCAATGAGAAGCCCGCACACCACAACGAAGAGTAGCCCCTGCTTGCTGCAACTAGAGAAAGCCTGCGAGCACCAATGAAGACCCAGTGCAGCCAAAAATAAATAAATAAAATAAATAAATTTATTTTAAAAAAAAGAGAGAAAAGAAGAGAGATCTAAAATTCAATTATCTAAGTTTCTACCTTAGGAAACTAGAAAAAGGTGAACAAATTATATTCAAAGTAAGGACGAGAAAAATAATTAAAATTTGAGCAGAAATCAGTGAAAAAAGAAATCTATAGAGAAAAATCAGTGAAACAAAAGCTGACTCTTTGGAAAGATCAATGAAATGGATAAACCTCTAGCCAAATTGAGAAAAAAGAGAGAAGACACTAATTACTAACATCAGAAATGAATGAAGGGCCATCACTACTGATCCTATGGATATTAACAGGAAGATAAAGAAATATTATGAACCCACAAATTGATAACCTAGATAAAATACACCAATTCCTTGAAAGAGACAATCTACCAGGATTTATACAAGAAGAAAAGAACAATCTGAATAGGCCTATGTCTATTACGGAAACTGAATCAATAACTAATAACGCTCTTAAAATAAAAAGCAACAACCCCAGATGGGTTCACTAGGGAAATCTACCAAAGATCTAAGGAAGAAATTATCTGAATTTTCTACAATCTCTTCCAGAAAATAGAAGCAGAGGAAATCGTTTGTAATGCATTCTCTGAGACAATTACCCTAATCCCCAAACCAAAGACATTATAAGAAAGAAAAACTACAGACCAATATCTCTGATATATCTCTGAACACAGATGTAAAAATCTTGAACAAAATATTAGCAAACCAAATACAACAATGTACAAAAAGAATTATACACCATGACCAAGTGGGATTTATTCCAGTATGCAAGACTGAGTCAACATTCAAAAATAAATTTATGTAATCCATCACAACAACAGGCTAAAGAAGAAAAATCCTATAATCATATCAAATAGAAAAAGCATTTGAAAAAAATCTAACACCCAATCAAAAACACTCAGGAAGGGAAATCCATGGTGGTCCAATGGTTACGACTGCAGGGGGCACGGGTTCAGTCCCTAGTTGGAGAACTAATATTCCCCCATGCCTCGTGGTGCGCCGCCCCGCCCCCCCCCAAAAAAAAAACAACTCGGGAAACCGGAAATAGAGGGGAAGTTACTCAACTTGATAAAGAACATATTACAAATACCTTACAGCTACTTAATGATGTAAATTAGATGCTTTCCCACTAAGATTAGGAACAAGGCAAGATGTCCACTCTCACCACTCCTAATCAGGATCATATTGGAAGTCCTAATGCAATAGAACAAAACAAGGAAATAAAAAGTGTACATATTGGAAAGGAAGAATAAAATTGCCTTTGTTTGCTACTGACATGATTATCTATGTAGAAAATCCCAAAGAAGTAACAAAAAAATTCCTTGAACTAATAAGCCATTATAGCAAGGTTACAGGATACAAAGTTAATAAACAAAAGTCAACTGCTTCCTTATATACCAGCAATAAACAAATGAAATATGAAATTTAAAATGCAATACCATTTAAAAAAAACCCAAAACAGAAATACTTAGGTATAAATGTAACAACATATGATCAAGATCTATACAAAGAAAACTACAAAACTCTGATGAAAGAAATCAAAGATCTATTCCATTTCTTTGCAACTTGATCTACAGATACAATGAAATCCCAATCAAAATTCAGCAAGACATTTTGTACATATCAACAAACTGATTCTAAAATTTATATGGAAAGGCAAAAGATCCAGAATAGCCAAAATAATATAGAAGGAGAAGAATAAAGTCAGAGGAATGACAATACCTGACTTCAAGACTTACTATGATGCTAAAGTAATCAAGACAGTGAGGTACTGGCGAAAGGCTAGACACGGAACAGAATAGAAAGCCCAGGGCTTCCCTGGTGGCGCAGTGGCTGGGAGTCCGCCTGCCGATGCAGGGGACACGGGTTCGTGCCCCAGTCCGGGAGGAGCCCACGTGCCGCGGAGCGGCTGGGCCCGTGAGCCATGGCCGCTGAGCCTGCGTGTGCAGAGCCTGTGCTCCGCAACAGGAGAGGTCACAACAGTGAGAGGCCCACGTACCACAAAAGAAAAACAAACAAACAAACAAAAAAACCCACAAAACTATAAAATTCCTAGAAGACAACCTAAGAAAAAATTTAGGTGACCTTGAGTTTGGCCATGACTTTTCAGACACAATACCAAAAGCACAGTCCATAAAAGAAAATTGCTAAATTGGACTTCACTAAAAGTAAAAACTTCTGCTCTGCAAAAGACACTGTCAAGAGAAGGAAAAAAGGCAAGCCATCGACTGGGAAAAAATTTTTTACAAAACACATATTTAAGGGACTTCCCTGGTGGTCCAGTGTTAAAGAATCCACCTTGCAATGCAGGGGATGAGGGTTCAATCCCTGGTCGGGGAACTTCGGGGAACTAAGATCCCACATGCTGCAGGGCAACTAAGACCGCGCACCACAATTAATAAGCTCGCGCGTCTCAACTAGAGAGCCTGCGGGTCGCAAACTACAGAGTCCACGCGCCCTGGAGCCTGCCTGCGCACCACAACTAGAGAAGAGGAAACCCATACACCACAACTAGAGAGAAGCCCGAGTGTCACAACGAAGAGCCCGCACACCACAACGAAAGATCCCGTATGCTTCAATGAAGATTCCGCACGCCGCAACTAATAAATAAAATAAATAAATAAATAATTTTTTAAAAATACATATTTAATAAAGGACTGGTATCCAAAATATTTAAAACTCAACAATAATAAAATAACCTAACTGAGCTTCCCTGGTGGCGCAGTGGTTGAGATTCTGCCTGCCAATGCAGGGGACATGGGTTCGAGCCCTGGTCTGGGAAGATCCCACATGCCGCGGAGCAACTAGGCCCATGAGCCACAGCTACTGAGCCTGCGCGTCTGGAGCCCGTGCTCTGCAACAAGAGAAGTCGCAATAGTGAGAGGCCTGCGCACCACGACGAAGAGTGGCCCCCGCTTGCCCCAACTGGAGAAGGCCCTCGTGCCGAAATGAAGACCCAACACAGCAAAAATAAATTAATTAATTAATTTAAAAAGAAAAGAAAGAAAATAACCTAACTTACAAATGAGCAAAACATGGAGTATCATCTATAAAAATATCAAATTCTATGCGGTACACCTGAAATTAATATAATATTGTAAGTCACCTATACTTCAATTAAAAAAAAAAGCAAAATATCTGAGGAGACACCTCACCAAAGAAAATACAGATGACAAGTATAAGAAAAGATACCTGACATCATATGTCATTAGGGAACTGCAAATTAAACAATGAGATACCACTATACACCTATTAGAATGGCCAAAATCCAAAACACTGACAACACCAAATGCTGGAGAGGATGTGGAGCAACAAGAACTCTCATTCATTGCTGGTGGGAATGTAAAATAGAACAGTCACTTTGGAAGACAGTTGGTAGTTTCTTACAGAACTTAATATACTCTTACCATCCATCCAGGAATCTCACACTCCTTGGTATTAACCCAAAGGAGCTGAAAACTTATGTTCACACAAAAACCTGCACACAGATGCTTATAACAGCTTTATTCATAACTGCCCAAACCTGGAATAACCAAGATGTCCTTCAACAGGTAATTGGATACATAAGCTGTGGTACACCCATACAATGGAGTACTATTCAGCAATAAAAATGAGCTATCAAGCCAGGAAAAGATACAGAGGAACCTTAAATGCATACTGCTAAGTGAAAGTAGACAATCTGAAACGGTCACATACTGTATGATTCCAACTATATAACATTCTGGAAAACACAAAACAATGGAGACAATAAAAAGATCAGTGGTTGCCAGGGGCTCAGGGGGAGAGAGAGATGAACAGGTAGAACACAGGATTTTTAGGGCAGTGAAACTATTCTGCGTGATATCATTCTGTATAATGATGGATACAAGTCATTATATACATTTGCCAAATCCACAGAATGTACAACACAAAGAGTGAAACCTAACAGTAAACTATGGACTTTAATTAGTCGTAATGTATCAACATATGGCCCATCAATTGTAACAAATACAATAAATTAATTATAGAGGAACTGGGGTGGGAGTGGGGAAGTGAGGGAGTATATGAGAACTCTGTACTTTCTGTTCAATTTTTCTGTAAACGTAAAACTGCTCAAGAAAAAATCATATACACACAAATATATACATAAAACACACACACACACACACACACACACACACACACACACACACACACACACACATATGGCTCTTGGGGAAGGAAAGAGGAACCAGCTACTTCAGAACAGAAATGTCCATGAATATCTCCACTTTGCCCAGGTCTCACCGTTTTCCCTGCCTACTGACTCCCCAGAAGGGGCGACCACAAACTCCTAAGGAAGCTGAAGCCAAACCATGATCTTGAGGCTCGATTCACGTCGTCATCTTGGAGCCTTCCTTTACAGAGGTCATACTGCCCTTCCTTTACACACCTTGCTACATGGTTTTTATACGTAAATAGTAACCTTTAAAATAAGTATTTGATTGGAGGTAAAGTGTTAAACATTTACTCCCGGTAGGAATCCTTCCTATAATGCTGTATGGGTTACAGCATTCTTCAGCCTAAGGTTAAAGAATATTAGCACAAGATGAAGAAACATAATCCAAGTTCAATTTAAAGGAAAAATAAATGTATTACTCTGGTTGTCAAGTTAAGGCTGTGAGAATTCTGTCTCCTGAGCAGAGGCTCACAGGCCACTACATCCATCATGGTTTTCTTCCGCTACCACAAGCTGAAAGCAAAGGTCAGGTGTGCCTGTGGGCCAAGGGCTCCCCTGACAGTCCCAGCCACCGACCAAAGGTCACGTACAGTTCACTACTTCCTCTTCCACACACCAGGCACTAGTCGGCCCAAAGCCCACTTCAGCTTCCTGCAGCCCACCTTGCTTCTCTTTCCTGAGGGACGACAGCTCATTAACAGAGCTAGTTAAAAGTTATATCCCCTTTCTCACTCTTATCCTGTTTTCCCTATGGGAACCGTACCCTCAGGACAACCAAATGGTTGAGGAGGAAAAGTTTCTCCTTTTAGGAGCTGATAAATGATAAAGGATCAAGAGAATAAGAAGATCCCAAGTTTACAACTCTAATAATGAACAAATATTTATAGGCAATGATCATTAATGGCTACTAATATCACAAAAATAAAGACATTCAGATACTATATGTGTCCTGGGAAAAGTACACACCACCCTCTATGAAGTATTCTTGCAGAAAACAACAACAACAAATCTAAACAAGCCTCTAGATCTAATCACAAATTTATAGAAAATACAGGGGTACACAGAACATATTAAATTGACACCACAGGAGTGCAATTAGCAAAACTCAGAGAGCAGAAAAATCTATAGGAAAAACACCCCAGCTTCTTCAACAAATAAATTAATGGGGGGAAAACAGAGAGCAGACAAAGCTGTTGATTAAAAGATTAAAAAGGCATTTCAACCAACAGCAATGCAAGAAACTCATTTGGATTCTGATTTGAACAAACTGTTAAAAAAAAAATTAAGGCACAATTGGGGAAATATAAACATTGGGTATTTGAGGTAACTAACGAATTATTGTTAACTTATTCAGGTGTAATAATAGTATCACGATTATGGTTTCTTTTTAAGTCCTTATCTAGAGACGCATGCATACAGAAAGGTTTATATAAAATGATGTGACATCTGGAATTTGCTTCAAAATAATGTGGGGTGGAAATGGACTGGCATGCAAGTGAAATGAGTTTGGCCATGGGTTGATGACTGTTGAAGTTGTGTGATGAGTACATGGAAGTTCATTATCTATTCTGTGTACTTTCATACCGTTTGTGATTCTCCATAATAAAAATGTTTTAAAAAATGAAGTAGAGGGCTTCCCTGGTGGCGCAGTGGTTGAGAGTCCGCCTGCCGATGCAGGGGGCACGGGTTCGTGCCCCGGTCCGGGAAGATCCCACATGCCGCAGAGCAGCTGGGCCCATGAGCCATGGCCGCTGAGCCTGCGCGTCTGGAGCCTGTGGTCCCCAATGGGAGAGGCCACAGCAGTGAGAGGCCCGCGTACCGCAAAAAAAAAAAAAAAATGAAGTAGAGTAATTTCAGATCTCAAATTTCTCTAAGAAAGATAAACCATTATAGCCCATCATAGTAGATGCTGCTCCCCATCTATCTCGATTATGCTAAATACTACACAGTCAGCCCTCCGTACCCGTGGGTTTCGCATCCAAACAACCAACCAACCACAGATCAAAATCTCAATCCGAGGTTGGTTGATTCCTCAGATGCAAACCCCACAGATACGGAGGGCCAACTGTATTCATTGCACTACACCATTTTATGTAAGGGATTTGAGCATCCCCGTGTTTTGGTATCCATCCTGGAACCAATCCCCTATGGATACCCAGGGACCACTGTATATCCAACCTATCCTTTTAGGGATTGTCATATGAAACCTGTATAACCAATTTTTCCTTTCCAACCCTCCACAACCTAACCAATCTTTCAAAACATTAGCAAAAAATCTCTACTCTTCTCAAAGTTTGCCCTTACCTCACTAGTCAAAAGCAACCTCTCCACCTTATCCAGTTTATCCAACCAGACCATAATTTCTTAGAAGGCAGAGAATGTTTTACTGTCTTTACTTCCCACAAAAAGCCTAGTGCAGTGGCTTGCATACAGCAGTAGATTATCCAACCAAAAATCCGTGTGGATCATCCTGGTCTGTTTGGAGATGAGTCGCAAAATCAACAAGTAATAAAGAACCAAAAGCAGAGGACATGTTTACAAAATCTATATGTCATAAAGAATGGATGAACATATTGTGATAGATCCATACAATAAACATGCTACTCGGCATTAAAAGGTAACAAAGAACTATATTACACACAACATGCATGAACCTCCAAAACATCACGCTAAGAGGAGTCAGGCACAAAAGACTACCCAGCATATGTAATTCCATTTAATCAAAATCCTAGAAAAGGCAAAAGTGGTTGCTCAGGGGAAGCGATGAGGTAAAGCAACTGACTGTAACGGGCATGAGGGTACTTTCTGAGTGATGGAAATGTTCTATATCTTCTTCCTACATTTTGATTGTTGTGGTCACACAACTGTATATATTTCCAAAAGTCACCTATCTGTACAATTTAAATGGGTGAATTTATTATATATAAATTATATCCTAATAAAAGCTATTTATAAATCATAAAATTAGAATTAAAAATTACATGTATTTGTAATAGGACAGAACAAGGGCTCTTATAAATAAGACCAACATCTCCAAGAAAAAGGAACGAAACTGGGTCATTTGTAGAGATGTGGATGGACCTAGAGTCTGTCATACAGAGTGAAGTAAGCCAGAAAGAGAAAAACAAATATCGTATATTAACGCATATATGTGGAATCTAGAAAAATGGTACAAACACCCTATTTGTAGGGCAGGAATAGAGACGTAGACATAGAGAACGGATATGTGGACAGAGGGGAAAAGGGGTGGATGGAATGAATTGGGAGATTAGGTTTGACATAAAAACACTACCACATGTAAAACAGATAGCTAGTGGGAACCTGCTGTATAGCACAAGGAGCTCAGCTTGGTGCTCCGTGACAGCCTAGATGGGTGGGGTGGAGCGGGGGGTGGGAGGGAGGTCCAAGAGGGAGAGGATATAGGTATACATATAGCTGATTCACTTCACTGTACAGCAGAAACTAACACAACATTGTAAAGCAATTATACTCCAATTAAAAAAAGATAGGCAAGGGAAATAAGAAATTGCAAAGAAAAATAGCCAATTAATGTGAAGGCATGTGCAAATGAAATCAGTAAAATACTATTTTTTACCTATAAAATTGGCAAAAAATGTTTCCTTTTGTATTGGTATTTGCTTTTATTTGTAACATGTAGCATTGGTGAAGGTTTAGGGAAAATTCGGACTCTTGCACACTGCTAATGTAAGGGTAAACTGATCGAATCTTTCCACAGGAAAATTTGGCAAAAGCCTTAAAAGATATAAACATTCTCCAGTCTAAAACTTTATCCTCAAGAAATAACCATGTGGCAAGACAATTTATGGAGAAAGAATGGTCTTTAACCAATGGTGCTGGGACAACCTCATATCCACAGGCAAAAGAATGAACTTAGACCTCTACCTCACACCATATGCAAAAGTGAATTCAAAATGGATCAAAAACCTAAATTTAAGAGCTAAAACTGTAAGACTCTTAAAAGGCAAAATAGGGGTCAATTTTTGTGATCTTGGCAATGGTTTCTTAGATATGACACCTAAAGCACAAGAAACAGAAAAAAAATAGACAAATTGGAATTTATAAAATAGAACAAACAAATAAAACTTTGTGCCTCAAAGGACAATATCAAGATAATATAAAGACAATCCACAAAATGGGAGAAAATATCTGCAAATCATCTATCTGACAAGGGTCTACAATCCAGAATATATAAAGAACTCTTACCATAAACAATAAAAAGTCCACTAGAAAAAACTGGGCAAGCAACTTAAACAGACATTTCTCCAAAGAAGATATACACACAGCCTACAAGCACATGAAAAGATGCTCAACATCCTTAGTCGTTAGGGAAATGCAATCAAAACCACAATGAGGGCTTCTCTGGTGGTGCAATGGTTGGGAATACGCCTGCCAGTGCAGGGCACATGGGTTCGAGCCCTGGTCGGAGAGGATCCTACATGCTGTGGAGCAACTAAGCCTGTGCGCCACAACTACTGAGCCTGTGCTCTGGAGCCCACGAGCCACAAGTACTAAGCCCGCGCGCCTAGACACTGTGCTCCGCAACGAGAGGGCACTGCGATGAGAAGCCCACACGCACCGCAACGAAGAGTAGCTAGCCCCCGCTTGCGCCAACTAGAGAAAGCTCGTGCGCAGCAACAAATACCCAAGGCAGCCAAAAATAAAATGAATTAAATAAATTTTCAAAAACAAAAAAGCACAATGAGATACTACTTCACACTCCCTAGGACGGCTATAATCAAAAAGACAGATAATGAAAAGTATTGACAAGAACATGGAGAAACTGGAAACCTCAGACATTGCTGGTGGGAATGAAAAATATTATAGCCACTTTATATGACCCAGCAATTCCACTCCAAGTTATTTACCCAAGAAAAATGAAAACACATGTCCACAAAAAAAATCTGTACATGAATGTTCATTATTTATAATAGCCAAAAAGTGGAAACAACCCAAATGTCCATCAACTAATAAATGGATAAACAAAATGTGGTATATTCATACACTGGAATATTTAGGCATAAAAAGGAATGAAGTACTGATACATGCTACAACACAAATGAACTCTGAAAACATGCTAAGTGAAAGAAGCCAGACACAAAAGGCCACATATTATATGATTCCATTCTTATGAAATTTCCAGAATCATAAATCCAGAGAGACAAAAAGTCTGTATGAGGCTTCCAGGATCTGAAGGGGAAGGGGATAGTGGAGTGATAATGGGTACAGGGTTTCTTTCTGTGGTGATGAAAACGTTCTGGAATTAGATAGCTGTGATGGTTGCACAATCTTGTAATGGTCTAAAACCACTGAATTGTACACTTTAAAGGGTGAATATGATAGCATATGAATTTTATCTCAGTAAAAATAAGTAGAAAAATAGAAGAAATAATCCTCACTGTGGCACAGGCTCAGCTAAAAACATGTCTTTTAAAAAACAAAAGACTGGGGCTTCCCTGGTGGCGCAGTGGTTGAAAGTCTGCCTGCCGATGCAGAAGACACGGGTTCGTGCCCCGGTCCGGGAAGATACCGGGAAGATCTCACATGCCACGGAGCAGCTGGGCCTGTGAGCCATGGCCGCTGAGCCTGCACTCTGTAACGGGAGAGGCCACAACAGTGAGAGGCCCGCGTAATGCAAAAAAAAAAAAAAAGATTGGAAACAAACTAAATGTTCAACTGGGGATTGGTGAAATAAATTAAGGTGCATTCGATCACTGGAATACCATGTCCACACACAGTAGGTACACAGAGTCATACTAAAGGTAGTGGGGTATTTTTAAATGCTGTAGAAATGTATTTCATATGCAAGATATTTGTCACATTAATACATTTTTTTAAGTCAAAAAAGTATGCCCACAACAGTCTGATACCCTTCTCCCAAAGTAGAAAACAATCTTAAGATAAAAACCAGTTCTAAGTTCTGGCCTCCAGATTGTGAGAGAATAAATTTCTATTATTCAAAAAATTTTTTTCTAGGGGCTTCCATGGTGGCGCAGTGGTTGAGAGTCCGCCTGCCGATGCAGGGGACACGGGTTCGTGCACCAGTCCGGGAAGATCCCACATGCCGTGGAGCGGCTGGGCCCGTGAGCCATGGCTGCTGAGCCTGCGCGTCCGGAGCCTGTGCTCCGCAACGGAAGAGTCCACAACACTGAGAGGCCTGTGTACTGCAAAAACAAACAAACAAAAAAATTTTTCTTTAAATCGGAAAAAAAATTTAAGTATACCCATAGTGGAGTCCATATTGATAGACAGAAAAAATGAAATATAGTAAGTGTATTAAATATATTTAATATTATAAAATTATAAAAAATATCTACACCAAAATATGCTAACAATAGTTATGTCCTGGTACTAGTATTATAAGGGCTATTTTTTCTTCCTTTGGTTTAGCTGTATTTTCTAATTTTTTGACAATTAGCACTTAGTAGTAGTATATAAAACATATGTTGATTTTAAAAACAAGTATTCTGGGACTTCCCTGGTGGCACAGTGGTTAAGAATCCGCCTGCCAATGCAGGGGACATGGGATCAATCCCTGGTTGGGGAAGATCCCACATGCCACACAGAGCAACTGAGCCCACATACCACAACTACTGAGCCTGTATGCTGCAACTACTGAAGCCCGCGCATCTAGAGCCCAAGCTCCACAACAAGAGAAGCCACTGCATTTCTCTAATGATTAATGATGTTGAGCATTCTTCATGTGTTTGTTGGCAATCTGTATATCTTCTTTGGAGAAATGTCTATTTAGGTCTTCTGCCCATTTTTGGATTGGGTTGTTTGTTTTTTTTGTTATTGAGCTGCATGAGCTGCTTGTAAATTTTGGAGATTAATCCTTTGTCAGTTGCTTCATTTGCAAATATTTTCTCCCATTCTGAGGGTTGTCGTTTGGTCTTGTTTATGGTTTCCTTTGCTGTGCAAAAGCTTTGAAGTTTCATTAGGTCCCATTTGTTTATTTTTGTTTTTATCTCCATTTCTCTAAGAGGTGGGTCAAAAAGGATCTTGCTGTGATTTATGTCATAGAGTATTCTGCCTATGTTTTCCTCAAAGAGTTTGATAGTGTCTGGCCTTACATTTAGGTCTTTAATCCATTATTTTTGTGTATGGTGTTAGGGAGTGTTCTAATTTCATACTTTTACATGTACCTGTCCAGTTTTCCCAGCACCACTTATTGAAGAGGCTGTCTTTTCTCCACTGTATATTCTTGCCTCCTTTATCAAAGATAAGGAGACCATACGTGTGTGGGTTTATCCCTGGGCTTTCTATCCTGTTCCATTGATCTATATTTCTGTTTTTGTGCCAGTACCATACTGTCTTGATTACTGTAGCTTTGTAGTATAGTCTGAAGTCAAGGAGCCTGATTCCTCCAGCTCCATTTTTCATTCTCAAGATTGCTTTGGCTATTCGGGGTCTTCTGTGTTTCCATACAAATTGTGAAATTTTTTGTATTAGTTCTGTGAAAAATGCCAGTGGTAGCTTGATAGGGATTGCATTGAATCTGTAGATTGCTTTAGGAAGTAGAGTCATTTTCACAATGTTGATTCTTCCAATCCAAGAACATGGTATATCTCTCCATCTACCTGTATCATCTTTAATTTCTTTCATCAGTGTCTTATAATTTTCTGCATACAGGTCTTTTGTCTTCTTAGGTAGGTTTATTCCTAGATATTTTATTCTTTTTGTTGCAATGGTAAATGGGAACACTCTTGCACTGTTGGTGGGAATGTAAATTGATACAGCCACTATGGAGAACAGTATGGAGATTCCTTAAAATACTAAAAATAGAACAACCATACGACCCAGCAATCCCACTACTGGGCATATACCCTGAGAAAACCATAATTCAAAAAGAGTCATGTACCAAAATGTTCATTGCAGCTCTATTTACAATAGCCAGGACATGGAAGCAACCTAAGTGTCCATCAACAGATAAATGGATAAAGAAGATGTGGCACGTATATACAATGGAATATTACTCAGCCATAGAAAGAAACGAAATTGAGTTATCTGTAGTGAGGTGGATGGACCTAGAGTCTGTCATACAGAGTGAAATAAGTCAGAAAGAGAAAAACAAATACCGTATGCTAACAAATATATATGGAATCTAAGAAAGAAAAAAAAAAGGTCATGAAGAACCTAGCGGTAAGATGGGAATAAAGACACAGACCTACTAGAGCATGGACTTGAGAATATGGGGAGGGGGAAGGGTAAGCTGTGACAAAGTGAGAGAGTGGCATGGACATATATACACTACCAAAGGTAAAATAGATAGCTAGTGGGAAGCAGCGCATAGCACAGGGAGATCAGCTAGGTGGTTTGTGACCACCTAGAGGGGTGGGATACGGAGGGTGGGAGGGAGGGAGATGCAAGAGAGAAGAGATATGGGAACATATGTATATGTATAACTGATTCACTTCGTTATAAATCAGAAACTAACACACCATTGTCATGCAATTATACTCCAATAAAGATGTTTAAAAAAAAAAAAAAGAGAAGCCACCGTAATGAGAAGCCCTCGCACCGCAACGAAGAGTAGCCCCCGCTCCCTGCAACTAGAGAAAGCCCGCGCACAGCAACGAAGACCCAACACGGCCAAAAAAAAAAAAACACCAGAAAACAAGTATTCTAAGGAAAAGTGGTATTAACACCTCAAACAAAGAAGAAAACCAAGGGTGAATAACTAAATTTAATAAAGACATCAAATTTAAAACCTCATCACAGACCTAACACTTTATTAAATCCAAATTACTAGAAGATAACTTTTAAAACTCCACAACCGGGCTTCCCGGGTGGCGCAGTGGCTGAGAGTCCGTCTGCCGATGCAGGGGACACGGGTTCGTGCCCCGGTCCGGGAAGATCCCACATGCCGCGGAGTGGCTGGGCCCGTGAGCCATGGCTGCTGAGCCTGCGCGTCCGGAGCCTGTGCTCCGCAGCGGGAGAGGCCACAACAGTGAGAGACCCGCATACCGCAAAAAAATAAATAAATAATAACGGAAGAATCCGCCTGCCAATGCAGGGGACATGGGTTCGAGCCCTGGTCCGGGAAGAGCCCACATGCCGCGGCTCAACTGAGCCCGTGTGCCACAACTACTGAGCCTGCGTACTAGAGCCCACAAGCCACAACTACTGAGCCCACGTGCCACAACTACTGGAGCCCGCGCCTAGATCCCATGCTCCGCAACAAGAGAAGCCACCGCAGTGAGAAGCCTGTGCACTGCAACGAAGAGTAGCCCCCGCTCGCCACAACTAGAGAAAGCCCGCACACAACAACAAAGACCCAACGCAGCCAAAAATAAATAAAAAAAACAAAAACAAAAACAAAAACTCCACAACCACAATCCTAATGCATCCTTACTCTTGCTTTGGCAGAAATTTACAATACAATAAATTTACAATTTATAGGGCTTCCCTGGTGGCGCAGTGGTTGAGAGTCCGCCTGCCGATGCAGGGGACATGGGTTCGTGCCCCGGTCCGGGAAGATCCCACATGCCGCGGAGCGGCTGGGCCCGTTAGCCATGGCCGCTGAGCCTGCGCGTCCGGAGCCTGTGCTCCGCAGCGGGAGAGGCCACAACAGTGAGAGACCCGCATACCGCAAAAAAAAAAAAAAAAAAAAAAGTACAATTTATAATACAAACTTGACAGTGCTAAAAGTTACGTTATTTTGACAAAATCAAAACAGTGACTAAAGGGGCTGGTAAGGGAAAGATAAGAGACCAGGTCCTAATTCTCAGTCCAGAAAATGGTTCCAATGAAACATGGTTTATTCTAGCATAGATATGAAGAAAATATATTTATTCTACACAGTCTGAAGGCACTGTTCAGATGTAAAAATACTGTAAAAAAACCAAAAAAAACCTTACTACCACCACCAACAAAAAAAGTCACCACTAGGGACTTCCCTGGTGGCGCAGTAGTTAAGAATCCACCTGCCAATGCAGGGGACATGGGTTCGAGCCCTGGTCCAGGAAGATCCCACATGCCGCAGAGCAACTAACCCCGTGCACCACAACTACTGAGCTCGCGCGCCACAACTACCGAAGCCCTCGCGCCTAGAGCCCATGTCCTGCAACAAAGAGAAGCTACTGCAGTGAGGAGCCCGCACACTGCAACAGAGTAGCCCCTCTCGCTGCTAGAGAAAGCTTGAGTGCAGCAACAAACACCCAAAACAGCCAAAAAATAAATTAATTAAAAAAAAATCACCACTAACCACGGGGTTTACTCCCCAAAATATAACCAAGCCAACAGAAAATAAAGTTTATTCATAGCATATGAAAGGAAGGACTCTAAATTTTGAAATCAACTCTGAAGTTATCCTTTTATATGTTTTTAGAAAATGAAAATAAAGCTCTACTTCATACTAGTTTCTAAGAAAAAGCAACACGTAAAGGAAACACTGTAAAGTAATTCAATGATAAAAGAGTTAAAGTGATATTGCTAAGCATAAAATCAAAGCAAATCGAAAAGTAAGGCCCTTTTAAGTCAATTTTACTTACAGATTTTTAATTGCAGACATTCTCAATACTGCCAAGAAGTTTTTAAAATAAAACTTAAAATTAGGTGGAGTTATTTATGAGGTGGTTAATATGATAAAAGCATAATAAACTATTGCTATTCATATGAGAACAGCTAAAATAAAAAACAGTAATAATACCAAATGCTGGCGAGGATGCAGAGAAACCAGATCTCACATACATTGCTGGTAGGAATGTAATGTGATACAGCGACTCTAGAAGAGAGTTTAGCAGTTTCATGTGCTTACCAAATGACTCAGCACCTTTGGGCATTTATTCCCCCCAAAGTGAAAACTTACATTCACATAAAAATGTGTACTACATGAATGTTTATAGCAGCTTTATTTGCAATAGCCAAAAACCATATAAACTCTTCCGGAATGTCCTTTGCCAGGTAAACTGTTAAACAAACTGTGGTACATCCAAATTTTGGAACACTACTCAGCATTAAAAAGGAAGGAACTATTAAACATGCAACAATTTGGAAAGAACTCAAAGGAGTTATGGTAAATGGAAAAAAGTCAAAGTAAAGTACTATATGATTCCATTTATATAACATTTTCGAAATGAAAAAATTATAAACATGGAGAGCAGATCAGTGGTTGTTCGAGGTTAGAGATGAGGATGCGTGTGCGTGAAAATAAAGGGACGGCATGAGGGATCTTTGAGGTGATGGTATAGTTCTGCATCTTAAAGACGGCGGTGGTGGTTACACAAATCTACACATGTAAAATTGCACAGAACTAAACACACACACACTACACAAATGAGTGCATGTAAGACTGGTGAAATCTGAATAAGGCTATGGATTATAACAATGTTGATTGCCTGGTTTTGATATTAAACTATAGTTATGTAAGATGTTACCACTGCACGAAACTAGGTGAAGGGAACATGGGATCTTTCTGTACTATTTTTTGCAACTTTCTGTGAATCTATATTTCAAAATAAAAAGTTTTAAAAAATGATATGGGGCTATGCATGAGAAGGTTAATATAAGAAATACAAAAGGTTTAACACAGCATATGGAACATGGTAAAAAGGCTCCATGAGCACTTTTATTTTATAGAGCACTTTTAATAAAGCAACTAATTTGAAAACACAGGTTTCTGTATACTATTCAAACTATTTCAACAGAAAGCATGACTTGAGCTAGAATTCCAGAGTTCAGTTACCAGATACTACATGAAATCTCTTATGCACATGGCAAGATTTTTTTCCACACTCTGAAACCCTTCAAGTGATTAAGGAGCCAGTACACAACAAAAACAGCTCCACATTCAGCTTTTTCCCAAAATCTTTAACTCAAATTTCCGCATAACCCAAAGCCCTTAGTATTAAAAAAAAGTCTCTAATATCATTAAGTAACTTATAGGATGGAAATAAATTAACACCTGCTGTTTGGGTTCAAATTAATGAAAAGCCTAGTTCAAGGGCATCCTCAACTTCGATAAATATTCTCTTAGAAAAAAATAATTTCCTGTCATGGTAAAAATGGTAAAAATGAATTTAAAGTCTTTTTGGTGTTCTGTAGCAGCTGAGTCCCTAACAAATATTCAGAGGGTTAGGCCATCCTCTGAATCCCTGAAGTAGGCTGAGCTGTCCAGCCAGTTCCGTAGGAAAGAGTCAAAATAGTAGTCTCAGACCAGCTGCTGGGAACTGGACCCTAATTCTTCAAATGAGCATCCTCTTAGGCCTACGGCCCCTTCAAGACTACTCCATACCTATGTGTGTATAAATGATTAATATATACAGTCTCCAGTGCAGTGGGTGTGATCCTGAAATAGTTTCCTCCACTAAATTTTACTCTAAAGGACAAAAAGAAAGCTGAGTAAAATCATACAACACCTTGCTTTTCTACTTTCCATAGAAAAGTGGCTTAAATTTTTCTCAGGTATAAGAATACCTAACCACAACTGTCTGACTAGTCCAATACCAGCAAGGGAGCCCTTGAAATTTTCTCCCCATGGACCCTTCTGGACTCCTAACACTAGGATTTACTGGTAGCGGTTTCACGGAAGAAGTTGTGATGTAAGGCCATCTACCACCCCAGGACCAGAACTGCTGTAACACACACTCCCTCCTCCTCCCTACCTTAGACTTTCCTAGTATCCCTTTCCCATGCTTCCTTTCCAGAAAAAAACTAAACCTTCTGTGTGACCTCACGGTAGATTCCTAAAAGCTCTAGTAATGGTTTCTTTCTGCCTTTCGGCACCTAAAAACTTTATGGGTGTTGAAGAAAATTCCACACGCTAAAATGCCAATGATTCTGACGGTGTGACAGTGTTCACTGTCACAGATTTTAGACAGAAGATGAGTTGTGGCATGGAAGCAGCTTAGTTGAACACAGTATACTAGATTTGAAATTCTCAAATATGAATTACGTTGTTAGTGTAGAATCTACACTGCAGAAAACCTAATGTCTTCTTGAAAGCACATTTAAGCACCCAAATGCAGTAAAATTCAACAGCCTGAAGGTCCTAGTTCAGTGAAGAATTACTGTGGGCTACATTTGCAAATGCACAGAAATTATACTTAGAGCAAACCCTTGGAATAAGGCCTCTAAATTCTTTCATGTTAATCTGCCTGATCGCTTTGGAGCCCAGCACTAACACCAATCCCACTGATCATACTGTGTAGAAACAGTCAGAAAGAGGCCATAAGGCCAGGGCCAAAGAATAGCGTTAACATCTCGGACTTACTACGATACAGCGTACAACACACATAAGAAAGGACACTGCCCCACTGCAGTAAAGATGACTGTATCTCAGCCCCAAAATTTCATCTCCCTGCTAGACAGTTCTATCTAAACAGCACCATACCTTTTGCTCCAAACCAACAGTCATAACCCTTATTTTCAACAATAACACGAACATTACCCTAGTCACTCAAATTCAAAGCTGTTATTAAATCCATGAAGGGAGTCAGAATCTTTTCCATTCTTACCTTGTGGTACCTTTCACATTCACTCCTTCCCATTCCCATACGCATCATCCCAGTTCAAGAAATTATTCCTTCAACCCAAGTTTCCCACCAGGGACTTCTTGATGTCCCACAGTCAAATTCATACTCTAAAACGTTGTTTTGAACAAGTCATCCAAGCCTTGAAAAAATATCTACAGAGTTGGCAGTGCAGCCAACACAAGCCTATCCTCATGAGCTTGGACAAGCGCCAAGCACCTTCCACAAGAAGTTTCTGGACACCTGGACGCAGGACCAAGGACTCTGAATCTGCCAAAGTTTCCCATGTTTGGTACCTTTTGGCATCTCCTCTTTCTCCATTATGATCAACAATTAAATCTCTGAAAAGCAAAGGGCTTAAAGTTCATTTTCACGGACAACCAGAAGCGGCAGGCGGACTCGTCCTACATCATAGCCAGCGCTGAAAGGGGATGAATTCCAAGAAACAGAATAAGTGAAAGCAACTTTATAAAGAAAAAAAGAAGGCTTCCCTGGTGGTGCAGTGGTTGAGAGTCCGCCTGCCGATGCAGGGGACACGGGTTCGTGCCCCGGTTCGGGAAGATCCCACATGCCGCGAAGCGGCTGGGCCCGTGAGCCATCACCGCTGAGCCTGCGCGTCCGGAGCCTGTGCTCCGCAACGGGAGAGGCCACAACAATGAGAGGCCTGCGTACCGCAAAAAAAAAAAAAAAAAGATTCTAACCTAAATAATCCAAACTATAGAGAAACTCATAGTCACAAAGAATATTGAACAATGTATTGAAATATAAAATGCTTAAAATAGGGATGAGTTTAAGTAAAATATGATGTAACCACTAGACAGAATAATACACAGCTATTAAAATCATTAAGTAAAAAAGAATAAGTCTATGGACTTCCCTGGTGGCGCAGTGGTCGAGAGTCCACCTGCCGATGCAGGGACATGGGTTCGTGCCCCGGTCCGGGAAGATCCCACGTGCCGCGGAGCAGCTGGGCCCGTGAGCCATGGCCGCTGAGCCTGCGCGTCCGGAGCCTGTGCTCCACAAGGGGAGAGGCCACAACAGTGAGAGGCCCGCGTACCGCAAAAAAAAAAAAAAAGAAAATAAAAGCAAACAAACTCTTCCCTGGATCTGGGGTACACAGAGAAGGCTGAGATGGTAAGCCCAGGTGAGTTTTAATTTTGAAAGAGAACCATGAAAACTTCGGGATGAAATCCAAACATCTTATTCTACATTTAAGAAATTTCCATCTTACCTCAATTTAAAAAAAAGAAATTTCATCTTAACTAGTGACCTAGTGGGTAAGAGAAAACATATACATAAAAGGAAAATCAAACATAAGCAAGCTATACCAAGAGCATGAAACAAGTACTACAAGATTTCAGAGGAAGAACCAAAAAAATCATGAACCTGGGCAACAAAGTCAGGATTTTGAACTGGATCTTGGAGTGTTCAGGGAGTAAGTCAACCAGTCTGGCCAAAACAAAGAACACAGAGAGATCAAACATGTGAGACAGAGTGTGTATACAGCTGTCCCACAGTTCCAGTCCACTGTTCATGTGCTTTTTCTTCCTCTCCCTATCTGGACAGTCATGTCAGTTCAGAGGCCAGGGACCACCACGATTTGTTAATCTGTTAGCTAAATGTCAGTCATCCCAAGAACTCAGAATAGTTTTACTGTATTTAATCTCAGAATAGCGTAACATTGAGGTGCACTCTGAAATCAGATTTTTTAAAATACCTGTATTAAAAAAAGCAAAACTTTTGTAAAAGTCAAGAAATAAGGATCCGTAAATCACAACAAGAATTTTTAAGCACCCAGACACTTTTACAAAAACACTCTTAGGAACCGCTTAATAAAATTTAAAAAATTTAACTGCTGACATCCTCTAAAGAAGGAGGCGAAAGAATGGAAAGTCTGATGAAGCGATAAGCAGTTTTAAGACAGGTTTACAATCAGTTTTTAAACAGTAATCCCTCTGGGAAATGGAAATTCCTCTCCTTAATCCCTTTGAGGACAATATAATATTTGAATCAGGACCAAGAACATCTTGCTTCTACCTAAGTTCAAATGTGAGCCTTTTACAGTATCCTCAACATTAAATAGCAAGTGAAAGAGAGGAGAATTTCTAATCTATCAAAAAGAGAGGCAAGCCAGCATTTTGGATTTATAATGTTATCATTGCTACATACATATGCAGAAGCTTCAGTAAAATGAAACTAGGGAACTTCAAGATTTTAGTTTACAGTGATTACTTAACTGGAGCTTATTCCTGTGAAATGAAACTACCAGAATCCCTCAATATCAATTTGCTTGTCACTAAACCACAGGTTTATGCTTCATCTTGGAAATGCTAACAGGATGGAACCATGAGCCTTTTATTAAAACGAGATGACCATGGAGAGCGCCCTTGAAGCTTAGCAACAGAGGACTAAACCCAAAAAGGTTCCCCTCTGGAAAGTGAGGACAGGTTTGATATGTACCCCAATGCCAGTCCTAAAATGCTTGACTACATCTTCCATAAAAGGTGGGAGTTGTAATAGTAGCATACAGCAGACACCAGCCCACTAGAAGCAGATGGAACCCACCAACTCATTTTACCCAGACCTTCAAAAAGGTACACAGAACTCTCTCTGCTTGCCAAAGCAGGGCAGATCTGAATGGATGAATCTAAGAAAAGGTTTCACAAAGGACTACTAATGGTGATTTCATTTGCCTACTGTAGCCCACAATGTAAAACAGGATCTGAAAAATGAAAAGCAATTTTAAAGCTCATTCTCCATACTCAAGCTAAACACACACACACACACACACATACACACACACACACACACACACACACACACACACACACACGGCCCAAAAGCTTTATTTTACAGAAATTTTTAAAAAGGACTCTATAATCTATTCCAGCACAGGGGCTCTTCCAGAAGGGAAATCTAGCTGGAAACAGTCCCTGTTTATGTACATAATTCACTAGGGGTCAGGTAAGATTCCATTTTGTAACAGCTGAACTTTAAACAGAAAGTCATTAGTGGTGCAACATTCATTCATTAGCATAAAGTTACCCCCTAGAATGAAAAGCACTGGCTGTCTCTGCCAGGATGACAACTTTACAGGGAGAAACTGGGGCCAAGGACCATGAACTCCTAGAAAGTTCTATCCGCCTGAGAAGAAGAGCTTACCATCTCCATCAGCCTAAACTTAACTGTCACCCCATTCCTCACTCCCCACAAAGCAAGGCATCGCTAATATAAGAAAGTTTTAAAAATAAAAAATAAAGAAATGGGCCAAGGGTCAATAGCAGGCAAAGCCTTTCAGGGCTGACACGGATTCCTGTTTGGGATTGGGGGAGGGGGAGGAGCTTTCTGGATGTTTCTATTCTTGGCAAGAAAAGCACCTCCAAGTCCTGTACCGTCAAAAGGCACTAACACAGGAACGTTCTCAGGGAATGAATGATTTGCCTGTGCTAAGCGACTTCATTTTGGGGTGTGATGATGGCGAGCAGGGTGGGGAGGGCTAGAGGGCTGGAGAGGGAATAGAGGGAAGGTGTCTTTGACTAGGGGGGATGGGAGGAAAGACTGGATGGATAACGGGGGGGTCCAGGGAAGGTGTGGAGGGTTAAAAAGGAGGATGTGGATGACTAAGGGAGGTGAGGGGAGGGTGTGGATGGCTGAGGGGATGTCCAGAAAAGGCGTGGAGCTGAGGGGGAGGGGGGAAAGCTGTGGACCGCTAACCAAGGTTGGGAGAAGGTATGGATGGCGGAGGGATGGAGCGATGGCCATCAGCCCCCTGAGGACCAGTAACGAAGGTAGGCAGAGGGGGGTGGCCTCACCCAGGCTCCCCCCCAATCCCCCTTCTGTGGGCGTGTGCCCGGCTGCGCGTGTGCAAGGGCCAGGCCGCCAGGCCGCAGGGCCACCACTCACCCCACGACTCCCTGGTTGTAGTTCCTCCGCTTCCACGGGGTCCCGCTGTACAAGCCCCCGCTGCCGTCGGCCCGGCCGCCCCCCGCGGCCCGCCCTCCGCTGGGCTGCAGCAGGCTGTAGTTGAGTCCGTAGGTGCTGGCCTTATTGTCGCGCTTCCTCTTGTTGCTGCTGCCCGAAGCTGGGTCGGCGGGTTCCGCGGCGGGGATGGCGGCCGAGGAGTGCGGGGACGAGGACGCCAAGGGGGACGGGGACGCCGAGGGGCCCGCGGCAGCCCGGCGGGCCCAGGCCGCGGGCTGGTGGTGGTGGTTGTTGTTGTTGGTCGTCTCCAGGGGCAGGAAGTCCCGCTGCTCTGCCGGCAGCGCGTGGCCGCCCAGCAGGCGCTCCCCGGAACGGTACATGCCGGCCGGGTACGGGGCCGGGGCCGCGCCGCCCGGGCTGCCGGTGCTGCTGCCGCTCCCGCCGGTGGCCGTGCTGCTGCCGCCGCCGCCGCCGCTCGCGCCGCCGCTGCTGTGACAGTGGTGGTTGAAGTAGAGGTTCCTCAGTCCCTGGGTCGTCTCCCAGATCTGCATCCACAGACTGTTGGACGGTCCGAGCTGCTCTGGCTGGAACCAGGCGATCCTCGGATCCATCAAACGGCGGCGGCCGCTGCCCCCGCCCCTCCTGGCTGCCCGCAGGGCCGCCGCCGCCGCCGCCGCCGCGCCTCAGGCGCACGCCCGGCCTCGGCGGCTGCTGCTGCTGTTGCTGTTGCTGCTGCTGCTGCTGCTGTTGCTGCTGCTGCTGCTGCTCCCGGCCCGCCGCGGGCGGCGCGGTCGCGCTGTGAGCCCGGCCGGCGCCGGCGGCGTCGCTCCCGCCCTCGGGGGCTCCGCGGGCCCTCCCCCCCTCCCTCCGCCCCTCTGCCGAGCCCCTGTCACCGGGGTCCCCGTGCAAATGGCGGCTGCAGCGGCGGCTCTGGAGAAGGGTGATCGTCGGCGGCGGCAGCGGCAGCGACGGCGGCGGGACGCGCCTGCTCCGTAGCGTCCTTGCTCCTCCGGCCCCGGGGCGGGGCCGCTGCCGGGTCCGCCCCTCACGCCCCGCCCCCGCCCCGCCCCCACCGCGCGCGCCGCGCCGCCGGTCCAGCCCCAGAGGCCGCGCGGTGCGTCACAGAGGCCGCGGGAAGGTGTGTCTGGGGCTGAAACCGCCCGGCCCAACCGTCCCGGCGCCGGCTAGGGAGAGGGTAGCACGCACCTGGGCGTCCAGGCGCCCCTGATGCGCGTGCCGCCTCCGGTCCCAGTTTCCCGGTCCCTGAGGCTGGGTGGGGCCGGACGGAGGTCGCCGCCCCCTCCGCAGGGAATGGATTGTGGGAGGTGCCGCCCCGCCCACTGTCCCCTCCCCCAGTCTGCAGCGCCGGGACCCCCTGGGCTTCTCCGACCCCTCCCGAGATCTCCGCTCTAAGCAGTGTTCCAGAGGGGAGAAAATGCGCCCCCTCGCCACCCGAGCATGTGTCCCGGACCCTGCCTGGACGCAGGCTGCCGGGCCATCCCACTACTCCCTGCGCCCGCTCTGCCGCGCCCTGGCTGGGGTTGGGAGCCGCAGGCCTTGGCGGAGGGTCCCCCTACACGACCCCGAGACTGGAGAAACCTGTGCCCACCTACAGGGCTGGACGCGCTTCTTCGTAGAGTGCGTAAACCATGGGCTCAAAACCACCGTCACACACCCCAAACCGACTTTATGCAGACTTGCGCACAGAAACACGCGCAGACGCACCGGCAGGGAGACAGACACAAGGTGTTCAGCGTGTAAAGAAACTTCACTTGCCCAAAGGTGCACCAGCAACCATGAAAAACCCTTCTTACTTCAGAATGAAAGAAAACCCAAAACCTTTTAAGCCTAATTTGAGGACCATATTGTTGGCATCAGCAGAGATTTTCCACAAAGTGGTTATTTGCATATCTTCCCAATTCCTGTGGGGAAAAGACAGGGATTTTAAGTGTTTTAAATCATCAAGAGAAAAACGGAAAATAAGTTAGTACGTTTCATGTGTGCCCTCTAAGGTTGGTCCAAAGTCCAGAATGAGCCCCTAACGCCCGATTTTGGCCTATTTGGGGAGCGCAATTTCCTGGAAAGGTTTTTTTGGCAAAGATGAAAAATTAACAAATTACGAAGCATTGCTCTACCTTTTTTCTTGCTCAGAGAATAACATGGGCATAAATATGGAAAACACACCGAAAACCCTAAAGAATTTTGGTTCGTTCTATGTTTGTTGTTGCTTTACTATAAATCAGTATTAAAAGTTTTCTCAGAATGAAATTTGCTATGTCCTGAGAATTACATAGCCAGGAAAATGAGTAGTGATATTTTTATGCCCTTCACACTGGCAAATTAAAAATAAAGCATTGTATAGAAAAAAGTTTCTTTTCATGACTTCAAATTTGTTTTAAACATTCAAGTGAGAAAAATGCAAAGCCAAAAAAAAGTAATACTAAGATCCCACCATGTAGAAATAACTACCATGAAGACTTTGATAAACACTCTTCGAAAAATCTCTCCATGCATATATATGTTTCAAGACAGTCTTTCTTATTTTTACTTATTTCCTTATTTATTTTAAATCTTATTCAGTCTTTTAAAATAGTTTTTCAGATGTCCAAGAACACATTAAATGATATTTAAACCAAAAAAAAAAAATAGTATTCAGAATTAGCAATAGTACACGCCGGAAATTAACATTTGTTATTTTTGAATGCTTGTTTCTTCAGGCAAACCTTCAGAACTACTAAAGTATTACCAAAATGATCATATGAGTTAATATACATAAAAGTAATTTGTAAAATGTGGGCTGTAAGGCAAGACATCACTGTTCTTGTTCACCTGCAGGTAACGCTGACTGGTTAGCCGTGTCACATGTCCATGTTTCAAGGCATTCATTCAGTAAATCTTGGTTGAATGTTTAGCATCCTTGCAGAGCTGAGCTAATTGTTTTAGAGAAGATAAATAAGCAACCAGGGCCTTTGGCTGCCTTCCATGAATTTACTGTCTGATTAGGGAGGCAAAAAAAGGTAAATATTTAAAGTCAAATTAAAATTCATTCAGTTAATTCAACAAACACGTCTTGAGCAATTATTATGTGCCAAAGTCTGGAGATATAGCAATGAACAATACTGACGATGTCCCTGCCAAGCATATAAGGTCAGACAGTGGCTAAGTGCTGTGAAGAGAAAGAAAGCAAGCTAAAAGGATAGTGACGGTGTGCTATTTTTAGATGGGCTAATCAGGGAAGGCTGCTCTGAGGAAGTGATATTTGATCAGGGACTTAAGTGAGGGAGTGGACCATGACCATCTAGGGAATGACACATCAGACAGAGGGAATAGCAAGTGCAAATCAGCAAGTGCAAAGGCCCTGAGGCAGGAATTTACTTTGTGTGCAGGATGATAAGGCAATGTAAATGAGTGTTGAATGTATATAGAATCATAAAGTATCTCTTCTGGAAGTTTCCTCAAAAACCATCCAGTCTAAAACAATAGGGAATTTTAAATACACAAAAATATATTCACTTTCCACAACAAATCTCAATGTTTTGTCTCAAAGTAATCTACTACTGCGACCAAAGAGAAAGACTACACTAATTTCAATAATAAATTTTGATTACTCAACCTTTTCATTTTGCTATTTAGAACATTACATTCTTTAAAACCACCTTCATTAAACTGATGAGCCAAAAACCCAGACATTGGGGACTTCCCCAGTGGCGCAGTGGTTGGGACTCCATGCTCCCTATGCAGGGGCCCCAGGTTTGATCCCCAGCCAGGGAACTAGATCCCACATGCATGCCACAACTAAGAGTCCACATGCCACAACTAAGGAGCCCGCCTGCTGCAACTAAGACGCTGTGTAACCAAATTAATTAATTAATTTAAAAAAAACCCACCAGACATTATCCTGCATAATATAACGTCCTATTCATTCTCAGCATTCTTACTCTTAGGGGGGAAAATACTGAGCTGGTCTCAACTTGCAAGATTTACAGAAACATCAAGATTCTGCAGAGTAAAAATTGAGTAGATAAATGAAAAGCAAGTTGCCCAAGAATCAGGCAAATTTAAGTACAATTTTGTTGATTTATTAACTTGAATAAAACAGAAGGGGAATTGCAGATACATACTACTACATGGTGTTATTAATAATTGTCATTGTAATTAAATCAGTGTGTGATTATATTACTCCAGAGTTCACAAAACCATGAATAATAGTCACATAGTTATAGTTATTAGTATCTTCTGCGTTTAGCAAATGAAGTATTTGCCCAGGTATTAATAATCTTGGGCTTAGGTACCATTTACAACTTTCTCTTTTTTGCACAGAATATACACCATTGTACCATGTTTGTTTCCTCCTTTGTGAGTACAAAGAGGATTCCAAGTAGGGAATTGCATTTCAATGAGACTTCAAAATAACATGCAGTGTGGAAGCCTGTATCTTGTTCCGTGCAATGGAAGTTTCTCCCATTCCTAACTTTTAGAAAAAATATTGCTCAAATTGTGTGCATTCTGGGATCTTTGGAGTGAGAGTATCTGTGTGTGTATGCATGTGTGTGTGTGTTTAAAGTCTTTATACTATAATTTCTATACCATAAAATTCACTCATTTTAAGCGTACAATTTAATAACTTTTCCTAAATTTACAGAGTTGTGCAGCCATCACCACCATCCAGTTTTGGAGTCCTACGGGTTCAGGGCCTGAATAGGACAAAAGGCAGAGGAAGGAGGAATTCACCCCGTTTTTCACACCTTGCTGTTTCAGCTGAGACATCTCATCTCATCTCATCGTTTCCAGCTTGGACTGGGATTTATATCATTAGCGACCCTGGTTCTCAGGCATTCAGACTTGGACTGAATTACACCACTGGTTTTCCTGGGTCTCCAGCTTGCAGACAGGAGATCATGAGACTTCTCAGCCTTCACAACTGCATAAGCCAATTCCTCATAATAGATCTCCATATAAATCTCTCTATATGGATATATATTACATAGATAACAAATCCAAATAATAGATAATATATATATCCTCCCGGTTGTTTCCCTGGAGAACCCTGACTAATATAGGTCATTGGTGCTAGGAAGTGGAGGTGCTGCTCTAACAAATACCTAAAAATGTGGAAGCAGCTTTGGATCTGGGAAATGGGTAGAGACTGGGGAAGTTTGGAGGTGCATGGTAGAAAAGTTTATACTGCCATGAAAGGCCCTTTAAAGGTAATTTTTTTTTTTTTTTGGCCGCATGGCTTGCAGGATCTTAGTTCCCTGACCAGGGATTGAACCCATGAGAGCGCAGCGTCCTAACCACTGGACTTTCAGGGAATTCCGCCTTTAAAGGTCATTCTGATGAGAGGTCAAAGAAAAGAGATCTGTAGAGAAAGTCTCAGTTTTCTTTGGGGATACCTAAGTAGTCATGTAGGGTATGTTGGTAGAAATATGAATGGTAAATGCCATTCTGGTGAGGTCTCAGATGGAAATGAGGAACATGTTATTGGAAACTGGTGGGAAGGCAATCCTTGTTATAAAGTGGTAAAGAACTTGGCTGAATTGTGTTTGTGTTCCAGTGTTTTGTGGAAGGTAGAACTTGCAAGCGATGAAATTGGGTATTTAACTGAAGCGATTGCTAAAATAAAGTGTCGAAGGTGTGGCTTGGCTCTTCCTGGATGCTTATAGTAAAATTCAAGAAGAGAGAAATGACTTAAAGACAGACTGTTAAGCAAAAGGGAAGTAGAACTTAATGATTTGGAAAATTCTCAGCCTATCCATATTGCAGAAAATGAGAACACTAAGGATATGGCCAAGTGACCATTTGGGGCATCAGGAAATGAGTAAGGATATGGCTGACACCCCAGGAGGAAAACTGCCAATTTAAACTGAAGGTGAAGGAAATAGGAAGGAATGAAGGAAGGCTGTCAAACTTTGTGGATTTTACAGGATGAGACCGTAGAGCTATTTGGTGAGATCATGTGCTATTCTTCAAGACGAGAGAAGAGTGACCCCAAAGGCGATTCAGAGATCATCAGGGCTGCCTCCTTGGTTTCAGAAAATAAGACCATTGCCTTGCTTCTACCAGGCTAGACAGCCTCTGCCCAGAGCCGGACGGGCAGGGCTGCCCAGAGCTGTGGGGATGGGGCTTCCTAGCAGAGTCCTGGGGGCCGACTCTTGCCTAGTAGGGCTCTGGAGGCAGCACCTCCACCCCGGTGGAGGTGGGGCCACTGCCCCAGTGGGTCAGAAAGGTGGGATTTCTGCCCCAGTGGGCCTGGAGGGGAGAGCATGGAACCAAAGAGGGTTATCCTGGAGCTTTAAGATCTCATGGAGTTTGGCTTGCTGGGTTCTGGACTTGCTCGGAACCCATCACCCCTGCCTTCTTCCCTGTTTCTCCCTTTTAGAATGGGAATGTCTGTCCTATGCTTGTCCCGTCATTGTATTTTAGCAACACATAATTGGTTTGGTTTCACAAGTTCACAGCTAGAAAGGAATCAACCTCAGGATGAATCATACCTCAAGTCTCATCCATACCTGATTTGGATAATATTTAGATGAGACTTTGGACTTTAGACTTTAGAGTTGATGCTGGAATGAGTTTAAGACTTTTGAGCAGATGTATTTTGTGTGTGAGAAGGACATGAATGTGGGGGATCCAGGGGAAGAATATTATGGATTGAATGTTTATGTTCTCCCAGACCCTACTCCCTGATGTGATGGTATAGGAGTCTGGGGTTGGGGGGTGGGGGGGAGTTGAGTATACAATTAGGAATAGATGAGGTCATGAGGGTGGAGCCCTCGCGAATGGGATTGGTGCCCTTAAAGAGTCATGAGAGAACTAGCTTCCTCCCTCTGTTCTCCACCATATGAAGATACATCGAGAAATTGGCAGTCTGCAACCTGGAAGAGGGTCCTCACCAGAACCTGACCATGCTGGAACCCCAACCTTAGGCTTTCAGTCTCCAGAACTGCAGGAAATAAATCTCTGTTGCTTATAAGCCACCTTGTGGTTTTCTGTGGCATTCTGTTATAGCAGCCTGGACTAAGACACTTGTTCATGAAAGAAGTTTCCAAAGCCCCTGTGGAGAATCCAGTTTTACTCTTGCTGTTGTTCTACTTTGATAGTCACCTTCTGCTTTATGCCCATCAGATAAGTGTGGTCTTCCCTGCAACAAAACCATTCCTACTACCTTGAGACAACCTCCAGACCTGCCCCATTTTACCTCCAGGACACACTGAAAGTCCATTCAGTTCCGTCTCCTCCCACCCTATTCTGCTGAGCCCGGGCCACCAACACTCGTTGCCTGGGCTGCCACAATACCATTCCAATTGTTGTCTCAGAGCCATCCACACTTTAACTTCTCAATCCAACATGTCACAGCAACCAGAGTGAACTTTTAAAAATATGAAGTGCCCCGGTCCGGGAAGATCCCATGTGCCGCGGAGCGGCTGGGCCCGTGAGCCATGGCCGCTGGGCCTGCGCGTCCGGAGCCTGTGCTCCGCAACGGGAGAGGCCACAACAGTGAGAGAGGCCCGCTTACAGCAAAAAAAAAAAAGAAAAGAAAAATGAAGTTGACTATATCCTTCGCCTTCAAGTGTATAATAAAATCAAACTCTAGATTTTTTCTGTCCAAACCCATTCCTCCCACTGTCTTCTGCATCTCAGTAAATGGTGACACCATTCTTCAAGTGGCTCAGGCCCAAATCCTTGCCATCACCCTTAACCTTTCTCTTTCCTTCCCACCGCGCATCAATTCCACCCTCAGTGCTGCAGGCTCCACCTCAGACTAGATCCGCCTACTTTCCAGGAAACACACCAGCGCCACTTCCATCCAAACCATCATTGTTTCCTGCCGAGATGATTAAAACAGCTTGCAAACTGGTCTCCCTGCTTCCGCCGACGCCTCCCTTCAGTCTGTTCTCACCCCAGGAACCATGTGATCTTTCGCAAAGGTAAGCCAAACAACGTTTCTCCTCTGCCCCCAATTTTCCAATAGCTCTGCCTCTTGCTCAGAGATCCTTACACCCACAAGGTCCTATCCCATCTGATCCCATCTCCTCTCTGGGCTTGTGTCCTTCCACCTGAGCGATGGCTTGCAGCAACGCCAGTCTGCCGACTTACAGAACTCTCCAGCAAATCCACAAGGTAGGGCCTGTGCACTTGCTGTCTCAGGCTGGAGCCCACTTCTATTAGCTCTCTGCAGCTTCCTCACTTCCTTCAGGTCTCTGCTCCCATGTTGCTGCCTCTGAGAGGCCTGCCCTGACTGCACCCTTCACTTCTGTTCCATTTAGCCAGATTTATTGTTCTGCTTTAGCATTTATTTGCAACCTTTATCTGTCTATTCCTTTGTTGTCTGTCTTCCCCTACTATAATGTAAGCTCCATGACCGCAGGGGCTTGGTTCGTGAGGCGACAGACTCTAAGACGCATGCCCCCACCCACAATCCCCACTTACTGGTGTTTAATTCCTTCCTCTTACATGCGGATGGGACCTGTGACTTGTTTCTTTTATATATATATATATGTATATTTATTTATTTATTTATTTATTTATTTATTTATTTATTTAGGCTGCACCAGGTCTTAGTTGCAACATGCAGGATCTTTGTTGTGGCATGTTTTTTAGTTGAGGCATGTGGGATCTTTAGTTGTGGCATGCTGACTCTTAGTTGCAGTATGCAGGCTTCTTAGTTGCGGCACATGGAGTGTTAGTTGCAGCATGCGAACTCGTAGTTGCGGCATGCATGTGGGATCTAGTTCCCCAACCAGGGCTCAAACCCGGGCCTGCATTGGGAGCACGGCTTCTTACCCACTGGACAACCAGGGAAGTCCCAGGTGACTTGTTTCTAACCAACAGAATGTGACAAAGTGATGGGCTGTCATTCCCGTGATTACGTTCCATAATATAAGACTGTTTTGCTAGTGGATCCACTCTCACTCTCCTGCTGGCCTTGAAGAAGCAAGCTGCCATTTGTGAACTGTTTGAGGCTGGCAATTGGGAACTTAGCACCTCTGACCAAAAGCCAGTTGAAAACCTGAAGCTCTCAGTCCAGGCACCAAAAGGAAATGATTCTACCAACAACTGGAGCGAGCTTGGAAGCAGATGAAGAATCCAACTGAGCCTTCAGATGAGAACACAGCCTTGCGGACATGTTGATTGCAGCCTGGCCAGAGCCTGAAGCAGAAAACTCAACTAAGTAGTGCCCAGACTCTTGATGCCCTGAAACTGAGAGCTAATAAATGTCTGTTGTTCTTAGCTACTAAACTTGTGGTAATTTGTTATTCAGCAATAGAAAACCAACATAGTTTTTTTCTTCATTGTTCTATCCTGAGTACTTAGAACAGGATCCAGCATATATTAGGTGCCCAATAAATGTCTGTTGAATTACTATATTATTATGCAAAAACAAAACAGAGAAAACAAAGTGGACAATTTTGTTATAATATGCTATCACTTGTGTGTGTATGTGTGTACCTGCATAAATGTAGAATTTCTCTAAAGGGGTCTACAAGAAACTGACAAAAGTCTGGGGAGGAAAACAAAAGTATTAGAAATCCATGAAGGAGGGAGACTTTCATTTCATTTTATACCCTTTTGAACTGTTTGAAAAATAGTTTTATGCTATAAATGTATTACTTAAACACATACACAACAGAACAAGATAGTCCCCGTGACTTCAGATTTGAATGTTTTATAAAGTAAAATCACTTCTTCAGCACTTATTCCTTTAGGCAGTGCTCTGCCTGCCCCATTCAAGCAACACCCTAGTCTATTATTCTTCCACCCAATCCCCCTCCAGGGTGTTTCGTGGCAAGCATCTTCAACAAAAGAATTGCTACGGGGACTTCCCTGGTGGTCCAGTGGCTAAGACTCCATGCTCCCTATGCAGGGGGCCAGGGTTCGATCCCTGGTCAGGGAACTAAGATCCCACATGCCACAACTAAGAGATCGCATGCTGCAATCAAAGATCCTGCATGCTGCAATGAAGATCCCGCACGTGGCAATATGCCGCAACTAAGACCCGTCGCAGCCAAATAAATTAATAAATATTTTTTAAAAAGAATTGCTACAGACAGAACTAAATATATTTTGGACTTGCACATCATGCTTTGACTGCCTCACAAAGATGCAGAAAGGCAAATTTTGTCTCCAGACATGTGTAAGCTAAGCCACCAGGGCCTTTTCTACAGTAAAATGCGAGACAAAATGTGCCAAGTTTTTCCCTTATTGTTGTCATGTATCCAGTCTAAAAGGCATCTCATTCAAGAAAATTTTGAATAATTTAAGTTATAGAGTTATGCTGGAGTTTGGGGCTGGTCTGATAAGCTTTGAAAAATGTGGCCAAAGTAATGGGAGGGGGGCAATTTCCATATTCGTTTGGCAGAAGGGAAAAAAAGCCAACTGAAATTTGCAGGCTGAGGACAAATGAACTCATTGCATAGCAAGGAAAACGGAGTCAGAGAGTATAGCATAGAGCTCTGAGAGGCCACACACCACGTGCCACAAATAGAAATTGCCGAGGTTACCACTTACCAAAACAAACAAACAAACAAACAAACAACAAACACACACACCACACACACCCCCGCCCCCGTAGACATCATGCCAGTGGAATAGTTTCAAATTTGTAGCCCCGATCTGTTTTAAAACTAACCCATATAACAAATTTAAGATATCCTGAAAGCCATTTCTTAGTGCTCTAGAAAATATTTGACATAATTATTCACTCTCAGTAATTAGCAAGGTACTATGACCACAGCAACACAAGGTTACTGACCTTGTTCAAAGTTCTAGAACTGAATCAGAAAACACACAATCATGAGTGGTCAATGATTAATCAACATCTGTGAATTAACGGCTAAAAAACAGTGAGTAATAAGATATCATCGCTATCCAGCTTCTCAAATCGTAATTCACTTCGTGTGAGGGTATATATGTGTAAAATACTTCAGTTTTTCATAGGTTGGCTTGATTGTTCCATCTGTTCAAGCCACGAAATTTGCCAGTGTGGCTACAAGGTCATGACTTTGAATGCTATGAAGATCAAAAGCTGTGCTCAGCCTCTTGGCCAAAATAACATCCTTCCCAAGAAACATCTGGATACTTAACTAATTGGTATTTTTGCCATTCATTCATACATACATACATTTACTCGTTCCATCAACATTTAACACTGGGGTACAAGTCAGGGGCATCATTCATAATCCAGTGGTCCACGGGTGTGTGGGTGTGTTTTCTAATCAATATATGTCATTGTAGCCCAACCTTTTTCATTTGGCTGGAATGCAAGCACCTGGAGGATAGGCACAGGGGATGTATAATTCAAATGGGGCACCTGGGAGCCCCTGGAGCAGAGTGTCCTGGTGACACATCCTTGTACTCCCAAGAAGAAAGAAGAATGATCAGTAAGAAGTTAGCTCAACATGTCTCAGAGAAAAAAAATTGCACGTCTCCCTCATTCCTACTTCTATCAGTCTGTGGACACATGTAATAACAACTTCTGTTCTAAAACTGTTCAAATACATTTCACATGGCAATCAGGCAGTTGAGAAAATTTGACTCTAGTGGAAACTTACGTTCATCTATAATATTATATGACCTATAGCTCATTTTTCCAAATCACAGTGAATTACATATCTTACTACCAAATATAAGAGACCCTCCCAATAATGCTCTCTTACCTTTATTTCTTTTATAGCCACTTCAACTCATGAATTATTAAAGAAGCAAGAGGAAATGGAAAGTGAATAAGAAAATTACTTGAAACGTCCCTGTGGAGTTGGAGAAGCTTTCATGTAATACCACATAATGGGCTTCCAGGGATGGAGAGGGAGGATAAAGGATTCACTCTAAAAGTCACACGCTCATTTGGAAAAAAATCTCAATTTCAAGCATACATTAAGTTACATACATACATTTTTTGTGTCTCTCAGATTGACAAAGATTAAACAGTGTGATTATACCCAGTGCCGGTGAGGATACAGGGGAAACAAGCCTTGTTTACTGTGTGTGGAAGGGTCAAGTGGAGCAAAACTTCAGAGGATTATTTTGGTCCATCTATCAAATTAAAAATGTGTATGTCCTTTGTCCCAGTGTTTTAGTCTACTCGGGCTGCCATAACAGAATATCACAGACTGGGTGGCTGGCTGAAACAACAGAAATTTATTTTCTCTCAGTTCTGGAGGCTGGAAGTCCAAGATCAAGGTGCTGATGGGGTTAGATTCTGGTGAGAACTCTCTTTTTAGCTCGTAGGTGACATTTTTTCCCTGTGTCTAAAAGTGCACACAGAGGAAGAAAGCAATCTCTGGACTCTCTTCCTCTCCTTAAAAGAACACAAGTTCTGTTGGATCAGGGCCCCACACTGATGACTTCATTTAACCTTAATTACCTCCCTAAAGACCCTCTCTCCAAATACACATTGAGGGTTAGGATTTCAAGATGTGAATTTGGCAGGGGGCAGGAGTTAGGGTCACAGTATAGTCCATAACGCCCAGCAAGTCCAGTTTTGGAGATTTATCTGACATATGTGTTTGCATTGTGCACAAAGATCTTTAAATAACAATATTTAAAACTGTATTGTCAGGCTTCCCTGCTGGCGCAGTGGTTAAGAATCTGCCTGCCATTGCAGGGGACATGGGTACGAGCCCTGGTCTGGGAAGATCCCACATGCCATGGAGCAACTAAGCCCGTGCGCCACAATTACTGAGCCCGCGTGCCACAACTACGGAAGCCCGCATGCCTAGAGCCCGTGATCTGCAACACGAGAAGCCACCGCAATCAGAAGCCCACGCACCACGACGAATAGTAGCCCCCGCTTGCCCAAAGTAGAGAAAGCCCAAGCACAGCAACGAAGACCCAATGCAGCCAAAAATAAATAAATTAATTAATTTAAAAAAAACACAAAAACTGTACTGTCTGCTGTAGCCAAAAACTGTAAATAACCTAAGCATCCCTCAGGAGAGGGCTAGTCAAACGAATTAAGGTACATTCAGTCAATAAAATACTGCCACGCAACTGTTAAAATGAATGAGCCAGCGCTAAACGCGGTGACATGGAGAACTCACTAAACTATATCATTAAGCGGAAAAGGCACGGTGCAGAGCAGTGTATAGAATATGATCCAATTTCTGTAAAAAGAAAAAAAATTAAGCACCAATATTTTCTGGAAGGATTTACAAGAAACTGTTGGCAGTCATTACCACTAAAGAGTGGACCTGGAGCATGAGGAGGAAGAATTTGTTCCTTATACCCTTCCATACTGTTTGTGCTTTGCCCACCCTCACTGCTAGGTGAAGGCATGTTACTTTTTTTTTAAGGTAAAAAACTCACGTAGAAAAACATTCACCATTTTAACCATCCAAAAGCGTATAATTCAACGGCACTTAGTGCATTCACAATGTTATGCAACCATCACTTCTCTCTGGTTCCAAACATTTTCATAACCCCAAATGAGCAATCGCTCTCCCTTCTCCACCCAGCCCCTAGCAACCACTAATCTGCTTTGCATCTCTATGGATTTACCTTCTTTGTATATTTCTTTTAAACAGAATCATAATAGTGTGGCCTTTCTGCCTGGCTTCTTTCACTTAGGATAGTGTTTTCAAGGTGCATCCATGCCGTAGCATGTATCATTCCTTTTTAGGGCTGAACAATATTTCATTGTATGAATATCCTACAGGAAGTTTTTCTGTTCATTCGCAGTGGGCATTTGTATTGTTTCCAACTTTTAGCTATTGTGAACAGTGCTGCTATGAACATTTGTTTACATGTTTTTATTTGAATACCTCTTTTCAGTTCTTTTGGGTACATACCTGGGAGTGGAATTGCTGGGTCATATGGTAATTCTATGTTTTAACTTTCTGAGGATGAATATTGCTTCTCATTGTATTTTAATATTTAGTTACATGCCATAAATGAGAATGTATATGACAGGATCTTGAAAGATCTTTCAGTCTGGTCTCTCTTTGACAACGGATATTATTTATCGTAGTTAAAGCAGTAATTTGGGTTTAGCATTATATTTTGTCTTAGGGTCTATTAGATATCCTGTAGAAAATGGAAAGTCTAATGCTCTTGCTGTTGAATTGAACTGAAACAGTGTATCTCAGAAGGATACAAGTATTCTTCTATAATATTAATATCCTTAGACAAGATGCCATGCAATAAACAGTCATTCTAATTTTAGAAATATTGTTTATTCAAAAAAATAACTATGGCCTACTTTACTCCCATTAGGAGGGCTATTATCAAAACATAAAAAGTAGCAAGTGTTGTCAAAGATGTGGAGAAATTGCAACCTCACACTATTGGGGGGGATGTAAAATGGTGCAGCTGCTGGGGAAAACATCATGGTGGTTCCTCAAAAAATTCAAAACAGAACTACCACACCACACAGCAATTCCACTTCTGGGTGTATACCCAAAAGAGCCTGCCTGTAGCAACGAAAAGAGCCCGCACGCAGCAATGAAGATTCTGTGTCCTGCAACTAAGACCCGACGCAGCCGAATAAATAAATAAATATTAAAAAAAAAAAAGAATTGAGATCAGAGACTTGAGCAGATACATATACACTCATGTTTATAGTAGCATTATTCACAATAGCCAAGAGGTGAAAGCAACCCAAGTGTCCATCAACAGATAAATGGATTTAAAAAAACGTGTTGCATGCTCAGACATGGATGATCCTTCAATACATGATGTTAAGTGAAATAAGTCAGTCACAAAACAACAGATATCATATGGTTCCACTTATATGGAGGTCCCTAGAGTAGTCAGATCCATAGAGACAGAAAGTAGAATGATGGTTGTCAGGGGCTGTGGGGTGAGGGGAGTTAATGTTTAATGGTACAGAGTTTGGGTTGAGGAAAATGAAAACCATTCTGCAGATGCATGGTGGTGATGGTTGCACAACAGTGTGAGTGTCCTTAATGCCACTGAACTGTACACTTAAAAGGGGTGAAAGTGGTAAATTTACGTCATATTTAAGTATATTTAAAAAATATATTTATGTATATTTTGCCACAAAAAAAGAAGAGGAACATACGCACGCATATGCACATGAATAAAAATAACTACTGAGCTCCTGCTAAGGACACTGAAGGTACATATAGCAGTGAACATAACGTATAAAACATAGCCCTTGATTTGATAGAACGTACTGTCTAGTAGGGGAGACAAACAATAAAAAATTTTAAAATTCAATACACACACTCATACTCTTAGACACATACATATGTATCTTTATAAAAACATATTATTTGTCTTAAAAATATAGATGTGTATTTTGTAATGTAACTTTCTTTTTGCTTAGCAACCTTAGCGATCTCTCAGTGTTGATACACGTAGATCTACTTTCCTCCTTTTTTTTTTTTTTGCGGTACGCGGGCCTCTCACTGTTGTGGCCTCTCCCGTTGCGGAGCACAGGCTCCGGACGCGCAGGCTCAGCGGCCATGGCTCATGGGCCCAGCCGCGGATCTTCCCAGACCGGGGCACGAACCCGTGTCCCCTGCATCGGCAGGCGGACTCTCAACCACGGCGCCACCAGGGAAGCCCCTACTTTCCTCCTTTATTAACTCCATACGGAATTTAGCCACACCTCTACAGATGGGCATTAGGTAGTTTGCAATCTTTTGCTATCATAAACACTGCTGTAAGGAAGATCTTCATAGGAGTCTATGCAGTTCTATATCTTAAAATGCATGTCTTTTAATAACGACTTTATTTTTATTTTTCTAAATTAATCCCCAGACCTATCCAAGTAATCATCAAGGTGATCCCCCTTCACAGATGCAGAAATGAGGCACAGTTTAGATAAGCAAGTTCTTATATTTTTTATACCTGTCATCTCTCCTGGATTAAAACACTGTTTTTCAAACTAGGTGTATTGCTCTGATTTTCCAGTATCTCATTTCATCTCATTCCTGTTAGACAAGAACTTATCAATTGGCTTTCCAAGTGCAATTTCATGTGTAGTTCAGCAAGTATTTCCATCCACACACTCATAGGTTAGATCTCAAAAATCAGCTTTGAAGTTAGTTGTTCGGACCTCAGAATCCACCAGCAATTATGAGTTTCAGGATGAAAGATTTCCCTCTTGAATTTGTTTCCCACGTAATTGGCAATGACATGACAAACATGGGGAGTGCCAACGTATTTTCCCACTAGTATTTTTTAACACATTTTTTTCAAATAGCTATATTATTCTGATCCTAAGTAGATCAAAATATAATTTAATCGATCATCAAATCCATTTCTGTTAACTAGAGATGTGGGCTGGCGTAAGCAATTTTTGATATCTGCAGAAGGAAATTAGTTTGATAAATGGAAATGAGAATTATCTTCTATCCTAAGGCAGGAAATCTAAGATGATCACCCTGCACGTTGACTAGAGCCACTCCATGGATATGGCTAACGCACAAAACTATTGCACACTCAGAATGGAAATTTATGAACTTACGAATTTTACACACACATAGTTTTGCCCCCTAAAACACAACTTAAATATGTCTTGTGTTGCTTTGGGTTCTCGGAGAAGCAGGCACTGAGCCAAGGTTTCAAGTGTAAACAGTTTATGTGGAAGGTGATCCCAGGAGACCCCAGTGGGAAGAAGGAAAGCCAAATGGGGAAGGGAGGCAGCGATGAAGGGTTTGTTTTAGTCTTAGTTACCAGTGTGAGTAACTAAGACTTAATCCTGCTGGATCATGTGGGCACCTCAGAGCCACACCCCATCCAGGGGACAAGTGTGCTGGGTAGTTATTACACCTCTGCCTGCCAGTCGTTGATGGAAGGAATGGGAAGGGGGAGGTTTCATCCATTCCTTGTCATGCTGGGGCAAAGAAACACCTGGGGGCCAAAGAAAGTCCTCAGGCAAGGAAACGTAGGGGCTGGCAGCAGGAAATTAGACAGGTGTGCGCCAAGGGGGCAAGGATGAGGGCAGATCTGTAGGGTAGCATCTGACACATCTGTCTTCCTAAAACTTCTAAGCAGGATTAGTTGCCTCTTTCCCCCTGTTTCTTCCAGAATTTATTTGGTTGCCCATGTCATTACAAATCGCAGAGACTCACAGCCCTCTCATTCTCTGCAGGGACGCTGCAAGCCCCCGGAAGGCAGGTACAGCGACTTCCTCGCCTTCCAGCGCTAGCAGGAAAGGGCAAGGTGAGCGCTAGGTAACACGCGGCTTCCAGATCCCTGTTCTTTCTAAAGCCCTCTTTAAAGCAATGCAAAAACCTAGAACACAGGAGGTTTCTCCAGTTTCTGGTTCCTATTCTTTCCAAATGTAAAGAGAAGAAATCTGGGCCAATTTATGGAATTAAAAATACAATGTTCTAAATAAAAGTATATATCAAATGGTGATAAGTACTAAAGAAAAAATACACAGCAGAGTAAGGGTGTATAGTGTGCATAGGGTGTGCTATTTTATTTTATTTTATTTATTTATTTGGTTGTGCTGTGTGGCTTGCAGGATCTTAGTTCCCCAACTAGGGATTGAACCAGGGCCCCAGCAGTGAAAGCACCGAGTTCTAACCACTGGACCACCAGGGAATTCCCAAGGGTGTGTTATTTTAGATGAGGGGTGTGGGAAGGGACATCATAATATATGTTATACATAATATATATAATACATTATATATACATATAAGTGTGTGCATATACATATATACATATATACTTCTTTTCCTTTAGTAATTCAAGTCCTAGGATCTCGTGCATAGATATTCACATAAGTACTAGAATATTCACTTCAGCATTGTCTACAGCAGCAAAAGACTGGACACAGTCTAGGTACCTATCTAGGTAAGAAACATTTGTATAGCTTTTAATACGTGTTAGGCACTGTTCTGTGTTTTACAAATATTAACTCACTTAACCCTCAACAACAAACCTATTAACGGTCTAATGTCATTATTCCCTTTTTCAGATGAGAAAACTGAGGCATGCAAATTAAGTCACTTGTCCAACTTAACACAATGAGGAAGTGGTAGAATCGGGATTCAAACCCAGGCAATCTGGCTCCAGAGCCTAATCTCTTGACCTGGATGCAATGCTGCCTCCCTCTCTAAGGGGAGATTAATTAAATCATGCTTCCAGCCTTTTAATGGTATTCTATGGAGCTGCTAATAAAAAGGGGGGTGGGGTGGGGGGCAGTTCTATAAAAGTTGATATGGAAATATCTTGAAGATATTAACTAACAACATGAAGATACTGAATAGTATGAAGAGTACACTAAGATTTTTATACAAAACAGGGGCAGGGGGCTTCCCTGGTGGCGCAGTGGTTGAGAGTCCACCTGCCGATGCAGGGGTCACGGGTTCGTGCCCCGGTCCGGGAAGATCCCACATGCCGCAGAGCGGCTGGGCCCGTGAGCCATGGCCGCTGAGCCTGCGCGTCCGGAGCCTGTGCTCCGCAATGGGAGAGGCCACAACAGTGAGAGGCCCGTGTACCACAAAAACAACAACAACAACAACAAAAACAACCAAAAAAACCTGGGGCAGAACACATGTATGAGCTTTATCATGCAAAGAGCATTTCTAGAAAGATGCATGTAAAACCGGAAGGGGTATGTTTTTTGGGGAGAGGAACTGGGAAATAGAAAATTTTTTCAAGGACTTTTCTGGCATTGTTTAATTGCTTATCATACACATGTAATACCTCTTGAATATAATTTTTAAAAATTGAGGAAATTCCCTGGCAGTCTAGTGGTTAGAACTCGGCGCTCTCATTGCTGTGGCCCAGGTTCAATCCCTGGTCAGAGAACTAACATCCTGCAAGCCGCGCGGCACGGCCAAAAAATAAAAATAAAATTTTTTAAAATTAAAATAAATAAATAATTGAAAGGAAATGTAACTTCTTTCAATAGAGCAATGGGAAATGTCATCTTCTGAATTTTTCAGAACTTATTTTACTTTATACTTTAAGGTCAAAGTGAAAGACCAAAGGTGAAAACTTCCTTATCCTTCATATGGTTTAAAAATTTTTTGGTGGCTTATCAGTTTTACTTTTATCAAATTGTGAAACACATTAAATTCATGTGTAAATTTTAATGAAAATAATTGCACGATACAGAGTTATTTCCTTTGAGTGTGTAATGTTTTAAAAATGGCCATGGGACTTCCCTGGTGGTGCAGTTGTTAAGAATCCACCCGCCAATGCAGGGGACACGGGTTTGAGCCTGGTCCAGGAAAATCCCACATGTCACGGAGCAACTAAGCCCGTGCGCCACAACTACTGAGCCTGCACTCTAGAGCCCGTGCTCTGCAACAAAGAGAAGCCACCGCAACGAGAAGCCTGCGCACCGCAACGAAGAGTAGGCTGTGTTCACCACAACTAGAGAACGCCCGCACACAGCAATGAAGACCCAACGCAGCCAAAAATTAAAAAAAAAAAAAATGGCCATGATTTTAAACTTCTTTTCTGACTAATCTTTTTACACTAATCTTTGAAATAAAAAAGGAAAAGGAGGCGACTATTTCTAACACCTTTGTGATATCATTTCAGCTCCATGTTCTGTACCTATTCCACTATCTGTAATTTAAAATCTCATGGCCCTAAAAACAAATCCATTATTCCTTTAATTCAATAGCATTCAGTCTAAAAACAAAAACTTCATTTCTTCCTATTTTACTTGAATAACTTTAATTATCTTTATGTTAAATAAACTCAGGAAATTGGTTCCTACAAATGAGAGTAGGAAAGCATTTTTCCTGGTTTCATTCATACTAAATGAAAGCAATTGAAGACTATAACTTCTTTATTCAAAAAGAATTTGTTTTTTTTCATGGACAGGCATACATTGCTGAAAATGTGAAAAGTTTAGGGTAACTGTGTTGTCATAATTAGGATTCCTATATGAGATTAGGGAGGATAAAAATATATTTAAGAGCTTCCCTGGTGGCGCAGTGGTTGAGAGTCCGCCTGCCGATGCAGGGGACACGGGTTCGTGACCCGGTCCGGGAAGATCCCACATGCCGCGGAGCGGCTGGGTCCGTGAGCCATGGCCGCTGAGCCTGCGCGTCCGGAGCCTGTGCTCCGCAATGGGAGAGGCCACAACAGTGAGAGGCCCACGTACCACTAAAAAAAAAAAAAGAAAAGAGAAAATATATATATATTTAAGCAAAACTGGAAATCACTTGTTTGTAATTTCTCACTCTGCCTAGAAAAAAATGACTCAAGTTAATTCTTTCATTAAAATAAGGGGACCAAAATAGTTTCAATTACAGATATAAATTTCTCTAATAAGGCAAAGTTTGAGAATCTTCCACTATATGAAGAAATAACATTTTTTTGGTTAGACAGTAAGACTAAGGTGAACTTTTAACTCAAAGACAGGATAAGATGAAAAGAGTGTGCACTAAGACTTTGAAACTCTCAATGTTTGTTACCAACAGAAGCAGTAAACAGGTTTTGAGGTTTGGGGAGGAAAAAAGCAACTTCTTTAAAAGGTAAATTAAGATTCCCTAGGTAGGGACTTCCCTGGTGGCTCAGTGGTTAAGAATCCGCCTGCCAATGCAGGGGACACGGTCAAGCCCTGGTCCAGGAAGATCCCACATGCCGCGGCTCAACTGAGCCCGTGTGCCACAACTACTGAGCCTGCGCTCTAGAGCCCACAAGCCACAACTGCTGAGTCCTCGTGCCACAACTACTGAAGCCCATGTGCCTAGAGCCCGTGCTCTGCAACAAGAGAAGCCACTGCAATGAGAAGCCCACGTGCCGCAACGAAGAGTAGCCCCCGCTTGCCGCAACTAGAGAAAGCTCTCGCGCAGCAACGAAGACCCAACATAGCCAAAAATAAATAAATTAAAAAAAAACATTTTCCTAGGTAAATGCTTCCTCAACTTAAACTACAGGTACTTTCCTCCTAACCTGAGTCTTGCTTCCCATCTCCAATAGACAAATAGACCACTATTCAATTAGTTCCATAAGCTGGAAGCCAGGATGATCCTGGGATTTTCTTTTGCTCTATCGTCCATATCCAATACATCACCAGTTCATTCATTTATAGTAAATGGACACATGTGACTCCTTTCTTCAGCTACTGCCTTGTCTCCTTTTTCCCTTCACAAACCTCTCTGAAGACTGGTCTCCGCACCAGCTTCATTTCCTCCCCTCTCACATTCCACCAGCTCCCTCCAGGCTGACGTCTGACCTGATCACTCCATGGAAAGAGCCCTTGCTACTGACACCGGTGACATCCGAGTCACTAAACTGGTGGCCGTTTTTCATCTCTCCTCTTCCTGGACCTGAATCACATTCCACGATCTTGGCCCCTTCCTCCTGAAAGCATTCCCTAGTGCCCCTGTCTTTGCACTCTTCTGGTTTTTCTCCTACCTCTCGGGTTGCTCCTGTGTATCCAGGTAAGCCTCCACTGACCTCGCTGACTAGAGCAAGTCTCTCTTATGGCCTCATAACAACCTGTACTCTCTGTTCGTAGCACTTCTCACCTTTGTAATTTTACGTTGACTATGTCTGTCTCCTGTGAGTCCATAAGCTCTATAAAGACATTTTCCTTACCTTGGTGTCTTCAGAAGCTGCGTGCTTGGCACACAGGCAAGTGCTAGCATTCTGATGAAGAATGAAGTGCTACAAAGGAAGGGTATATAGTACAAGATGCTATGAGTGGCTAGAACACTAACTCCTGAGCTTGTCTGGAGGATTAGAGAAAGTTTCCCTGCAAAATTGCTATTTGAGCTGAGTTTTGAGGGATGAATAGGAGTTCCCTAAATTAAGTGGGAAAAGAAGCCAGATGGTGGGTTTGCATACACATGTGACACAGAGGAGCATGGTGCATTCAAACTGAATAAAGGACAGAATGGCTGAAACTTAGCGAGGCAGATAGCAGGAGGAACCAGGGGTCAAGCAGGGGGTTATGGTTAGGATGCCATTTAATTTAATGTCTAAACTGGAGAACTTTTTTCCCCCTAATTTAAAAACATTATTTTTCTAAGTTTTAATTTTGATATAATTTCAAACTTAACGAAAAGTACAAGAATAGTTCAGAGAAGTCCCATGTACCCTTTACCCAATTCACTAGTTCTTTACATTTTGCCCCATTTGCTTTATTTCTTTCTACATTTATATAGAGATGAATTTTTGTTCTGAATCATTTGAGAGTAAGTCAGAGACATCCTGCTCCTTTACTCCTAAATGTGTCAATGTGTATTTCCTAAGAACAAGGACATTCCCTTTCATAAACACAGTAATCAAATCAGGACATTTAACAGTGATAAAATACTACTATCTAGTCCACCTTACAAATTCAACTTGGTCAGTTGTCTCAGTTACGTCCATTAGAGCTGCTTGTATCCTGGTCCCAGACCCAATCCTGGATCTTACACTGTCTCATTAGTTTCCAGAGCACTTCTGATAGTCAAATAGAGTGGTGTTAATAATTATGCTGGACTCTCAGGCAAACCTGGACATGTAATCACGCTACTTGCAGGGGATAGCAAGGATTTTAAACTTTATCTTATGGGTAATGGGAAACATTGAAGAATTAGAGCAAAAAGCAAGGAAGCAACATAAGTTATTTCATGTTTCAAAAAGACTACTCTCACTCCAATGTGGAGAAAAGATAACAATGGGGGCAGTATTTGTTTAATAAAACACTAAATGTTGAATGAATAAAGAAATCTGTTAATAGACAATTACATCTAGCTCATCATTAGAGAAATGCAAACCACAATGAGGTACCACCTCACACTAGTCAGAATGGCCATCATTAAAAAGTCTACATGGGGGACCTTCCTGGTGGTCCAGTGGTTAAGAATTCGCCTTCCAATGCAGGGGACACGGGTTCGATCCCTGGCTGGGGACCTAAGATCCCACATGTCGCAAGGCACAGCCAAAAAAATAAAATAAAATAAAAATTAAAAAAATGTCTACAAATAACAAATGCTGGAGAGGACGCGGAGAAAAGGGAAACCTCCTATGCTGTTGGTGGGAATGTAAATTGGTGTAGTCACTACAGAAAACAGTATGAAGTTTCCTTAAAAAGCTAAAAATAGAGTTACCATATGATTCAGCAATCCCACTCCTGGGCATATATCCAGACAAAACTATAATTCAAAAAGATACATGCACCCCTACGTTCATAACAGCACTATTTACAACAGTCAAGACATGGAAACAACCTAAATGTCTATCGACAGATGAATGGATAAAGAAGATGTGGTACATATACAACAGAATACTACTCAGCATAAAAAAGAATGTAATAATGCTATTTGCAGCAACATGGATGGACCTAGAGATTATCACACTAAGTGAAGTAAGTCAGAAAGAGAAAGACAAATACCATATGATAGCACTTCTATGTGGAATCTAAAATATGACACGAATGAACTTATCTATGAAACAGAAATAGACGCACAGACATAGAGAACAGACTTGTGGTTGCGGGGGGGAGGCGGGGAGGGGGGATGGGGGAAGGAAGGATTGGGAGTTTGGGATTAGCAGATGCAAACTATTATGTATAAGATGGATAAACAACAAGGTCCTATTGTATAGCACAGGGAACTATATTCAATATCCTGTGATAAACCATAATGGAAAATAATATGAAAAAGAATGTGTGTATATGTATAACTGAATCACTTTGCTGTACAGTGGAAATGAACACAACATTGTAAATCAACTATACTTCAATAAAATTTTTAAAAATTAATTCAATAGACAATTGCATGTAGAAGTGCACAGAATACTTTTTGACTTAAAGTTAGAAGAGTAACCAACTCAGTATAAAATCACAAATCTCAACCTGATGTCCATGTGTGAACTGAAAAATTCCATAAACAATCTGAACTCTGATGCAGAATAAAGGTATGTATGTTTAAAAATATGTCCACCAATTCTCTGCTATTCCTTTCTTCAAGATGTGGAACTTAATTCTCCTCCTCCTGAGCGTGCGTTGGACTTATTGGTTCACTTACAACGAATAGAACATGGCTGGAGTGATGGCGTGTTACTTCTGAAACTAGGTTATATTTATTTAATTTTTAAATTTTATTGAAGTATAGTTGATTGACAATGTGTTAATTTCTGCTGTACAGCAAAGCAATTCAGTTATACATATACATATTCTTTTTCATACTCTTGAAAATAGGTTATAATCAGCTCGGTGCTTTGTGACAACCTAGAGGGGTGGGATAGGGAGGGTGGGAGGGAAGGAGACGCAAGAGGGAAGAGATATGGGGATATATGTATATGTATAGCTGATTCACTTTGTTATAAAGCAGAAACTAACACACCATTGTAAAGCAATTATACTCCAATAAAGATGTTTAAAAACAAAAAAGAAAAGAAAATAGGTTATAAAAGGCATCTCAGCTTTCTCCTCTCTCTCTTGGAATATTGACTCTGGCGAAAGCCAGTTGCTGTGTCATGAGGACTGAGGTTTCCTGCCAATAACCAAGTGAATGGGCCACCTTGGAAGAAACCCTCCAGCCCAGTCAAGCCTTCAGCTGACTGCAGCCCTGGACGACATCGTTACTGCAACCTTGTGAGACCCTGAGGCAGAACCACCCAGCTAAGTTGCCCCTGAATTCCTGATCCACAGAAATTGTGAGATAATAAAGTTTGTTATTTTAAGCTATTAAATTTGGGATAATTTGTTACACAGGAGATAACTAATGCAGTGCATTTATTTGAAGCGTCTATAATTTTCATTAGATTCTCAGCATAATTAATGACCCAGAAAAGGTTAGGAATTACTACTGTAAAATACGTACTAGATTTCTAAAAATCTTTGGTCCCTATCTTATAGTTTCTATGGGTTTATTTTTAATAAAAGTTTGGGATTAGGTCCAACAAATGAGGAGATTCAATTTTCCAAACCACTGGAAGATTCAAAAGAATGTTTAAAAGTGCTGTCTCAAGAACAGGCCTAGAGATGCAAACCATTATATATTGAATGGATAAACAGCAAGGTCCCACTGTATAGCACAGGGAACTATATTCAGTACCCTGTGATAAACCATAATGGAAAAGAATATGAAAAAGAATGTATATACATGTATAACTGAATCACTTTGCTGTACAGCAGCAATTAACACAACATTGTAAATCAACTATACTTCAATTAAAAAAAAAGAACAGGCCTAGAAAAGCAAATTCACCCCAACCTATCAAGCTAAGATCTAACAGACGCTCCAGTGGAAATGAAGTGATTTTTCACGTTCAAGAAGAAAGGTCTTGACCTTAAGATTAGGTCTTTAGGTCTTTAGGTCTAAAGACCTAAAGATTAGGTCTTTACCCTAAGATCTAATCACAATTCTGACATGACAATACATCCCTGAATTACTGTTAAAGAAAAAAGCCAAGCTGCAGAACATTATGTGCCTATGGTAGAAAAAATACATTCATGTATGTCTAGATGGATGTGCCCAGAAAGTTCTAGAAGGATACCTATCAACCAGGGTTTTTAGGTTGCAAGCAGCAGAAACAGCATGGCTATCAAAAAATAAGGTTTATTATAAAGTTCTAGGGTAGCTCACAAAACTGATGAGAGGGAGGGAGAATCAGTTTCTCTCAATGGGCAGGAAATGCAGACACAGGGCACAAGGGACCTGGTGCAGCCATAGGAACGGCCTAGTAAGAAACTGCTGCCCCAAAGAGGACACCATTGTGACCACAGGCCACTTGCTCCTGCCACAAATGTCTCACGAACACTTGACTTGGTGTTGGTTCCACAGCAGTCCAAGCCCTGGGGCAGAACCATCCAAAGGACCACGAATTACTTTGGCAGCAGACAATCTATCAGTATCACAGTCCACTTATAATAGAAATAAACACTTAGAAATAAATCTAAGCATACAATGAGGTACCACCTCACACTGGTCAGAATGGCCATCATTAAAAAATCTACAAATAACGAATGCTGGTGAGGGTGTGGAGAAAAGGGAACCCTCCTTTTCTAACTGTTGATGGGAATGTAAATTGGTGCAGCCACCATGGAAAACAGTATGGAGGTTCCTCAAAAAACTAAAAATAGAGTTGCCGTATGATCCAGAAATCCCACTCCTGGGTATATATCCAGACAAAACTAGAATTCAAAAACTGTAATTCAAAAAGATACATACACCCTTATGTTCATAGTAGCACAATAGCCAAGACATGAAACAACCTAAGTGCTCATCGAAAGATGAATGGATAAAGAAAATGTGGTACATATATATACAATGGAATATTACTCAGCCATAAAAAGGACTGAAATAATGCCATTTGCAGCAACATGGATGGACCTAGAGATTATCATACTAAGTGAAGTATGTCAGAAAGAGAAAGACAAATACCATATGATATCACTTATATGTGGAATCTAAAATATGACACAAATGGACGTATCTATGAAACAGAAACAGACTCACAGACATCGAGAACAGATTTGTGGCTGCCGGGGGAAGGAGTGGTAGGGGAGGGAAGGACTGGGAGTTTGGGATTAGCAGATGCAATCTATTATATATAGAATGAGTAAACAACAAGGTTCTACTGTATAGCACAGGGAACAGTATTCAATATCCTGTGATAAACCCTAATGTAAAAGAATATGAAAAAGAATGTATATATGTATAACTGAATTACTCTGTTGTATAGCAGAAATTAACACATTGTCAATCAACTACACGTCAATAAAATAAATTTTTAAAAAAAATAAATCTAAGCAGTAACAAGACAGAGACGATGACAGATTTTATTTTGAAGGGGACAGAATATATGGACTGACCATATACTATAAATCCATATTTTATAAAAATAAAATGGCAAGGAAAGGAAGGAAGTGTTCTGCTCCTAAAAGCGGATGTTTTAAACTAGTATAATACAAGGTTACTGTTGCTGAAAACAAAGTGTTTTTGGATATGGAGAAGAGAGTGTTAAAATTGCTCATGTCCTATATATCAGTTAAATTAGGCATACCTTGCAATTCACAGATAGCGGCGTTTTTTACAAATTTGCTTCCTCTGTGTTTGTGTCACATTTTGGTAATTCTCACAGTATTCCAAAATTTTCATTATTGTTATATTTGTTACAGCGATCTGTGATCAAAGATCTTTGATGTTTACTATTGTCATTGTTTCGGGGCATCACAAACTGCACCTAGATAAGATGATGAACTTAATAAATTTTGTGTGTGTTCTGACTGCTCTACCCACGGGCTGTTCCGTTACTCTCCCTCTACTGGGCCTCCCTATTCCCTGAGACAAAAAGATATTGAAATTAGGCCAATTAATAGCCCTAACTGGTCTGTAAGTGTTCAAGTGAAAGGAAGCGTCGCATGTCTCTCACTTTAAATCAAAAGCTAGAAACGATTAACCTCAGTGAGGAAGGCATGTGAAAGCCTAGATCAGCCAAAAGCTTGGCCTCTTGCACCAAACGGTTAGCCAAGTTGTGAATGCAAAGGAAAAGTACTTGAAGGAAATTAAAAGTTCTACTCCACTGAACACAGGAATGATAAGAAAGTGAAACAGCCTTATAGCTGAAATGGTTTTAGTGGTCTGGATAGAAGATCAAACCCACCCACAACATTCCCTTAAACCAAAACCTATTCCAGAGCAAGGCCCTAACTCTCTAATTCTGTGAAGGCTGAGAGAGGTGAGAAGCTGCAGAAGCAAGTTGGAAGGTAGCAGAGGTTGGTTCATGAGGTTTAAGGAAAGAAGTTAACTCCGTAACATAAAAGTGCAAGGTGAAGCAGCATGTGCTGATGTAGAATCTGCAGCAAGTTATCCAGGAGATCTAGCTAAGATAACTAATGAGGTGGCTACACTAAAGAACAGAGTTTCATTGTAGATGTAACAGCCTTATACTGGGAGAAGATGCTGTCTAGGACTTACAGCTAGAGAGGTTATGTCAGTGCCTGGCTTCAAAGCTTCAAAGGACAGGCTGAGTCTCTTGTCAGGGGCTAACGCAGCCGGTGACTTTTTAAGTTGCACCCAATACTCCTTTACAATTCCAAAAATCCTAGGACCCTTAAGAATTATGCTAAATATACTCTACCTGTGCTCTATAAATGAAACAGTAAAGTCTGGATGACAGCACATCTGTTTACAACGTAGTTTACTGAATAGTTTAAATTCACTGTTGAGACCTACTGCTCAGAAAAAAAAAAGATGACTTTCAAAATATTAATGCTCATTGACAATGCACCTGGTCACCCAAGAGCTCTGACGGAGATGTACAATGAGATTAATGTTGTTTTCATGCCTGCTAACTCAGCACCCATTCTGCAGCCCATGGATAAAGGAGTAATTTCCACTTTCAAGTCTTATTTAAGAAATACATTTTGTAAGGCTACAGCTGCCAAAGTCAGCAATTCCTCTGATGGACCTGGGCAAAATAAACTGAAAACCTTGTGGAAAGGACTCACCATTCTAGATGCCATTAAAAATATTCATGATTCATGGTAAGAGATGAAAATATCAATATTAACAGCAGTTTGGAAGAAGTTGACTCCAACTCTAATGGATGACTTTGAGGATTTCAGGATTTCAGTGAAGGAAGTTACTGCCGATGTGGTAGAAACAGCATGAGAACTAGAATCACAAGTGGAGTCCGAAGATGTGACTGAATTGCTGCAATCTCATTATAAAACTTTAATGGATGAGGAGTTACTTCTTATGGATGAGCAAAAACTTAGTTGACAAGGAAGCAGTAGGGTTTGAGAGGATTGACTCTAATTTTGAAAGAAGTGGATAAAATGCTATCAAAAGCTTTGCATGCTACAAAGAACTTGTTTGTGAAAGGAGGCGTCAAGAGATGCTTCACTGGTGACTTAAAAAATTGCCACAGCGCCCCCAGCCTTCAGCAACCACCACCCGGGTCAGTCAGCAGCATCAACATCCAGGCAAGAGCCTCCACCAGCAAAAAAGATTACAACTCACTGAAGGCTCAGATGATGGGTAGCATTTTTTAACAATAAAGTATTTTAAAATTAAGGTATGTAGGACTTCCCTGGTGGCGCAGTGGTTAAGAATCTGCCTGCCAATGCAGGGGGCACGAGTTCGATCCCTGGTCCTGGAAGATCCCACATGCCGCGGAGCAACTAAGCCCGTGTGCCACAACTACTGAGCCTGCGCTCTAGAGCCCACGAGCCACAACTACTGAGCCCACGCGCCACAACTACTGAAGCCCGCGTGCTCTAGGGCCCACGTGCCGCACCTACTGAGCCCGCGTCCTGCAACTACCGAAGCCCATGCGCCTAGAGCCCGTGCTCCGCAACAAGAGAAGCCACCGCAATGAGAAGCCCACGCACCGCAACGGAGAGTAGCCCCCACTGGCCACAACTAGAGAAAGCCCGCGCGCAGCAATGAAGACCCAACGCAGCCAAAAAGGAAAAAAAAAGTATGTACATTATTTTTTAAACATAATGCTATTGCACACTTATGCACTGGGAAATCAAAAAATTGGTGACTCACTTTATTACAATGTTTGCTTTGACGCGGTTGTCTGGACCAGTATCTCCGAGGTCTGCCTGTACAATCAAGTATTGGTCCATGCAATTTCAAAAAGGCAGGAAGCAAGCCTGCAACAGAACTGGCTGAACAGGAACGCTGAAGAGATAAGAACTTTCCCTATCTTGATTACTCAAAGGTATTCCTCTGAAAGACTAGATAAAGGCAAAAGATAAAACTACAGATAAAGAAATGTAATTAAATGACTAATATTTCAAAATCAATTCTATTTTAAAATGAGTTTCCATCTTAAAGGCAAAAAGAAAAAGAGAGAAGTAAAGCAGTGATTTTTATTTCCTTGGATAAACATGCCATGGCAGGTTGGACACTTAAAAATATTTTCTAGAAAAAAGGCTCTCACGTGAGCTTATACTTCAACTCTTAAAGAGTGTATATGCTTAATGGACTATTCTGGATAATTTGCAAATAACTGTATTTTAAAGCAGACTTTTTTTTCCTACATAAAAAACTACAGTTTCTATTTTACTGTGGCATGAATAATATTCATATGCTTGCTGAGCTATTATGTAAACAGCTGTAGAGTATATTTAATCTTTTCCTATCTTTATTGTTGTTCTGAGTAGCAAAATTAAATGGTAGCAGTACAGACTCTTAATGCCTCAGAGCCTAAAACATTGGGGGGATGGCACATTTCCAATGTAATAACTCACGTTCCACTGTTCCATAGGGTGATTCTGCATTCAAAAACTGCAACAAGCTTGCTTAATAAGACAGAAAATCACTAACATTTGTTCGACAAATATTTATTGAGAGCCTACTATGTACTAAGCCCTGTGCTAGTTATTTTGCATAATGTTTATAGGTTGGAAAGTGTGGGAAAGATTACAAAATTGGAAATTTTATCCTCCTTGAAAATGAATATATGCTATAAACATTTGAAGCAGGGAGAACTCTGAAACTTTTCTTCATTGGAAGAATTTGTCTCTCAAAACCACAATGAGCTATCACTTCACACCTGCTACAATGGCTATTTTCAAAAAGACAAGAGATATGTGTTGGTGAGGATGTGAAGAAAAGGGAACGCTTGTGCAATATTGGTGGGAAAGTAAATTGTGTAGCCACTATGAACACAGTAGGGAGATTCCTCAGAAAATTCAAAATAGAACCACCATATGATACAGCAATTCCACCTCTGGGTATAGATCTGAAGGAAATGAAATCACTGTCTCAAAAAGATATCTGCAGGACTTCCCTGGTGGCGCAGTGGTTAAGAATCCGCCTGCCAATGCAGGGGACACGGGTTCGAGCCCTGGTCGGGAAAGATCCCACATGCTGCGGAGCAACTAAGCCCGTGCGCCACAGCTACTGAGCCTGCGATCTAGAGCCCGCAAGCCACAACTACTGAAGCCCACAAACCTACAGCCCATGCTCCGCAACAAGAGAAGCCACCACAATGAGAAGCCTGTGCACCACAACTAAGAGTAGCCCCCGATTGCCGCAACTGGAGAAAGCCCCCAGGCATCAACGAAGACCCAACGTAGCCAAAAATAAATACATACATACATAAATTTATTTTTAAAAAGATATATGCACCATTTGTTCATTGTAGCATTATTCACAGTAGCCAAGACATGGAAACAACCTAAACGCCCATCAGTGGATGTATGGGTAAAGAAAACGTACTGTATATACACAATGGGATAGTATTCAGCCATAAAAAAGAAGGAAATCCTGCCATTTGTGACAATGTGGGTAGACCTTGAGGACATTATGCTAAGTGAAATACATCAGAGAAAAACAAATACTGTATGATCTCACTCATATGTGGAATCTAAAAAAACAAACAAAAAAATGCCCCAAAACCAAACAACTGAATGCATAGAGAGAATAGATTGTTAGTCGCCCGAGGTGAGCGGTGGGGGGCAAGCAAAATGGGTGAAGGTTGTCAAAAGGTAGACTTCCAATTATAAGTGACTGGGCACGTCATGTCCAGCACGGGGACTACAGTTAACAATACCGTATTGCACATTTGAAAGTTGCTGAGAGAGTCGATGCTAAAGGTTCTTATCACAAGGAAAAAAAATGTATGTGAGGTGATGGATGTTAACTAAAGTTAAGTCCTGTGCTGGGTATTGGGCCTTCTAACAGGTCAACTGAGATCTACAGTGGGTAAATTTTCAAATCTCCAACAACTCCTCTGATCAGGCAAATAGACAGACAACAGACCCGGTCCAGGGGCCCCACTCCGACAATGATGTGCACTGAAGCTCCCTCCCTTTGCTCCACCTGTCACCGTACTACCTCAAGGACATTGACAGTAATGCTGGAGATTCTTGGTATAAAGTCTTGTTTTTAATAGCACACATATATTCAAAGCAAGATCCATTAGCAAGCAAACACGCAGTAATAGGATTATCTGATATTTTAAAAAAGATCTTCCAAGACACAAAGCTTTCAATTAAAAAGTTATTTATTAAAAAACATATTCTTCCAATTCTGATTCCATTTAAATTCCAATTAAATAAGGAGTGATGTTCCAAAGCAGTATCCGATCAGATCCTTTTGTACAGAGGACGACGATGACCTCATGAGCTCATTAGCTAGTAGTATAGTCTGCTAAATAGTGGTGTATGACTCCAACTCACTCCCCTCTTCACAAAAGGTAAGCATAATTGATATACTTCATACCAAAAAAAATTTATAAAGCTTGTCTTCATATTTCAGTTAAAGATTTAGCTAATATAAAATGATAATGGCTTAAAAGAGCAGCCGAGCAATGCTTCGGATTTTCCTTTTTTGCAAAATTCAAGGAAAACATGATTGTTTGGAAGTGTCTTCACTGCTCGTGAAGAAGCACCTGAGATTTCCTTGTGTTTCCACTCTTCGTGTTTCCAGTGATTAAAATATGCTGGAAACATTTCTGAGAGCACTAGAAATGCCACACAGATCCCAGAGCTTTTAAGAGTTTCTGATAGGTTCTGGAGTTTTTATGAACTTCAAATTAGTGTACAGGCATTAAAAAATGACTTTCAGGAACACACACACTGAAAGGAAACCCTCTAGTATTCTTCAGCTTTGAACGCTCTGAGACGAGGACTGGTCTCTTTCAAGTAGTCAGTTTTTTCTCAACAGTTGCTTGATAAGCGACAAACCTTCTCAAGTTCATCTTCACGTTGTCAAGAACACACAGCTGATCTGGACTGTATTTAGCTCTCCCTTCTTTCCGTATCTGCCAAAAATATATCATATGTGATTTGGTATATATCACTAATTCCTTTAAATAAGAAAGCATTTAATTTGTGGTGTATTTATTTTTAGAACAAACAGCAGTCAGATTTTGGTGAAACATTTTCACTTCCAAGGTGATGGAACACAGTACATTAGCCACAATAAAGATAAATTAAGATTGTGCACCTTTTAAATGATAGTTACAAGAACAACTGAATTGTAGACTTTAAAAGAATGAGTTGTATGGTATGTGAACTATACCTCACCTCTAATGCAGAGCCATGGTTCTCAAATTTTAGCATCTGGAAGGCTTGTTAAAAACCAGACTGGTGGGCCTATCCACACAGTTTCTGATTTTCAGTAGGTCTGGAGCTGGGCCTGAGAATTTGCATTTGTAACAAGTTACCAGGTGATGCTGGCGCTGCGGATACAGGACACTTTTGAGGACAGCTGCTCTAAAGAAGTTTTTTGGTAAAATGCATTGTATTGTGTTTAGATGCAATTTGGGGCTAAATATATACCAAACAGCCTTTAATGCAACTGTGGCTTCATTCACAAAGGAGCTTCATATAAAAAACTACATGCTGCCATTCTGGCTAACAGAGAAATTGCATCAGGGTTTTATAGCTTTGAGAAAAGAAAAACAATTAAATATCACCATCACTGCAATGCATATTAAGTAGGAAAATCAATCAGAACAATGGACATTCCAGAGGTTAGGGGTTACTTTCCTAGTTCACAGTTTACATCACTGCTCTCGAAGCATTCGCTTCTACACAGTCTGATGACTCAACTGCATCTGCTTTCCTTGCAGCTGCAGGGAAAGGGGACATTTTCTCCTTACCATGCAGACTGCTTTTTCAGAAGTTTAAAGAGCCTGTGATCTTTAAGAACAATGTGGACACCCTCCACGTACTGGTACGGAAATGTCTCTAGGAGACAGTGTTAAGTAAAAGCACATAAAGTACAGGAATGTGAATATATTATACCATCTTGTGGATAATGAAGGGGGAAAATACTAAGGTGCATTTGTCTTTGCTTAGAGAAACACCATTCAATTTGGTTACCCATGAGACAGGGAACAGGTGGGAATAAAACTTCTCACTGCTTAAAAAATAAACACTAGGCCGTGGGGATCGGGGTGGGTAAAATGGGTGAAGGTGGTCAAAAGGTACACACTTCAGTTCCTGCTGACCCCTGAACAATGCAGTGGTTAGGGCGTCAACTCCCCACCCCCCAGTCAAAAACCTGGGAATAAGTTTACTGTTGGCCACGGATTCAACCAACTGCGGATGATGTGGTACTGTAGTATTTACCACGGAAGAAAATCTGTGTATTTAAGTGGATCTGCCCCGTGTTATTCAAGGATCAACTGTATAAGAGAAATAAGTCCTGGGGATGTAATGTATAGCAAGGTGATGACAGTTAACAACACTGTACTATATATCTGAAAGTGACTAAGAGAGTAGGTCTTATAAGTTTTCATTACAAGAAAAAAATTTGTAACTATGTGTGGTGATGAATGTTAACTAAACTTACTGCGGTAATCATTTTGCAATAGATACATAGATCAAATTATTATGTTGTATACCTAAAACTGACACTATATGTCAATTACATCTCAAAACAAAACAAAACCCAGACAAAGAAACAAACAAAACTACAGGCTTAAACAAAGCATAATTAAGAGTAAACTGATCAATTTTCCCCCCTCAAGACTAAAGTCACCTACTGGTGAAGCTTAACTCAGTAAGTGTCAGCCACTATCACTACATTTTTAAATGTGGGATGCCAAAACATGAAAATGTTAAAAAACAAACCAATTATTAATGTTCCTAAACTAATACTAATGTAACTGTGACACAGAATGTGCACGGCATGTGCTATTTTTTTCTTCTGCAAAAGAAAACTATTTTTTATGCCTTAAAAAAATTCAAAAAGTTTAAATTTCTAAACATACAATCACATTCACCTGAAAACTTATCACAGAGCTCTGGCCACAGAAACTGAATTCTGCCTTAGAAGCTTGTTAGAGAAAAGAAACACGTATTGGAAAGCAACAAAAGTAAGCTACTTTTCCATTAAAGCCTCTATTCTCTTGACAAAGCTTTAAAAGCAAAAGTTTAATTTAAAATGTAAAAGCAAAAAATACAAATATTTTTATTTCTCAAAATGAAATAGAGATTTAGATAAGAGGAGAATTGATAAACTTACATTCGTGGACATGTGATCAAACGCTGTTTTTAAAATTTCTGATTGCCTTCCCCCAACCACTAAAACAGTTTTTGAACATTATTTTTTTGACTCAAAGTTAGCTTTGATGCTTCTGATGAATCAGTCAATCAATCAATCAATAAAAGGGCAAATGAAGGTAGCTACATTCTCCATTAGAGGCCAACTTGGAGTTTGTTTGTCTTTTTTTCAGAGCACCAAAGGGAAATATTCGTAACAATGAAATCAGCCTATAATGCATTACATGATATAAAATAAATTTAACATGTCTATGAAAGTGCTTTGCAGGCCAGACTGTAGTGCTTACACATAAGCACTGTTAACATTTCTAAACCGCTGCAGAAACAGGAACGTGTCGACACCATTTTGGCTCACGTCACAGTGATTCAACAGAAAGGGAGACTGAGCCCTGACTCAGCCAACAAGCGTTTACACAGAACTGGGGATGGAGTGCTATATGAATCACTGAGATTGCACGGAGGGAACCACACACACCCGCCTCCCATAGAACGCTGAGACTTCAGCATTTCTAAATAAAATGCTACATACCTTCATTTTGAAGACTGGCTGGAATTCCTTCAGAGCAGATAACAATTTAATTTGAACTGAGGCCCTTTCAGCTTCCTTACCATCTGCAAAAACATCAAAGAGGGCATCCAAAGCCTCTCCTGCTACTACAAGGGAGGGATCTTTGGTGGCAACCTCAAGCAGAAAGCACCCGATGGTCTGGAGACAACAAAACACAGTTATCATCCAACATCCTGAGTCAGCTTTTGAAATAAGTACTAACTCTAAAGGTGACAACAATTCACGCATAAAATTTTACATAAAAATGCTAGGGAGGGACTTTCCTGGCAGTCCAGTGGTTAAGACTCTGTACTTCCACTGCAGGGGGCGTGGGTGTGATCCCTGGTTGAGGAACTAAGATCCCACAAGCCATGCGGTGTGGCCCATAAATAAATAAATAAATAAATAAATAAATGCTAGGGAAAAATTAAAACTTTAAGAAGATCAAAGGCAACACATATTTATAAAAATACCAAGTATAACATAAGCAAGATAAATTTAAAATCTTAGAGTTTATATTCCTAAATAAAATGAATTAAGATCCATAAATGATACATGAAAGACAGATACTGGAAGTTATTAAAATTTCCTTTCTATCTCCATCAAAAAGGCTTTTCCCATGGTGTCAAAATGCATATAAATATTATCTGTAACAAAAAACCCTTTTTAAAAAATTTTTTTAAATTAATTAATTAATTAATTTATTTATGGCTGTGTTGGGTCTTCATTGCTATGCGCAGGCTTTCTCTAGTTGCGGCGAGCGGGGGCTACTCTTCGTTGCAGTGCGTGGGCTTCTCATTGCAGTGGCTTCTCTTGTTGCAGAGCACGGGGTCTAGGTGCGTGAGCTTCAGTAGTTGTGGCACATGGGCTCAGTAGTTGCAGCTCACGGGCTCTAGAGCGCAGGCTCAGCAGTTGTGGTGAACGGGCCTAGTTGCTCCACAGCACATGGGATCTTCCCGGCCTAGGGCTCGAATCCACATCCCCTGCATTGGCAGGCGGATTCTTAACCACTGTGCCAGCAGGGAAGCCCCTGCTTTTTAAATTACATGAAAAACACTCTAAGACAATTAAAAAACTAAAGAGCACATAATCTCATTTTGCATCACTGTGATGATTTTTAACATCTACCCATTTCTTTCACAATTAGCTAGCTAATGAACAGATCATTCCCAACCTGCAAAGAATTGTTTAAGAGTAAAGTTATTTTATTTTGGCTGTTCTGCTTCACACTTTATGTCTTAAGGGCGATGTGCACATCTGTATTACGGGTGGGAGAGTGGAAATGCTGAGTCCAGGGCTTCCCTGGTGGCACAGTGGTTGAGACTCCGCCTGCCAATGCAGAGGACACGGATTCGAGCCCTGGTCTGGGAAGATCCCACATGCCGCGGAGCAACTAAGCCCATGTGCCACAGCTACTGAGCTACTGAGCCTGCGCTCTAGAGCCCACAAGCCACAACTACTGAAGCCCACACGCCTAGAGCCCCGTGCTCCGCAACAAGAGAAGCCACCTCAATGAGAAGGCTGCACACCGCAACAAAGAGTAGCCCCCGCTCACCGCGACCAGAGAAAAGCCCGCGCACAGCAACGAAGACCCAACACAGCCAAAAATAAAATAAATAAAATAAAATAAAATAAATTTAAGAAATGCTGAGTCCAAACTCCAGCTCTACCATAAATAACGGGGTGACTCCGGGACAGTCCCGTTACCCACGCTGGGCCTCAATTTTCTCCTCTGAATAGAAGTGGTCTAGATAACCTCTAGGATAGTATTTAAATTTAGTATCTTATCATACAACATGAAATATACAGCATCACCTACGAAGTAGTTTTACTGAAAAGATTAATCTGAATCGAACCTAGCTTTTAGATCTAACTTCCATCTTGCGGGAGATTCAGAGGATAAAGGAACAAACGTAACGTCACAAGGAAGCAATCAGACAAATCCAGAAGCTGAACATTATGAGCCACAACCAAGCCGGGAGCTGAGGAGAAAACAGGGGTTGGGAGGTGGCGCAAGAAGGAGCGCGGCTCTAGGTGGAGAGAGGCTTAGAAGACCCCCAAGCAGGCACAACATGTAGACTTGACTTAGATCCTGGTTCAAACAAACCATCCACAAATAGATATTTTTGGAACAACTGGAAAGTTCTGAATATGGACCAGGTATTAGACATATTAAGAAATAACTGTTAATTGTGTACAGCATAATGGTGGTTATATAAGAGAGTGTCCCTCTTGTTAAGATACGCCTACTGAACCCATAGGGGCAGAATACCAGGATGTCTTTAACACCCTCAGCAGAGCAACTACTTGAAGTATATATGATAGAAAACCAGTAATTCTTAAATACGCTTGATGGCTATACAAAAATTTACTGCACTTTCTACTTTTCTTCATGCTTGAAAATGTGACTAAATAAAAATATTTCAGAAATCTTATGTTATGCCTGAGAAAAACTCGCTGTTCCCCTAAAGTGGACCTTGGACCTTACAGTCTAAAGGGGTGGGAAGTGATTATACCTACACAGGCTCATCGGTATATGTGTACACGTACAGAGCCACACAGCCATGCCCTCTCACTTGGTGTCTATATATAATCAAAATCCCTGGAATGACACAGAAGAGATGGGTAACAGTGGCTGCCTCTCTAGAGTGGAACTGGGGGACCGGATGTTTAGGAGTGGAGATGTGTCTTTGCACTATAGATTCTTTTCTACTTTCCTAAATGTTTTGCTATATGCATGTATCACCATTTCAAAATAAGCTTCTAAAAAATACCAGTCACATTGTTTAGCTCTTAGCAAGTTAAGAAAATACTTTATAATAATCAGTTTATAATCCATTATCAGCAATCTACACTTCAGCAATGATGATTAGCACAACAAAGGGTAATTTTACTATTACTGTTCTTTTAGTTACTTGGCTGTATCTCTGGCAGTGCAGTTCCTAAGCAACTTGTTGAGATAAAGTGCTGGAAGCAAACATGCTGAGTGAGTTCCTAGTGTGCTGGCACTACCAGAGTTGCTGCTTAAAATTTATGAGAGGTCTTAGGATGAACTGGGTGGCTTTGTGCAAAATGCACTACAGCCTGGTGTGCTGAGGAAGCTGTCTGGACTGTTCCTTCACCAGGAGGAGAATACAACATGTACACATTTAACGCAACAGCAAAGGCAGAGGCATCTTGAACAACTCTGAACCCTGGCCTTCCACTGAAGACAAATTTATTTTTGATAAAACATCTCCGGAGTAAAGTTAAATGGCAAAATGGGACAACTCTTCAAGTACCTATCTGATTCATGGAGTTAGATTAAGCCAAAGGGTATGTTTTAGTAATATACCTTAGTAAGCAACTTTTCTTTTTCTTGCAATATATATATATATATTTTTTTTTAGTTTTATTTTTTGGCTGTGCCGCACGGTAGGCGGGATTTTAGTTCCCTGACCAGGGAGCAAACCCATACCCCCTGCATTGGAAGCTTGGAGTCTTAACCACTGGACCGCCAGAGAAGTCCCCAGTAAGCAACTCCTTGATATGATTTCTTCTCATGAAGTCCACAGAAGTTTTTAAAATCCCACACCAATAGTCACTCTTCTCCCATTTCTAATGACTTAATGATTTAGGTTGGAAGCATATTGTTTTTACCTTAAGAGTGTCAAGTGTACCATCTTCTTTGGCTAGGACGCTGCCAGTGATTCCTAAAATACTAACCACATTCACCCTCACCCCAACATTACTACTATGGATGCCTGCTCTGCATAGTGTCAACAGCTGGTCGGGAGTCATGCACTGTTGAAAGAGAAGGAGAGAGTATTTAGCACGTTAAACTCAGCCAATTCCAACAGCATGTGCAACGGGATTGGCAGGAGTCTCTTCTACAAGAGGCACGATGCTACAAGTGACACAAACTCTCGGTGAAGTTATTACATATTCTAATCACTCATTAATAACGTTGGTAACTCTGAACTAGGACGAGGCCTGCTCATGTCACTGTCACCACTTACTCTATCCCATGGCTGTAAGCCTGTAAAAGAACCTTCAGATCCTATTTGTCTCATTTGAAGACTTTCATTCAGAGATACACAGACCAAAGAGATTCTCATTTCTTTTCAACGTTGATCATAAAAAATGTAAATAGGACCATGCAGCTTTAATAAAAATGGGCTGAAATCTATACAAGGTAAGAACTGACTCTGAGATTTGTGTGTTATGGTAAATTAATAAAGACTGTAAAACCCATTAAATCATATAGTGCTTCCACCAAGTAGTGATAATTTTCATTTTAAGCTGATCTGAACACACACGTGGACACAGGTATCACAAGAGTGCAAATGTCACTTTCCCTTTCATAGAAACTGAGGGTCAGAAGTTATGTTCTTTCTTTTTTCTTTAGAAGTTACGTTCTTGAAAAAAATTCTCAAATATACAAAGAGAAAATATTTAAAGAGTATGTATTAGAGGCCAACATCATGTGCTATATTTAACAGTAAAACACCAGAGACTTCCCATTAAACTCTGGAACAGGGCCAAGTCTGGGTTAGCACTGCTCTAGAGGTGTGGCCATGCAATGACTAAGGACGGAAGGAAGACGGGCCACCAGAGGAAAGGAGGCCGAAGAACTGCGAAGCCAGGTTCCTGGGAAGAGCATCCATGTGGATTCTGAAATCACCTAGAATCATGACGGGACCAGTGAAAAGTAACAGAAACCAACAGCAGGAATCTTCAAGGAACGAGGGGCGCCCTTGGGGGTGGTGGGTGACTGTAACCAAGAGAGGTGGGGTGGTGTGGTCTAGTGACGTGGTACTCAGAACTGGAGGATTTTAGAAAGGAAGCAGTGAGGACGGTTTAGAACTGTAGTTCTCAAACTTCAGAGTGCATGACAATCACCTAGAGAACTTGTTAAAACACAGACATCTCTGGGCCCCTCCCCAGAGTTTCTGCTTCAGTAGACTGGGGGCAAAGCCCTAGGATTTGCCCTTATACACACAGAGGAAAAAGACCACAGACCCGATAGCAAAATTGGCAACAGATGGGAAAAGTTACAGAAAAAGAAATGCAAAGGCCCTTAAAACACATGAAAAGATGTCCAACCTCCTCACAGTAAGAGAAATGCAAATTAAAATTGAGATATAATTTCTCACCCATCAGACCACTTAAAATCCAACATTTTGACAACATATTCTTCTGGTGAGGCTCTGGCAGAACAGGCACTCTCAAACGCTGCTGGTGGAGATTCGAAACGGCTCAGACTCTAAGGAGGGGACTACAGCAATACCCAGAGCAAAGCTACAAATCCATCTGTTCTCTGAGCCGGCAAGTCCAATTCTAGGAATCGATCCCAAAGACACAATGGCAAAAAACACAACAGAACTTCTGTAAAAAGGCTATTCACTGCAGTTCTATTTGTAATAGCAAAAGATTGGAAACAACTACAATATCCATCGATGCAGACATGTTGAATATGGAATATGTACACAATGGAGTGATATGAAGCTGTAAAAAAGAAATGAGAAACATGTCTATGGTGATTAATAAGGGAGAAGAGCAAAGTACAGAAGCACTACTTTTAAGGAAAGGAGTGGGGCTTCCCTGGTGGTGCAGTGGTTGAGAGTCCGCCTGCTGATGCAAGGGACACGGGTTCGTGCCCCGGTCTGGGAGGATCCCACATGGCCGCGGAGCGGCTGGGCCCGTGAGCCACGGCCGCTGAGCCTGTGCGTCCGGAGCCTGTGCTCCGCCACGGGAGAGCCCACAACAGTGAGAGGCCCGCATACCGCAAAAAAAAAAAAAAAAAAGAAAAGAAAAGGACTGAAATACAAATACATACATATTTTGCTTATGTTTTCCAAAAAAGAACAATAGAATGATAAATTAAAAAACCAAAAAGGATGATTACCAATGGCACAAAGGAAAGAACAGGGGCAAAGGGACAGAAGCTAGACCTCTCTAAATATATACATATATATATTCTTTTTGGGGATAAAATATACGTAAAACTTACCATTTCAACCATATTTAAAAGTACAGTTCAGTGGTAGTAAGTACAGTACATTCACACTGTTGTGCAACCGGTCGGTGCAACACCACCATCCATCCCCAGAACTTCTTCATTGTTCCATACTGCAACCCTGTACCCATTAAACAATGTCTCCCCACACACCCCACCCTTACCCCAACCCCTGGCAACCACTGTTCTACTTTCTGTCCCACAAATTTAACTACTCTAGGACCCTCATAAGAGGATTCATACAATACTTGTCCTTTTGTGTCTTTCATTTAGCACAACGTCTTCCAGTTTCATCCATGCAGTAGCATGTATCAGAATTTCATTCTTCTTTAAAGCTGAATACTATTCCACAGTATGTATATACCATATTTTTCTCTGAATATATCTTGTTTCAGTTTTAACTCTGAAACTGTGTAAATATTTTATATAATTAAAAAATAAAAATTAAAGCAAACAAAAAATGCTTTAATAAAAGCTGAAACAACTGAAGCTAACTTTATAACAAGCCACAAAGAGAACTTTTCAAGCAACTTTAAAACACAGTAATTTGTATAGACCTAGAGGGATTTTTTTCCCTAAGGACATGAAGAATCACAAAGAAATCTTAAACTGCATTCAGTAGTGTTATTGTTAGTAATAATACCATTATTTTGAAATTATTAACTACATTCTGTAGGGTAAATAATTAATAATGAGTTTTTAATGATGGTTTAAAAAACTGGTTATTTTTAGAGACTGCTAGGACACCAACTCATTATTCTAGAAAAAAGGGTGGGGTGGGGGGAGGGAGAATCATGCCCTATCTTTTTTGGTATGAAATTTATTTCAAAGTTACCAACTAATTGATGAAATAGGAAGTTTTTATTTACAGAAGAATCACAGCTAATAAATGCTTTAAAAGGAATGACAAAATTAGGATATCTCCATTTTGCAAACTCTATAGTGGTTTGCAAAATAGTGGATCTATACAACAAAAATCACTGGTTGCTACAAGTGAATCCATTGATTAATCTTAACATCACTATTTTACAACAATATGTGATTTGTGATATAAAAGTAGAATATACATACAGCACTGTGAATTATTTTTGCCTAAACGATCTGATCCTGAATCTAATTAAGGCTCTAGACCTAGCTCCCAATTTATAGGCAATATGGGAGACAGAGGGACCTGTTAAATAATAACATTGTTAAAGCAGCCATATCTGAGAATGGGGGAAATTCTTTAGGACAGATGACAGCATCTTCTTCTTCTTTTTAATATTATGGCGTTTTCTGGGTTTTAAAAAAAATTTAATTACTTTATTTATTTTTTATTTTTGGCTGCATTGGGTCTCTATTTTTGGGTGTGCGCGGGCTCTTCTCTGGTTGCGGCGAGCAGGGGCTACTCTTCGTTGCAGTGCACGGCTTTCTCATTGTGGTGGCTTATCTTGTTGCAGAGCACAGGCTCTGGGCATTCGGGCTCAGTAGCTGTGGCTCATGGGCTCAGTAATTGTGGCTCGCGGGCTCTAGAGGGCAGGCTCAGTAGTTGTGGTGCGCGGGCTTAGTTGCTCCACGGCATGTGGGATCTTCCTGGACCAGGGCTCGAACCCGTGTCCCCTGCATTGGCAGGCGGATTCTCAACCACTGCGCCACCAGGGAAACCTGATAGCTTCTTCGATGAATAAATAGTATGGGGAAAGGCGGGCAGGCAGGGGAAATGTTATAAATTCAGAGATTTAAGAATCTGTCAGTATACTAAAAACTACTGAATTGTATACTTTAAATGGGTGAACTGTATGGTATGTGAATTAAATCTCACTAACCCCGTTAAAATATATGTATTTAAGAGACCAAAATACCAACTAAGAACAATACATGGATCCTACTTAGATGCTGATTTGAACAAACCAATTGAAAAAAAAACATTTTAAAAGCAATCAGGGGAAACTGAACTCAGACTGCATATCAAATGATAATTTTAAAACACCTGTTGATTTGGGGGTTTGGGATAATGGTATTGCGGTTAAGATTTTTAAAAGTTCATTTTCTGTCACAGACACATAATGAAGCACACAATAAAACATTCATGGGTGAAATAATATGATTTGCTTTAACTATTCCAAGAAGCTAAAACAAAAATGTAGGGAAAGTGAAAGAAACAAGAATGACAAGATGTTGGCAACTTGTTGACACTTGGTGATAATGCGTTCAGGTAACAATACTATTATCTCTGCTTTTAGAAATGTTTGAAAATTTCCTTCATAAAAAGTAAAAAATAAACGTGATAAGGCACCTATCACAGAGGTGCAGACAGATCACTGTGGAGGACCTGGAGTACATGCCTATAAATTTCTGTCATAAAATGTTTTAAAAAAGACAAATGATTCCCAGAGAAAATACTTACAACACAAATGCCAAACACATTATATCAACTAAAAAACTGTGTATGTTTTGCTGGGGGTGGTGGGGAGAAGGAAAAGGTTTTACTTTTATACTTTCAGTACTTTTGTTTCCACTTTACAAGGATCATGCATTACTCTTTCAATAGAAATAAATACTGAAAAATAGTTAAGCAATAAATTTTGCCTCCATAATACAGAATCTTGGCTAGTTCCACAAAAAAATTTTAAAACCTTACCTGAGGAATGTTCTTGGAGGCCACCGTTTGCAAAAGGGCCCTCAAGGCACTACTTATAGCTTCTAAAAAGTCAACATGCTTAGCGAAATCTAAAACACAAAAGTGAAATATAAATTTGTTTTTGTTTTTCTCTAAGAAGTTATTTATAGAAAAAGAGTCAAAACAAAGCATGTTAAATGTTAATATATGCTACAATATTAAAAACATTTGATATTTAAGCCCAAACTTCCACTTCACAGCTCCCTGTGAACTGCATATTTGAGTCGGAAAGATGACCACGATTGAAATAATCAGGATAGTCCTGAGAGTCCTTGACTTGTATGTAGATGCTGGATTTTCATTTAACTCACACTGTAGCACGTGATAAGCCTGAGCTAACCTTTGTAGACTGAATTCAGCTTTTCACAGATTGCTATCACGGTGCTGGGCAGACATAGGGTAGAGTCATCTCCCAAGTCAGAGTGCCTCCTCGCCAACCCAAGCCCACTGCCCAGCCAAGAAGTGTTGCTTGTGCAGGGCCAGGCCACTATGCCTCTGGTTTTCAGTGGCTCCTGTGGTTTTTACTGACCCAACTTCCCCTTCCCACTCTTGCTCATTTTTACTCTTCTCTTATTGTCCCTTCTTCCCACACGGAATAAACAGAACAACAGCAATAAACAATTATGATAACACAGCCATATAGGAGAGTGAGGACCGCCTAGGTGAGCTGGCTCCCTAACCCCTTTGGTGGAAGGGAAAGCAATTGATGTGGTGTGATAGGTTATATTTTCCAAAAATAGCCACAACAGGGCTTCCCTGGTGACGCAGTGGTTGAGAGTTCGCCTGCCAATGCAGGGGACACGGGTTCGAGCCCTGGTCTGGGAAGATCCCACATGCCGCGGAGCAACTAAGCCCGTGCGCCATGGCTGCTGAGCCTGCGCTGTAGAGCCCACAAGCCACAACTACTGAAACCCGCGTGCCCTGAGCCCATGTTCCGCAACAAAAGAAGCCACTGCAATGAGAAGCCCGCGCACCGCAACGAAGAGTAGCCCCACTCGCTGCAACTACAGAAAGCCCGTGTGCAGCAGCGAAGCCCCAACACAGCCAAAAATAAAAAAACAAATAAATAAATAAATGTATTTTTTTAAAAAACCCAACAAATTGATTTAAAATAGAAAAAAATAGCCACAAGAGTATTTCCAGTTCTGCATGATCTTGCAGAACCTTGCCACTTCCCATAAAGACTGTGGAGTCTATTTCCCCTCCCCTTGAACCTGGGTGGGATTTTGTGGCTTCTCCAACCAGGACAACATGTGAAAGTGACAGGCTAAGTGGTAAAAGGCATGACTTCCACCTGACTCACATGCCTTTGCTCTCTCCTCTCTCTCAACTCTCGCCCTTGGAACCCAGCCACCATATTATGGAAGCCCAGGTCACATGAAGGGGTCAGAGGTGGGTGTTCCGGCTGACAGCCCCAAACCAACTACCAGACATGTGAGTGAATAGGCCTCAGATGATTCTGGCTCCCAGTCTTCCAGCAGAGGCCCTAGGCTAGGGTTTCTCAGCTTCAGCACTATGGACATTTTGGACCAGATCATTCTTTGTGGTGCACGTGGAGTCGCCTGGGCACTAGGATATTTAACAACATCTCTGGCCTCTACCCTCTAGATACCAGCAACAACCCCCAAATTGTAACAACAAAAAAGGTCTCCAGACATTGACAAAAGTCCTCGGGGGGCAAAAACTGCTGCCAGTTGAGACACACTGGCCTAGACATCATGGGGTAGAGAAAACCATCTCCGCTGGACCCTTTCTAAATCCCTGACCCACAGAAACCACGAGAAATAGCATACGATTACTGCTGTTTTAAGCCAGCAAGTTTTGGGGTGATTTGTTATATAGCAGGAGACACTGTGTCCTTCTCCTCTGTGGTGCCCTTGGCCAAATAGAGATTCTGATGCCCCTTTCTGGGCCGCATGAGAGCAAGGCAGCTTCTGCAAAGACTGCAATTAAGGCTTGTCTTATCTTTCGGCTCTCTCATTTTCAGATATATGTTATGCACAGAGGTAGGGAATTCCTGTAAGTATCACAGAACAGATACTAGGATACTTTAGGATCAGACAGACCAGGGCCAGAATCCAGCCTGTGACATTATGTGACTTCTCATTTTGGTCTCAGCCCAAGTGTTAGCTCCTCAAAGGGGCCTTTCCATACTAACTAGTGCGACACCTCATACCATTCTGCTTTTATGTTTTTCCTTCCTAGCCAAAATGACCTTAAACCTTTATTTATATGAAAATGCAAGCTCCATGAGCATGGCGGCCTTGCCTATCTTGTTTATGCCTGTATACCTTGGACCTAGAACAGCGCGAGGCATAAAGTCAGTCAATAAATAAATAGTTGTTAAAAGAAGGAACCCCCCTGAAAAAAGTCCCTAAACCTCTAAATCTCAGCGTCCCCGTCAGGCAGGTGGAGTAATAAATGCCTAGCTCATAAAACCTAGTACCTAAGAGGCCCTCAAAAACTGGTATAAAATTGTTACTATTAAACGTCCAAAAGCCACCATACTGGCTCTGAAAAGTAACTTATATTTGATTAAAGCTGTAAGTGTAGTCCTGGAAATCTGTCAGCTGCACATAAAACTATTAAACCATGTTATGCAGAACTAACTTGATACAAACTAGAACACATCTCAGAACCAATTTTTTTTCTATCCTCTATTCTTAGGAAAATAACAATGACCTTAGATTCAAAATCCTAATCTAAACTACACTACTGTTTTACATTACGTGAAATTCATATTTCCCCTAAATTTGGATGATTTTTATTTAATTCACGTTTCTGTTCATTTATCCAAATTAGGGAAGGAAGTTCAAACAACTCTGCCTTTCTGAGAAATGCTCAGTAAAAGGTCAAGACGTGGTATTGTCAAAAGAAATTAAGTAAATGTCAAAAGAAGTTAAACAAAAGAGGTGATTCAAAATGTCTTTCCCCGCAACAACTTTGTACAGCATCTAAGAATTTGTAGCACACCTAAATGTAGGTAAATAGTCAACCCACAAGTAATCAAGCAGCAAATTATATTTAGGTGAATTCTGCAGACTGATTTTCAATGTTCTGATATGGAATAAAAACCGTATCCCAGAATGGGTGCTACCACCATTCTAACTGTAATGAAAATGAGCTTTCTGCTCCCCAAAATCTAGGGTAGCAGGGAATCCTAAATGATTTTAGAACCCGCGTAATGGAAAAAATGACAAACTGACCCAATCTGCAAATACAACATTGCTAAAAATTTCTTATGTTTTGAAGATCAATATTTTAAATGAAGGAGACAAAGATGTTGGTGTTTTGAACACAAGGACCAGACTCTACTAAAAACTTGCTCATTTTATCTCTGATGTCAGCCACAAATCTATGGAGGTATATATCAAAAAATTTATAAGTATTCAGAACTGTATTTCAGCAGCAAAACTAAAACAAGTTAAATACAATACAGCTGTACGATCCTCATACATTTAACTCAAACATGGTAACACAAAAGAGAGAAATTTAGCCCCATTCTCCCCACCAAATTCTTCAATAACAGTTCACATTATCCATGTAGAGCTCACAGGGTTACACTATTTTATAAATCCCAAATATATGGAAAGACTATACTAGAATAGTATAAGCAATTATCCTTTATCAAAAATTTCATTCTGATAAAAAGGTTATGTCTACAATAGCTAGGAAACTGGAATTTATTAAAAATCTAAGTGTTTAATCATACTTTCTCACAATTCAGAAACTTTCCATTATTTCTCTCAGGCTCAGCTTGTTATGGTTTTCCTGTGATCTTTCCAGGTAATAAATGTGCCTGTACCAGTGACCAAGAACAGCCAGCTGAACTAGGAGAAACACACCTAAGTGTGTTCTGCATAAGCAGAGGCACAGAATATGTGCACTTACTTCCAGTGAAATAAACTCTTCATGCTGGCAGGGGATGGGGCTTGTGGGACCCTGACTGGACTCTCATGGAGAAATGGCCCAGAGGAAAGAGATGGCAATTGTGAAACTAGGGCAAACAGGGTTCTCTCAGGTTAAGCAGGTCTTGGAAGCACTAAGAGGTCTGGGTAGGTCCTGCTCGCCTGGGGGCCTAGCTGTGGACTCCCCTATCTGGCCCTGCCCGTTGCAGGGAGCCCATGGAAATGCGTGGATGGGAGGGGGCATGAGCAATAGCAGTCTCCGCCAGCCACCCCTCCACAGGACATCCTGCTGGGCTGACGGAAACCATCCCTCTTGCCCCCCATGCCATCCAGATCTCGTTAGGTTTATAAGGCTGGGAGAGAAATATAAAGCTATGGTCATCATTTGGCCAGCTCACAATGACCAGTCACCTCTGTGCTCCAGAGCTGGCCCAGTACGGGCTTGGAACGGGAGTGGGGCTAACACTGCTCACATCCTGTTCAACATCCTGTCTTAGGTATGGCTGGGCATGTGGTTTTCACATGACGGCACCAGCTAAAGGATATACAGCGTGAGATCACTTGAAAACTCCACCTGTTAATGGACAAATATTGATAACTATATAATGAGTTTCTAAATATTTATTTACTTAATCTTTAAAAATTAATCTAGAACTTCTAAAACATGCACCATTAAATACACGGCACCTCTTCATAGAGTGCAAGATAGATGTCTTAAAGAATCAGAGACCGCCTCTTGAAGGAATGCTTATACAGAAACTTGTATTTAGTCAAAAGTGACCATATTTTGATCTTCTAAGAGCTTCAGCTCTTGGACTTAGTACTGTGTCTGAGAAGCGGAAATGTTAAACAGTTTTGCACAGAAATAGAGCAGATTCACATCTCCCGTATTAACCCTCACTCCAGACATACATGCCGGATAGAGTAACGCGAAGAATTTTCCTTTACTATGTAAAATACCTCTATTTCCTTTCTTGGCTTTGTTTGAGCTCCTATAGTTTAATGTGCCGAAGTTAAATGAGATTCTACTACAGTGAACTACGACAACCTGTTAGAAGAGCATGCATTATACGCTGTACAGCTAGGTCATTTCAAAAGAACAGTTAACAAATATTCTATGATATTGCTTGTATGTGGAATCTAAAAAATGATACAAATGAACTGATATACAAAACAGAAATAGAGTCACAGATGTAGAAAACAAACTTATGGTTACCAGGGGGAAGGGGGGGGAGGGATAAACTGGGAGAGTGGGACTGACATATACACACTACTATATATAAAATAGATAACTAATAAGGACCTACTATATAACACAGGGAACCCTTCTCAATACTCTGTAATGACCTACATGGGAAAACAATCTAAAAAAGAGTGGGTATATGTATAACTGATTCACTTTGCTGTACAGCAGAAACTTACACAACACTGTAAATCAACTATACTCCAGTAAAAATTTTAAAAAAAAAAAGAACACCTATCTAATGTACAGTATCTCTCTAGGTTTCTGCGTACAAATGAAATTAATCCACATCAGATACCTGTAACTTAGAGATTCAGCTTGTACCACGCAAAGGGTTATTTGAAGAAAGAGATGTGTTGGAAAAAAAGCAAGGTGTAGAACTGTGTGTACGGTAGTCTATCATTTGCCTTAAAAATACACATACATGCCTTGGTATCGAGAATCTCTCTGGAAGAATACACAAGAAACTGGCCACAGGGACCAATTCTGGGAGAGGAACTGGGTAGTGTGAGAAAAAGGAGCGAGGCTTTCCACTTTATGTGCTCTCAAACCTTGTGAATTCTGTCATACACATCTGTAGCACCCAATCAAATGTAAATCAAACGATTTTATATTTAAGAAGAAAACTAAGGAATAGAGAATTACCCAAATATTTTAATGAACCCTAATATTTATGATATTTGTGATGCAGCCTTGATTGTCCTGACGTAACTGGATGCAAGCAATTTTAATGAAAAAGATAATTATACCCCAGAGGCCTGCCTGCATACTTTGTTGACTCTATCCCACCGGCAACTATAAATATATGACTGCTAGTGTCTGGGAAAGGTTTCTGCAGGTTGGGTGAGAGACCGTATAATTACAAACTCCAAGTTCCTGGCCCTTCAAAATTCTGCTCCATCCCAGTCGTTTTTCACAATAAGGCCTAAATATTTACCTGGCTGAGAAAAAAGCAGTTGTGACAGATGCTGTGCAAGTGTCTGAAGGGCTGCAGGTCCTCCCAGATGGTCCACATCCAGGAGGGAGACAAGGCTCTGGAGACACACGAGGGCTCTGCATTGTATAGTGCTCATTCTGCAAAGGAAGAGAGAGAATGCTGTCTGTTCCTCTCACAGTAACCCAGCAGAATTCAGCACTGACCTTGAAACTAAGTGTCAGATTCTGACAGGGACCATCTGTAAGCAGAAGGAGGTCTAGGGCAGTGAGCAAGGATTCGTAAAGTGAACTGTTAATCCTACCAGCTCAGGCTTCCCTGGTGGCGCAGTGGTGGAGAGTCCGCCTGCCGATGCAGGAGACACGGGTTCGTGTCGTGGTCCGGGAAGATCCCACATGCCGCGGAGCGGCTGGGCCCGTGAGCCATGGCCGCTGAGCCTGCGCGTCCGGAGCCTGTGCTCCGCAACGGGAGAGGCCACGGCAGTGAGAGGCCCGCGTATCGCAAAAAAAAAAAAAAAAAAAAAATCCTACCAGATCAAACTGCTTGAGCACTCAGGGCCGCTGAGGCACAGCACATTTATGAGTCACATGGAATCTGCTTGAGAAAAATTTCTATGCGTGGCAGTATCTTTAAAATTATTTTTAATTGTGAAATATGACATACATAAAGCGCTCAACGAATATACAGAGTTTAACGGTTTACAAAGCAAACACCTGTGCATCTAGGTAGGAAACAAACAATGCTAGCACTATTTAAAGGACATGGAAGCAACCTAAATGTCCAACGAAGATGTGGCATATTTATACAATGGAACATTACTCAGACATAAAAAAGAATGAAATAACGCCACCTGCAGTAACATGGATGGACCTAGAGATTATCATACTAAGTGAACTAAGCCAGAAAGACAAACGTCATATGATATCGCTTATAGGTGGAAACTAAAAAAAAAAAAAAGATACAAATGAACTTATTTACAAAACAGAAATAGACCCACAGACATAGAAAACAAACTTATGGTTGCCAAAGGGGAAAGGGGGGGAGGGATAAATCAGGAGTTTGGGATTAACATACACACACTACTATATATAAAATAGATAAGCAACAAGGACCTACTGTATAACACAGAGAACTATAGGGTAATAACCTATAAGGGAAAAGAATCTGAAAAAGAATACATATATATCTGAAACACTGCTGTACACCTGAAACTAACACAACACTGTAAATCAACTATACTTCAATTAAAAAAAAAAAGAAAAGAAATGCTGCTAGCGCCCTCACAGCCCACCTATCCCTTCCCTATCACGCCCCACCTCCTTGACCCCAAAGGTCACCACTCTCCAGACTTTTATAGCAGACATTTCCTTGCTTTTCTTTACAGGTTTACCACCTATGTATGCATCACTAAAGGAAACAGTTTAGTGTCAGTGTTCTAGTTCAGATTTTTTATTGCTGCATGTGTTAATCTAATGTGTTAAGAAGTAGCTCAGCTGTATGTATTCTACTGTATGATTATGTCAGCACTTATTTATCCATTCTGCCACTGATGGACATTGGGGTTGTTTCCAAGTTGGGGCAACTGTGAACCACACTGCTACGTGCACTCTCCTGTCTTAGTGAACATATGGGCAGACTTCTCCAGGGAACATACACAGGACAAAGGGGGAGAGATCCTGAAGGGGGAGTCGGCATCTTCCATTGAATGGTCCATCATTTCATATAATAACAATGACAAATGGTTTTGAAACTAGAAAAGTTCTTACTTTCTAATCAAAGGTTTCCAACTGGGGTTCCTGGAACACACGTCAACTGCAGTGCTGTTTGGAAAGGCAGTTTTCTCAAAAATCTAAATTTAAAAAGGAAGTAAGGCAAAGGTTAAAGAGTAGGGTTTTTACACGATTCCTTTATAAAATCCCAACATGTGACTTCTAAGTGAGATGGTCAGGCTTGATAAAGAGGTGCTCAGGAATTCTGAACGGCCCGCCTCCAGTGTTGGTCATTGTTTTGTTTCCCAGGTCTTACCAATTAGCCACACCTGGCAGTATTAGCGCACTTCTTTTGCACACAGAAGTAACAGCTTTCTTCAGCCTTCCCTGTGCTCTAGAACGAGCCTAGACTGAAAACAGATTACCTTCTTTGGGATGAGGTAGTTGGTGAGAGCGGTGTGAACCTCATGGGAGAGGCAGAGGGGAGACAGCAGCTGCCCACCGCATTCACTGAGGGAATTCTCCATAAATGAGTCGCTTTCATCACTGCTGGAGAGCTCTTCCCATTCATCGTCGGTGGGATCTGGGAAGAGTGCAGATCACACAGAACTGGACTATTTAAGATAATCCTCATGGAAGCTGCCCTCCCGGTCCAGGGGAGGATATCTAAATGGGAACTGGTCACAAACCTTCACTGCAGCACATGTTAACAATGATTTCCAGAGCAGTCTGCTGAGCTGTCAGCAACGCTATGGTCTCTCTCAGCTCCTTGTCGGTGGGCTTAAAAAAAAAAAGCAAACGACCAACTCTCAAATGTGTGGAAAAATATTTTCATGTGACCCTCCTTAGTTAAAGCCTACTAAATGATATTTGCACTTGGAATAGAGCACTTGGGTGGGGGTGGGTAAGTAGAAGAAAAGTCATAAAGTGCTGGAAGGACAAACAGGCATTATGATTCCTCTTGGCACTGTGCAGCGTGCCACTGTTCACCGGGTTTCCATCTATCTGCACGGTTATTTTCTAAGTGTTGCTTAGTTAGCTGGAGAGAACGGAAAAATATTCAGGAATTCTGAACTAAATTCACCCTGAAACTTAATCTAATGTGTTAAGAAGTAGCTCCGCATACTAAGATTAAAACAAGAGTTCATTTTGGACACCAGGCACTTACACACAACAAACCTGCTTTTAGACACTTACACAGTTTCTTGGAAGAGACTTCATTAACCAGAATTACTAACAGGCCCTTATATGACCACCAGAACTTGACTAAGGAGCAGACAGGCTTGCTGCTTTCTGGCTTTCTCTGAAGACTGCAATAAAGCATTTCTTAAAGACTGAAGGAAGAGGGGGACTTTTTCTCCTGGGAGTAAATAACATGAACCTAACTTATCAAGTAACATTCTCAAAATGGGTTGTATAAATTTATATGACCTTAATTCTCAAGTCACCTATGAAAAGTGAAATAGCTTCACTCCAAAACAGTACATAAGCTAAAAGTAATGTATATTTTGTTGTCAGAATGTTTCCCAGTTTCTGTCTTTTCAATGGCTGTAAAATATTCCATTAAATGAATGTATTATAATTTATTAAGCATTCCTCTAGCATGGAATATTTCAGATTACTTGGTTATCTTATTTCCTCAGATTTACTGGATCAAAGGTTAAAAACACACCTATAGATACTGTGACATATTCCTGTTCTCCTTTTCCAGAATGTTGTACTCATTTTTAATCCTCCAGCAACTTCTTGTGCAACGATTTAACTGTAATTTTGAACCACATTCTTAAAAAAAAAAAAAAAGAAGACAGCTTATTTAATAGATGTAGCACAGGAATCCCTATGTTTATATTCATTTTATTGCTGGCAAGAATGTATCTAGGGACTTCCCTGGTTGTCCAGTGGTTAAGAATCCACCTTCCAATGCAGGGGATGCGGGTTCGATCCCTGGTCAGGGAACTAAGATCCCACATGCAGCGGGGCAACTAAGCCCGCGCGCTGCAACTACTGAGCCCGCGGGCCACAACCACAGAGCTCACGTGCTCTGGAGCCCGTGCGCCGCAATGAAAGAGCCCATGTGCCACAACTAAGACCCGACACAGCCAAAAATAAAATTAATTAATTAAAAAGAAAAGAACGTATCTAAAATTTATTCCTACTCACTTCGTGCGTGTATGATATTCAACTAAACATTTCTTAGAGGCGACTCAAAGCTACACAAGACATGCCTTTGCTGGGCTCTCATCCACTTAAAACCTACAAAGATCTGCCTTAGAAGAATTCTGAAACTAAGTTCCACTTCTTTACCTGACTTTCCTGCTCAGAACATTTCCCTGCTTCTTATTGTTACCAAATTGACCTAAAGAACCAATCCAGAGGAAATGTTATGACAGCTGAGATTTGCTTCAAAATATTCAGTAGTTGGGAGAGTGGGTAGGGAAATAGATGAAAGAAAACAGACTGCGATTTGACAACTGCTAACTGTGGAAGCTGGGTAGGGATTGTCCTACTTCTGCACGTTACAGCCACAACTTGGGTCAGTTCTCTCTTTACAGATTTGTGCTTATACCTTCTTAAGTTAAATGATGCAATTAAGGGTTTTGATTCTAAAGGATCCCTGCACAAGCCACTGGGCAGCCTGAAAGACCAGAGCTGCCTGGCTGTAAATTTGTATTCCTGGCACATGGCAGCACGATGCTTAGCACACTACTGGCACTTAAACACTGGCTGCCTGATCAGCATGTTAATCATCCGGTCTACTCAGCTATGGTGATAGGCTTTAAAAAGCAAGCTTTTGTTAAGAGAAAACACTGCATTTTCTAAGCACCAAAATTCTATTTCTAAGTAATACTTGGGAAAGTGAATCTCTAAATAACAGTTAAATATCGATACTTTGAAACAGTGACACTTCATCTTGGTGGATGTGGATCTCAATCCCCACTCACTCATTCCCTGTGGGGCCCCTGAAAGCAAGGCTGGAGATGAGGAAACCCTGCAGGAGTGCTGTTCTCCCAGCCAGAGATGTCCGATCTTTCAGAGTCCCCTGACAGCCCAAGTGGAATTTCCACTTCTGCTCTGATGGGAATTCGGGGTGGGGAAACATAGTATATGTGCATCTGGCAGGACAAAGTGACCTGGTCAGCACGATGCAACACCTGCAGAAGAGCCCCCAAACCCTGACCTGTTATAGCTGATGTTCCACATGTGGATCCCAGATCTGTAACTCACCTCCATGTGGTACCTGAGGGGCTGCTGCTGGGGTTCTAGAAACACCCTTTGGAATGACAAGGCTCAGAGCTATGCCTTTGTCTATCTTGCTTTACTGATTTTAAATTCTACCCACTCTGACTCAGATGCACAAGTGAGACAAGGAGTAAACTGGGTGTTCAAATACACGCCTCTTGCACCAAAAGGGGGTGATATGATTTTTAAGCCGCTCTACGATTTGCAAGCAACTCAAGGGCAGGATGGCCTTTTCATTTTCGGATTCACCCCAGCACTTAACACAATGCTTTGCACCTAACAGCTGTTCATGGGGAGTGTGGCACATATATACAATGGAATATTAATCAGCCATAGAAAGAAACGAAATTGAGTTATCTGTAGTGAGAAAGTAGTTCTTAACTACAGCATTTGACTGCTTTAAGACACCACCAATTCAGCTTTACAAGACTTCAGGAATGTAGGGCAGTGGTATACTGATGAGTTTATGCCCACTAAGAATTCTTTAAAAATAAATCTGTCAAAACTCTAAGACACTGACTTAAGATACTTCTCAGTTTCAGTTCATTGCACATGAATCAGGACAGGCCACGAGTGAGATGGTAGAAAGTGTGACAGGACATTACTAGGGTTCTTCCAGTTCAGGCTTCATTGTCTTTCTTCCCGATGACTTCAGCAGCCTCCTGTCCGGTCTTCCTGCCTCCAGTCCCCTCAAACAACACTAATCCGCTTTCATCATGCTGTTTCTTACGCCATCCTTTAAGACAGTTCAGGTGTTCTGTCCACAAAGCCTTTTCTGAGAGCGTCTTCCGTTCTGCTTCCATCAGGGCTGAGTCAGGTGTGCCTACTCTATAGATACGACCCCCTCAGAAGTCTGTGCACAGCCCTATCACTGTTCTTAGCACAGGCATTATAATAAATTATCATTACACGTCTATTCTCTCAAGACGGAAAAGGTCCCTGAAGACAGGACATATGCCTTAATCATCTTTCTATCAGCAGCACCTGGCACAGGGCCTGGCACACAGAGTAAGCAGAGAAAATGTGCACCTAGATGAATAAAGCCCAACTCACTGTCCTCCCTGTCTTCCTGACGACCTGCTCTCCTCCTTGGGAAAAATGTTTTCCCAAAGTATGGCTCCATCGCTGCTGACAGGCTCAGCTGAAGTGTTCCCTGCACCCAAGACTGCTCCTCCTCACCCCACCGTCACACCCACTAGCACAAATGAGCCCCAATCAAACACTATAAACCAGGGACTTCCCTGGTGGCACAGTGGGTGAGAATCCGCCTGCCAATGCAGGGGACACAGGTTCGAGCCCTGGTCCGGGAAGATCCCACATGCCGTGGAGGAACGAAGCCTGTGCGCCACATCTACTGAGCCTGTGCTCTAGAGCCCGTGAGCCACAACTACTGAGCCCGCATGCCACAACTACTGAAGACCGCGTGCCTACAGCCTGCGCTCCACAAGAGAAGCCACTGCAGTGAGAAGCCCGCACACCACAACGAAGAGTAGCCCCTGCTCGCCTCAACTAGAGAAAGCCTGCGTGCAGCAACGATGACCCAACGCAGCCAAAAATAAATAAATAAATTTATAAAACAAACAAACAAACAAAGACTATAAACCAGTCTGCAAAAACTACAAACCATCATTAATTTTCATAATCACCCAACCTCCTCTGCTCGCCAGTAGGGGGTAAATGAAAGTTTGGCTTGCTACTTTGGTAAGGCTAAACACTAAAATAAAAGAGACAAGAATGCAAGGGACAATTCAAGCAAAGTAAAAATTCCTTTAGTTTGAAGACAGTCTGGAAGAGAATGTGTAACTGAAGTGGGAGATGACCACATGTCTCTGAAGTGCTGCAAAAGTACTGGTCTACCCCATCTTTCAAACCTTCTCTATATAAAAGATTTGTCTTAGGACATTTTTTTTTCTCCTTTGGGAGATTTCTGAGTTATGAGTTAATGGGAAAACATGACTTTTTTTTTTAACTGAAATTCACGTTATAATTAACTTTGCTGTAACATTTTCCTACAAAGCTTAGGATACCTATTGAAAGAAAATAGCTGTATTAATCCATGTCTGAAAGCATCAATCCGACTTACTGGAAGTAAATCTGAAATGAAAGCTTTCCTTCTGACTTTCCTTCTATGAGGAATTCCTTCCATTTCATCATCCTCAATCAAATCATCACCATTAACATTCTGTAATGTGTCCTCAGTCTCTGCAGCAGTTTTTATCCTTTGAGTTTCGGCCTCCTTCATTTGAAGAACCGTTTCACCAGCATCCATTTCCAGAACTTCAGATAAGATCTTTAGTATGGCATTTATGATTTCTGCCTGACTCTTGGATGGAATAATGTCCTTTAGATTCCAAATTGTGCCTGTGGAAAAAAAATGAGCATAAGGACAAAGAAATCAACTATGAAATCTTTTATTAAATACAGTTTCCATGAGAGTGGCTCTTTAAGCTCAGGTGTAATTTCAAAAAATCCCAATCCCACTGCCTTTGTTCAGTTTTTATTAAATGTCGGAAAGCTTTGCACTGAGGCAGCTCCCTTTATTACAGCAGTCCTTCACAATCATCTCCTTTTCTTGGCACACAATGCCTTGCTCTGATACACCAGAGAGCAACAGATCAAGAGAACACCGATCAAGTTTCTTTTACCACGACAAATTGAGTTGCCTGGCTTTCTTTCATCTTAACCTGAGCTGCTCTCCTAAGCAGCTTCTTATATTCCAAGAGTGGAATGGAATGCACTAAAATTCCAAGGTCTCACGGACAACCAGAGAGCAGGTTCTTGGTTTTCTGCTTATGAAACTAGAATAGCTACCACTAAGTAGTTAGACTAATTAAAAAAAAAAAAAAATGTGACGGTTAAAATAAAAATCATTCCTGGGTATATATATTCAAAAAGAATTGAAAGCAAGGACTCACATGGACATCTGTAGAACCATATTCATAGCAGCATTATTCAATAACAAAAAGGTGGAAGCAAGCCAAGTGTCCGTCCACAGATGAATGGATAAACAAAATGTCATATATACATACAGTGGAATATTATTCAGCCTTAAAAAGGAAGGAAATTCTGACACATGCTATAACATGGATGAACCCTGAGGACATTACACTAAGCGAAATAAACCAGTCACAAAAAGAAAAATACTGTTTGATTCCACCTATTTGAGGCACTAGAGTAGTCAAATCCATAGAGACAGAAAGGAGAATAGTAGTTGCTGGGGGCTGAGGGGAGAGGGAAATGGAGTTGTTTAATGTGTACAGAGTTTCCGTTTTGCAAGATGAAAAGTGTTCTGGAGATTGGTTATATAACAATGCGAATGTACACTGCTTAACTGTACACTTAAAAATGGTTAAGATGTTAAATTTTATGTTATGTGTATTTTATCAGTTTAGGGGAAAAAACCACCTCTCAAGATAAATTACCCCTGGAAGACCAAAGGCAAGAGGAAACTATATGATAAGTTTCCTACTACTTGACATGTCATCAGATTATTTCTTCTTTCTGTATTTAGAAATTCTGGGGAGATGCATTGCGGGTGAAGATCTTATAGGAAAGTGAATGGTCATGTCTTAGATGCCTACACTACACAGTCAACTTCTGAACTCACTGGTTCATAAATAAGAGGGGGTCCTGACAACAGCATTTCTTTATCAGACAACAGTAGTTTGTTAAACTAAAAACACATTTAATCTTAGAAGGCTTTGAAACTATGCAGAACCGCTTGAATTAAGGGTCTCCACTAAAATATTAAAATTTTCAGAACAGACTAAGCACAGAAAGCCCTGATGTGGTGAAATGGGGGAATAACTTTGTCCCCCATCTCTACCTACTACAAGTTACTAAAAAAGCACACTATCACATATGGCTAAACTTTACCTGCCACCAATGTCTTTAATAGAATATATTCCATGGAATTGACAGGAGAAAGCATTGCTGATTCCAGCACATGCAATGCTGGGGCACTGAAAGATTTCAGTAGCTCTGGGTTATCTTCAGTCACCGTCTGCAAACAATATGCTATAAAGACAAACATCAAATATTTAGAAAAAAATGAATTCTGCTAGGATAATTTAAACCAAAATAACTCATCGAAAAACATTTGCATCTTTACAAGTTCTTTGGACACAGGTAGCTTTTGTAGGAGATATACGCTTTCCCTCAAACACGGAACATGCAAATGAGGCTTCCCAAACTATCAGAGGTATAAAAGACCTATTTCCCTTTTTTCTTAATTTCTAATCCTTTATAAAACTATACTTTTATGAAATATAATTTAAAAGCCTCTTAACCGCCGTGACAATGTGGAATTACTATAAACATTTATAAAGGTTTAGCCTCTATTTCTGTACTCATCACAGACCAGTAGCAAACAGCCTGCGGACCAAACACCAGTGCACTGACAACACTCTCAGGGTAGTTCTGTTGTCAAAGACAAGCCCTAGGTTTGGGAACATTCTGGTTTCGTTGAAATTCAGCACGACCTTAAAAGTTAGAGTTATTTCTGGTGAAACATATTTAAGGAAAAAAGTGTTTTATATAAAAATATGATCAAATTAAGAGATGGGTAAAATATTAATAGACATATGATTTATTTAGCACTTAACTGTTCTCTGGCATTAGAACAAGACAATGGATTACAACTTGTAAATTAGAAATAATTAACTGAAAGTATAAAAACAGTTGGGACTGCATGAAAGGTCTGACTGAAGCACAAATGAGGAAGCAAGCCCAAATCTGTTTTCTCTGAGATACTGTAGACCATACAAATCCATTTCTTTCCAGGTCTAAAACTTCCAAAGCAGATCGTTCCCATCCAAATTAGTAGTCAAAATACACGCTATTGCTGTGCTCTATTTTGGTTTCCAAAATACATTTATATATAAATCCATATATATGCATATATGTACATATACATATACCCCAATGTAGTATTTTTTTCATTAAGAGACTAATTAAACTCACTTTAGCAAAAAAACAAGATAAGTTGTGATTGCTATGACAACACAAGCTCAAAGAAAGCTGTATTAATACATAGGATGGAATCTCAGAATTTCACTTTACTATATGTAAGCCGTGCTTGATTTTCAAAACAGAAGTAGTTTGACATTTGTTTAAAAAATCATGAACCTAGGTAAGTGCCAAGGAAAACACTGCTATACAATGCAAAATAACTTTATTCTGATCCATTTTTTTAAAGTTCTTTAAAAAAGTTCTTTAGGAAAAAAACTAAATAAATAACCAAATCTACAAACCTTAAGGCCCCAAAACAGAAGTGAAGTTTCTCTTTTAAAAGCTATGAACTTTCCTGAAATTCTCTTATTGTAATAAAGACTGTCCTCTGAGACTAAAAGTCACCTACCAATTTCCTAGCTCGACTGTTTTTAAAATTCTCATTTACTCACAAATCTCCCCTTTGCCAAAGATTCCATTTTGAGAAACTGATTTAAAAATTTGTCTCAGTAGTATTTATTCCACTATTATTTTTTCCTTTTCTGTTCTATGTCCACTAGAGCCAAGAGAAACACTGGTAAGGGGAATACACTTCAGTAAGTGGAATAAACTTGCCCTTGCCAGGAGAAATACACAGTTAAATAAAAGGACAGCCAGATGCCTATATTACGATGGGTAGAAAAAAATGCTTTTCACCCATTATTTCTCCACTTGCCCCCAGAGTTCTGCTGAGCCACCCACCCTCTGGTTTCTGTCTCCTCCACCTGCTGAGTAAGGGCCCCCGGTTGCTCTCTAACCCCATGTACAGAAGGCGAGGGAGCCAAGGCAGCTGAAGCTGCCAGACTTTGCTTTCCCTGCCTGGAAGGCAAGCAGGCCTATGTGAAATTCCAATCACTTATTTTCCTCTCTCAAAAAAAGCACAGGTTATCAGAAGTATTCTTCTGGAAGTATGAGATAGTGGTACAAGCCATTTAAATAGGTCTACATTCCAATTAACTATGGCTCAAAGGCCTGGTAGTTGTGGGTTACTGTTTCTCGGCAAATGGGAGATGAAAGCTTCCAGAATTAATAAAGCCTTCTAAGAACGGTAGTATACTAGAAACCACATATGCTCACATAATTACTTTCCTCCCTCTCAGGGTCAAGAGTGGGAAAACTACATGAGTAAGTAAAGCATTAATCACAGACTTTAAAAGCTTCAGAATAGAACTCAGCTATGCACTTACATACAATGAGAAAAAAAATCACTCCTATAAAATAAACATGCTATGTCTGAATAAAAAATTTTGAATAAGGCCACACATACTTTTCTTCACTTACCTACTGAAATAGCCAGGTCAACATTGGTGGAAAACCTACTTAAATACTTTAATACAATCTCCAAACACCCTTCTTTGTTGAATATAGATACTGCTCTACTACTGCATTCACTAAATTGAAGGGGGGAAAAAAAAGTTTTACTATTCACATTTTAACATTATCAACCACAGAAATTCATGAAAAAATAATTAGGCTTTGTAAAAGAACCAAAGAGTCGTAGTCAAACACCCACCATTTTTATAGATGAAGAAACCAATGCCCATTCATAGTCACTGTGCAGGAACACAACTGGCTATCTGTACATTTACTTCCATCACAGTAGGATCTTTTAGCCAATCTCTTTACCCGCACGCCAATTTCCTTACAGGAGGTTAAAGATGGAAGAGAGCTTAGAAATCATTTACTTCAATTCCTCATTTTGTGGGTAAGGAAACTCAGACCCCAAGAGGTGAAGTGATCTGTCCAAAGATCACACACTTTGTTACTGGTGAGTCTTTGGGTCCAGCTTAACTTGTCTTTCCACTGTATCACAGTAATAATAAATTAAAGTAAGGATAGAAGGCCTCTATACTTATCACACAAAAAGTACAAATTTAAAAGAAACTAAAATTAAAATTTTATTCATTCTATCTAGACTGTTATAATTTTAACAGAATTTGTAGATTGCAACAAGAAATTGTTATAATAAGCATTTTTGAAATTACACTATTTTTTAATAAAAGAATCAGAATTAATGTTATCAATGTTATTAACATATATGCTAAATATAGGGTAAACAGAGCTAATTATAATAATTTTTTCCTGGTTCCAGAGAAGAATATTCCTCCAGACATACCATATATACACATGACAGACTAACAGCTAACAGAGCTGACTAAATGATTAAATTCAATCCTGCTGTCTAAAGATAAACTATTTTCTGTTTGTGTGTCCATCTATCCATCCATCCATCCATCCATCTAGTTACTGCAACACTGCTATGAACCTCCCCTCAAGAAGCCCATAGTAAAGTCAGGTATAGTCAGGAAAATAAAGCATAAATGTGTTAAGATAATGGGCACTCAGGAAAGAGAGATCACTGTGGAAACCACTTTTTCAGGCACTTTTCAAAGAAAACTTTTTTTAAATTTCTGAGTTCAACAATTTATATATTAAAGTTATCTGAAAAACAGCACCCACTAGCTTGCTTGAATATGGCATTTCCTCAAACCTGATCTCTCCAATTTTCCTGGTGGAATGCATCCACTAGTTTAAAATGAAATCATGGGGGGGACGGATAAATTGGAGGATTGGGATTGACATATACACACTACTATATATAAAATAGATAACTAATAAGGACCTAGTGTAGAGCACAAGGAACTCTACTCAATAACACTATAATAGCCTATATGGGAAAAGAATCTAAAAAAGAGTGGATATACGTATATGTATAACAGATTCACTTTGCTGTACACCTGAAACTAACACAACATTGTAAATCAACTATACCCCAATAAAAATTAAATAAAAATAAAAACTAAAAAAAAAAAGAGAGAAATCATAGGCAAGTTCGGATTGCTGTGTAGGCAGCTTTCCAGGATCCAACTTAACCTTGTATTCTATGAAGTACCTGTGCTTTAGGTCAGAAATAATCATCGCTGCTGACTAAAAATAAGGAAATGACAGATTCTTGCTAGAATCTGGCTAGAAATGTGAGACAATAAAATGGCATAGAAAAAAATGCAGGTTGTGTTTCCAGCCATCTCCATTCTTAAAAGCAAGTCCACCCACCCCCACCCCTACTCCCACCCTCCCCCGCCCCCGGCCATTGTTACAATGATGGAATGGAGCGTGGCCTTCTTCCTACTGGGACCAAAGGAGCTCTTCTCAGGCATCTACTTCCCTGTCAAATGGCACCTGCCACGGCAGAGGAGTAAAGCACCCACTAAGGTCTGTGGTCCCTGTCTCATTCCAGATGCCAGGCCAAAGCATCTACTGCACTGGAGGCTGGCTGGCTTGAAGACAACTGCTCCTTAAGGTACATGGGTAGTGGGGGAGGAAGGAGGTGCAGTGGGTACTAATGACCATGATTCCTCTTATTTTGTCAGCAGCAATGACTGGAGAGAAGAGCTGTAAAGCAAAAAAGGACGTAGTGATGCTACGAGGAAAATGGCTTGGGAAGGACAGTTGATCTTAGGTCACTTGATGAGACCTCCGACCAAGCACTAACATCACAGATTTACACGCCTACCAAAGAGAACAGAGATTCCTCTGCAGTTTAACAGAGGGAGCAGCAGCCTGAAGAGCACTGAAGCAGGAGGCTGCGTCTGGAAAGCATCTTACCATATATTCCACAGCACGTTTACGGCCTCATTGGCTATGTTTTCAATAGAATTTCTGTTCTGATCTTTTTTTTCCTGTGGAGACATCTCATTTGAATCCAGTCCAGTACTACACTGAAATCAAACACCATGATTAGTACCTTTGTTCAAAAGAATAATTAAACAGAAAGACAGTGAAGAATCACAAAAAGTAAACATCAAAAATGATAGTGGTTGCCTATATGGGAAAAGAATCTAAAGAAAAAATAAGAGTGGAGATGTGTATACGTACAACTGATTCACTTTGCTATACGCCTGAAATAAACACAACACTGTAAATCAACTATACTCCAATAAAATTTTTTTAAAAATGACAGTGGTTAACAAGCCCATCAAATTCTCAAACAGTACAGTTCCTGTAACCCTGCGCCCTTCTGGCAAGAAATACAGACAAGAAAGGTTCACAAGTCACTGTACAAACTGGATAAAAAGCATTTCACATTTTAAGTGAAAATGTAAAATCAATACAAAATATTTTATCTAATGTGGTAAAGATAGTATATAAGGCAAAGAAAAGTAACACATAATAAGAGCTAACATCTATACAGTACCTTCTTTGTGCAAGGCACTATTCTAAGCACTTCATGTCTGTTAAGTCATTTAGTCCTCACCACAAACCTATGAAGTAGATGAACTCTTATCCCTAATCTCCTGCTACAAATAGGAAACAGGTACAGAGAGCTTGCTGAAGGTGTAGCTTAGTATCTAGCGAAGTGGGATTCAGATCCAGGCATCCTGGCTCCGAACTGGGTGCTCTGAACCACTCTGCAGTTCTGCCCCTCCTAAAATCCACGGCACCCTCTAAAGCAGGCTTCTTAATCTCGGCACTACTGACATTTGGATGGGATGATTCTTTGCTGCAGTGCACGTGGCTGTCATGCGCAATGTAGGATATTCAGCAGCATCCTTGGCCTCTACCCACTAGATGCCAGTAGCAACCCCTACTCCAAAGCCATGACAATCAAAAATGGCTCCAGACATTGCTAAATGTCCCCTGCAGGGCACATCATCCCTAGTACAATCACTGTTCTAAAGGGAACAAGACTGACACTTCTCATCGAAACTGGATATCCTTTATATGGCCCCAAGTGAAAATTACCCATCAATACAGAAGAGTGGACCGGAGGCACGGCTGAGGAAGAGCTCCTTAATCCCTGAACTACATCATGCAATAAAGGTGGCATGATGTTAAATCTGAGAACATAATCTAGTCTTCTCGGCAAATTCCTAATGTCTGCGCTTCAGCTTCCTCATCTGTAAAACAGGAATAACGATACCTGCCAAATAGGACTGCTCCGAAGATTAAGTGAAATAATATACAAGACAGCACCGAGCACACAAATAAGCAACCAATAAATACAAATTATTTTCATCGTATGAAGTTTAAAGTCTAAAGGAGTCAGTCTATAGTTTTAGGAAGGTCTTTTCTAACAAGCAGATAAATAAAGGTAGTGGGGACAAACTAGAGACTAGTATCCGTGATGAGATCAGTGTTTCCAGGAAAGAAATACAATTCCTATAGAATGTTTTGAGGGAAGACAAAATAACTAACACCAAAGTACTTAAAAAGCAAAACAGGGACTTCCTTGGTAGCACAGTGATTAAGAATCCACTTGCCAATGCGGGGGACACGGGTTCGATCCCTGGTCCGGGAAGATCCCACATGCCATGAAGCAACTAAGTCCGTGCGCCACAGCTACTGAGCCTGCACTCTAGAGCCCACGAGCCACAACTACTGAGCCCTGGCACCTAGAGCCCGTGCTCCGCAACAAGAGAAGCCACAGCAATGAGAAGCCCAGGCACTGCTACGAAAAGTAGCCCCGGCTCACCGCAACTAGAGAAAGCCCGCGCACAGCAACAAAGACCCAACGCAGTCAAAAATAAATAAATAAACTTAATGAAAAAAAAAAAAAGGCAAAACAAAACCCCAAACTGTCTGAGTGTGTATACTAACAGTGACCTGGGAAAGTGGCATACCTCTTTCAGCAGTGCGACCAGCGGAGTCATGATATCCTTGGTCACCATGTCACCACAAACTTCGAAACCGCCACAAGCACTGAGATTTCTACACAAGAAGTTTAAAACAGGTTTTACTTTCAGACCACATGTCACAAAACATATTAAGCGCTCAAGTTTATTTCTATTTCTACCCATACTTAAGGTTTCCCGGAAGAAATCGCTTATGATTCCTGTAAGATGTTGCACAGCCAATCCACAGATCTCCACCTATGCTGATCCTTGCTCTACATGAAGTAAACAGATGTCTCTGTCTTGGAACAGCTTAGTTTTCAGGACTGAGACGATACACAGGGAGAGGGAAGACTTCTCTTATTTAATGTGAATCAGTCATGGTCTGATCTTTTTTTTTTTTTGGCCACACAGCCTGGCTTGTGAGATTTTAGTTCCCCGACCAGGGATTGAACCCGCACCCTCCGCAGACAGAGCAGGGAGTCCTAACCACTGGACTGCCAGGGAAGTCCCCTGCCTGATTTTATACGAAGGGAACTTTTCTTGGAATCAGGACTTCCAGGGTAGGAAGGGTGAGGCTATTGAGAAAGACATTCCCTTGAAGCAATCCTGACTAAATTTAGTTTTGATTGGAAAGACAGTGCTTGCCCTCTGAGTGCAGAGCACTGTGCTAGGCAATCAGGATATGAAGAGAAACTGTGCTAGGCACTCAGGATATGAAGCCTCACCATCTTCCAGGAGCTCTCAGTGTGTGTATGCTTTGGGGGGAGGGGAGGGTTTTCCACACACTGTTTCCTCCATCAAGTGGTTAATCCCCACTCATCCCCCAGATCTCACCTCAAACATCACGCCCTTAGGGTTTTCTTCCCTGAACCCCCAGGTATACCTTCTCACAGCATCTTCTGTAAATATCACTGGCTGTAATTACACACTTGTGTGATTAATTGCATAATGCCTGCCTCCCTCAATACTGTAAGATCCATTAAGGACAGAAATTATGTGTCTTGTTCACTGCCACATGCCCACGACCTAGCCCACTGCCTGGTGCACAGCAGGCACTCAATATATACTTGCTAAATCAATGAATGAAACAGAATAAATAAAGACAGAGCTATGAAAACTACGAATGTTAACTTTACTCTTGCCCCCCCTACAGTCCATTCTCTGAACAGCTACCAGAGTGGCCTTTTGAAAAGGTAAATTAGACCAGTCACTCCTGCTTAGAATAGGTCCTTTAGCTCTACACCACCGGATCCTTAACCATCTCTCCAGCCTCAACTCTTAAAAGGCCCGCCCTCCACTCTATTCGGCCACATAACCTTCCCATTCTTTAACCATGCCAAGCCCTCTGCTGTTGCTGTTCCCTCTGTCAGGAATGCTCTTTCCCTTGTTTGTCCACGCCTGGCTCTAGCCTCCAGAGCCAGGAGGCTAGAGTTCACAAATGTCATCTAAAGATCACCCAATTTAAAGTAACTTCCCACCCCCAACTCATCATCCTCTTGGTTTCTCCATAGCACCACTTACGATCTAATGTTATGTTTCACCTGTTTACTGGTTTCCTCTCTGTCTCCGCATCAACACGGGTTCTGTGAAGGCAGGGATCTTGGCTGTCTTGCTCAATGTCCTGCCTGCTCAAAATCTACCGCACCTAGAACACCTGGCATTTATACTGGAAGAGTTCACTGAACCTCAGGACTCCATGGTGGCTCCCTGGAGAGGGTACAACGTGCGCTAGGCCTTGAGGAGAGGACGTTTGACAGGTGGCTACTGCAGGTGAAGCAGCAATGCGTGTAGTCCGGGGCTCATGGGGTCCTCCGGAGTCTGAAGCCTGTGTTCAAATGCCCCCCTCTGCAAACAGGAGAGCCTCTGCAGTTCCTGGCCCTCCCGAGCTGCCGCAGACAAGTGCACTGAGGATGAAGCCGATTAGCTACGGTGCGTGGCACACAGGAGGCGCCAGCTGGACGCCGTGGGCCCGGTTCCGAGGCACAACCCCGGACCCCATTCCCTGCTCACCTCAGTGCGCCAGCCGCCGTCTCCCTCACCGCCAGGCTGGGGTCGAGCAGCAGCGGCCCGAGGCGTCGCACGGCGTCCCGCCGAGCCAGGCCCGGCAGCGCCGGCCGCTGCTGCACCAGCCGGGCCAGCCCCGCGCAGGCGCACTCGCGGACCTCGGCGCTCGGGTGCTGGAGCTGCGGGAAAGAACAAGTGTCAGAGAGCAGAGCGCACGCGCGGGGATGCGGCGGCAGGGGCGTGTGGCGTTGCTGGGGGGCTCCGGGGGAGGCCTGCCCCCCGCCCCTCCCCGCGCGGCCCGGCGAGCCCTCGCCTCACTTTTTCTAGCAGCTCCGCCGCTGGCCCGTCGTCCTCCTCTGGCTCAGTCCCGTTCGCCGCCGCCGCCTCGGCCTGACAGTCGCCCGTAGGGGAGAACTGAGGTCGCTTGAAGCGTTTCGTCCGGCTCTTGCCCATTGTGAATTGCGCTGGCGGGAAGACCGAGAGAGGAGGGCAACAGCAAGACGGTGGAGTCTGCTCAGCTGGCAGCAAGGTCTTGCAGTCTAGGGGTCTATGCACTACTGTTCAGCTGGGCCTGATGACGGCCCGAGCCCACATGGGGAAGCAATGCGCGTGCGCGTGGCGTGTCGGCGGCGGAGCGGGGTGGTGGCTAGCGCGGGGAGAGCGCAGGCGTAGAGGGGAGGTTGGGCGGGCCCAGACCTTGCGGAGGGGCGTGTCTTATGGGTTTTCTCAGGAAGGGCAAGGCTGGATTTGAAGGGTAGAACCGACTCCGCCTCCCACCAGCTAGTGACATTTATCAAGTTACTGAACTTGCCAAACCTTTATTTCCATAATAATCAAATGCGATTAAGGATGCCTAACTTGCCAGGTTATTGTGAGGCTTAAAAAAATATTATGTAAAGCGTCTAACTCCAAGCCTGATGTATGTATGTAGTAGGTGCTCAAAAAATATTAACCACGATTTTATTTTGTGCCTAGCACAGCTCCTGTCACAGACAAAGTCCCTGTTTGATGGACTCCCTAAGAAGTTACTAAACCTTCCTGCCTCAGTTTCCTCATCAATGAAATGGGGATACCAGTAATATATACGTAATGGAGTTGTTATAAGGATAAATGTGTTAATGTGTTTAATATGCTAAGAACAGAGACTGGCACATAATAAGCACCATATAAATGTATGGTTGAAACTTTCGTTTAACAAATAACAAAAGGATTCTTTCACAAATATTTATTGAGTACCAGGTACAGTGCTGGGCATTGGGATAAAACAATAACCAAGACAGATATGGACCCTGTCATTTGTCTTTGTCCTTATGGAGTTTACAGTTTAGTGAGAGATGTGTTAAATATATAATTATGTAAGTATTTAATTACAGTTGTGGTAAGTACTCAGAAAGAAGAAAAAGTACAGGAGAATCTCCTGTAGTCTTTATAATTACATGCATTTATGGAGCACCCAATAGATATATAGCTTTCAGGTCACCAATGTATGGGAGAAAAGTTCCATCCCATGGCAACACTACCCTCAAAAAGTTGACTGTCTAGTAAAGGAAATGACTAATTACTATAGCATATTTTGGAAAATAATCACAGAGGTGTAGCTGAAGTTGTACAGAAGCTGAGGCCCATCAAAGACCAACTTTAGGCACAAGGAAAACTTGGAGCCCCCAGATATATGTTGGTGGGTTTTACTTCCTAGATCTCTCTTTTCTGGCTACTGATGATCTAACCTCCCTAGTCCAAGCTACTATCTTCTCTTGTCTTGACCACATGGCCTTCTGGTCTCTTTTTCTACCCTCACCATCCGTTGAGAAGCTGGAGTGATTTCTTTAAGAATGAATATCCCTCCAACTTTCTCATATGCACTCCTTTGCTTGAACCCTTTCAGTGGCTTCCATTTCTCTTAGGATGGGGATCAAAATCTTAGCCAGCTGCAGTGTCTCATCCTGGCCTGCAGCTTCATCTCACGTCACCTCCTGCATTCTGCCCTTAAGCCGCCCTCCAAAGGGCCTCTTCTGCCTTAGGACTTTGGACAAGCCCCAGACCCCACCGCTGTCACGGTGAATGCAAGAGTCACTTCTTCATAGGTGCCTCCTCTGATTTTGAAGTCTGAGATGGGTCTCCCTGGAGATGGCACATATCCTGTTCCTTTGCTTCAAAGCACAGTTCAAAATTACAGTTATAACTTAAATTTGTGTATAGTTCTACACAATTCTTATACCCATACTCTGCCCAACTGCACACTAAACCTTGTAAGGATAAGACTGCCTGTTTTCACACATCACTGTCTTCCCAACACTGGCCAAGACCTGGCACAAAATAAGCATGCCATTTCTTAAATGAATAGAGACCACATAATCAAGAAAGAGTAGGGCATGCAATCTAGACAGAATAGGGGGAGACAAAACAGATTCTTGCTATTTCTCTCACTATGGGAATGAGCAAGAAAAAATAGTTCAAAACCTTAGTCGGGGGAGAACTATGGGATCTATTTTATTACTATTTCCTGTGAGATATTATATTTCTACTAAAAATGAATGATAAACTAATGAGCTTAAGAGCCCTTCCAGGACCCACCTAAGATCATCAGTCTTAGGGGAAGCCCAGTGACCTTTAACCATCTAATAATCCAGGTTAACCAGGCATTTTAAAAAATCCAGCCAAGCAATGATTGACATGATCAACGTCAATGATCCAGCCAACCACCCCCTTTTCCTACAAATTATCACTGTCAAGAGGGAATTTTTGAATTAGATTGCTTAGAAGGCCTCTTTCCTTTTGAGACAATAAAAATGCTTGTAATCAATTATTTGCAGATAAATTTTGTTTCAAATAGGAACTAGCTGTTCTCTCAGACTCCTGTTTCTCCCCCTTCACACGTCTGTTGGGTAATCTTCCTAAAAACACACTCTGATCAATATTCGTTGAAAACCTTTGACCCTGTAGGTGCATAACTGAACCAGGTAGAATCAGGCTCAGACTTTTACATGACATACCTGTGCAGCCACAGCACCCTGCCACATGCTTCCAACACCTCATCTCTTGCCTGGGAGCCTCCTCAGTCACCCCAGAAACTCCCTCGGACTTTCCTTTACCCAGGCCTGGGGGCTGTATAGCTCAGCAAGCTTCCCCAGTACACCCTGGCATTAATCATTTCCATTTTCCTGATACACAGTCTTAGATCTACTTCCAGTTCCTCTGAGTGTTAGACTCATTGTGGGATAGGAGATGTAAACCAAAAAGATGGCTGTCCTGTGGGGCCTGGCCTGTTGTCCTCCTGTCCCAGCAGATACTCTATCCTCAGCCCTCCATGTACCGTTTTGTACAGTGCAAATCTACACCAGGGGTTCTAAACAGGGGGGATGACTTTGCCCCTCAGAGGACAAATGTCTCCTGGGCAGCAATATTGCCCTAGGTTGAGAATCAGAGAAATGTACTTTTGTTGAGTGACTATTCGCTTATTGGCCTAGATTCTATGAAGTTAGATATAATTTATAGATTGATAAATTACAAATGATTTTGTCCTATTGAGATGCAAATTATTTCTGTCTAGTAGAAAATATAACCTCAAAGAATACAATTTCATTGCCTTGTAGGACATAACCAATTTCATACCTAACCTAGCAATCTTCTTTTTTTTTTTGAGGTATCGTTGATGTACATTATGTAAGTTTCAGGTGTACAACATAGTGATTCACAATTTTTAAAGGTTATATTCCATTAGTTATAAAATATTACAATTTATATAAAATATAAAATATATTCCCTGTGTTGTATAACATATCCTTGTAGCTTATTTATTTTATACATAGTAGTTTGTACTGTTTGGTGTTATTTTTTTGGCTGCGCCGCGTGGTTTGCGGCTTGCGGGATCTTAGTTCCCCAACCAGGGATCTAACCCATGCCCCTTGCAGTGGAAGCAAAGGAGTCTTCACTGCTGGACCGCCAGGGAAGTCCCTAGTAGTTTGTACTTCTTAATGCCCTCCCCCTCTTCCCTCTACCCACTGGTAACTACTAGTTTGTTCTCTGTATCTGTGAGTCTATTTCTTCTTTGTTATATTCACTATTTTATTTTTTAGATTCCACATATAAGTGATACCATACAGTATTTGTCTTTCTCTGTCCGACTTATTTCATTTAGCATAATACCCTCCAAGTCCATCCACGTTGCAAATGGCAAAATTTCATTCTTTTTTATAACTGAGTAGTATTCCACCGTATATATATACCACATCTTCTTTATCCATACATCTGTTGATGGACACTTAGGTTGCTTCTGTATCTTGGCAATTGTAAATAATGCTGCTATGAACATTGGGGTGCATGTATCTTTTCCAACTAGCGCGCTTGCGCGCATGCACTCTCTCTATATATTTATGTACACAAAGGAGTGGAATTGCTGGGTCATATGGTAGTTCTATTCTTAGTTTTTTGAGAAACCTCCATACTGTTTTTCACAGTGGCTGCACCAATTTACATTCCCACCAACAGTGTGCAAGGGTTCCCTTTTCTCCACATCCTCGCCAACATGTGTTATTTGTGTTCTTTTTGATGACAGCCCATTCTGACAGGTGTGAGGGGATATCTCACTGTGGTCTTAATTTGCATTTCTCTGCTGATTAATGACGTTGAGCATATTTTCAGGTGCCTGTTGGCCATCTGTATGTCTCCTTTGGAAAAATGTCTATTCAATTCTTCTGCTCATTTTTTAATTGGGTTGTTTATATATTTTGGATAGTAACCCCTTATCAGTCATATCATTTGCAAATATTTTCTCCCATTCAGTGGGTTGTCTTTTCATTTTGTCGATGGTTTAGTTTACTGTGCAAAAGCTTTTAGGTTCAATTAGGTCCCATTTATTTATGTTTGCTTTTATTTCCTTCAGTTTAGGAGACAGATCCAAAAAAATATTGCTGCAATTTATGTCAAAGAGTTCTGCCTACGAACACAACGTTGTAAAGCAACTATACTCCAATAAAAATTCATTTAAAAATAAATAAAAGATAAAAAAAAAGAAAGAGTGCTGCCAATCTTTTCTTCTTTCTAGGAATTTTATGGTTTCCTAGCAGTCTTGTTTAAGTATATTATTCCTCACTAAATAAATTTCTGTTCCTCCTTTATACCAATTTTACCATCTTCCTGTTTCCTTCATTAAGGAACTGACAGATGCTCACTATACGTTTATTTGATGAATGAAAATTTAAACTTGTTGAAAATCATCCTTTGACAGTGTTTATTCATAAGGCAAGAAAGGTGTTCACCAGGTACTATGAAGCAAAAAGGCAGGTTACAAAGCAGCATATATAGTATAATCCCATTTTTGGAAAAACACACACAGAGGGAATACCTATGAAAGTATATATACCGAAGTGTCACCTGTGTTTAACTATAGGGGGAGTTAAAGGAGATCATTTAAATATCTTATTTTTCAACTAGTTTATTTTGGGGGTTTTCTAGAATAAGCAGGTAGTATTGGCATAATTTTTTATTTATGTATTTATTTATTTTAGGCTGCGTTGGGTCTTCGTTGCTGTGCGCGGGCTTTCTCTAGTTGCGGCGAGCCTGGGCTACTCTTCGTTGCGGTGAGTATTTAGGGCAATACAGATTGCCCTAAATCCCATCTAACTCACTTAACCTTTGGAAAGCAACAAACCTTAAATGGTTTTGATCCAAACAGAGTGATGGGAGAACATTTTAAGAGCGTCCTATTTACCCAAAAGTCAACAGAGTCAGTTCTATCTCCTCGCCTAAACCAGTATTGTCAGTCTTTCTCATTTTAGCCTTTTTAGTGGGGGTATAGCTCCTGGAACCTTCAAACATTGCTGGTGGGAATGTAAAATGGGGCAACCTCTTCAGAAAACAGTTGAGTGGTTTCTTATAAAGTCACGTATACTCAGCCCATAATCCAGCAATCCCACTCCAGGTATTCCCAAGAAAAATGAATATATCCACACTTGAACTGTACATGAATATTCACAGAAGGTCTATTAATAACTGGAAACAATCCAAATACCTATCAACAGGTAAATGGAGAAACAAAAAAAAGCAATGGAAAGGGATGAATTACAGATACATATATTAACATAGACAAAAAGTCTCAAAAATATGTTTAGCAAAAGAAACCAGACTAAAGAGTACTGTATGATTATACTGATTTCATTTATGTGAAGCTCTAGAAACCACAAATCTAAAGAGCCGAACAGGAGTTGCCCAGAGCCAGGGGTAGGGGATGGAACTGACTGGGAAATGGGAGGATGGAACCCTTTGGGGTGACTGAAATGTTCTGTGTCTTGCTTGTAGTGATTGTTACAGGGGTGCTCCATTTATCAAAATCCATCAAACTGTACAGTTAAAAACTGTTTTTTATAATAATTAGAGAGTTGTTTTATGTAAATTAACCTCAATAAAGTTGATTTTTTTAAAAGCCTTTAGAACCTATCCCTGTTTTGATCAGTTCCCCCATATTCATTGGCAATAATAATGGGTTCCATTCCCTATTTGGAGAGTGAGGGTCCCACTGACAGTATTTCTTGAGCCATCACTATGTGCCAGACACTGCTCTAAGAGTTTTGCACGCATTAAGCTATATAAACCGTCAACAATCCCATGTGACGTTAGCATCCCTATGTTAGAGATGAGAGAACTGAAGCACAGAGAAGTTAAGCTACTTGCCTAAGAGCACGTGATTTGCAAACGACAAATATGGGACTGACCCTACACAGTCAGACCTGAGTTAAAATAAATGCAATACACTGTCTCCTAATGAATTTGTTGGTATTTACTGAAGAGCTAGCAAACTGAGGAAACCAAAGTTTTAATGGGTAACACCAGATAAAGGGAGGAACGTAGAAAATGACTAAGTATAAGAGCAGAGCAAGGGCTCTCAAATTGGGTAAAATGCTCTCTATACCTGTTTCTCCACTCATAAAATGAACTACTCCAGCTAGCAAACTCATATTCATTTTGCTACCTCACTGAAAAGAAGTATTTATACATATACACAATTTGAAAATCATAAAAGAATGGCAGTCCCTTGCTTTACTTCTTCCCAACCCCAAGCCCATTCTAGGAAGTAGACATTCTCAACTATTCTACCTGTTTCTCCTATTATTATCTCCATACTCCCAAATGATAAGCTATTACTTTTTCTTATTTGTCAGTATTATATACTATTTCTTACCTTCTTGCCCTGGTATGTAAGGACTTAGCTCTCCTGTACCCTCTCCCCCATTTCTCCTTCATCCAACAAAACTGTACCACAATTCTTGATTAAATCAGCGATCACTATCCAAATTACTAGGACAATGCAAATACTGCTCACTGCTAAACTTCTAAGAAGTCCACTAAAGCCAGTCTCTTTCTTATACAACCTTCATTTATCTTGGAGTTAATAATTGCCTTTTTTTCATTATCCTGGCTTTCCATCAATCTGCCATTATTTTTTTCCAAATGTCTAACATCTTTGTCAACAGTATTTGCCGTATGTTCAAATATATCCATTCCAGTTTCTTCCTGTGATCTCCTTCCTTTCCTCCTGCCCTTATCTGGACTGGGAATTCTCTAAGGATGCCGCACAGCAGTCAAACTGGACTTTCATTGTGACTTGGGTATTGGGTTCCCCATTTCCTTTGAAGTTGTTAATACATGAAGAGAGCGCAATGGTGTTCCCTGTGATAATGTTGTTTACTGTGGAAGCTCTTAACTGGAGTCATTTTATTTATTGAAAAAGTATTCTATGTGCATGAGTTCACAAATGTAATCAGATATAATTTCAGAAACCCAGGCCCAGACCCTAGTTTGTTTTTTTTTTCCAAACTGTTGCTATTTAAATTTACTTTATCTGATTCTTGATTCAGACAAACCAACTCTAAAAGAGACACTTATGAGGAAACTGGGGAAGTATGAGCTGAATATTTGATGGTATGAAATTATTGTTTTAGGGGCTTCCCTGGTGGTGCAATGGTTAAGAATCCACCTGCCAATGCAGGGGACACGGGTTCAAGTCCTGGTCCAGAAAGAACCCACATGCCGCGGAGCAACTAAGCCCATGCGCCACAACTACTGAGCCTGTGCTCTAGAGCCCTCGAGCCACAACTACTGAGCCCACGTGCTACAACTACTGAAGCTCGCGTGCCTAGAGCCCGTGCTCTGCAACGAGAAGCCACCGCAATGAGTAGCCTGCGCAGTGCAACGAAGAGTAGCTCCCACTCGCCGCAACTAGGGAAAACCCGCGCGCGGCAGCGAAGACCCAAAGCAGCCAAAAACAAATAAACTTTTTTTAAAAACAGCAACTTCTAGCAAGGGTATACAATATTTCTCTTTTGATTTACTTAATGAATTTATAATAGACTTAGCTATTTTAGTTTCCCTACTGTTATTTACCTTACAAATCTTAGTATTTAGCCTTCTATCTTAAGAACCTCCCCATAAAACTAGATACATTACGTAAGAAAACTTATGACTTGATGTAATTATGTACAAAATTTAAATACCAAAGTTAAGGTTCATTCACTCATTCAACCAACAGTAACTGAGCATCTTCCAAATGCCAGGTGCTCTAGGGTACTAAAGATACACGGATGACAAGGACTCAGAATATAGGAACTTTAAGAATAAGTCACCTGCCTAAGCGGTTAATGGAGGAACCAGGACTACGACCCAAGTCAATCTGCCAGGCTGGACTCTTCCACTACACATGGCCCAGAGACCCCTTACCTGGAAGATGACATCACGCTTGGTTTGAAGCAGCTCCCTAGTCCCTTACAGGGACGGGTCAAGTCTCCTCAAAGCATGCTCTTTGGAACACTTCTTCTGTGTAATATTCTGTAAGTCAGGGTCTTATTGGCAAGAAAGAGAAGCTGACTTTGGCTGATTAAACAGAAGACAGACTATCGAAAGGGTTGGGTACCTCACAGGACTTTGGGGAGGTCTGGCTAAACTTTTAGAAAAGAATGCCCATACCCATGCCATCAAGCTGGCCTGATGAGGAAACCGGTGCCACTACCACTGAGCACTACTAAGTACTCTGCAACAGAAACTTATCTTTATGGCCTCACCCTCGTCCCAAATGCAAAGGAAGGGGGTTTTCTGGGTTGTCTTCCAAGAGACTGGACTCATTCAGCTGGCATTCCCCACACCTAGCAAGGGCATTCAAAACCACCTTGGTAGACAAATATGACAAATACCCAAATATCCACAGTGTGCGCTAACAGGCATTTCACAAAACGTCAGGGAAACAGGTTCCTCTACTGCAGGACCACCTGGAGCTTTTAATATGCTTTGGAGCATAGGGACTCTCTAAGAAGATAAAATAGTTCCCAATCATTGGTGATCATCGAAACTTTATTTCTGTAACAGGTAACAGGATGGAAAAAGTGGTAGACTTGATGCTCAACTGCTCCCTCTCTTGGCCTCCCACAAAGTCCCACTCATTTGACTACTGAAAGCTCTTACTTCTCTGGTTCAGGAGCCCTCATCTCTCACCTGGACTATATAGCAGCAGTTCCTAACTGCCCTCCAAGGCATGGCCCTTCAGTCCACACAGTTGCAGTCATGATCATAAAATTCAAATCCAGTTAAGTCACTTCCCTACCAAAACAGTTTGGTGGCTTGCCACTACCCTCACAAGACTCCCAACCCCAGATGCCTACTTACTTCCAGCCTCAGCTCTTGCCACAATTCCTCTCCAACTCCTCACCACCAGGCTAGTTCAAGAACTGCCTCTGCCCCACCCCTACCCCCCACGACTGACCCTTCAGATCAGAAGGAAATAACCTCTGTCAAGTTGTGTCTGGGCTGGCCCACTTCCTCTGGGCTCCTATAGCGTCCCACACTTTTACCCCTCATAGCACTTAAACCACATGGTAACTGCTCAATCACTGGTCTGTATTCCCCCCAGGCAACAAGTTCTGAGAGTGCAAAAATTCTTCCTCACACAAATACCCAACAAAGCACTTGCCACTTAAAGGGCAGTGTACAAAGGTGATGAAGGAGCACACCTAAAACTTTCAGGTAATGGATATCCTTTTACTTCCTTTTTTGTCTCTCACACAAATAGACTTGCATGGCACACAATCATTCACTAAAAACATCAATTTAAAAAATGTTTTGTGTTCTATGATGCAGACAAGGTGCACCTATTTTTAGTAGAAAAAGATAGAAATTATACTTACCTAATGTAAAGCATATAGAAAGTGTAGTTTGGAAACAGAATGAGACTCAAGTTTCTTTGGTTTCAACAGGAGAGGAAATGATAGAGCCACTTTAGTTGCTGACGAAGGCAGAGCATCTGTCAGCCAGAAGGATGTAGAGACTCAAGTCTCTATAAAATGCCCATCAAGAGTCCAGTTCTAAAGGAGAAAAGAGCCACTCAAAAAGCAGCGCTATCCGGCAGTCACAGCCTTTATGTTTTCAGTGAAGTTGCTTGAGAAAACACCTAGAACCATTTTAGGTTTCTTAAATCATTCGAGGCCAAATAGCCTTTCTCTTTGTATTTAATCCAGTATTCAGGAGTTTGCCTGATTCAAAAGGTAAGCACAACTTCCTCCTGGCTATCTCAACTGAGATGTTGATATTAGGTAAAGTTGTAACAATGAGGTTTTTTGTTTTGTTCCTTTTTTTACTTTTAGTGTTTGGTTTAACAGCTAGATTTACTGAGCATTGACTCTGTAGCCAAGCACTGTTTAAGTGCTCTCCATGAATTAACAATTTAATACTCAATATAAGATGACTGGCGATACACCTATATCCTATACATTATCTTCCTCTACCGAGATTGGCATTATACCCATTTTATAAATGAAAACACTAACGTTACTAACTTGCCTAAGGTTACAAAACTAGCAAGTAGTAAGATCTGAGATTAGAATCCAGTTTGGCATAAGCGTCTACATTCTTAACCATACCATTATAATGGCTCATGACTTAAGTTCAACACACACACATAAACATCCTTTCAATCAGAGTCAAGAGACTTGGTGTTAGTTGTCTTCAGTAAGTCATGGGGACGTAAAGTCACTTTGAAAATCTAAGACTGTCTTCCCCACCTGTAAAGTTAGAGGACTAGACTCAACAGTAATTTCCTAACAGTGTGGAAGAGCGTATGAGAGAGTGAGGGCGCTGGTGATGAGAGGCTAACCTAGCAAGGATCCTTGGGCCATTTCAACCAGAGCAAAGACTTTTTTGGAAAATGAACTGTTCTGTTAGAAGTAAAGGTATGAAAAATCTTTGGAACTGTAACAAAAGTTTCTTTCTTGGAGCCAATGGATTCCAAGTAGCCTGGCATCAGGAAATCCTTGAAAACCTCTCCAAGTACATGCACCGTATGTGTACATACACAGACATATTTTTCTAGGGGAAAAGATTCAAGGATTTTGTTAAATACAAAAAGTAGCTGATGATTCCAAAAAGGATTTAGGACACATAAAATCCCTCTTCAGCTTTATACTCTTGGAGGAAACTAGTGATCCAGGTTTGTAGAGCTTAATTTTTGAGAAAACCTGCGTTTCCTAATTAAACACCACATATTATCAGACAATGATGAATAAGAAATATTAAAAGGGGACTTCCCTGGTGGTCCAGCGGTTGGGACTCCACACTCCCAATGCAGGGGGGGGCCCAGGTTCGATCCCTGGTCAGGGAACTAGATTCTGCATGCTGCAACTAAAAGATCCTGCATGCCGTAATGAAGATCCCACATGCCACAACTAAGACCCAGCGTAGTGAAATAAATAAATATTAAAAAAAAAAAATTTTAAAGTATTCACAGCCTAATAAACTGGGTACCTTCAATTGCTACTTGAAATTTGCTCTACTGGACACACAGTTAAAGTATCTCATTTTACTCAGCCTGTATCTGACTCATTTTATGTTAGCCTGTACCTGACACACTCAGTTATGTTTAAATATTTTTTCAGTTACAGACTTAAAATAAACCAAGGAAAAAGCCCAATCACTAAATATATATAAAGTATTTATTTTTATGCACATATTTACCTACAAAATTTACAGGAAATAAAACAATGCAGAATATATGGAATACTCTCTTAAAACTTCGTAGGAGCAGAGGGGTTTATTGCTGCAGTTCAAAGAATGAAATTTTATACACGTGAAAGCCAAGATGGACACATTTAAAATAAAAGGCAGCCTTGTTAAAAAGGTTTTTTGTCCTGTTTTTGAATTTTCAGCCTTATGTTAAATGAAATTTAAAAGATTGCTCATGAAATAATTTAAACCTTTCAAAATCTTCTAATAAACAGGTAAAAGGCACCTCCAGTTCTTTAAAATATTTACAGCAATCCCAATAGTTTAATTTTAAGGGCTGTTATAGTATATGTGGCTAATATGCATACACAGTATGTCATTAACACTCTCTAAACAGTGAGAATTGTAGACTCTAGTTTGTGGCACTGCTCCCGTTGTCCCTGTGATGGTGTGGCTGATCAATCACACCTGCACAATACTAGTGTAACAGCACGTCTACCACAGCATAAAATCCCATTATCTAAAACAATGACTATCAAATTCCCCAGACAATACATAATTTATAACTAAACTTGTCTATTCAGAAGCCTTTGGAGTGTTCTTAAAATCATTAAAAAAATATAAAGTATATTTAGCATTAAATGAAAACAATGAACTGGAAAATATCACAATAGTGGCTGAAGTTCACTATCTAGTTTTAACAAAAACTGTTTCTCAAAACACCTATAATTTCTTAAAACATAATGGAGATGAATTTTCCTTAGTCTTAGCTCAATCCAATGTTTTTCCTGCATTATGATTAAAAGAGAGGAGTGTAAGAGTGAAAGGCACAGCTATACGTAATAGCTGGTTTTAAAGAGCTGTGGAGATGGCAAGCAGATGTTCCTGAAACACTGGTGCAGGAGAACAAAGTCCACATAACGTTTCCTTTTTAACACTGGCATTGATTTGCTATTTACAGTAGTTTACAAAAATACATTATAAAAACTGGATGAGGTTCTGTTTCTAAGTTTAACTTAGTAACATACATACATACTTCATCTGCAAAAATCTTTGCAGGATCTGAAGTACTAAAGTGACACTAATACTGAAACACAAATAATCAAAGGTACCAAAGCACTGATTACGCGAGTCACCACCATGAAGATAATCTGGGTAAATATTGCACATTTCTTGTCAGTTGTTGCTATGACGTTCACATATCCAACTGTAAAAGCAATCCTTTATGGCTTTTTGCTGTATCACTTTTTGAAGAAAGGTTGTTTTAAGTCCCATAACAATGAGTGCAGATTGTCATTGAACATGAGGCCTAGGTTTCAAAATTAGTTTTCCTGTCTGTAAAAATGAAAAAAAAAAAAAAGTTTAAAAGTATACAGTTCTGTTAAGAACACCACCACTTACCTAGAAACCTTAAAGGGCATTAGAACACCCCCCTATATTAGGCAAGATTAAGCAATTAATAATTATGTTTTCAAAGTGTTCTTTGTGTGGAACTTTCTTCTAAAATCTTTAGTACTTTAAAACATACACATAAAATCTTTATTTGATGAATTCCCTATCCACTGGCTACCAGAAAATCAGCCAACCAACCCAGTGGATAAAATAAAATCCCAACTTATATAGACTAATTTATGCCCCTTACCATAAAACATAAATAAAACTATGTATTTGAACAAAAATTTTTCCCTTTTTCTAACATTAAAACTTTAACTTCCTCAAGTTAAAATGTAAACCAATGGTTGGAGCAATAGACACTCATATACACTGCTGGTATTCAGTGTATGTGGATACAACTCTTCTACAGGGCTGTCATATTTATCAAAAAAAAAAGCATATACCATATAATACAAACAATTCCACTTCTAGGAATTTATCTGAAGGAAACTAGGTGCAAGGGTAAAGATGTACATTTAAGTGCTATTAATTCAGTATTTACTGAGTACCCATTAATGTGCCAGACGTGTGAGATGCCAGGGACCCAGTAATGAACTAACTAGACAAAGTTCCTTGTCTTTACGGAGCTTAAGTTCTAGTGAAAAATGCACAACATATATAACATGCAAAATGTGGACATAGGGGATTAAATTATGATGTGTCCATAAAGTGGGAGAGTATGTAATTAAACAAAATGGAAGATCTTGAGATCATGCAGATAAAAAAACAGGCCTGGGACCTTTCACAGTTAACCTTCAGTATACGGTGGCTCTTAAATCCTAATGTTGGGTCAAAGAAGCAGGTTTGAAAAATTCGTAACATCTTTTTATTTTTTTAATGGCTCTTTATAAACTTGATTATAACAACTTTCTTTTATAAAAGTAAATGAGAATACACAATACAAAACGTGGTGATTATCTTTGGTTGGTAAAATTCTAGGTGGTTTTCAGAAACACACTTTATTGTCCTCAGGTCAAGTGTTGTCAGGATTCTGGCTCCCTCTCAATTCTCACTTTCACTTTTTCGGTAACTCCTTGATATCTTGGTAGAACTTTGATACTAATTTTTCTACTGTTTTACTGAGGTATAATTCATGCACAGTAAAATGCTCAAATCTTGTGTACAGTTTTATGAGTTTTGACAAATGTATATACCCACGTCACCACCACCCAGATCAGGCTACAGAACATCACCACCACTCAGAAAGTTCCTCCATGCTCCTTTCCAAGGTCAATGGTACCCCCCACTCCCTACATAACTGCTTACCACAGGTTAATCTGCCTCTCTCTGATCTTTAAGTAAATGGAATCACACAGCGTGTTCTTTTTCATCTACTTCACTCAACGTGTTTCTGAAATTCATCAACATTACTATGTTTCAGCAGCTTGTACCTTTTTATATTGCTATTACAATACAGAATGTATGTATACCACTGTATAAAAATATCATGGTTTTAAATCCACTTTAAATCTATTTTAAATTACATAAGACATTAATGTAATCTCATTATAAAAAGTTCAACCAAGATGAGCTTAAAGTCACCCTTTCCATTCACCTCAAACACTAGCCCTCTTATAGAAGAAACCAGTTTTAGCATGAATTCTTCCAGATTGTTTCCTATGGACTTACATTCACATATATGAATAAAAATTTGGTGCTTCTATCATGCTGATTGAGGGTAAAATACATCACTTGGGATTTGTTTTTAAATAACCTGATGATAGGGAAGGTTGGCAGGGGTACACATGAATTAAGAATGGCCATGAGGTGATACCTCATTGCAGTTTTGATTTGCATTTCTCTAGTAATTAGTGATGCTGAGCATCTTTTCACGTGTCTCTCCGCCATGTGTGTCTTCCTTGGTGAAATGTCTATTTAGGTCTTCTGCCATTTTTTAACTGAATTGTTTGTTTTTTTGATATTGAGCTGTTCGTATATTTTGGAGATTAATCCTCTGTCTCTTGTTTCATTTGCTAATATTTTCTCCCATTCTGAGGGTTGTCTTTTTGTCTTGTTTATGGTTTCCTTTGCTGTGCAAAAGCTTTTAAGTTTAAAAAAGTCCTGCTTGTTTATTTTTGTTTTTATTTCCGTTACTCTAGGAGGTGGGTCAAAAAAGATCTTGCTGTGGTTTATGTCAGAGTGTTTTTCCTATGTTTTCCTCTAGGAGTTTTATAATGTCTGGTCTTACATTTAAGTCTTTAATCCATTTGGAGTTTATTTTTGTGTATGGTGTTAGGGAGTGTTCTAATTTCATTCTTTTACATGTAGCTGTCCAGTTTTCCCAGCACCACTTATTGAAGAGGCTGTCTTTTCTCCACTGTATGTTCTTGCCTCCTTTGTCATAAACTAGGTGCCCATCTGTGCGTGGGTTTATCTCTGGGCATTCTATCCAGAATGGCCATTATCAAAAATCTAGAAACAATAAAAGCTGGAAAGGGTGTGGTGAAAAGGGAACCCTCCTGCACTGTTGGTAGGAATGTAAATTGATACAACCACTATGGAAAACAGTATGGAGGTTCCTTAAAAAACTACAAATAGAACTACCATATGACCCAGCAATCCCACTACTGGGCATATACCCTTGAGAAAACCATGATTCAAAAAGAGACACATACCACAATGTTCATTGCAGCACTACTTACAATAGCCAGGGCATGGAACCAACCTAAATGTCCATCGACAAATGAATGGATAAAGATGTGGCACATATATACAATGGAATATTACTCAGCCATAAAAAGAAATGAATTATTTGTAGTGAGATGGATGGACCCAGAGTCTGTCATACAGAGTGAAGTCAGTCAGAAACAGAAAAACATCATAAGCTAACGCATACATATGGAATCTAAAAAAAAAAAACTGTACTGATGAACCTAGTTGCAGGGCAGGAATAAACGCATATATGTGGAACCTAGAAAAATGGTACAGATGAACCGGTTTGCAGGGCAGAAATTGAGACATAGATGTAGTGAACAAACCTATGGACACCAAGGGGGGAAAGCAGCAGCAGGTGGGGGTGGTGGTGTGATGAATCGGGAGATTGGGATTGACATGTATACACTTATGTGTATAAAATGGATGACTAGTAAGAACCAGCTGTATAAAAAGATAAATTAAATAAAATTCAAAAAAACAAACAAAAAAACAAGGCTTGAATACATTTCAGGGAAGAGGAAAGCACCAAAATAGGAAATATTCAAATCTGTCTAACTATTTGAAATGGTAATTATTTCACCTTCTAATTATGAAAATAAAGCACCATTTAAAAAAAAATTAACTTAGAAAAAAAAAGGCAGGGCAGGAATAAAGAGGTAGACATGGGGGGGGGGCTTCCCTGGTGGCGCAGTGGTTAAGAATCCACCCGCCAACGCAGGGGACACGGGTTCGAGCCCTGGTCTGGGAAGATCCCACGTGCCACAGAGCAACTAAGCCTACGCACCACAACTACTGAGCCTGCACTCTAGAGGCCAGGAGCCACAACTACTGAGCCCATGTGCCACAACTACTGAAGCCTGCGTGCCTAGAGCCTGTGCTCTGCAACAAGAGAAGCCACCACAATGAGAAGCCCACGCACCGCAAGGAAGAGGAGCCCCCACTCGCTGCACCTAGAGAAAGCCCACGCACAGCAACAAAAACCCAACGCAGCCAAAATAAATAAAACAAAAATAAATTTAAAAAAAAAAGAGATAGACATAGAAAATGGACTTGTGGACAACGGGTGGGAGGGCGAAGCTGGAGGGAAGTGAGAGTAGCGTCGACATATATACACTACCGAATATAAAATAGTTGGCTGGTGGGAAGCAGCAGCATAGCACAGGGAATCAGCTCGGGGCTTTGCGATGACCTAGAGGGGTGGGATACGGAGGATGGGAGGGAGGCTCAAGAGGGAGGGGATGTGGGGACATGTGTATGCATATGGCTGATTCACTCTGTTGTACAACAGCAACTAACACAGTATTGTGAAGCAATTATACTCCAATAAAGATTAAAAAAAAAAAAAAAAAAGAATGGCCATGAGTTGATTTATTGTCGACACTGGCCGATGATACACGGGAAGTTCATTTAGCTCTTCTCTGCTTTTTTATGTTTGGAAATTTACATAATTAAAACTTAAAAAAAAAAAGGTACCAAACTGACCATATTGTTTGATAATTTACTTTTTGCTCCTACCATTATGTCTTCGAGATACTTCCATGTCCATACTTACAGATTTACTTCTGATTTCCTATATGGCTTTACCACACCCTATTTTACCACTGTTGAGAAACAAAATTTCTGTTGAGAAACAAAAATTATTTCCATTTTTTTCACTACTGCTAAGGATATTACAATGAACAATCTTGTACTTGCCTCCTTGCGTACATGTGTGATGGTCCCCCCAACCAGGGGAGTTGGGGAAAAGTAGAATAGTTAGGTCATGAGACATGCACATATTACATTTTATAAGAATGATGAAAACTGCCCTTCAGAATGGCTGCATCAATGTATATTCCCAACAAGCAGTGTATGGCTGCATCATTTCACCACAATACTGGAGTTATTTAATCTTTACTAATCTGACAGGTAATACAAATGAACTCAGTTTTACTTTGCATTTCCCTGATTACAAAATGAGGCTCTCCAGTCTTTACATGTTTATTAGCCATTCGTATTTCCATTTCTGTGATACGACTTACCTTTTCCATTTTAAAAATGTACTATTTGTCTTTTTATTATTGATTTTTAATAGGCCTTCAAACATTCTGGATACTACCCTCTATCTATTAGGTACCTTACAAATGATTTCTTCTAATGTACAAAATCTTCAAATGTTGCTGCAATTAAATGTATCCAACTTCTTCCATTATGGCATTTCTGTTTTGCGACTTAAGAAGCTGTTTTCCTATCCCAAGGTTATAAACATATTCTTCTGTATTTTCTTCTAATGCTTTTATGGTGGGATTTTTAAGACTTTACCTGGAATTTAGTTTTTTTAATTGATGTGAGGTAGAGGTCTAAATTCATCTTTTTCCAAATGAAGAGCCAACTGTCTCAATACTATAAATAGCCTATTTCTTCCCTTTTGACTTGAAAGACTACCCTTATCTTCTACTAATTTTTTTTTCTACTAATTTTTAAAAACTCAAAGTGTTTAATCTTTATTGTCTTCCATTGATCCAGTTGTCTTCCTGCCCTAATACTTTTTTTTGTTTTTTATTCGAATTTCCTATACTGGGTAGGTATTACTTAATAGTTTTTTAAGTTGAAGGTAAAAATGCTTTTATAAATAAATCAAAATTGTGAGATATTCTTATATTGATATGTGATCAACTTCTAAAAATACGGTACGTTCATATGTCCACAGTCCGTCAATTAATCTATGACTCTATATAAAATCCTACATATGGAAGAGTGTGAGATACGTAACAGTAGTTTACAAAACCATCCCACTGAGCCATTTTTGGCCAATAATGACCACTGTTTATTTCTCTGAATCTAAGATAGCTTCAATTAGAAGATGGATCATGACTTTATGTCATTAAGAATTAAACTCTCAACTCTACCAATTTAATTGTAAGACACCATTGATTACTGGATACATGTCAATCTTCAGAGATGTTACAATGTAAAAAAAAAAAGTGTCTTAGAATCAATGCTACAATGAATATCCCCCCTATTAATTCCATGGAGACAATTTATTGTTAATAAAATGTTTGTTTTACTTAAGCCAAAACACTTCAGTCCTTTCACACGTGTCTACAGTTTTCTAATGAAAATACTTACATCATCACAAGACATGTTGTACTCTGCTAATACAGTTCGACATCGAGCAGCTATACTGAATAAATGTGGTCAAAGGAAAATTTACATTTGAAGAGTAAGCTTTTAAGAACACCTAGAGATTGAGAAGGTGGTTTAATTTAGTTCAGAGAATAAAACTCAATTCATGGTAAAGGATACATTGACGGTGCAACTACTCTCTTGTGTATTCCAGCAAAGAACAAGCCTATTAGAGTGATACAGCTAATGGTGAAAAATGGATGGTTCCATAATGATGTGAAGAAGGACACCTGTAAAAGAGTTGGAAAGATAAAAATGTTAAAAATCCTAGAACAATATTGATTCCTACCTCCCCACTTGTGCATGAATATATATAACATTTAATTACCTAAAATATGAGAATTTGGAAAGTTCCCTGGTGGCCTAGTGGTTAGAATTCTGGGCTCTCACTCCTGTGGCCTGGGTTCAATCCCTAGTCAGGGAACTGAGATCCCGCAAGCCGCGTGGCATGCCCCCCCCCCCCCAAAAACAAAAACAGATAAACTATAAGAATCTGGAGACTTCCAAAAATCCTAGTTCTCCATATTGCTATACTATGAAAATTAAAATAATGTATGTTTTATATCTTCAGTGTAGCAAGACAGTGTAGCAATATTCCCTCCATTCATTCCAAATGCTTCAACCATTAAAAATTTACTCCTATAATAAAAATACACCCTACCAAAAATATTTACTGAAACCTTCCTAGTGAGAAGTACTTTAAAAAGCAGAAGACTACAAGTTCCACGAGAAAAGAGACACTGTCGTGGGCATCATTATTTTCCCAACACCTGAAACAGCACTTGGCAAATATAGGTGCTCAACAAATATTGTTGAATGAATGAAGATGAGGCCTCTGATTCTCAATGAAAACACAAGTCAGACGTGATCTGGTTATCTTCCCTGTTAAAAAGCAGAGGTGAGCAAATTCTGCCGTTCATAACCTGGTCTCAGTCTAATCATCTCCTGCCACACTTGCACACTTATGCTACCATTTTCCTTTTCTCCTCTTTACCTGGCTAGCTCCTACATATCCTTGTAAAAGTCAGTTCCAGCTTCACCCTTTCTCTTTGAAAGAGGCAAAACATGAGTTTGGTTTTGAAGCTACTAGGTTTAGATGGCCACAGAACATCCCAGCAGGGGAAAATGATTAGTAGCTATCCATAAAAAACTAGAGGTCAAGAGAAACAAAGGGCTAATTTAAGATCTGAGAATAATTAGTTGACAGTAAAAAACAGAAGCATACATAATTCTAAGAGTAGGTAGAGGGACAAGGGTACAGGATGCAGGATTGGAACAAGAGTAGGCACTGAAGCCAGACCACTGGGGAATCGGAATGTGGACTGAGAAGACAAGTATTTAGAGTCTAGAAAAAGAAATGGAGTGGACTAGAAACTAAATGGGAGCACAGAACCAAGCTAAGAGCATCTGTGCTCCGCTCTGATAAGATATGTGTACCTGTTTCAAGACAGAGAACTAAACTTATGAAGAGCACTGGCCTAGCATGGTACTGGTTAAATAAATTTGTCAAATGAAGAAATGACAGGTTGAAAACATCAGGAAGGAAGAAGCTCCCAGAAGGACGAGATCCTGAAGAAAGTTTAATACTCCAGAGTAATGTCTTCTTAAACCTCTGAGGACAGTTTAATTCCCACAGGAATTACGTGCCTATGTTTTACGTGCCCTGTACAAGATCAGCACATACAGTGTTTCAATCTTCATTAGACCAGTCAGTATCAGCCTGCCTTCCTCCACGGCAACAATCAACTGCATCCAAGTAACAGTTGCCTCCTTTAGTTCAGGCATTTGTGTACTTTCCAGTTTGCCATATTCCTTCTCTCCTTGTGTTCTTCCAGCTAGCCACTGGCTTTTGAGTTTGCAAGTCCTCTTACAGACAACTGCTATTCAAAACTCTTGTCAGGTTTGAGGTTATTAAATAGTGAAATGTAAAGAGCCAACCCTTAAGCTAATAGTTATATTCTCACCTAATTTAGAAAATTATATTAACTACAGAGTTTTGGGCCTATTTCAAATTACATTTAATTCTGGGTTTTATTAAGACCTCAACTAGCTGAAATCAGCTTATATTGTTCACAATTAGAAGTCAGATTCATTTCCCAAGATAGACCTTTTTTAATCTTCTTGCCAGCCTCTTTCGCTCTTCCCCTAAAGATGAGTACCAAGTGCAGCCTTAAGATCAGATTTTTATAAATGAACATACAAGAGAGTTTCCTATCCATCATAAAAACCCCTCTATTAACATGAGATCCCATCACCAACCTCCCCTGCTTCCTATTCTTTAATTTCTCCGCCTCAGTGGGTAGAGTCAGGGAGACTACATGGGAAACAACCCCCTGGCTGTCTGAACTGCCATTTGGGCTGCTGACAAAAGCCTTATTATTAGGTTTTTCTTTTGTATAACCCAAAAGGTTGTAAATAAAGCTACTGGAAGTAGTATACCTAATTACAGTTTAAAAGGGGAAGTAGGGTTAAATTTGTGAAAACTACAACATCATTATTACCTAAATAAACCTGAACTGGGGGAAAAAAACTTCACTGGAAAACTGAAGACGATTACTTCTCTAATAAAAAAGCCCAAGTTTGAAATTAAGGCACAAATTGGTAGAAAGAAAGAGAAATTTGAGAAACATGCTACCAGCTTTCATCAAAGGATGCTTCAAAAAATAACATTATGAAATCTGTTATTGCATTTGATACAGGAATATTCTTAGTGCCCAGTGGGAGATCTCTCAGTGTTTCTTATATTAAACTTCAGGCAGAATATTTTTTTAAAGATAAATGATGAGAAAGAAAACCTTTGCTAGCTTAAAGAACTTACAAATGTGTTCTCACAGATAATGAAAACCATGGAACTAGCTGTGACTTTAGAGACTAATTTAAAACTCAACCCTGGCAACTCTGCTGGCCCACAGGGCCTATGATATCAGTAACCTGGTTTCCTTCCTGGTTTTGACCTCGTACTCTGTTTTTACTGGTCTTGACTGTTTATTACGTTTACATTTGCTATTTTATCATAATGTTTCCTGCAAAGTTGTCTCGAATGCTTTATGAGATGAGGAAAAGAATTAACAAAGATAATTCATAGAAGAAAATGTTGTTTTATAATTTTTAAAAGCTGGCACTGATGACACTAAATGAACAAAACAGAACAAAGACAACGTTTACACTGAAATATGTAAAAATGATATGTAAAAACTGTACACAAGTTCAGAAATGAATGAGAAGTAATATAAGTGAGGTAGTATTTCTTAGGCCTTTTTCTCTGCAAAGATACTTAACCCACAGCAGCCAGCCAAAGTTTTTCTCAAGCAAATTAAGATAAAGCATATTTTTAATACAATGATTAATATCACTACTAGTACTAATAGGTAGCATTTGATTAATACTTTACAAAGAACAAAGCACTGCTATATCCACTGTCTCAATCTGTTAAAGATTTTAAATCAAAACTTCTACCTTTTGCGTCTCGGGATCTATTAACCAGTTCCAGGCACCAGTAGCTGTACAGACAGATACCACTATAAGAAGCACTGATGAAAGATAAACATGAAATTAGTAAGGAAATAAGCTATTAATATGATACTACCACCAGTTCTTAATATGACAGCCAAAGGATGCAGCACTTCATTAAATGGAGAATGTACTCCACTCAGGACTTAGAGGAGACTTGCCATATGACCTTGAGGAATTCTCTGAAACAATGTGAACCTTAGTAACTGAGGAGGATACTGTCCCCGTTATTACTTTAGTCAAAATTTCTGAAGATTAATGAAATTAAAAGCAGTAAGAACCAAGATGGTAAAACTTTAATGTAAGATTTTCTTAGGTAACTTTCAATATCTTTACACTGATGTTACAGATCTAATAAATTCAAAACAAAACCCCCCCAAACCACCCCAAAAACCTCATTTTTCAAATGTAAACAAACCAAACAAAGACTCTTTCATGAATGCACTGAGAATTTGGCCTAAAGACTTTTGCCTTGCAGACAACTGCTTGTTGTTGAATTAAACAAAGGTCAATGTCAGGAAGTGTGGAGCACACCAATCAGTATCAGATTTTCTTTAAGGGACTTAAGGAAGGTTGGGGTAGAAATTATTGACAGTAGAAGTTCGAAAAAGTTTCTTTCTCCCCACTAAGCTAGAATTATTTTAAAAATTCTATATAGATCATAAGTAAAACTTAAGAATATATGCTATTACTAAAAAATAATAAAGGGGCACCAAGACCTAGTTACTATTCTGGAGACCAATCAGTTACTATCTTTCAGTTGGGATGCATACATTTTTAAAATGTAGAGATCAAGCTTCGAAGTGCAACCTAAATATAGTAAAACTTTATCTAGAATTCGTGGTGATATACTTTTAGAAGAGGCAAATCATAGAAAAACAATCTCATTTTAGATATTTAATAATACGCAAAATTTCAAACTTATGTTCTCAGAACAGATTAAACTCAGTTTCTTATAATTCTACACTTCCAATAAGAAACATGCTAAAGTATACAGATTTTTTTTTTTTTTTTTAATGAAGCAAAAGCAAAATCAAACCCACCAGAAGGGACCTCATACACATACTCTGGTACGCTGAACAAGCTGATGGCATTTGTATGTAAGCACTTAGCCCATGAATCAGAGAAAAAGCGTGTTCATTACACTTTATAAGATAGAAAAGCATCATATACATTTTAAAAGATTCTCAAGTAACAGTGAAACAAGGTTTTGGGGGTAATTCCTAGGTAAACTGGAGAACCTGAGAAAAATCATTACTTGTGAATTCTAACCAATCAGAATTCCTGTAGCATATGACTAAAACTTTGCAAATAGATTTAATAAAAATACACAAAAAATCTCGACATAGGAGAAGACCCTTAACTTCAATAGGACTCTTCAGTTTGGTCCCACAAAGTGAATTGTACTTCAAAATAAAGTATGTCCTCAACATGTGCTGCTGTACTTCCTTCTTGGCAGATATTAAATTTCAGCAAGGAACAGCCAAGAAATTAAGACCGTCCCAACATAAATTAGCAAAATATTTTGCTTACTGAGGTCATCACTTGTATATTCGTCTGCATTTCCTATATATTTCCATGGGGCAGTAACCACAATTCTTTCAAATCATATTTTACAGCACTCGTTGAATATCATTTTCCTTAACAAACTTTATTTCAATAGTTTGTAGGCAAAACTGTAAAACTGCTGGACAGACTACTGAAATTTTTATTACGTGTGCTGATTATCAGATTTGTAATATTTGTTTAAAAGCATATGCATTTTAATGTAAAAATAAAAATTCAACCACACAAAATAGACTATTCTCTTAGGGTCGTCAGTTTCTTTTCTTAAAATTTCCCTATAATGCCATTACTTACAATGTTAAATAAATGTAAAACTGTCCAAATAAAAGAGAATCTTATGGTTTAATAAAGATTTGCAAGCATTTGTAAAACAAAAGTTTTACAGAGAAGCAAATCATTGCTAGGCAAGAATAAAAGTATCAATTTTAAGTTTATTTTCCCTTAAAAAACATCCGGGCACTTACTTCTCCAACGTCCAGTGGCAGGTTGCAAACAATGAATATATTCAGTAAGTCTCCTCTCAAAAGCCTTGAGATCTAGGTAAAAAGATTTCAATTTTCTAATTAGCTACTCTTACTAGTTTGAATCTATTAAGATGAATTTTATGTACTCTGCTTCAGGTCTTGCACACCAACTTACATGTATCACTGCACTGTTTACTTCTTTACTATGACAGCTTTAAACACTTGACAAATACATTAGGTTTCTTTAATTCCAATTTCACATATAAGGAAACTGGTCGATTCACTTTTAGAAGCGTCATAAAATGGTATGTGGAAAATCAACAGCAGCCTCAGCCGGTGCCAAAAGCTAGAAATTTGGGGGTTGCAAATAAAGGATCAAAATCAGGTCGAGTTTTAATTCCGTTGGAACCAAGAACTCCCTATTAGACAGAACAACGTTATTACCTAACACCGAAGTCTTCGAAGTCAATTTGAACGCAATTACCCAATTCCGATTTCCAGCCCTTGTATTTAATTAATGGCTACGCTTTCAGTCTGGACTTCTGATACGGCTAACAGGTGGGTATGCAAAAACGCTCCCCTTTCCTTCCTCCCAAGAGGTTACAATTGATCTTCGTGGCACTTCTGGAGCGCCGACGCCTGGTTCCACAACACAGGGGCACCCAAGGTACTCCCTCTGAATAAGCAAGGTGCGGTATCACTTTCAGTTGCGTTTTTTGTTTTGTTTTGTTTTTTTGCGGTACGCGGGCCTCCCACCGCTGTAGCCTCTCCCGCTGCGGAGTCCAGGCTCCGAACGCGCAGGCCCAGCGGCCATGGCCCACGGGCCCAGCCGCTCCGCGGCATGTGGGATCTTCCCGGACCGGGGTACGAACCCGCGTCCGCCGCATCGGCAGGCGGACTCCCAACCACTGCGCCACCAGGGAAGCCCTCAGTTGCGTTTTTTGAACTTTAGAAAAGGAGACCAAGAGGCACTCCCTTACCCCGGCAATTACCAGAAACCACGGCAGAAGTCAGGGATACAATTCGTGCAAGTATCAAAAAAAAAATAAAGTGAGTTAGCATACTACAAGGCACGAAGTAAAAATGTTTGCTAATGAATGAGAAATATAACCAGCCCGGACGAGAAGCTACCTGGTCTAAGCTTGGGGAATGGAGGAACTGACGCAACGCCCCCCCACAAGCGCCGGCTGAGGCCACGCGCGCCGGAAGCAGCGACCGGCCGGATACTGCCGCCCCTTGGCCCCTGGACCGGCCCCCGCGCCCCCAGCCCCGGACCCCGTCAGTCCAACCCTCGCGGCCTCCTCTCTCCGGACCAGGTTTCCACGATTCAGGCCCCTCCGGAGCCTCGCCAGCTTCCGGGAGAAGCCCGGAACCGACCCAGGCGGCCCACCCTACCTTCCGCCTGCTCCAGCGAGTTCATGTCGGGCTGCAGCTCCGTTCACCGGCGCTGCCCCGTCCGCATCGCAGCTCCGCTGCCCCCTCCAGGCCCGCAGCTCCAACTCCCACCTCTAACAGCTCCCCTGCGCTCCTCCTCTTAGCACCGCCCCTTTCCTAGACCCACTACGTTCATTGGATACTTCTGCCAGACCCCATGACTAAGACGGTTTTCTATTGGCTAGTTCCTGCACGGGTTTGGCAGCTGGAGTTGGACGGTCAGCCAGAGGGGCCAAGAGCTGACGGCAGCCGAGTAGGCGTAACACTGGCGCCGCCTCCTGCCCTGGGGAGGAACTGCAGCCTGTCCGCGCAAGTCGGTTCATTTCGTATATTCCTCGTTTCCTGCTTGGTTCTTTCATTACTCGAATACTTATTGTGCATCCGCTACCTTCCGGGGAGTGTTCTGGTCACTAACGAGGGATGCAGTAATCAACGACCTAGCTCTCCCTCTAGGATTCAGAGAGAAATAAGGTATGTACAGAACCAACTAGAAACCAAATAATGGAATTTCTTACTTTATAGTACCTCTTTCCTAGTTACCCGTGCCACAGCTACTGAAACCCGCGCACCTAGAGCCTGTGCTCAGCAACAAGAGAAGCCACCACAATGAGAAGCCCACGCACCGCAATGAAGAGTAGCCCCCGCTTGCTGCAACTAGAGAAAGCCCGCGCGCAGCAACGAAGACCCATCGCAGCCAAAAATAAATAAATAAATTTATTTTAAAAAAATGTTGAACATGCCTTTGAAAGGGTGCACATTTTTATCTTGTCACTGGCATCTGCATGTATGGATCACGGGCGCTTGAGGAACAGTAAGGGAGGAGGAGAGGAAAATAGGCGCTCATAGTTAGGCTAAAAAATTTGGAACCTGAAGTAATGGGGAGACCAAAGGATATATATTTGTAGAAACATCATATCAATGGGATTTGTCAAGAAGATAGTCAACAAATATTTAAGGAATACATGTTCCAGGCACTGGGATATGAGCCGAGAATGCAAAGGTCTCTAGGAATCACTCCTGCCCTCTGTAAAGATAGAGTTTAGTGTAAAAACAAAAGACAAAATGCTAAAGACTCTTAAAACATCAGTGATAAGATGAAGATCTGCTTCAAAGAGGGATATCCATACAATAGCTAAAGTTTGTTACATTTTACTGGAGGTCTGGCGCTACATCTTTTATAGTTCAGGAGAATTAGACTTCTTTTAAACCCCACAGCAGCTCTATGAGCCAAAACGTGTTATCAAATCCATTTTAGAGTTGAGTTTATAGATATAAGTAGATGAGTTGATCAGCTCCAAACCCTGTAGCTGGAATTATCATTGATTCTCTCCCTCTCTTTCTCTCCACATGATACATCAGATCAGGTAGCAAATCCTGTTGGCTCTACTCTGCAGCTACCACTGATCCAAGCCACCATATAGCCTGGATTTATAGCTGTGGCCTCTCACTAGTCTCCTGTTCCCACCCTTTCCACAGAGTGGTTTGTAAAACACTAAAAGATCACAGTAGTTTTGTCCTCAGACCCTACCAATGGCCCCTTGCAGTGACTACAACAGAGATCTTCATGCCATTTCCATGGCAATACCTTCTAAAATGATTTTGACAGGTTATATGCCTCCTCACATGTTTTTAAAATTACATCTGAAATTTTCATCATGGGCTTGAATCCTCGTGAAAGATGTAATTTCTGGTATTGTATACATTGACATTTGGAAAGAAACTCTTATATCACTCTTTTAAAGGTATTCAATGGAATTTAAATACCATGGCAATTTGACACCCACCATCATCCCTTTAAAAATACATGAATATCTCTTATGAATATGGACATAAAAATCCTTTAAAAAATTAGCAAGTCACATCCAGCAACATATAAAAAGGATTATACAGCAAGATGAAGTGTGTTTTATGCTTCGAATGGAAAGTTGGTTTGACATCAGAAAATGAGTTAGTGTAATGAATCATATAAATAGAATAAAGGACAAAAACCACGTGATTTGATGAGGATGTAGAGAAATTGGAGAATTCATACATTGTTAGTAGTAATGTATCAATAAAATGGTGCAGCCACTTTGGAAGACAGTTTGGCAGTTCAACAAGAAGTTAAGCACGTAGTTACTATATGAATCAGCAATTCTACTCTTAAGTATATACCTGAGAGAATTGAAAACATGTTCACGAAAAACCTAGTACATAAAATGTGCATGGCAGCATTATTCATAATAGCCAAAGAGTGGAAACAACCCAAATGTCCATCAACTAATGAATGGATAAGCAAAATGTGATATTTCTATAGAGTGGAATATAATTCAACAATTTAAAAAATGAAGTACTGATAGATGCTACAAAATGCACACCCATAGAGACAGGACTTAGATAGTGGTTGCCGGGGGCTTGAGAAAAGGGAAAATAGAAAGTATGATATTTCTTTGTGGAGTGATGGAAATGTTCCGGAATTAGATAGTGATGATTGCATAACTTTGTGAGTATACTAAAAACCACTTTAAAAGTGAATTTTATTATATGTAGATTGTATCTCAATTTTAAAAGTACGGGAAATCCCCACATGATCATCTCAATATTTGCAAAAAGAGTATTTGACAAAATCCAACACCCTTTCATGATAGAAACACACGACAAACTAGGAATAAAAGGAAACTTCCTCATTGTTGGTAAAGAACATCTACAGAACCCATAGCTAACTTCATACTTAAAGGTGAATGTTTTCCTCCTAAGATCCAGAAGTAGACAAAGATGTCCATGCTTACCACTTCTGTCCAACATCATAATGGAGGTTCTATCAGGCAATTAGGCAATAAAATGAGATCAAAGGAATCCATATTGGAAAGAAAGAAGTAGAAGTAGAAGACATGATCTTATATATAGAAAATCCTAAGGAATTCACCAATAAAATATTATTGGAATTCACCAATAAAAAAATGGGTTCAGCAAGGTTGCAGGGTATAAGATCAGTATACAAAAATCAAGTGTATTTCTCTGCACCAGTAATGACCAACCCCAAAATGAAATAAATGTAACTACACTTATATAGCATCAAAAAAATAAAATAATTAAGAATACATTTTTTAAAAGAAGGGCAAAATTTGTATTCTGAAAACTACCAATATAAAACATTATTGAAAGAAATTAACGAAGACCTAAAAAATTGGAAAAACATCCCATGTTCATGGATTAGAAGACAATATTGTTAAGATGGCAATAAAAAAAAAAAGATGGTAATATTCCCCCAAATGATCTACAGAGTCAATGCAATACTTATTATAATCCCAGCTGGCTTTTTTGCAGAAATTGACAAGTTGATCCTAAAATTCATGTGGAAATGCAAGAGACCCAAAGAGCCAAAACAATTTTGAAAAAGGAAATAAAGTTGGAGAGCTCACACTTTCACATTTCGAAACTTACTACAAAGACGGAGTGGTACTGGCCTGTGATAGACATATAGATCAGTGGAATAGAATTAAGAATTCAGAAATAAACCCTGCATTTATAGTTAATTGATGTTTGACAAGGGTGCCAAGACAATTCAATGGTCTTCTTAACAAATGATGCTGGAACAACTGAACATCCACATGCAAAAGAATGAAGTTGTACCTGTTTCTTTACCATACACAAAAATTAACTCCAAATGGATCATGTAAGAGCTAAAACTATAAATCTCTTTGAAGAAAACTTAGGAATAAATCTTTGTGTCCTTGAGTTAGGCAAAGCCATATTAGATACAATAACAAAAGCACAAATGACAAGAGGAGAAATGGATAAATTGGACCTTATAAAAATTAAAAACTTTGTGGGGACTTCCTTGGTGGTCCAATGGTTAGGACTCCGTGCTTCCACTGCAGGGGGCCAGGGCTCAATCCCTGATTGGGGAACTAAGATCCCGCATGCCTTGTAGTGTGGCCAAAAAAAAAAAAAATTAAAAACTTTGTGCTTCAAAGGACACCACTGAGAAAGTGAAAAGAAAGACAACCCATAGAATGGGAGAATATATTTGCAAATCATATACCTGATAAGGGGCTTATATCCAGAACATATTAAAAACTCTTACAACCCAACAATATAAAATGGACAAAGGATTTGAATAGATATTTCTCCAGAAAGAAAATACCAGTGGCCAGCAAGTGCATGAAAGATGCTCAATATCATTATCCATTAGGGAAATGCAAATCAAAACCATGATGAAAAACTACTTCCCATCCGTGGAGATGGTTAGAATTAAAAAAAAAAAAACAGATAATAAGTGTTATGGAGGATATATAGAAATTAGAACCTTGGAAGTGTTATCACATGTTATCACAAAGGGCAGGATTTCCCTCTTTTTATAGCCAAATAATATTCCAGTGTGGGGACTTCCCTAGTGGCACAGTGGTTAAGAATCCACCTGCCAATGCAGGGGACATGGGTTCGAGCCCTGGTCCAGGAAGATCCCACATGCCGCAAGGCAACTAAGCCCACGAGCCACAAATACTTAGCCCATGTGCCACAACTACTGAAGCCCACTCACCTAGAGCCTGCACTCTGCAACAAGAAAAGCCACCGCAATAAGAAGCCCACGCACCTCAACAAAGAAGAGTAGCCCCCGCTCACCACAACTAGAGAAAGCCCACGTGCAGCAACGAAGACCCAACGCAACCAAAAATAAATAAATAAATAAATTAATTAATTTTTAAAAATTCCAGTGTGTGTGTATCTCACATTTTCTTTATCCATTCATTCATCAACAGACACTCAGATAGATTGTTTCCACATCTTGGCTATTGTGAATAGTGCTACGGTGTGGACTCTGAACTCAGGGGTTCAGATAGCTTTTGATATACTGATTTCATTTCCTTTGGATATATACCTAGATGTGGGGTTGTTAGATCATTTGGTAGTTCTATTTTTAATTTTTTTTTTTCGCCGTGCCGCACGGCTTGCAGTATCTTAGTTCTCTCACCAGGGATTGAACCCAGGCCACAGCAGTGAAAGCACCAAGTCCTAACCACTGGACCTCCAGGGAATTCCCTACTTTTTATTTTTTAAATTAAATCTCCATACTGTTTTCCAAAATGGCTGTACCAATAGCAATTCTATTCTTAATTTTCATTATTATACATCTAAGTACCGAAAAACCTTTTTCACATAAGGAAGTAGACAGGCATGGAAGGAATTTTGTAAAATCAATGTTCTTTAAAGTCCTTTTGAGTCCTCTGCCGAAATCATGTGATAACACCTCACCACTAGGATGGTTACTGTTAAAAAAAAATAAGTGTTGGTAAGGATGTGGAGAAACTGGAACCCCTGTGCACTGTTGGTGGGAATACAAAATGGTGCAGCTGCTGTGGAAAACAGTATAGCAGTTCCTCAAAAAATTAAAAATAGAACTACCATGTGCTCCAGCACATCCATTTTTGGGTAGATAGCCAAAAGTATTGAAAGCAGGGTCTCAATGAGATATTTGTACACCTGTGTTCCATAGCAGCATCGTTCACAGTAGCGAAGACGTAGACGCAACCAAGGTTTCCACGGATGAATGAAGGGATAAGCAAAATGTGGTGTTTATATAAACTTGAAGTGTTATTCAGCCTTAAAAAGAAAGGAAGGGGCTTCCCTGGTGGCGCAGTGGTTGAGAATCTGCCTGCTAATGCAGGGGACACGGGTTCGAGTCCTGGTCTAGGAAGATACCACATGCCGTGGAGCAACTAGGCCCATGAGCCACAACTACTGAGCCTGCGCATCTGGAGCCTGTGCTCCGCAACAAGAGATGCCGCGATAGTGAGAGGCCTGTGCACCGAGATGAAGAGTGGCCCCTGCTCGCTGCAACTAGAGAAAGCCCTCGCACAGAAACGAAGACCCAACGCAGCCAAAGTAAAATAAAATAAATAAATAAAAAGAAATGCATTTCCATTTAAAAAAAAAATGAAAGGAAATTCTGACACATGCTCTAACGCGGATGAACCTTGAGGACATTATGCTAAGTGAAATAAGGCAGTTGCTAAAAGACAAATACTGTATGATTCCACTTATGTGAGGGGCCTAGAGTAGTCCAGATTATGGAGACAGAAAGTAGAACAGTGCTTGTCAGGGGCTGGGGGAGTGTGCTGAGGGGTTGGTGTTTAATGCACACAGGGTTTCAGTTTTACAAGACGAGAAAAGTTCTGGAGATGATGGTGGTGATGGAAGCACAGCAATGTGAATGTACTTAATGCCTCTGAACTGTATCCTTTCAAATGGTTAGGATGATAATCTCATGTATATTTTACCAAGATTTAAAAAAAATTTTTAAACCTATCATCAAAAAGTATTTTTCTTGCTCTCACTAGATTAGATCCTCCTTAGTATTGTGGAAACTTCCTCTTTTGCAAAAGGATTTCTTACTGGGTCCTTAGATCCTCTCACCTCCCCAGTTTCTGGAAAATACACCAAAAAGGCCTTACCAAAGCTTATCAAATGGGAACTAATTTCACCTGGTTCTCCTTCACTTGGAGACAACTTGTGTAACCCAATACGCTAAGAAGCAATTGGGAAAATGGTAATGTTGGTAATTTAAACACATCTTTGCTAATATTTTTTTGAAAGTAAAAAAGCTTTTATCTTCTACCTTAAATATATTTTCATCAAAAGCTGGAAGAAGCTGATTGAGCTCATATAATTTATAGACACTCTTCACCATTTACTGTAATTGGCCCTATCAGTCCTTGTTGTGAAAACAATCAGCGAAATCACACTTCATTTGTCAGAAACTTTCCTTCCATCTTCAATGCAAATCCCTGAGAAAAATCAACAGGAGCCCAAATTGCTTGTAGCCAAACAGTGCTTCACTCTTAACAGAAATCTGCACAAGACAAGAAAGCCAAGAGCATAGACAGATTTAACATACCTTGGTTTAAGGAGGCCTTGAAGGTGTTCTATGTCAAATAAGATGCCCTGATTGTTCCTGCTGCCCGCACCCCAGCCTTTCCTGCACCAGGCCCCGTTGTAATTCAGGGTGGTGAGGGGTAGGACTTTCCTTTGTAAAGTGGGCTTAAGAGTGATCATGAGAGGGCTTCCCTGGTGGCGCAGTGGTTGAGAGTCCGCCTGCCGATGCAGGGGACATGGGTTCGTGCCCCGGTCCGGGAAGATCCCACATGCCGCGGAGCGGCTGGGCCCGTGAGCCATGGCCGCTGAGCCTGCGCGTCCGGAGCCTGTGCTCCGCAACGAGAGAGGCCACAACAGTGAGAGGCCCGCGTACCGCAAAAAAAAAGTCCCAGGAGAGGGAACTGGGCATCCTTGTTCTACAGAGCCCCCCTCCCTCGCTGTGATAATCTGGGGGGCAGGGGACCGGTCAGATGATGTGCACTTACGTGGATTCACCCCTAGACCTGCTGTTTACCCATTCTCACCATTGTAGCAAATGACCCAGCAACCACCTGTTGCTCAGCCAAGAACCCGGGGGTCGTCCTTGAGTCTCTCCCCTCCCCACACCCCTTATCCCATCCATCAGGTTCTGCCACTTTACTTCCAAAATATATCCCAGACTGAGTCACTTCTCACTTCCACTGGTGTCACCCAAGTCCAGGCCACCATCACCCTTGCGTGGAGGATTGTAAGAGCCTCTCGAGTGTCTTCCTTCCTCTCCCTTCCTTTTCTCCTACAAACAGTAGCCAGAGGGGGTCCTGTCCCTCCCTTGTGTTAAACCTCCTCATTGCTTTCCTTTGCACTTGGAATAAAATCTGAATAATATCTGACCTAGTAGGGTGACCAATTTGTCCTGGGCCAGACCAGGACAGTTGGTCACCCTATATGAGGCTCTGTAGGCGCTGACCCTGCCTACCTCCTAGACTGCCTCTCAAGGACTCCTCTCCTCCCTCCCTCGCTCCCCTTCCTCACTCTCTCACTTTCCCTCCCCTCTTCAGCTCATTTGGCTCCAGTCACACGGGATCCTTGCTCTTCCTTGAAGGAGTCATGTGTGTCTCAGGACCTTTGAACTTGCTCTTTCCTCTCCTTGGAACTTTTGTATGTTAGGATTCAGCTCCCTCCTCAAAGAGGCCTCAGATCACTCCAGCTGGAGCAGTTCTTTTACCATCACCACCTGGCCCCCATTCCTTCCTGCTTATCCACTGTGGAATTTGAAGCTCTCTGTGCTTCACTTTTTTCCCCATAAAATGGGGACAAGCGCTATCCGCCAAAGGACTGGAGTGAGGAGACAATGCGATACTCTTTGCTAAGCCCTCAAATCACTGCTGGAACATAACAAGTGTTTCATAGCAACTGTGATTTTTGCCCTGTCCTGTTTTCTTCCCAGCACCTGTCAATATCCGATACAATTATATGTATTTATTTCTTCCATGTTTATTGTCTGTCGCTCCAAATAAAATGTGGGCTGCATCAAGACGAAGATCTGTTTTACATCCTTCAGTGCCTAGAACAGTGCCTGGTGCATGTCAAGAGCTCAAGATGTGTGTGAAGCATGAATGAAGCGTGGATGCCACTGAATTGTACACTTAAAAATGGCGAAAAGGGTGATATTTGTGTTATGTTTATTTTACCACTGATGTCCCATAATACATATCTGTTAACTTTCTTAGTCACAAAAAAAGAAAAAAAGAATGAATGAAGCTAAGTCCCAGCATCCCAGGAGTGGTTATTCACTCAGAGCGAGGGGAGCTTGCAGCTTTCTGGGACTTTTTTACATAACACTCCACCTTTTCACTATCTCTCATTGGCCTGCACAACCACCCTGGGGAGGGGAGCGGAGGTGGGGCCTGGGAATCCCAGGAGACCTGCCGCAGAGGCGGAAACACTCTGAGAATTTTGCCTCCTTCACATAGTACTTCAGGGGTGCGAGCTTGACACACTAGTTTTGTCACTCTTACACGGACAGTCTCTGCAGCTGATCAATACTGCATCTCAGGTAAGTTACTGACCTTCCTGTGCTTCCCAATAAATGGCAACAGTAAGAGAAGCTCTCTTTCAGTATTGGTGTGAAGATTGAACAGGATAAACCATGTAAAATGCTTAGAAAAGTGCCCGCCCTGTACATAAGTGCTGTGTAAATGTTAGCTATTATTATTCATCTTTATTATCCATCCAGTTACTTTAGCTAAAAATTAAGGAGTGGGCTTCCCTGGTGGCGCAGTGGTTGAGAGTCCGCCTGCCGATGCGGGGGACACGGGTTCGTGCCCCGGTCCGGGAAGATCCCACATGCCGCGGAGCGGCTGGGCCCGTGAACATGCCGCTGAGCCTGCGCGTCCGGAGCCTGCGCTCCGCAACGGGAGAGGCCACAACAGTGAGAGGCCCGCGTCCCGCAAAAAAAAATAAAATAAAATAAAATAAAAATTAAGGCGTTATTCATGCCCTTTCTCCCCTCCTCCCATTTCCATTCTTCAATATATATCTTAAATCCAGCCACTTTTTCTTCTAAATGTTCTCAAGTTTTGCCTTTTACACTGAAGTCTTTAGCCTGCTCAGGGATATAGTAAATTTCTCTTCATTTCCATGTGGACTACCAGCACCGTTTACTGAATAGCCTATCTTTTCCCTGTTGATCTACTTGGACAGTGCTGTCATACATCATGTTTCTACGTCTGTGAAGGTCTATTTCTGGCCTCTATTCCATTGGCCAGGCATTATCGAGTTTCCTTCCTCCTCATCCCTTATGTGTAACCCATCAGCAAGTCCATCCTATGTCCAAGACTCCTCTCAAGTCCACCTTCTCCACTTCCGCCATCATTTCTTAGCTGGACACTTGCGATGGGTCCCATCTGCTCCTCTCCCCCACTTTTACTCTGCAAGCCCCCCACCCCGGCCATTCTCCTTATTGCAACTCAAGAGACCCTATCCCTTTTTTAAAATGACAAAATATTGGATATTTGAAATATAAAACTATAAAGGACCACGTGCGGAGGTTATGAAGTGTGGTCATAAAACAACGCTGTGAGCCCACCAGGCTGCCTAGGAAACAGAACAGTGGCAAATCCTTTGATGTCCTGAGTGTCCTCAATGCTAGTGAGAATTCGTCCTTTTTTTAAAAAAAAATTTGTTCTTTTGAAATTATTCTCTTGCTTTCCTTTATAGTCTTACCACGTATGTATTCCTAAGCAATTTATTAATCAATATTGCTCGTTTGTAAGTTTTACAAAAATAGTGTCATGTTGTGAATTTCCCTCTGAGAATTGGTTTGTTTATTCACTATTACTGATTCTAAGATTCGTCTGTGTTGAGGTGTGTAGCTATTGGTTAGTCATTTTCACCACTGCTTAGTAATCCATTGTAAAATCCCTTATTTGTTTATGTATTTTACCGTTGATAGACATTTGGATTGTTGCTTTTTCTTTTCTCTCATTTCTTTTTTTTTTTTTTTTTTTTGCGGTACGCGGGCCTCTCACTATCGTGGCCTCTCCCGTTACGGAGCACAGGCTCCGGACGCGCAGGCCCAGCGGCCATGGCCCACGGGCCCAGCCACTCCGCGGCACGTGGGATCCTCCGGGACCGGGGCACGAACCCGTGTCCCCTGCACCGGCAGGCGGACTCCCAACCACTGCGCCACCAGGGAAGCCCCTCTCATTTCTTTTATGAAAAATATGTACAGGGGTTTCCTCTGGGTAGTGGCTTTCAACTTTTCCCCCTAATGCTCTCTGTAAGAAACGTATTTTATACTGTGACCCAGTACACACACAGACACATCTATTTATCCCAAATTTTCGTGATGCACCTTGGCATTTTCTACGCTACTTTATTTAATTTTTTTAAAAAGATATTGATCCACAAAATGACTTTATGACCAACCAATCCATAGTGTGGAACATTCTATAGTCTACTTTGGGTATGTACCCAGGAGTAGAATTGCTGGGTCCTCTGGTGTGAACATAATCAAATTTATCAGAAAAACCAAAGAGTTATAATATTTGACCCTTATAATATTGACAATTATAATAACTGACCTCTCCAAAATAGCTATAATAATTGACCCCTCACCAGCCCAGCATTAGAACTGAAATTTGCTTGGTGTGTGAGACTTCTTAGTTTTTGCCAATCCAGTGATTGTAAAATGATATCTCATATGGTTCATCTTTAGTAATGTGCCTGTCCATATCTTTTGCCATTTTACTCTTGGATTTTTTTCTTTGTCTTAGTAATTTGTTAGAGTTCTTTAAATGTTATGGATACTAATCTTTTATTGGTTATATTTACTGTAAGTATCATCTCTCAGTTTATATCTTACTTTTTTCCTCTATTAGCAAAAATGATGAACAGAAATTATTAATTTTAATTTAGTCAAAGTTATCACTAATTTCCTTTGTAGTTAGTGCTTTTTGGATCTTGTTTAAAGAATTCTTACTTCTTCTGGGGTCACAAAAAAATTCTCCAAAATTTTCTGCTACACAGAATTTTAAAAATGTAAATCTTTAACCACTAGGAATTTATGCAAATTCTCTTTCTTTTCATATGGATTACCAGCTGACCCAGCACCATTTACTAAGTAGCCCATTCTTTCCTCACTGATCTGCTAGGGTAAGGCTGTCTATATCAACTTTTTCTAAGTGTCCACTTTTGTGCTCTCATCAGTTCCTTTTGTCAATGGGTCTATTCCTGCCCGATATACTCTGTTGTAATTAAGGAGTGTCTTGAGTGTTCTTCACCCTTTGCTCTTCTATATCCCTTTAGACTCAGCTGGACAAGTTTTATGACAAATTATGTTGAGACTTTGGAATTGTACTGCCTCTAGAAACTTAAAAAAAAAATTTTATTGGTGTATAGTTGATTTACAATGTTGTGTTAGTTTCAGGTGTACAGCAAAGTGCATTAGTGGTACATATACATATATCCACTCTTTTTTAGATTCTTTTCCCATTAGAAATTATTTTGAGGAGAGTTGACATCTTTATGATATTGACTATCCCATCAGTAGCATCATATAGCTCTCCTTTTTAAAAAATTGAGATATGGGCTTCCCTGGTGGTGCAGTGGTTGAGAGTCCGCCTGCCGATGCAGGGGACACAGGTTCGTGCCCCGATCCGGGAAGATCCCACATGCCGCGGAGCGGCTGGGCCCGTGAGCCTTGGCCGCTGAGCCTGCGCGTTCGGAGCCTGTGCTCCGCAATGGGAGAGGCCACAACAGTGAGAGGCCCGCGTAATGCAAAACAAAATAATAATAAATAAATTTTTAAAAAATTGAGATATAATTGACATATATATAACATTGTATTAGTCTTAGGTGTACAGTATAACAATTCGATATATGTATATATTGTGAAATGATTACCACAATAAGTTTAGTTAACATCCATCACCACATATAGTTACAAAAATTCTTTTCTTGTGATGAGAGCTTTTTAAGATTTATTCTCTTAGTAACTTTCGAATATACAATGTTGACTGAAAAAAATGCACAACCTAAAAGTTACGAATTATGTTTTATTTGGCGAACTTTCTGAGGACTCAAGCCCAGAAAACAGCCTCTCAGATACCTCCGAGGGACTGCCAGGATATATAAGAGTTTTTGCAACAAAAACCAGGTAGTTGGAACATCAAAAGTTTACTGTTAATTAAAGAAAACTGGATATCTCAAGTTAATGGATTTAGCTCTTTTCTGTGTTTGGGAAGATGGGCTCATTGAAATCATTCCTTTGATATGCATCTTAACTAGGGCCAATATCCTTTTCTTTCCCATCCTGAGTCCCCTCAGGGTGCATAGTTGTGGGTGGCTACAGTGGCTGATGGCTTGATGGTTGCAATTCTTTTTTTACTGATGTGGCAGGCAACAATTTTCATTCACAACAATATAGTATTCTTAACTGTAGTCACCATGCTGTACATTACATTCCCAGGACTTATTTATCTTATAATTGGAAGTCTATACCTTTTGACCACCTTCACCCATTTTGCCCATCCCCACCCCCTACCTCTGGCAACCACCAATCTGTTCTCTACATCTATAAGTTTGTTTTTTTTAGATTCTACCTATAAGTAAGATCATTCAGTATCTGTCTTTCTGTGCCAGACTTATTTCACTAGCATAATGCCCTCAAGTCCCATCCATGTTGTCACAATTGCAGGGTTTCCTTCTTTTTTATGGCTGAATGATATTCCATTATATATGTATATCAATCACATTTTCTTTATCTGTTCATCCATCAGTGGACATCTAGGTTGTTTCCATGTCTTGGCTATTGTAAATAATGCTGCAATGAACATGGGGGTACAGATATCTTTTTTGAGATAGTGATTTCATTTTCTTTGGATAAACACCCAGGAGAGGAATTGCTGGATCATAGATAATTCTATTTTTAATTTTTTTGAGGAACCTCCTCCATACTGTTTTCCATAGTGGCTGCATCAATTTACATTCCAGCAACAATTCACAAGGTTTCCCTTTTCTCCACATCCTGGCCAGTACTTGTTATTTCATGTCTTTTTTTAAAAAATAAATTTATTTATTTTTGGCTGCATCAGGTCTTCGTTGTTGGGTCTTTGTTGCTGCACACAGGCTTTCTCTAGTTGTGGCGAGCAGGGTCTACTCTTCATTGCAGTGTGCGGGCTTCTCATTGTGGTGGCTTCTTTTTGATAGTAGCCTTTCTAACAGGCATGAGGTTTGATTTGCATTTCCCTGATGATTAGTGATGCTGACCACCTTTTCATGTACCTGTTGCCCGTCTGTATGTCTTCTTTGGAAAAATGTCTATTTCAATCCTCTGCCCATTTTTTAATCAGATTTTTTTTGTTGTTATTGAGTTGTATAAGTGCTTTTTATATTTTAGATATTAATCCCTTATCAGATATGATTTGCAAATATTTTCTCCCATTCCTTAGTTTGCCTTTTCATTTTGTTGATGGTTTCCTTTACTGTGCAGGAGCCTTTCAGTTTTATATTGTCCTACTTGTTTATTTTTCTTTTGTTGCCTTTGATTTTGATGGCAAATCCAAAAAAAATCATTGCCCAACTGATGTCAAAGGAGCTTACTGCCTATGTTTTCTTCTAGGAGTTTGATAGTTTCAGGTCTTACATTCAAGTCTTTAATCCATTTTGAGTTGATTTTTGTGTATGGCATAAGATAGTGGTCCAGTTTCTTTCTTTTGCATGTGGTTGACCAGTTGTCCCAACACTATTTGTTGAAGAGACTATTCTTTCACCATTGTATAGTCTTGGCTCCTTTTTCATAAATTAATTAATATATGCGTGGGCTTATTTCTGGGCTCTCTCTGCTGAGACAGAGCTCTTCATTTCTTTTTTTTAAAATTAATTAATTAGTTAATTAATTAATTTAGTTTTGGCTGCGTTGGGTCTTTGTTGCTGTGTGCAGGCTTTCTCTAGTTGTGGTGAGCGGGGGCTACTCTTCTTTGCGGTGTGCAGGCGTCTCATTCGGTGGTTTCTCTTTGTTGCAGAGCATGGGCTCTAGGCGCGTGGGCTTCAGTAGTCATAGCACTCAGGCTCAGTAGTTGTGGCTCGTGGGCTCCAGAGCGCAGCTCAGTAGTTGTGGCACATGGGCCCAGTTGCTCCATGGCAATGTGGGGTCCTCCTGGACCAGGGATCGTACCCGTGTCCCCTGCATTGGCAGGCAGATTCTTATCCACTGCGCCACCAGGGAAGTCCTTAGCTCTTCATTTCCTTAGACCTTCATTAGTGTCCTTCAATAATGATTTGTCTTTTCTCCATACTGTAGGTTTAAGAAAGGGCTTTTAAAAATGTAAATTAGATCTCCTCTCTTCTCTGGTTATAACTTGATAATGGTGTTCAATTACCCTTATAAGAAAGCCCAAATTCCTTACCTAGATATGCACAACCTGGCCCTGACTACCTCTCTAACTTTATCTTATAAAACTAGTACCCTCACCCAGAACTGGCCAGTCTCTTGGGCTTCTGGTCAATTCCTCTGGCTTATTACCTTAGGGAAGTTGCAGTCACCTGTCAGTGTTTACCCTCTGCTAGGATGGCTTCCCACCTCCCCACACCCAACCCTCTGCCTGGTTAACATTCAGCTCAAATCTCTCTATTGCAAAGAGACCTTTTTGAACATCCTACTCAGAATCATCCAATTATGCCCTTTCACAGCCAGAGAGAGCAACCTGTTATTTTCCCTTCCAACTCTTCAACACCTTTGTCAGTTGCTTGGTTCATTTGTGCGTGTTTGTCTAATGTCTGGTTCCCCTAAAAGCCTGCAACCTCCCTGAGGGACCTTGGCTCTTTGGTTCACCAAGGCACCTGGTGCATTGTTTAGCATGTAATAGATACTCAGTAAATGTTTGCTAAAGGAAGAAAGGGAAGAAGAGAGGAAGAGAGGAAGGGACTCCCATAGACAGGGAAGAAGCAAAGCCAAATAAGAGACATTAGGGGTAAAAATGCTCTGGATTTTAAAAACGTAGTAATAGACCTTGGTAGTTATAGCTTTTTAAAATTATGTCGTTAATGTAATGTAGAATGCATTCTAGTGGTCAAAGATTTAAATGATACAGAAATGTAAGGAATATAAGTTTAAGTTTCTTTTTACCATCCCCTCTTCAAACTCACTCCTCGTCTCAAAGGTAACCATTATTGGCAACTATAATTTATTGCTAGTTTGGTAAATATCTTTTCTTTTTTAATTAATTTGTATTGGCATATAGTTGATTTACAATGTTGTGTTAGTTTCTGCTGTACACCAAAGTGAATCAGTTATACACATACATATATCTACTTTTTTTTAGAGTCTTTTCTTTTTAGATTTTTTTAGATTCCTTTTTAAGTTTTTTCCCATATAGGTCATTACAGAGTATTGAATAGAGTTCCCTGTGCTATACAGTAGGTTCTTATTAGTTATCTTATAGTAATCTTTTCTTTTCTTTTTTTTTTTTTTTTTTTTTGGTTGAGTCAGGTCTTAGTTGCAGCACATGGGGTCTTCATTGAGGTGTGCGGGATCTTTTTTTTGTGGCGTGGGCTTTTTGTTATAGCACGCAGGCGTCTCTCTAGTTGTGGTGGGCTTCTCTCTAGTTGTGGTGTGGGGGTTTTCTCTCTCTATTTGTGGCGCGTGGGCTCCAGGGCACGTGGGCTCTGTAGTTTGCTGCATGCGGACTCTCTTACTGAGGCATGCAAGCACAGTCGTTGTGGCACGTGGGCTTAGTTGCCCTGTGGCATGTGGGATCTCAGTTCCCCCACCAGGTATCAAACCCGTGTCCCCTGCATTAGAAGGTGTATTCTTTACCACTTGGACCACCAGGGAACACCCTATAGTAATCTTTTCTATCTACTTATATATTTTTGTATATATACTAAATACATCTATATACATATAGAATTATTTTTCTTTTTTAAAATCATGAATAGAATCATATCTTACTAGTTGCTATATGAAATGATTTCTTCATTTAATAATGTGACAAGGAGATCTTTCCATTTCAGTTCAGGTAGATAGTTAACCAGTTTCTAGAGATACAGAATGAATGGGATATGTATATATAGAGAGATTTATTTTAAGGAATTGGCCCATGTGATTATGGAGACTGTGAGCTTCAAAATCTGTGTAGGCCGTCGCGCTGGAACCCAGGGAAGGGCCAACGTTGCAGTTAAAGTCTAAAGGTCATCTGCTGGTAGAATTCCCTCTTGCTCAGAGGAGGTCAATCTTTTGTTCTATTCAGGCTTTCCACTGATTGGATGAGGCCCACCCACATTATCATGACAATCTGTTTTACTCAAAGTCTATGCATTTAAATGTAAATCAGATTTCCCTGGTGGCACAGTGGTTAAGAATCCACCTGCCAATGCAGGGGACATGGGTTCAAGCCCTGGACCAGGAAGATCCGACATGCCACAGAGCAACTAAGCCCATGCGCCACAAGTACTGAAGCCCACGTGCTTAGAGCCCATGCTCTGCAACAAGAGAACCCACCACAATGAGAAGCCCATGCACTGAAATGAAAAGTAACCCCTGCTCGCTGCAACTAGAGAAAGCCTCTGTGCAGCAATGAAGACCCAACACAGCCAAAATAAATAAATAAATAAAATAAATAAATTTAAAAAAATATATAAATCTCATCCAAAAACTTTTAACAGAAAAATCCAGAATAATGTTTAGCCAAATATCTGGGCATCTTGGCATTTTAAGTTGATACAAAATTAATGATCACATTCATGAACATAGATCTTTGCATATATATACAAATTTTATATGAACTATATTTCTAAGCAATGGAATTGCTGTTTCAAGGGATATGAACCATTTAAATGTTGATAGATAGATACGGTCGCATTATGTTCCTGAGAGGGTACAGATTAAGAGACACAGACTCTCTTCATAAGTATAAGAGAGTGAGGTTACCAAGGCACAAGGGCAAATAACTTTGAGTATATGTTCCTCCAAATCTCTGCTTTTTTTCTGCTTCAGTGCCTTTGCAAGTGCTACTTAGCAGTTTGGAATTCACTTCTCCCTGGAAGACTGTTTTTTTTTTAAAGCTACTTTTCTTTTTTAAAAAAAAAACAAAAACATTTATTTATTTATTTGGTTGCACTGGGTCTTAGTTGCAGCAGGCAGGCTCCTTAGTTGTGGCTTGTGGTCTCCTTGGTTGTGGCATGTGAACTCTTAGTTGTAGCATGCATGTGGGATCTAGTTCCCTGACCAGGGATCAAACCCAGGCCCCTTGCATTGGGAGCTTGAAGTCTTATCCACTGTGCCACCAGGGAAGTCCCCTGTGCTGTTGTTTTTAAACAAACACAACAAACAAAAAATAGAATAGACAATATTGGAATCTATCACATGTAATAAGGATGAGAGCAGAGATCATCTGTATCCATATCAGTCTTGAATATCAGGATTGAGAACTGAGGCCACATGGCTTAATTATTTGTTCCAGGGAAATCTTGTCTCGGGAGATAGGGCTGGAAACCAAAAAGTGACTTTACTGTTTGCTTTAAGAAATTCCTCTAAACCCAGAGAATTTTTTCATACAGGCAAACAGCTCATTTACCAATGGTTAACATGGCTTTCTTCAAAATCCTTGCCTTGTGTGGTTACCAAGTTTAAAGTCTTGAATTTTGTCCAGTCCTAACCAGTTGAAAGTCTCACCTTGAACGACTTGAGGTCTTATCCCAAAACCCTATACATGTCCTCTCCTGACCTCCCCTTTCTGAGGCACCATTAAGACTGTGAAGGTGGTGGTCACCCCTCTCTGCAGCAGGTCTAATGCATTCAGTTGTGCTTGGTCAGTGGTTTTCTGGTGGTTTTCTCAGGAGCTGATGTTCTACCAGGATCCAACTGAGACCCCCGTCCCAATAATTTTAGATTCTCAACCAGGTAAGGCCTCTGGAGCCTCCGGCTAAGGAGTTATTGCAACCTTGACAGTGTGTCTCACAATGGAGCTGATTTCTTCTTGTTGAGTTCCTAAATGTTGAGTTTACTTTGTCTCAGGAATGGGGAAACTGTTTTAGGAATCTCTGACAATCTGATCAGATTTGAAACCTTTTCTCCTTGGCAGAAACCTTCCTTGTTACTAACAATGTTACTGTGTTATTACTATCTGTTCTCATCACTTTTTCACTGTGAGTCTATAAGAGGAAGTTCAAAAGAAAGAGGATGGATATGCGTCTGATTAGTCTGCTCTTACGCTGGCCTGCAGGGCTGATCAAGGCTCCAGCTGATTCAGTTCCTGGTGAGAGCTCTCTGCCTGGATTGCAGACAGCTGCCTTCTCACTGTGTCCTCACATGGCAATTCTTGTGTGTGTGTGTTTGTACAGGGTGGTGATGGGGGAAAGAGGGAGAGTGGGTGGGTGGGCGTAGGAGAGAGAGAGAAGTGGGGTGGGGAGCTCTCTGATATCTCTTCTCATAAGGACACTAATCCTATAGGAACAGGGCCCCACCCTTATGACCTCATTTAGCCTCAATTACCTCCTTAAAGGACCTTTCTCCAAATATAGACACAATGGGGGTCAGGGCTTCAACATATGAATTTGGGAGGGACATGAACATTCAGGCTAACACACAGCAAAATATTATTCAGCCTTAAAAAGGAAGGAAATTCTGACACATGCTACAACATGGATGAACCTTGAGGACATTATGCTAAGTCAAATAAGCCAGTCACAAAAGGACAAACACTGTATGATTCCACTTATATGAAGTACCTAGAGGTGTCAAAATCATAGACACAGAAAGTGGAAAGTTATGGAGATGGATGGTAGTGATGGTTGCATGACAATATGAATATACATTTTTTTCTCTTTTTTGTTTGTTTTTTAAATTATTTTTTCTTCATTATTATTTTTTATTTTTTAATGTACTTTTAGTACCACTGAACTGTATAATTAAAAATGAATAAGGTGGTAAATTTTATGTTATGGGTATTTTACCAGAAAATTAAAATTTAAAAGCACTCAATGAAAGCATGTAGATTCCCTTGTATTCAGAGTGCTGAAGGAATAAAAGGTTAAAATTGTAAAAAGAAAAGAGATCTTAAGATGAATTTAGAATAGTTCTAGAAAGATATAGTCCAGAGCTTCACAATGTATATCAATTGCTTCATTCATTAGTCAGAAGCTGGGCAGCAAAAAATTAGATAGAAAAGTTATAGTGGGAAGACCCTTAGGGTGACCTAAGAGACTCTGAATTGCATAGGTATTCGGAGGGGTTTTGTAAAGCTGCAAATGTTTGACAAGGTGTTCTGGAGACTATTTCCTGTGAAAATAGATTGACTTCACATCCTGACACACAAGCAAGAAAGGCAAAACTGAGCAGAAGCAAGAAGAACTACAGTCCTGCATCCTGTGGAACAAAAACCACATTCGCAGAAAGAGAGACAAGATGAAAAGGCAGAGGGCTATGTACCAGATGAAGGAACAAGATAAAATCCCAGGAAAACAACTAAATGAAGTAGAGATAGGCAACCTTCCACAAAAAGAATTCAGAATAATGATAGTGAAGATGACCCAGGACCTCGGAAAAAGAATGGAGGCAAAAATCGAGAAGATGCAAGAAATGCTTAATAAAGACCTAGAAGAATTAAAGAACAAACAAACAGAGATGAACAATACAATAACTGGAATGAAAACTACAATAGAAGGAATCAATAGCAGAATAACTGAGGCAGAAGAACGGATAAGTGACCTGGAAGACAGAATGGTGGAATTCACTGCTGCAGAAGAGAATAAAGAAAAAAGAATGAAAAGAAATGAAGACAGCCTAAGAGACCTCTGTGACATTAAACGTAGCTACATTTGCATTATAGGGGTCCCAGAAGGAGAAGAGAGAGAGAAAGGACCAGAGAAAATATTTGAAGAAATTATAGTAGAAAACTTCCCTAACGTTGGAAAGGAAATAGCCACCCAAGTCCAGGAAGCACAGACAGTCCCATACAGGATAAACCCAAGGAGAAACATGCAGAGACACATAGTAATCAAATTGGCAAAAATTAAAGACAAAGAAAAATTATTGAAAGCAGCAAGGGAAAATGACAAATAACATACAAGGGAACTCCCATAAGGTTAACAGCTGATTTCTCAGCAGAAACTCTACAAACCAGAAGGGAGTGGCATGATATATCTAAACTGATGAAAGGGAAGAACGTACAACCAAGATTACTCTACCCAGCAAGGATCTCATTCAGATTCGTTGGAGAAATCAAAAGCTTTACAGACAAGCAAAAGCTAAGAGAATTCAGCACCACCAAACCAGCTCTACAACAAATGCTAAAGGAACTTCTCTAAGTGGGAAACACAAGAGAAGAAAAGGACCTACAAAAACAAACCCAAAACAATTCAGAAAATGTTCATAGGAACATACATATCGATAATTACCTTAAACATGAATGGATTAAATGCTCCAACCAAAAGACACAGGCTTGCTGAATGGATACAAAAACAAGACTCATATATATGCTGTCTACAAGAGACCCACTTCAGACCTAGGGACACATACAGACTGAAAGTGAGGGGATGGAAAAAGATATTCCATGCAAATGGAAATCAAAAGAAAGCTGGAGTAACAGTACTCTTATCAGATAAGACAGACTTTAAAATAAAGAATGTTACAAGAGACAAGGAAGGACACTACATAATGATCAAGGTATCAATCCAAGAAGAAGATATAACAATTATAAATATATATGCACCCAACATAGGAGCAACTCAATACATAAGGCAACTGCTAACAGCTATAAAAGAGGAAATAGACAGTAACACAATAATAGTGGGGGACATTAACACCTCACTTACACCAATGGACAGATCATCCAAAATGAAAATAAATAAGGAAACAGAAGCTTTAAATGACACAGTAAACCAGATAGATTTAATTGATATTTATAGGACATTCCATCCAAAAACAGCAGATTAGGGCTTCCCTAGTGGTGCAGTGGTTAAGAATCCGCCTGCCAATGCCGGAGACATGGGTTCAAGCCCTGGTCCGGGAAGATCCCATATGCCACAGAACAAGTAAGCCCATGTACCACAACTACTGAGCCTGCACTCTAGAGCCCACGAGCCACAACTACTGAAGCCTGCATGCCACAACTACTGAAGCCTGTGCGCCTAGAGCCCATGCTCTGCAACAAGAAAAGCCACCACAATGAGAAGCCTGCATACTACAACAAAGAGTAGCCCCTGCTCATCGCAACCAGAGAAAAGCCTGCGTGCAGCAACACAGACCCAAAAAGCAGCCAACAAACAAACAAACAAAACAAAAAAAAGAAAACAGCAGATTACACTTTCTTCTCAAGTGCGCATGGAACATTCTCCAGGATAGATCACATCTTGGGTCACAAATCAAGCCTCAGTAAATTTAAGAAAATTGAAATCATATCAAGCATCTTTTCTGACCACAACACTATGAGATTAGAAATGAATTACAAGGAAAAAAAAGAAAAAACACAAACACATGGAGGCTAAACAATACGTTACTAAATAACCAAGAGATCACTGAAGAAATCAAAGAGGAAATGAAAAAATACCTAGAGACAAATGATGATGATCCAAAACCTATGGGATGCAACAAAAACAGTTCTAAGAGGGAAGTTTATAGCTATACAAGCCTACATCAAGAGACAAGAAAAATCTCAAGTAAACAATCCAACCTTACATCTGAAGGAACTAGAGGAAGAAGAACAAAAAAACCCAAAGTTAGCAGAAGGAAAGAAATCATAAAGATCAGAGCAGAAATAAATGAAATAAGGCAAAGAAAACAATAGCAAAGATCAATAAAACTAAAAGCTGGTTCTTTGAGAAGATAAACAAAATTGATAAACCATTAGCCAGACTCACCAAGAAAAAGAGGGAGAGGACTCAAATCAATAAAATTAGAAATGAAAAAGGAGAAGATACAACAGACACCAAAGAAATACAAAGCATCCTAAGAGACTACTACAAGCAACTCTATGCCAATAAAATGGACAACCTGGAAGAAATGGACAAATTCTTAGAAAGGTATAACCTTCCAAGACTGAACCAGGAAGAAATAGGAAATATGAACAGATCAATCACAAGTAATGAAATGGAAACTGTGATTAAAAATCTTCCAACAAACAAAAGTCCAGGACCAGATGGCTTCACAGGTGAATTCTATCAAACATTTAGAGAAGAGCTAACACCTATCCTTCTCAAACGCTTCCCTAAAATTGCAGAGGAAGGAACACACCAAAACTCATTCTATGAGTCCACCATCACCCTGATACCAAAACCAGACAAAGATACTACAAAAAAAGAAAATTACAGACCAATATCACTGATGAATATAGATGCAAAAATCCTCAACAAAATACTAGCAAACAGAATCCGACAACACATTAAAAGGATCATACACCATGATCAAGTGGGATTTATCCCAGGGATGCAAGGATTCTTCAATATATGCAAATCAATCAGTGTGATACACCATATTAACAAATTGAAGAATAAAAACCATATGATCATCTCAATAGATGAAGAAAAAGCTTTTGACAAAATTCAACACTCATTTATGATAAAAATTCTCCAGGAAGTGGGCACAGAAGGAACCTACCTCAACATAATAAAGGCCATATATGACAAACCCACAGCAAACATCATTCTCAATGGTGAAAAACTGAAAGCATTTCCTCTAAGATCAGGAACGAGACAAGGATGTCCACTCTCACCAGTATTATTCAACATAGTTTTGGAAGTCCTAGCCATGGCAATCAGAGAAGAAAAAGAAATAAAAGGAATACAAATTGGAAAAGAAGAAGTAAAACTGTCACTGTTTGCAGATGACATGATACTATGCATAGAGAATCCTAAAGATGCCACCAGAAAACTACTAGAGCTAATTAATGAATTTGGTAAAGTTGCAGTATACTAAACTAATGCACAGAAATCTCTTGCATTCCTATACACTAATGATGAAAAATCTGAAAGAAAAATTAAGGAAACACTCGCATTTACCATTGCAACAAAAAGAATAAAATACCTAGGAATAAACCTACCTAGGGAGAGAAAAGACCTGTATGCAGAAAACAATAAGACACTGATGAAGGAAATTAAACATGATAGCAACAGATGGCGAGATATACCATGTTCTTGGATTGGAAGAATCAATATTGTGAAAATGACTATACTACCCAAAGCAATCTACAGATTCAATGCAATCCCTATCAAATTACCAATGGCAGTTTTTACTGAACTAGAACAAATCATCTTAAAATTTGTATGGAGGCACAAAAGACCCCGAATAGCCAAAGCAGTCTTGAGGGAAAAAAACGGAGCTGGAGAAATCAGACTCCCTGACTTCAGACTATACTACAAAGCTACAGTAATCAAGACAATATGGTACTGGCACAAAAACAGAAATATAGATCAATGGAACAAGATAGAAAGCCCAGAGATAAACCCACGCACCTATAGTCAGCTAATCTATGATAAAGGAAGCAAGGATATACAATGGAGAAAAGACAGTCTCTTCAATAAGTGGTGCTGGGAAAACTGGACAGCTACATGTAAAAGAATGAAATTAGAACACTCCTCAACACCATACACAAAAATAAACTCAAAATGAATTCGAGACCTAAATGTAAGACCTGACACTATAAAACTCTTAGAGGAAAACATAGGAAGAACACTCTTTGACATAAATCACAGCAAGATCTTTTTTGATCCACCTCCTAGAGTAATGGAAATAAAAACAAAAATAAACAAATGGGACCTAATGAAACTTCAAAGCTTTTGCACAGCAAAGGAAACCATAAAGAAGATGAAAAGACAACCCTCAGAATGGGAGAAAATATTTGCAAACGAATCAACAGACAAAGGATTAATCTCCAAAATATATAAACATTTCATGCAGCTCAATATTAAAGAAACAAACAACCCAATCCAAAAATGGGCAGAAAACTTAAATAGACCTTTCTCCAAAGAAGACATACAGATGGCCAAGAAGCGCATGAAAAGCTTCTCCACATCACTAATTATTAGAGAAATGCAAATCAAAACTACAATGAGGTACCAGCTCACACCAGTTAGAATGGGCGTCATCAGAAAATCTACAAACAACAAATGCTGGAGAGGGTGTGGAGAAAAGGGAACCCTCTTGCACTGTTGTTGGGAATGTAAATTGATACAGCCACTATGGAGAACAGTATGGAGGTTCCTTAAAAAACTAAAAATAAAATTACCATATGATCCAGCAATCCCACTATTGGGCATATACCCAGAGAAAACCATAATTCAAAATGACACATGCACCCCAATGTTCATTGCAGCACTATTTACAATATCCAGGTCATGGAAGCAACCTAAATGCCCATCGACAGACAAATGGATATGTGGTACATATATACAACGGAATATTACTCAGCCATAAAAAGGAACGAAATTGAGTCATTTGTTGAGATGTGGATGGATCTAGAGACTGTCATACAGAGTGAAGTAAGTCAGAAAGAGAAAAACAAATATCGTATATTAACACATATATGTGGAACCTAGAAAAATGGTACAGATGAACCAGTTTGCAGGGCAGAAATTGAGACACAGATGTAGAGAACAAACGTATGGACACCAAGGTGGGAAAGCAGCGGGGGGGTGGGGCTTGGGGTGTGATGAATTTGGCGATTGGGATTGACATGTATACACTGATGTGTATAAAATTGTTGACTAATAAGAACCTGCTGTATAAAAAAATAAATAAAATAAAATTCAAAAGTTTAAAAAAAAAAGGGCAAAACCATTGAAGATATGAGGGATAGACTCTTTGCCACCTTTTCTGTTTTTTATAAAATTGATTTTTATATTGTAATAAAATATACATAAAATTTACTATTTTGACCATTTTTAGGTGTATAATTCTGGCACATTTAAGGATATTCTCACTGTTGTGCAAACATCGCGGCCATCCATCTCCAAAACCCTTTTCATCTTGCCAAACTGAAACTCAGTACCTATAAAATAGTAACTCCACATTCCTCTAGCTCCTGGCAACCACCATTCTACTTTCTTCATTTTTTTTAATAGTTTAGATTTATTTTTTAATTATTTATTTTTTTGGTTGCATTGGGTCTTTAGCTGCAGCAGGCGGGCTCACTAGTTGTGGCTCATGGGCTCCTTTGTTGCAGCTCGAGGGCTCCTTAGTTGCAGCACATGGGCCCCTTAGTTGTGGGATGCAAACTCTTAGTTGTGGCATGCGAACTCTTAGTTGCGGCATGCATGTGGGATCTAGTTCCTTGAGCAGGGATTGAACCTGGGACCCCTGCATTGGGAGCACGGAGTCTTAACCACTGCGCCACCAGGGAAATCCCCATTCTACTTTCTATCTCTATGATTTTGACCACTCTAGGTACCTCATGTAAGTGGAATCATAAAGTATTGGTCCTTTTGTGACTGAATCATTTTACTCAGCATAATGAACTCAAGGTTCATCCATGTTGTAGCATATATCAGAATTTCCTTCCTTTTTAAGAGTGAATAATATTCCACTGTATGTATATACTCCATTTTGTTGATCCATTCATCACCCTTTGACAATTGGACAACCATCTGAGGAGCCTCAGATTCCTCTAAAGACAAACAATAAGGCAAGAAACATAGCTACTCTGTGACCATCAGATCAAGTGACATGCAGAAAAGGTAGCTTCTACACAAAATTTGGGTCAAAACCTCAACTTGCCTTCCTTATTTTGATCTTTAAATCATCGTTGGCTTATTGTAGTCATTCTGTTTTTCATTCTCTGCCCATATACTGTAATGTAAAGATGGAAAGAATTGCTTTTATGTTAACCTTTTTTTCTAGGTTTATGAGTTTTGTTGGTTATTTCTGGATATAATATTAATAGCTGGTTACAAATAGCTCACTCAAGGGAGACTAGATTCAACCTTGAGACTCAAGGTTGGCACTATATAGTACAAGGAAAGTTACATTTAGGTGTCTGTGCCAAAAGGAAAGTATAACTCCAGTGCCCAGGCAATCCACGCAGTCTGCCTTATCCCTCTTCTTTCTTGAGCTTAGAAGAAAGAACTCCTTATTTCCCACATAACCCAAGTATGGGGGATTTAAGATGGTCACAAATTCTTTCACCTTCCTTATATCAGGAGGTGGGTCTGTGTCCCATTCTCTTGAGTCTGGGTGCTCTTTGCTATTGCTTTGACCTGTAGAATACAGCAAAAATGAATTTGTGCTCAGTAAGAGAAGGCTGTAAACCAATAAATTACTTTAGGGATTTCATCCAAGCCTATTTATCTGGATGGTTTCCTGGATGGGCTCTCCCATCAGGACCTCCATCAGGATTGGTCATTGGGAAAACAGCTTGCATATCAAACAGCAGCCTTACTTATTGAAACTTGCTTTAAGACCCTTGCCTTGCTGTGTTCACCAATCCTAAAATACTATGTTGTGACTGTTGCCCAATCCCAATTGACTCCTCTCTTGAAAGACCTGCTTAGAACCACCTGAGTCCAGACCCCAACCCTATAAATTTATTTTCCTCACCTTCCCCCACTCAGATTGTCAAGGTGGTGTTCTCCATTACTGCAGCAAGTCTAACAAAGTTAGCTTTGTTTGATAGCAGGTTTCCTGGTCATCTTTTTTTTTTTTTTTTTTTTTTTGCGGTACGCGGGCCTCTCACTGTTGTGGCCTCTCCCGTTGCGGAGCACAGGCTCCGGACGCGCAGGCCCAGCGGCCATGGCTCATGGGACCAGCCACTCCGCGGCACGCGGGATCCTCAGGGTCCGGGGCACGAACCCGCGTCCCCTGCATCGGCAGGCGGACTCTCAACCACTGCGCCACCAGGGAAGACCCCCTGGTCATCTTTTGAGATGCTGCCAGTCTAACAAGATAAGTATTGTTTCGTGAAACGAGTTTCAGTTTCATATATGTGCATGTGTATGTGTCTGTGTTTACTGGAAAGTGATGTAAAATATATTGCAACTGTGGGTGGTGGTAAAAATGTTCGAAAGCCATTGGTTTATTGTCTTCCTCTACTAGAATAAATTTTGTCTTCTCTGCCTTATCCCCATCGTTTTGAAGAGTTCCTGGCACACAAAAACTTGTTGAATGGAAGAATGAATGAAAGAACAGCTGTCTGATTGAAAAAAAATGAAAGACAAAGGAAACAAAAGAGAGGGAGGGAAGAAAAAAAGGGAAAGGAAAAGTCACAAGAAGTGGAAAGGAATAGAGAGCAAAGCGGTGCGCGGCTTGCTCCTCCCCGCCGGCAGGGGCGCTGTTGGCAGCTTTGCTGCCCAGGCGGGCTCGGTGTGCGGGGCTGCCGGGGGCGGGACCGCTGGCGCGCAGGGCAAGGTGGGAGTGGAGAAGCTGGCGGGAAGGGGTTCGCAGAGGCTGCCTAAGGAAGCCATGGAGGTGTGCTGCGGCCAGGTAAGTGGCTCCCCGAGGGCAGGTGGGCCTGGCCTGGCCTCACGCAGCCCAGCCCCCACGCCCTCAATGACCTTGAGGATGGCAGCTTAGGGAGGCCCAGGCGGGGCCAACGCCTCACATCCTCGGTTTTTCGCTTCTTGGGGGCCTCAGTTTCCCCAGCTGGGAAGTGGGCAGATGGGCTGGACGCTTTGCCTCGGAGCGAACTCGGGAATCTCCAGCAGCCACTCAAGGCCCCTCCTGCGTCCTTTTACAGCCTCCCGGCAGGTCCCCTTGCCTTCCCGCCTTGTCGAGTCCTCACCAGATGCAGGTCGGTGCTGTCTCGATCAGCCTCTCCTCGGCCCGCTGTCCCTTTCCCTCCTTGGGAGAACTCTTGCTAATGTGCTGTGGCTGGCTCCATTAATTCCTTCCTCCCACGTTTATTGAGGCAGCAAATTTGGCGGTTACACCAGGCTTCTGGAGTCAGGAGAGATATGAGTGTGGGTGGATCACTTGAGCCGTGTGACCCTGGCTAAGTTCTTTTACCTCCCTGTGCCTCCGTTTTCTCACCCCTAAAATGGGATAATGACAGAACTTATCTTGTAGGATCTTTTGATATTTAAAGACGTTAATATGGATAAAGGTTTCGAGCAGAGATATCCTCCTGTTGCACCATTAGCTTCGTGCCTCCGCTTCCTTGCTCATTACCGCGCGGTTGTGATTTTCTTTCGGTGATTAATTAGTTTTGACTGCTTAACGTTTGTTAATGAATTTTTCCCCGGAAGGCAGACAGAGCTCTTATCTTTGTTCACCCTGTAACCCTCACATCTAGGTCGGTATCTTAGTGGCATCTGAAGCCAGCGTTGGGTAGGCTGGGGGTACAGGGGCGATCAAGACAGTTCTGCCCTCGGCCTGAAAGAGGCATTTGAGCAAGTATAGCAGGGTTGGGTCTTGTTTGCGAGCTCAGTGCCTGGGGAAAATCAGTTAAGGTCAATATTACCCTTGAAGGAACTGGATCTTGAAAGCCCCAAACTGAGATTTACTTTTTTGGGTCATCTTTGTATTTCAGCTTTGTCCCAGTCCCAGGACAGTAGAGGCCAAGACTGTTTTGCAAGGTAAATGTGTCCTGCTGTGACTCTTTTGTGATGGAGGAATGAGAGCAAACAAGAGGCCACCTGCAATTAAGTGTTGGCTTTCAAATGCTGCCCTCAGTTAGTGTTGAGAATGCACTGGAATCCCCAGCACTTGCTTTTGGGTGGGCTACCACTACCTTCTAGGGTGAGGTGTCATTTTGCCTGGCTGGTCAAGTGATCCTGTCCCCAAGCTCATGGAGGAAAAACTAATTTCCCCCTTGCACACTTAGGTTGACAGCTCAAGTATTTTTCATTATACTTCTAAAGAGTTGCAGAGGATATTACTACCATTCTCTACTGTGTTTATCATATCCATGTTTTAACTATATTTTGAGCAAAATCCAGGAGTTGCCGATTTAGCCTACTAGTTTATGGAAATTGTCCGGCAAAACATCTGATTGGCCAAATTGGGCCTCACTTTCCAAACCAGAGGTCTGATTTCATTTTTAAAATACAGCTTATTGAGGTTTAATTTACACACCATAGAATTCACTCATTTTAAATTTAATGATTTTTTTGGGGACTTCCCTGGTGGTGCAGTGGTTAAGAATCCGCCTGCCAATGCAGGGGACACGGGTTTGAGCCCTGGTCCAGGAAGATCCCACATGCCACGGAGCAACTGAGCCCGTGTGCCACAACTACTGAGCCTGCCCTCTAGAGCCCACGAGCCACAGCTACTGAGCCCGTGCACCCTAGAGTCGGCGCTCCGCAACAAAAGAAGCCGCCGCAGTGAGAAACCCGTGCACTGCAATGAAGAGTAGCCCCCGCTTGCTGCAACTAGAGAAAGCCCATGCGCAGTAACGAAGACGCTCTGCAGCCATAAATAAACTAATTAATTAATTATTTTTAGTAAATCTCCATAAGCCATTACTACAGTCAATTTTAGAACATTTCTGTGACACCAAAAAGATTACCCTGCGCCCATTTTCAGTCACTCCTCTTTCTACCCCAGGCAACCAATGATCTGGTTTCCATTTCTGTGAATTCACATTTTCTGGGTATTTCATGTAAATGGAATCATCATATAATATGTAGTCTTTTGTGACTGGTCTTCACTTTAGCATAAAGTTTTTGAGGTTCATTTGTGTAGTAGCATATATCAGTACTTCCTTTTTATTGCTGAATAGTATTTCACTGTATGGATATACCACATTTTTTTCTTCTTATCCGTTTACCAGTTGATGGACATTTGAATTGTTTCCATTTTGGCTTTTGTGAATAACTCTTATATGAACATACACATACGAGTCTTCATGTGGACATATGTTTCCTTTCTCTTGGGTAGATGGGTTGAATTGCTGGGTCGTACGGTAAATTTATGTTTAACTTTTTAAGAACCTCTCAAACAGCTTTCCAAAGAGGCTGTACCATTTTACATCCCCACCAGCATTATATGAGGGTTTTGGTTTCTTCACATCTTCACCAACACTTCTCCTTTGGATTATATCCATCCTAGTAGGTGTGAAATTTTTTTTGTTTTGTTTTGTTTTTGTTTATATCATGACACATTTTTATTGGTTGAAAATGCATTACACACAAACCAGCACAATATGTTTCAAGCTCCATGAGGGCAGAGACTGTTGTCTATTTTTTCACCGCTGTATACCTGACATACAGTAAGCACTCAACATTTGATGAACAGGTGCACTTCACAAGTATATGAACACATTCAAGAGGAAAGGACTATGTACAGTGAGAGAGGATTTTGTTTTCTATGACGGCCTTATGCCAGCAGCTACCTTTTGCCTCTGGGGTGGAATAGAAGCCCAGGCTCATGTGAGAAGGATGCTGGCCATTTGGGCTCTATTCGCAGGGTTTGTCCCACCCAGCAGTCGCTTGGCTGCCAGCCTTTGGCCCGTCCCAGGTCCCGTTTGCTCATCTCTTGGCTTACCACCTTCCTGCTTTATCACTAAGGCTTTAGTCTGTTTGTTCCTGTAGAAACAGACCCTGCAAAGAATCTGATGTGTACATCACCTCACTTATCCTCACAACACTGCCTGGACCAGTGATTCTCAACTGGGGACAATTTTGCCCCCCAGGAGACATTTGGCAATGCCTGGAGACACTTTTGATTGCCATGACTTGGTGGGGTTGGTGCTTCTGGTGTCTAGAGTGTACAGGTCAAGGATGCTTCTAAACATCCTACAATGCACAGGACGCCCCTACAGCAGAGAATGATAGGGTCCAAAATATCGGTAGTGTTGAGGACCTCTGCCCTATAGGTCAGGGGCTCTACTAGCTCCATTTTTACAGGAGAGGAGACAGGTGTGGAGAGGTTGGGTAAGTTGTCCCATGGTCCTGTAGCTGGTGAGCAGTGAGCTAGGATGTAAACCAAGTGAGGCTGGCCTTAGAGCCCTAGCTCATACCCCACTGTACATGACTGCTTCTCAGAAATGGAAAACCCAGACGGAGATAGAACAGCTTTTTACTCCTTCACTCAGTTATGCTACAACCAAGAGACCAGCCGTCCCACTTGGCCTAGTGCTGAGCAGGTTCACAGGATGTGAGACTTGGTGCTCGAGCTGGGATGGATGGTCATCCTAGTACAACCCAGACTCTGTAAGGATCTGAGCTTGAGACCTGGCCACCGTAATTAATCTGTTGAGTTCATACCATGTGGTAATCACTCCGTAGTGATTACCTATATCAATTATAGGGACCCAACCCCAGTCCCAAGTTCACATAATCTCAAGGCCAACTTTACTCGTGTTCTGAAAATATTGATCTGTTAGCTCCTTGAGTCAAGTCAGCAAGCCTCCAGGTAGATGAAAATTTATCCTTGGAGGATTTTCAAGGTTTGTTGGAGAAGCAGATCAGTTGGGGGTAGTGTGGTAGAGGAAAAAAGTCCCACGGTTTGATGGCAAGGTCAGAGTTCCCGTCGCTTAACCTGTCTGGGGCTCGGTATCCTCATTTGCAAATTGAGTCGATAACAGGAGCCACGGTTATGAGTATTACCTTGTACCAGGTACTGTGCTTTCAAGGTGTTTGCACATAAGGTTATCTCATTTAATCTTCAGTGCTGGGAGTGGGTAGCTCCTCGGGTTAAGTGGTGAGCCCAAGGAGGCAGCTGGAGTCAGGACGCAAACCCAGATTGTCTCGCTCCAAAGACCACACTTTTAGAGCTATGTAACGTCTCCCAGGGCTCTTTCTGAGGAGATGGGAAAACATGCCAATTAGGGTGAAAAATAGGAGGTGGCCTGAAGGGCAGCGCATTCAGTGTGTTTGCAAAGGCATGTGTGTTTCGCCACTGCCTAAGACCCCTGAAGCATCCCTGGCTCCCCAACACTGACACGATGGGTCCCTGCAGCTGACCTCGCCCTCCAGCACCTGAACACCTCGCTCACCCGCTGCCCCCAGCAGCGTGTGTTTGATGTGATCAGTGGATTTGAAGTATGGCTCAGGCCCCAGGAGCCGCCTCCTTTCATGGGGAAGCAGAGCAGCTGGCCTGTCTCTTCTCGACCCTACTGTATGAGTCTGGCTCGAGCTGCAGGATTTGTGTGTCAGCTTCAAAAGTGCCTGAGGCTGTGTCCACACGGTGAAGGTCCTTGATGTGTCGCTGTGGTTTGCTGAGGCTTCCAAGGACAGGGGTCTACTGGGGAGTCGACAGGCTGATTTCCTTGTCTGCAGCTGAGTCATTCCGAGAATAGAAGCGGCTGCTGTTTTTCGAGCACTTATTCTGTGCCAGGCGTGATGCAGATCATTTCCCATGGAATGCTTCCCTCTTCTTCCTGGGCTGGCGGTTCTCCTTATGCTGCTTTACTTTTTCTTCTTTCCATAACTAGGAAGTGTATTCTAAAAACCTTTGTCTCCCTGGTGGTGGCTCTGTGCCGGGTATGGGGCTGGCATCACAACTGTTCCTCGATCCCACGATGCAGTCCTATAGAAGTGACCCGGTGCAGCCTGGTCGTTTCACACGTGGCCTTTGGAGTGGGGACAGCCAGGTCTGAATCCCTGCAAGTTGTGTTCAGTGTGAAGCTTTGTGGTGGTTTGGCTTTGCCATGGCTCCTTATCAAGCTGCACGTGGTTCTGAGGGAAGACAGAGGACACCAAAGTGGAACTGAAATCAGTGAAATCAAATTCATGTTTGTTTGTTTAATTAAACATTTGCACTGTGTCCTACTTACCTCCTTTCCTTTTCTCCATTCCTTGGGATGGCAGTGTCCCTGCGTCTTCCCTAGGTGTTTTATTGACTTAAACTTTTTCTTTAGCAGAGAAATAGAGTTGGGAGGGTATCTGGGCTGTGATTAGCTGGTCTTCATTGCTGTGTTTGCTTGAAAATTGGTGTATTGTGGTGCAGGGTGGGTGATGGAAACAAGCATTGCCACTTACAAGTTTCACTGTGCTATTGGTATTGTGAAAATGATTTTCTTACTTAATCCTAAAAGAAGAATACAATTTTTTTTTCTAGGATTTAAGATGTCTTCGTTGGTCAGACTTCATAGAAGACAATATGGAAGACTTTCAGTAGCTAAAAGGTAAAGTGAAATATTCTTTAAATTTGTGTCTTGGTTTTTAGATGATCCCAGGGTGAAATAGCAAAATTAGATGAGGACATAAATGCAGATACCAAGATTTAATTTTGGTGAATTTGCTGATTTCACTTTAATTTTAGTTTATATAATTAAAAAAAACTATATCCTTTTAAATCTTTTCTGAGAGCAAAAGTAATACTTTTTTTTTCTTATTAGTTATCTGTTTTATCCATGTTAGTGTATATATGTAATCCCAATCTCCCAGTTCATCCCACCACCAAGTAATACTTTTTTTGAAACTTTCATTTCAGAATAATTATAGACTCACAGGAAATTGTAGTAAATAATTTGTTTTAAAATATTCAGACAACACTGAAATGCATAGTACAAAAAGTACAAATCCTCTGTAACCATACCACTGAACATTTGCTAGTATTAACAGTTCGGTATGCCTTCTTTAGGCTTTTTGTTGCATTGCCAAAGAAATCTGTAAACAAAGTGAACTCAATTTTTGCCTGTTGGAAGAGGGTCTGCAAACTTCAATGCTTATTATACATTTCACCTCTGCAAACACAAATAGATACCATCAGATCTTTGCACTTTTTTTCCCCCTTCACTGTTGTTTTATACATTACTTACAGGCTCTGTGGTCATTACTCAGAGCCTGGTTACTCCCAAAGAACTGGAATTGGGCCTCCTACCCCACTATGGCCTTGCTTCTCCTACCTTAGGTTACCTAAGAATCACTTGACAAGCTTATTAAAATTCAGTCTCCCAGGCCCCATCCATGCTGTTCTTAAGATCTGGGGCCCAGGGAGCTGCTTAAGTATGCAGCTCAGGTGACTCCTGCTCTTGGTGTTGGAGCCACTTTAAGAATCCTCCACCAGCAAATTGCTGGTACCGGTTATCTAGGAAACTGTGCTAAGCTCAGCTACTCCCAGCACATGCCCTTTGGCTGGTTGCTGTTGGTTGGAGTCAGGGTGCCTGTAAATAAAGCCAGTGTGGGTACTGCTACAGACATGAGTGTGCACACCGGGCTCTTAGGCTAGCTCCCATCACAGCCCTAGTGACTAGCCTACCATCCTGCCTGCCTGCTACAGAGCAGGCACTCCTCGGATATCTGGTAGTTGGTGTTGAGTGAATGAATGAATGTTTATTTGCTTTTCCCTCTCATAGCCCATTTGTAGTGGTAAATAAGCAGCAGTTGTATAGACTTAGCCTTATACCAAAGGAAGGTAGAAAAAAATGTAAAAGGCAGACAGAAACATTCAAAATCATAGCTGTTTTGGACCGTGAATTAGTTTTCCATTTCCATGTCACATCATCACACATTTAGCTGTTTAAAAGAACACACACTTAGGGGACTTCCCTGGCGGTCCAGCAGTTAAGACCCCTCACTTCCACTGCAGGGGGATAAGTGCGATCCCTGGTCGGAGAACTAAGATCCTGCAGGCCACATGATGCAGCCCAAAAAAACAACAACACCACACACACACACACACACACACACACACACACACACACACACACTTATTATAGAACAGTTTTGTAAGTCAGAAGTGCAACATGGGTCTCACCAGGCTAAAATCAAGGTGTCAGCAGGCTGTGTTCCTTTCTGGAGAAGCTGTAGGAGAGAATCTTGTTTCCTTGCTCATTCAGAATGTTGATAGAATTCAGTTCCTTGCAGTTGTAGGACTGAGATCTCTATTTCTGGCTGTCAGCTGAGGACGATTTGCATCTTCTAGAGGCCATTCCTTGGCTTGAGACCCCCTTCCTCCATCTTCAAAGCCAGCAACATCACGTTTCAAATCTCTCCTCCTCCAATTCACCTCTCTGATTGAAGCCTGGAAAGGCTCTCTACTTTTAAGGACTCATGTGATTAGATTTTGGACCAGGTAATTCAGTACAGTACCCCTGTCTCAAGGTGTATAGCCTCAGTCGCATCTCCAGAGTCCCTTTTGCCATGTAATTTAGCATAGTCACAGGATCCAGCGATTCTGATGTGGATGTCTTTGTAGGCCATTCTTCTGCCTACTTCAGGCCATTTAGGACTCATAGCCTCAGTAGTCCTTGAGAGCATTGCTCTGTCATAGGCCAGCACAGTTCCTCTCTTTGATTCTAAGATACCATTCATTAACAAATACTTTTTAGGGCTTCCCTGGTGGTGCAGTGGTTAAGAATCTGCCTGTCAATGCAGGGGACACGGGTTCGAGCCCTGGTTCGGGAAGATCCCACATGCCGCGGAGCAACTAAGCCCGTGCACCACAACTGCTGAGCCTGCACTCTAGAGCCCGCGAGCCACAACTACTGAGCCCACGTGCCGCAACTACTGAAGCCTGCGCACCTGGAGCCCGTGCTCCGCAACAAGAGAAGCCACTGCAATGAGAAGCCCGCGCACTGCAACGAAGAGTAGCCCCCACTCGCCGCAACTAGAGAAAGCCTGTGTGCAGCAATGAAGACGCAACGCAGCCAAAAATTAATTAATTAAAAAAAAACCTTTTTATTATGGAAAGCTTCAAAGATAAACTGAAGTAGCGAAACAGTACATGCTTTTATTCTAGTAAATACCGACTCTTGGCCAATCTTGTGCCATCTATCCCCTTCCCACTACAGTTTGAAATTATTTTGAAGCAAATCTCAGAGGACATATTCTAATCTACATATATTTTAATATCTATTTCTGGAAGATAGTGACAGTTTACTAATACTCCCCCAAATCAATGGTTTAGTATCACCAAATATCTAGACACTTCTTATATTTTCTTAATTATCTTATCCAATTGTTTACAGTTTATTTTAATTGAGATCTAAATAAAACCTACATATTACATTTAGTTGATGTCTCTTATCTCTTTTTTCTTATTGTGTAAAATATATATAACACAAAATTACCTTTTTTTTTCTTTTTGCAGTATGCGGGCCTCTCACTGCTGTGGCCTCTCCCATTGCAGAGCACAGGCTCCGGACACGCAGGCTCAGCGGCCATGGCTCATGGCCATGCCATGGGCCGGCACTTGTCATTCTTATTATGACTGTAGGATAGAACTCTGCGAAAAAACATCAGGGAACTTAGAGGAACAAGATTTATTACTCACAGGTCCTGGAGGGTACGCAACATGTCCAAGGGCCAGACGGTGAGGGCGAAGGTAGAGAGAACACCTGGGGCTCTGCGTTTATTAAGGGTGTGAGTGTGGGGTGCCTGGGGTTTCATGGAGTCACTCATTCCTGGCTCATTTTAATATAAGAGAGGAAATTAGGATGCGGGAGAGTGGAGACAGCGTCACTCAAGATGGTCCGTTATCTGGGTCACCCAGGGTTTTCTAGGGGAACTTCATGGGTGTGGGTGACCAAGTTCCTCATCTGGTTTTGCTAGTAGCTATATCATACACCTGACAATGTTTATTCAAGATGGATGGCTTTTGAAATGGATTTCTTTGCAATCAAAAGCTTAATGTCAGGAACTTATACTATATTATTTACCTTACATATGTGGATTCATACAATATTTGTCCTTTTGTGACTGGTTTATTTCACTTAGCATAATGTCCTGAAGGTTCATCCATGCTGTAGCGTGTGACAGGATTTCCTTCCTTTTAAGGCTGCATAGTATTCCATTGTGTGTGTGATGTTTAATTTTATGTATCAATTTGGCTGGGCCATGGAGTGCCCAGATATTTGGTCAAACATTATTCTGGGTGTTTCTGTGAGGATGGTTTTGGATAAAATTAATATTTAAATTGGTGGGCTTTTTTTTTTTTTTTGGTACGCGGGCCTCTCACTGCTGTGGCCTCTCCTGTTGCGGAGCACAGGCTCCGGACGCACAGGCTCAGCGGCCATGGCTCATGGGCCCAGCCACTCCGCGGCATGTGGGATCTTCCCGGACCGGGGCACGAACCCATGTCCCCTGTATTGGCAGGCGGACTCTCAACCACTGCGCCACCAGGGAAGTCCCAGGTCTTATATTTAGATCTTTGTTTCACTTTGACTTAATTTTTGTATATAGCATAAGATAAAAGTGTCCAACTTCATTTTTTTGGCATGTGGATATCCAGTTTTCCCAGTGCAGTTTGTTGAAAAGGTTGTTCTTTGCCCATTGAATAGTCTTGACACTTTGTCAGAAATCATTTAACCCTATATGTGAGAGTATATTTCTGGGCTTTCTATTCTGTTCTGTTGGTCTATATGTCTGTGTTTATGCCAGTACCACACTGTTTTGAATACCATAGCTTTGTAGTAAGTTTTGAAATCAAGAAGTGGGAAGCCTCCAACTTTGTTCTTCTTTTTCAAGATTACTTTGGCTATTTGGGGTCCCTTGAAATTCCATCTGAATTTTGGGATGGAGTTTTCAATTTTTGGAAGAAAAACCTCGTTGAGATTTTGATAGGAATTGCATTGAATCTGTGGATTGCTTTGCACTGTTTTGACATTTTAATAATATTAAGTCTTCCAATTCATGAACATGGGATATCTTTCCGTTTACTGGTATCGTCTTTAATTTCTTTCAGCAACATTTTATAGTTTTCAGTGTACAAGTGTTTTACCTCTTTAAATTTATTCCTGAGTATTTTATTCTTTTTGACATTATTGTAAATGGGATTGTTTTCTTAATTTCCTTTCACATTGTTCACTGTTAGTGTATGGAAATGCAACTTTTTTTTGCAAGTTGATTTTGTATCCTGGCCATTTTTGTCTTGTTCCTGATCTTAGAGGAAATGTTTCCAGTCTTACCATTGAACATGGTGTTAGCTGTGGGACTTTCATTTATAGCCTTTATTTTGTTGAGGTAGTTTCCTTCTATTTCTAGTTTGTAGAGTGGTTTTTTTAATCATGAAAGTGTGTTGAATTTTGTCAAATGCTTTCTGCATCAGTTGAGATGATTATGTGGCTTTTTCCTTCATTCTGTTACTGTGGTGTATCTCATTGATTTTCACATGTTGTACCATCCTTTCATTGAAGGAATAAGTCCCACTTGGCTATGGCGTGTAATCCTTTTAATGTGCTGCTGAATTCTGTTTGCTTGTATTTTGCTAGGATTTTTGCATCAATATTCATAAAGGACATTGATCTATAGTTTTCTTTTCTTGTAGTGTCTTTGTCTGGCTTTGGTACAAGGGTAATGCTGGTCTCATAGAATGAGTTTGGGAAGACTGGTGTTAATTCTTTTTTAAATGTTTGGTGGAATTCACCAGTGAAGCTATCTGGTCATGGGCTGTTTTTTGTGTAGGTTTTAAATTACTGGTTCATTCCAGTTACAGGTTTATTAAGATTTTTTATTTGTTCATGATTCAGTCTTGGTAGGTTGTACATTTCCTGAAGTTGGTCCCTTTCATGTAAGTTAACGAGTTTGTGATATATAATTATTCATAGTACTTTTATAATTTTTTTATTTGTGTAAAATTGGTAGTAATGTCCCCTCTTTTATATTTGATTTTAGTTTTTTGTATTCTTTTTTTTTTTTTAAATCCAGGGGTTTGTCAATTTTGTTGATCTTTTTGAGGAACCAACTCTTGGTTTCATTGACTTTTCTAGTCTTTATTTTTTTTAATTTTTTATTTATTTATTTTTGCGGTACGCAGGCCTCTCACTGTTGTGGCCTCTCCCGTTGCGGAGCACAGGCTCCGGACGCGCAGCCTTAGCGGCCATGGCTCACGGGCCCAGCCGCTCCACGGCATGTGGGATCTTCCCGGACCGGGGCACGAACCCATGTCCCCTGCATCGGCAGGCAGACTCTCAACCACTGTGCCACCAGGGAAGCCCCTAGTCTTTATTTTATTTACCTCTGATCTACTCTTTATTATTTCCTTCCTTTTGCTAGCTTAAGGTATGCTTCTTTTTCTAGTTCCTTAAGTTGTAAAGTTAGGTTGTTGTTTTGAGATCTTTTTTAATGCATTTACAGCTATAAATTTTTCTCTTAGCACTGCTCTGCATCTCATAAGTTTTGGTATGTTGTATTTTCATTTTTATTTGTCTCAAGATATTTTCTACCTTTCCTTATGATTCCTTCTTTGACCCATTGGTTGTATTTCCACATATTTGTGGATTTTCCAGTTTTCCTTCTGTTATTTTATTTTATTTTATTTTTATTCAGACAGAAAGTCACAAAAATTATAATCATCCTCATCAGTTCACTCAGTCTCGTGTAATTAATTTTTTTCATCTTGATCTTTTGTTAGCACTTTTATGAATTCATCAGTTTTCCATTAGAGTTCTGAAAATGCTTATTCTTTTAGTTCAGCAGTATAGTCAGTTACCAGAAACCTGTACTTGTTAAAGCCTTTTCCATGAATTCCTTGAAGATGGAACCCTTTTATAGGAACATTTTTGCAGAAGCATCAGAGTACACCCAGAACTGTCTGTAAATGACAAAAGATTTTAAAATGACCATGATTAAAGATTTGATGAAAGTTCATAATAATGCAATTGACAAGGAAATTTAGTTATTTCTGAGATATACATTTTAAACCAATAACTAGAATTATGACATAACATTATACCAGAATATATAAGATTTTTAGAAATTTCATGTAATGTCTGAAATATTTATGTTAACGTATTTCCATACAAATAACCCAAAGAAAGTTTAGTTTTAGTTGTTTGTTTGTTTTTTTATACTGCAGGTTCCTATTAGTCATCAATTTTCTACACATCTGTGTATACATGTCAATCCCAATCACCCAATTCAGCACCCCACCATCCCCACCCCACCACGGTTTTTCCCCCTTGGTGTCCATACGTTTGTTCTCTACATCTGTGTCTCAACTTCTGCCCTGCCAACTGGTTCATCTGTACCATTTTTCTAGGTTCCACATACATGCGTTAATATACAATATTTGTTTTTCTCTTTCTGACTTACTTCACTCTGTATGACAGTCTCTAGATCCATCCACATCTCAACAAATGACTCAATTTCGTTCCTTTTTAAAGCTGAGTAATATTCCATTGTATATATGTACCACATATCCATTCGTCTGTCGATGGGCATTTAGGTTGCTTCCATGACCTGGCTATTGTAAATAGTGCTGCAATGAACGTTGGTGTGCCTGTGTCTTTTTGAATTATGGTTTTCTCTGGGTGTATGCCCAGTAGTGGGATTGCTGGATCATATGGTAATTCTATTTTTAGTTTTTTAAGGAACCTCCATACTGTTCTCCATAGTGGCTGTGTCAATTTATATTTGCACCAACAGTGCAAGACGGTTCCCTTTTCTCCACACCCTCTCCAGCATTTGTTCTTTGTACATTTTCTGATGATGCCCGTTCTAACTGCTGTGAGGTGATACCTCATTGTAGTTTCGATTTGCATTTCTCTAATAATTAGTGATGTTGAGCAGCTTTTCATGTGCTTCTTGGCCATTTGTATGTCTTCTTTGGAGAAAGGTCTATTTAGGTCTTCTGCCCATTTTTGGATTGGGTTGTTTGTTTCTTTAATATTGAGCTACATGAGATGTTTATATATTTTGGAGATTAATCCTTTGTCCGTTGATTCGTTTGCAAATATTTTCTCCCATTCTGAGGGTTGTCTTTTCGTCTTTTTTATGGTTTCCTTTGCTGTGCAAAAGCTTTGAAGTTTCATTAGGTCCCATTTGTTTATTTTTGTTTTTATTTCCATTACTCTAGGAGGTGGATCAAAAAAGATCTTGCTGTGATTTATGTCAAAGAGTGTTCTTCCTATGTTTTCCTCTAAGAATTTTATAGTGTCTGGTCTTATGTTTAGGTCTTGAATCCATTTTGAATTTATTTTTGTGTATGGTGTTAGGGAGTGTTCTAATTTCATTCTTTTACATGTAGCTGTCCAGTTTTCCCAGCACCACTTATTGAAGAGACTGTCTTTTCTCCATTGTATACCTTTGCCTCCTTTGTCATAGATTAGCTGACCATAGGTGCATGGGTTTATCTCTGGGCTTTCTATGTTGTTCCATTGATCTATGTTTCTGTTTTTGTGCCAGTACCATATTGTCTTGATTACTGTAGCTTTGTAGTATAGTCTGAAGTCAGGGAGTCTGATTTCTCCAGCTCTGTTTTTTTCCCTCAAGACTGCTTTGGCTATTCGGAGTCTTTTGTGCCTCCATACAAATTTTAAGATGATTTGTTCTAGTTCCGTAAAAAAATGCCATTGGTAATTTGATAGGGATTGCATTGAATCTGTAGATTGCTTTGGGTAGTATAGTCATTTTCACAATATTGATTCTTCCAATCCAAGAATATGGTATATCTCGCCATCTGTTGGTATCATCTTTAATTTCTTTCATCAGTGTCTTATAGTTTTCTGCATACATGTCTTTTGTCTCCCTTTTGTTTTATTTCATCATTAGTGTATAAGAATGCAAGAGATTTCTGGGCATTAATTTTGTATCCTGCAACTTTACCAAATTCATTGATTTGCTCTAGTTGTTTTCTGGTGGCATTTGTAGGATTCTCTGTGTGTAGTATCATGTCATCTGCAAACAGTGACAGTTTTACTTCTTCTTTTCCAATTTGTATTCCTTTTATTTCTTTTTCTTCTCTGATTGCCGTGGCTAGGACTTCCAAAACTATGTTGAATAATACTGGTGAGAGTGGACATCCTTGTCTCGTTCCTGATCTTAGAGGAAATGCTTTCAGTTTTTCACCATTGAGAATGATGTTTGCTGTGGGTTTGTCATATATGGCCTTTATTATGTTGAGGTAGGTTCCTTCTGTGCCCACTTCCTGGAGAATTTTTATCATAAATGGGTGTTGAATTTTGTCAAAAGCTTTTTCTGCACCTATTGAGATGATCATATGGTTTTTATTCTTCAATTTGTTAATATGGTGTATCACATTGATTGATTTGCATATAATGAAGAATCTTTGCATCCCTGGGATAAATCCCACTTGATCATGGTGTATGATCCTTTTAATGTTTGTTGGATTCTGTTTGCTAGTATTTTGTTGAGGATTTTTGTATCTATATTCATCAGTGATATTGGTCTGTAATTTTCTTTTTTTGTAGTATCTTTACTGGTTTTGGTATCAGGGTGATGGTGGACTCATAGAATGGGTTTGAGAGTGTTCCTTCCTCTGCAATTTTTTGGAAGAGTTTGAGAAGGATGGGTGTTAGCTCTTCTCTAAATGTTTGATAGAATTCACCTGTGAAGCCATCTGGTCCTGGACTTTTGTTTGTTGGAAGATTTTAAATCACAGTTTCCATTTCATTACTTGTGATTGGTCTGTTCACATTTTCTATTTCTTCCTGGTTCAGTCTTGGAAGGTTATACCTTTCTAAGAATTTGTCCATTTCTTCCAGGTTGTCCATTTTATTGGCATAGAGTTGCTTGTATTAATCTCTTAGGATGTCTTGTATTTCTTCGGTGTCTGTTGTATCTTCTCCTTTTTCATTTCTAATTTTATTGATTTGAGTCCTCTCCCTCTTTTTCTTGGTGAGTCTGGCTAATGGTTTATCAATTTTGTTTATCTTCTCAAAGAACCAGCTTTTAGTTTTATTGATCTTTGCTCTTGTTTTCTTTGTTTCTATTTCATTTATTTCTGCTCTGATCTTTATGATTTCTTTCCTTCTGCTAACTTCGGGTTTTGTTTGTTCTTCTTCCTCTAGTTCCTTCAGGTGTAAGGTTAGATTATTTACTTGATAGTTTTCTTGTTTCTTGTTGTAGGCTTGTATAGCTATAAACTTCCCTCTTAGAACTGCTTTTGTTGCATCCCATAGGTTTTGGATCATCGTGTTTTCATTGTCATTTGTCTCTAGGTATTTTTTCATTTCCTCTGATTTCTACAGTGATCTCTTGGTTATTCAGTAACGTATTGTTTAACCTCCATGTGTTTGTGTTTTTTACATTTTTTTCCTTGTAATTCATTTCTAATCTCATAGCGTTGTGGTCAGAAATGATGCTTGATATGATTTCAATTTTCTTAAATTTACTGAGGCTTGATTTGTGACCCAAGATGTGATCTATCCTGGAGAATGTTCCGTGCGCACTTGAAAAGAAAGTGTAATCTGCTGTTTGGATGGAATGTCATATAAATATCAATTAAATGTGTATTTATTTATGTGTATTCTGCTACTGTTGGGGAGAATATTATATAGTGGTTGATTTCTCTTAAGTGTTGTTAAATCTATGAGGTTTCCTCATCTTTTTTCTTTTTCTTTTTTTTTAGTATTTTGTTATTGTTGAAGCAGATCCTCTGTCCTCTAGAGTTTCCCACAGCCTAGATTGTGCCAGTTGTATCCTGTGGTGTCATTTAGCCAGTATGTCTGCCTCTTGTTATTTCTTGTATGTTGTATGCATGTCTAGAGATGTGACATGATTCAGGTTCTTTTTTAGCAGTATAATTCCATAGGTGATGTTCATTTCTGTTGAGAAGTAGCTAATTAGTTGTCTTTCTGTTTATATTGTTAGCAACTATTGATCTTTGTCTAGGCCCATTAATTTATTGGGTGTTGTAAGATGTTGACAACCAATTATTCTATTCTCTCACTATTTATTAACTGTACTACTTGTATAATACCCCTTATAAACTGTTTGGTTATTCTGAGATACAGTTCCTATTGGAAAGAAAAATCATTCATCTTAATAGTAGCTTTTAAGAGGAAAATATACAACATTAAATACATATTAATTGTAAGAAAGAGCCCTAACTTCAGATATAAAAAAGAAAAATTGTAAGTCTTACATTTGAAAATAAAACAGTAGCGATGGTCATAATTGACCTTGAATAGTGAAAAAGACAGATAAATAATCAAAGACTATTTCAGCTGTTAAAGAAGGATGGGATGGGTCTAGTATATTTTAGAAAGGCGCACTAGAAAAAGCTTGCAATGAAAAGCTTTGGCACTATGTATGTGTGTGTGTCAACTATATTGTACCCCAATAATATTGGGTAATGAGATGCTGCCATATGGGAATCACCTTTCTTAGGTAGAACCCTTATTGTTTGGAACAAGATAGAGTAAAAACACATATGTAAAAAATTTCCCTAAGTCTGTAAGTTGACATGCTTGAAGTTTATAAATTGTCTCAGAATATAGGTTTGACAGAGAACACTTCTGTGTATCTAAGGAGTGTTTGCTTTAATATCTGATATTTTGTTCTTTCCTTTGGTCATATCTTTTCTTTGGTCATTTCAATAGAATACATTAATTTCCTAGCCCTTGGGGAGGTTAGAGGTATAAATTGTTTCTTGGTATGGGATTGACTGGTGACCATTAAGCCCCGGCATCTCTGTGTAGTTGCTTGGCAGTGTTTTTCATTTTGCTGACAATATCGTTAGTCAGATTTCCCTGTGATCATATGCTGATACCTAGGCAGTAGCTGAGGGAATAGGCTATGTTGTGGTTTTATGTGGCACAGACTGCATATCAATTCATAATCCCCAATAATGGAGTGTTTTCATATACTGGCATTGACCAGCATGATCCCCACATACAAGAAATAGAACAGAACAGCAGGATGGGGTAAAGTCAGACGTTTACTTTCCTACAAAGTAAGGGGGCAGCAGAGTCCTAATAGGCAGTATTGCTGGAGTTTGAGGAGATCTATAGTTGAAGCTAAGGAGATCAGCATAAAATGCTTACAATATGGCATGCAAGATTTGTAAATGTGTTGCTGTTGAGACACATTGTCCGAAGAGAGCACAGCATCTTCCAGTTCTGCTCAAGGTGTAAGGTCAGCTCTGATCTTATTACTTGTTGTATGTTTGGGTTATTGGTAATATAGTAATATATTGGGGTTTGTGTGAAATATATAGAAAAATAGAAGCACCAGGAGTAGCAGTTTTCTCTTATTTATACAGCATTTTCTGAGGAAGGGAGACGTGATCTTGTAGACAGAAGTGTTCTACATTGCTGGGAAGGCACATTCCAGAAGTGGCGGTGGGGTATAGTGAAGAGAGCATTTGACTGAGGTCAGGACGTGCTGCCTACTATTTACCCTGTTGCCTTGGGCTTCATTAGTATTTGTCTTTTTTTTTTTAATTGAAGTAAAGTTGATTTACAATGTTATGTTAGTTTCTGGTGAACGGCAAAGTGATTCGGTTATACATATATATATATATATATATTCTTTTCCATTATGGTTTATTACAGGATATTGAATATACCTCCCTGTGCTATACAGTAGGACATTGTTGTTTATCTTAGTATTTGTTGAATTAATGGATGAACCGCCCTCTTCCCTCCCTAAGCATTAGTTTACTCACCTGTAAAATACAGGTGGCAGTGTCTACCCCATATGGTGGTAGTGAGGACAGATGGACTAGTGGATGTGGAAAGATTGTCCAGTTCCATTCAAGTGTAGTGTTGGCTGAGGAAGGAGAATGTTCCAGGTTCTAGCTTAGACCGTCTCTTTATTACATGTTAGCCAAACTGTCTCCTGATCTCCATTCAGTTCTTTGATTACTTGTTATCAGGAGTGAGGAAGCTGTGGGTAGCAGAGAGGGGTGTCTGGTCACTGAAAGTGAGGTTGAAAATTAATGGGTTGGTCCTTTGTTTTGGAAAAATCAGCCTCTGTGGGTTGAGTTGGTGTGAACTGGTTTTATGGACCTGATCACACCTGCCTGATTTGGGAAAATATTAGGCTTCTGAGATTGCAAAGACAAAGACCCGTGCAGAGCTGTACCAAAGTCTTTACCCCTCATGGGTAAATTAACACCAACCATCTGCAAACTACTGATTAGAGTTTTCCTGGGGAGATCTTTGGGCATCAAAAGTTACAGAATCAGAAGTTGTTCATCAAGATAAATTTCCTAATGTGTATTCCTCAAATACTTTTCAGTGTCTTAAAATGAGATTTTCTTCATTAGTATAATCTGAATGTGGTAGATGATGTGTATATATACACATACATTTATGTGTATATATAACATTTCAAGTTACATTGATTCAGAAAAGTAGTTTCCATAAACCAAGCAGCTGTTAATATTAACTGATTTGAAGAATGTGGTACTACTCAGATCCAGTACTTCCTCTGATGTGATCTTAGTTTCTTTTTGCAGATGCCCACAGGACCCTGAAAGAATTAGAATATATTAGTTTCCTAGGACTGCCATAACAAAGTGCCACAGTTCTGGAGGCTAGAAGTCTGAAACCAAGGTGTCAGCAGGGTTGGTTCCTTCTGGAGGCTCTGAAGGAGAATCTGTTCCACACCTTCTAGCTTCTGGTGGCTCCTGGCATTTCTGGGCATTCCTTGGCTTTCAGCTGCACCACTCCAGTCTCTGCCTCCATTGTCACATGGCATTCTCTCTGTGTGAAAATTTCCCTCTGTGTCCAAATATCCTAATGACACTAGTCATTGAATTATGACCTACCTGACCTAGTATGACCTCAATTTAATCACACCTACAAAGACCCTATTTTCAAATAAGGTCATATTCATAGGTACCAGGGGTTAGGACATGAACATATCTTTTTTGAGGACACAATTCAACCCACAACAGAGAGTAAACTGAATGTTTAAAGTGACACTTGGAAATTGTTTTACCTTAGAGGAAGTGAAGGTTCTTACAGAAGACTCAGGTCACATATCCTGTTGTCATATTGTGTTTTGCGTGTGATAGCACAGGGGATAGTGCAGGAGATAGCTCTCAAAGTTTAAGGTCATGCTCCTTTTACCACAAAGGAGGACTCTGATGGCATTGAGTGCTTTCCATATTGTTCATTTCTGATAAAGGTTTAAACCACTTCTTTTTTTTTTTTCTTAAACATTAAAAAAAAATTCTTTACAGCAGTTTTTACCATTGTGTTAGTTTCTTGGGAATGCCATTAATTCCCATTGAGAATACCACTTGAATATGGTATATGGTGTAATTGAGGTCAAGTTCTGGGTTGGCTTTGTACATTTGATTTTTTTTCTCAGTTGTATGCTTTTTTTAAAAAAATAAATTTATTTATTTTTGGCTGAGATGGGTCTCTTTTTTAAAAAATAAATTTATTTATTTATTTATGACTGTTTCGGGTCTTCGTTGCTGGGTGTGGGCTTTCTCTAGTGTGGCAAGCGGGGGATACTCTTCTTTGTGGTGCGCGGGCTTCTCGTTGCAGTGGAGCACGGGCTTCAGCAGTTGTGGCTCGCGGGCTCTAGAGCACAGGCTCAGTAGTTGTGGCGCACGGGCTTAGTTGCTCCGTGGCATGTGGGATCTTCCCGGACCAGGGCTCAAACCTGTGTCCCCTGTATTGGCAGGCGGATTCTTAACCACTGCGCCACCAGGGAAACCCCTAGAGCACATTTTGAAAGGTTGCCAAATAGGCATAATGATCAGGGAATCCCTAAAGTCTTTTCCTGAAAAGATACTAAAGAGGAATGAGTAAAAAGTAGAACTGTCAATCTAACATGGCAGGGTAGTCACGGCCACTTACACACAACCTTTGATAGGGTTTTCTAGCACTTGGTTTCAGGTTATCAGCCAAGGCCTCAGAAGTATCCGATTTGACCTAAAACATCTCACTCCTGTCCATCATCTGCTGGATGACTTTTCCCTATTACTGGCACTGGTATTTTCTTTCTTCTATTTTTTCACTTATGTTTATAAAACAATAAGGGCAAATACAATAAAATATTCACATTGTGAATATTTCCAAATAAACACCAAATAAACACTGTTACAGAGAAAAGGTTGTTGAGCTTCCTGAGAATGATGATTAGCTCCCAAGTTTCTCGGTGTGGCAGCAGTGGAGGGTGAGGGGTCCTGGTGTGTGGTGATATGTGGGTTTTCTGGATGAGGCAGTCACAGAAGGTTGAGAAGGTTCAAGTTCTGGTTCCAGTAATGGTCTTCGTGTGCTAAAGGAGAAGGCCTGGGCTCTATGAAACCTAAAGTTCTATTGAGTTAAGCAAAAAAATTCACTTTAGCAAATTCATTGATTCTTCAAATCCATTGAACACCTATGATGTGGCAAACAACTGTTCCAGTTGTGGGGTTGAAACGGTGAACAGAGGGACAAAAATCCCTATCTTCTAGAAGCTTACTTGCCTACTCGGGATTAGATAATACACAGATAATTGAAAATACATAGTATGTGACCAGTGCTGTCCAACACTGTCAGGGTCATCAAAACCAAGGGAAGTCTGAGAAGCTGCTGCAGCTAAGAGGGGCCCAAGGAGACATGTGGACTAAATGGAATGTGGTGTCCTGAATGGGCTCCTGGACCAGAAAAAAGACATTAGGTAAAAACTGAGGAAATCAGAATAAAGTATGGGCTTTATTTAATAATAGTGGCTCATTAGTTGTGACAAGTGTGCCGTGTTAGTGTAAGATGTTAATAATAGGAGAAACTAGCTATGGGTTGCATGGGAGCTATCTTATATAGGTACCCTCCTTACAGTTTCTCTGAAAATCTAAAACTATGTTACAAAATAAAATTTATTTTTAAAATGTGTGTGTGTCTGTGAGAGATATCAACTGTTGACGAGTGACATGAAGAAAAGAAGCCAGGTCAGAGGGGCAAGGAGCACAGGTGGTGGGGCAGGTGAGGGAGGGCCCTACAGAGAAGGTGACAGTTGGGCAGAGCCCTGGATGGAGGCTAGGGAGCTGGCCACGTGGCTATCCAGGGGATGTGTGTTCAAGACAGAGGGAACAGCAAGGGGCAAGGCCCTGCAGGAGAGAACAACTTGGATGCCTGCTGGTTGCCATGGGGGGAGCCTGTGAGACAATAGGTTGAGGTGGGGAATTAGGTCAGACAGGTGGAGGACGCAAGTAGGGGAGGGGGCTGGGCCTCCGGAACCTTTTAAGTCCTGGTCAAGACTTTGGCATCACCTCTGGGCCAGATGCTGGGCCGGATGCGGGCAAAGCTGTGGGTCTGGCCTTCTTCCCTGTGGCACGGATCCCACATCACTGTGGCCTGCCTTTCACAGACTTTGAAACACTTGAGGGCATCATTAGGCTTTAGAGCAGGGGTTGGAAAACTACAGCTTTAGGGCCAAATTCCATCCCACCCATTTTTGTACAAAGTTGTACAAAGGTGACCCTGTACCTTTTCCCTCTCTCCCTTCAGTGAGGTTGTTTCATACATTCATAGTACAGTTTGTAATTTTTTGTCACATTCTGTATTCCATCCTAGGATCCTCTTGATTTCATAAATTATTTGTTAAAACTTGCATATGTTAAGGCTCACTCTTTATGCTATATTCAGTGGGTTTTGACAAATGCATAAGTGTCATGTATCCACCATAACTGTATCATGCAGAATAATTTCACTGCCTGGGGAAAAAAAAGTCTGTGCTTCACCTTTTGAACTCCTCTCCTTCCTGTCAAACCCCTGGCAACCACTGATCCTTTCCCCATCTCTATAGTTTTGCCTTTTCCAGAATGTCTTATAATTAGAGTCATACAATATGTAGCCTGTTTAGACTGGCTTCTTTGACTTAGCAATATGCATTTAAGATTCATCCAAGTCTTTTTGTGAGCTCATTTCTCTTTATTGCTTAATATTTGTGTGGATATACTGTGATTTGTTTATTCACATATAAAGGGCCTCTTGGTTGCATCCAGTTTTGGGCAATTATGCGTAAAGCTGCTCTAAGCATTTTTGTGTATGTTTTTATGTGGGCATACATTTTCGGATCAGTTGGGTGTGATTGCTGAATTGCATGGTAACACTGTGTTTAGCTGTGTACTGACCCCTGCTCTTTAGAGTATCATGGAAGGAACCTATGACTTTTGACAGTGTCATGTTACTACTCTTTTCTATTTCTAGAGGCTTGATTGAAATTTCTCTAGAGGAGTTTTAAAATTCAAATTCTTTTCAGTGAAATTTAAAATTATGATTGAACTTCGAAAGGTAGATTCTTAGAAATCTTTTTAATCTTAAAATTTATTCCCATTGGGTTCTATCCTGAGAACTTAATAGATCAGCTGTCTAATAAGTTGAGTAATTGAGATACAACAGTAAAAAGTTAAAAATAATCGTACTAGCATTCCTGGAGGCTTTGGGAGTGACATGTACATTTAATTTGAAATTGGGAGGAAAGTGTTTTGACAGACTTTCTCTCCATAGATGCATAAGGTTCTCTCCGTGTAAAGACATCAGAATCTACATGATTTTCTGACCAGCACTAAAACCTGAAACACGTTGAAACCTATTGATGTTAAAGAAGGAAAAAAAAAAGCAACAGTAAAGAGGCTTGGATTTTTTCTGCTTTATTGATGTACAATTACTGATGTGTAATATTGTTGTATAATAATATACTACACATATTTAAAATGTATAATTTGAGTTTACATATGGATGTCAGACCAGCACAACAATAAAGATAACGAATACAGCTATTACCTTCCAAAGTTTCCTCATTCCTCCTTGTAATTCCCCCTTATCCAAGCAACAACTGGTCTATTACTTGTATCACTATAGATTAGTTTGCATTTTCTAGGATTTTGTATAAATTTGTATATTATGTATAATTTTATGTAAATTATGTAAATGGAATCATACAGTATACAGTAGTCGCCCCTTATCTTTGGTTTTGCTTTCTGTAGCTTCAGTTACTTGTGGTCAACCACAGTCCAAAAATATTAAATGGAAATATTTCTGGAAAATTCCAGAAATAAGCCATTCGTAAGTTTTAAATTATGCATCATTCTGAGTAGCATGATGAAATCTCTTGCCGTCCCACTCTGTCCTGCCTGGGATCCCGAGCCGTCACCATGTCACGTCTTGGTGATCCAGGATCACTGGAAGCAGATTATCTTCCTTTTTTAAAAATAAATTTATTTATTCATTTATTTAATTTTTGGCTGCATTTGGTCTTCGCTGCTGCATGCGGGTTTTCTCTAGTTGCTGAGAGCGGGGGCTACTCTTTGTTGCGGTGTGCGGGCTTCTCATTGCGGTGGCTTCTCTTGTTGCAGAGCACGGGCTCTAGGCGTGCGGGCTTCAATAGTTGTGGCACACAGGCTTCAGTAGTTGTGGATCACGGGCTCTAGAGTGCAGGCTCAGTAGTTGTGGCGCATGGGCTTAGTTGCTCCGCGGCATGTGGGATCTTCCCCAACCAGGGCTTGAACCTGTGTCCCCTGCATTAGCAGGCGGATTCTTAACCACTGCACCACCAGGTAAGCCCAGATTATTCTCCTTTTTACTTATCATCAGAAGGTCAAGAGTAGCCTAATGCTATGACACAAGGCCTGTGTCACAATTCACCTCACTCTCATCACACAGACATTTTATCATCTCACATCATCACAAGAAGAAGTGTGAGTACAATACAATAAGATATTTTGAGAAAGAGACCACATTCATGTAATTTTTATTATAGTGTATTATAATTTTTCTATCTTATTATTATTGTTAATTTCTGACTGTGTCTAATTTATCAATTAAACATAGGTATGTATGTACGGGAAAAACATGGTATATGTAGAGTTTGGCACTATCTGAGGTCCCAGGAATCCACTGGGGGTCTTGAAATGTATCTCCTGTAGATAAGAGGGGACTACTGTATATTTTTTTGGAGGGGAAGCTTCTGCTTTCATTCAGCATAATTATTTTGCGATTCTTCCACGTTGGGTGGATTAGTGCTCTGTTTCTTTATTGCTGAGTAATATTCCATTTTATGGTGCTGTGGCCTGAATTGTGTTCCCCTATAATTCGTATGTTGAAGCCTTAACCCATATTGTGACTATATTTGGAGACAGGGCTTTTAGGAGGTGATTAAGATTAAATGAGGTCAAAAGGGTGGGGTCCTAATCCAATAGGATGGTGGCCTTATAAGAAGAGGAAGAGATAGAGATCTCTCTCTATGTGCATGCACCGAGGAGAGCCATGTGAGGACACAGCAAGAAGGTGGCCATCTGCAAGCCAGGGACAGAGGCTCACCAGAACTCAACCTTGCTGACATCCTGATCCCAGACTTCCAGCTTCCAGAACTCTTATGAAGTAAATTTCTGTTGTTTTGCCACCCAGTCTATGGTATTTTGTTATGGCAGCCTGAGCAGGCTAAGATGTATGGATATACTACAATTTGTTTTTTCATTCACATGGATATTTGATGGGTATTTCCAGGTTTGGGCTATTACAATAAAGCTGCTGCGAACATTTGTCTACAAGTCTGCGTAGACACGCGCTTTCATTTTTATCGAGTAAAAATCTAGGCACGGACTGGCCTGGTTATGTGTTTTACTTTTTAAGAAACTGCCAGATTGCTCGCTGAGGTGACTGTACCATTTTACATTCCCACTGGCAGCACACGAGAATTCCGGTTCCTCCACATCACTCTTGAGGTTGGAATTTTGAATTGCTCTTACTTAGGCGGTCCACCCAGATGTGTGGCAGAAGACTCTTCGCCTGCTGTAACGTGGCCAGGAGAGGAGTCCCCAGGCCCTGTGGAGCCCTCCTCCCTCATACTCCTTAAGTTTTCAGTGAGAATTTTTTTTTGCGAATGTGAATTTACTTTCCATAAGAATATAGGATGACAATATCTTTATCCCTTTTACTTGTCCTTCTTTTGTTGCTTTTCCTAATTTTTTCACTTGCAGACTTCCTGGGTTAGCCCTAGAATTTCTAGACTGTGAGATATTTAAAAGAACCTGGTTTTTGAGTCACACACACCTGGATTTGGATTTGGGCTTTACAGCTTAGCTGTGTGGCAAGTCATATGACCTGAGTTTCAGTTTCCTCATCTATTTTTTTTTTTTTTTTGCTGCCCTGTGTGGCTTGTGGGATCTTAGTTCCCCGGCCAGGGATTGAACCCGGGCCCCTGGCGGTGAGAGCGCCGAGTCCAAACCACTGGACTGCCAGGGAATTCCCTCCTCATCTGTTTTTAAAAGGTGTGTGTGTGGAGGTTGGTATTACCCAGCTTGTATGGTTGTTATAAGGCTTAAATATAATGCATTGGAAAATCTTCAGTGAATAACTGGGAAACCATATGCATTTCCCGGATGCATTTATAAGTTCCATTTTCTATTAGACACTGGTTAATCTGTTATTCACGAAGCGAGTAGGAGAGGAACTGAAGTTTAATCGGTGCCACCAGTTTGAGGGAGGCCACAGACAACGTGGCAAACTAGAGTGGCATTGCCAGGGCTCAGGGTGACCTTGCAACATTTAATAATGTTCAAGCCTTCCTCTGGCCATTTGCGTTGTAATGGGGATGTACTTCACGTGCCTATCTATGTACTCCCACAAAGGCAGTTCCTGCCTGAGTGTATATCTTCTACTCTTGAGGAGGGATGTTTCTCAGGCCTCTGGGACCCTAGCCGATATATGTGCCTGCCTTCCTCAGTGCTTTGGCTCGGTCTGCGAAATCCTTTGTCCAGCTGGCCGAGGTGCATTAAGAGTGCATGAAGCCTTCCCTCCCACGGAGAAGTGGAAGTTATTCTTTGATGGCTGGGCCAAACTACTCATCTGATGTGACTGGAGTTTGAAAGGTGGTCCTGAAAGGAGTTTCGAGTAGTCGGGTGCCGGACATTAGCATGGCCAGGGAGGCTGGAGAGGGTACTTCGAGGGAAACGGGAGGACCCGGTGAGGTGGGAAGTGTGGGTGTCAGCAGGCACGGGGTTCATTGTGCCAGGTGGGTGTGTCTGGAGGCCTTCTCTCCCCTGCCCGACCGCTGGGTTCCAAGTATCCTGCAGCGTTTCTCCTTAGAGCAGGCTGGCTTTCTTGGCATCATTCAGTCTAGTTGCTAGGAAGCCAGATAAGGCAAATGCAACTTCCTTTTGACTTACTCACATTGAACCATCTGCTTATTCCTTCTCATGGCCTTCAAACTTGGCTGGGATCATCGAGAAGAGGGTCGAGTGGAGCATCTGTGCTCCTTATCCTTTTCGGAAATGGAAATCTTTCTAGTAACTGTTTAACCCTCTCAGTCCACATTTATAGCAGTTAATCTTGTTCAGCCCCTTGCTTCTTCCAGCTAACAATTTGGAGCAGGCACTTGCTTCTTAGGTTTTGCCTTTTATTCTTGTCTTAGATTTAAATCTATGTTATTCACTAACCGCACAACTTTGAATGAGGAGGAAGGTGTCAAAGAGGAAGTATGTCAAAATGCATTTGGCACGTATATATAACAGCAGTCCTTTTGTTGGCCATGCTGTGCAGCTTGTGGGATCTTAGTTCCCCGACCAGGGATCAAACCCGGGGTCCCAGCAGTGGAATCGTGGAGTCCTAACCACTGGACTGCCAGGGAATTCCCCAGTAGCCTTAATCGAGGATGTTTAATACTTGCAGTTGATACACATGAATCATTTAGGAATTTTCTTTCATAAGCTCCATTGTGGAGTTAGTGTCAGATACATTAAAGGTGGCAGAAAATCCACAAAAACTTATGGTGTTATTGTTGGAGCATTTGGCAAAGAAAAGCTTTTAAAAAACAATAGTGATTAATTATCATTTTTCATAATTGCCAAACACCACCAGCATTGCATACTTAAAAGTTTAGTTCGGCTCAGTCAGGCAAATCAGGTTCATTGTGTTGGCGCTCCTTGCTGTCGGTGAGTTTATAATGGTCTTTCCTTGTGACAGAACTGAGCCTTCAGTTGTCAACTCTGCAAAAGCCGTTGAGCAAACAAATGAGACAAAAATAGAAATAGGTATTACAAAATAAAGTAAGGGTTCTGAAAAAAAAGTATGGAGAAAAACCATTGTTGGAGTTTTTAAAACCCAGTTGAACTGAAGACTTAATCACCTTTGAGTGTACCAGAACTGTGGAAACCGATGTGAGGGCGATGGGAAATAATTTCTCCTTAAGTGTAATTTTGTCTTTGTTGGTTTTTTAGCAGTGAGCCATATAAACCGTTTCCGCTGACTTCTTATTCTCCCCAAGAGGGCTACTTAAAGAAGGGTGAAGACATGCTAAGGTGAAATGTTATTGTTGTGGCTCAATTTGCTAAAAGCTTTAGTAATAATTTAGATGTGGTCTTGCTGTGCAGACTTATGTGTTTGTTAAAATTGATGTTATTAATATTTGCTTTTTGGGAAGTCCCTCAGGTCAACTTGATCATTTTAAGCCATTCTGCTTTAACTTTCACCTTTCCATAGACATTTGGATTCTAGGAACTAAAACAGACTTGCAGCCTGGAGGGACTCAACCCCCCAGGCCTGTTCTTTGTGGGCTTGTCAGTCAACTCCACGTGGGCGACCCCCTTGGGGGGTTATCTGTAGCAGGCCCTAGACTCCCTTCTAAGACTTCCTTCTTCCACACCTCCACACCTTTTCTCTGCTACCAGCTAACTATTGGTATGTGCTCAAAAAATGTAAATTTATTTTATTGTGAAACAGATCAGTACTCCAGAGCCCGGTATATAAAGAAAAGTCACTTAAAAATTTTTTTAACCCAAGAAATGGATAAATAGATGTAAAAGTGTCTGGTACTAAAAAGTGAAAAATCTCTTTTCAGAACTTACCCAATTTTTTTTCCCTTGCTTGTAACTTAAATGGCTCACACTGGTATATTGTTCTGGAACTTCTTTCACTCAACATTATGTCACAGAGGATTATTCATCCTCATTGTTCTTGACTGCTGTGTGGTATCCCAAAGTAAGTAAACCTTTTTTGAAGGTTATCTTATTTAGTTTACTCTGTCCTCCACATTCAGCAGTGGAGTTCTTCTAAGAAGCTAAATGGGTAAATCAACATGGAAGCTCAGCATTCTTGCCTTGGATCTCCCTCTGTAGTTGTGGTAAAAGCACGTTTCCTTGAACTATATTTGAATTGATTTTTGAATGTATGAACCTTGACAGGGTCTCTTTCTTGCCTGCATTACAGAGGAGATTTGTGTCAGATTAGATTAATAATTCAAAATTGAAAAATGCTTTCCTCAACTGTGGAAGCACTTGGAAGTGTAGAATTCAGGAGTGACTATTAATGGAGGTTAGCTTCTCTCAGGTAGTATTTCCTGAAGAGGAGACTTAGCATGCTTGCTGTTAGACGATCTTCTGAAGGAGAGATTTTCTTAGCCCTGGGCCTGAAAGAAACCTAAAGGCAGAGGTGGATAATAAAGGCTTACATCTGTTGAGGGCCTACTCTGCATCAGGCACCATTCTATGGGATTTACCTGGATTAACTCATTTAATTCATAGCAACACTTAGGGGCAGGTTCTCCTAATATCCCCATTTTATAGGTGAGGAAACTGAGGCATAACGATGTTAAGTACCTCGTTCAGGCTTTCCTGGTTAGTAAGTGAAGGAGCTGAGATTCATACCCAGGCAGTTGCAATTTCAACACTACACTGCCTTTTCTGGCTGAACCAGCTTCTGGGGCGCCTCCCAGTCCTCTCTAATTACTTAGGGGGACGTGGGGAGTTTACATGCCACTTCACTAAGAGAAAGTAAGTGTATGAAGTTTGAGGGAAAGCCAGCAAGAGCACAGTGTAGCAAAGGTTGGAGAAAGCAGGCAGCCTGAAGAATGGCCTGTGGAGGGACTTCCCTGGTGGCACAGTAGTTAAGAATCCGCCTGCCAGTGCAGGGGAGATGGGTTCAAGCCCTGGTCTGGGAAGATCCCACAAGCCGTGGAGCAGCTAAGCCCGTGCACGACAGCTACTGAGCCTGCACTCTAGAGCCCGCGTGCCACAACTACTGAAGCCCGCGCGCCTAGTGCCCGTGCTCCACAACAAGAGAAGCTACCGCAATGAGAAGCCCGTGCACCACAACGAAAAGTATCCCCGCCTCACCGCAACTAGAGAAAGCCCGCGTGTAGCAATGAAGACCCAACACAGCCAAATAAATAAATTAATTAAAAAGCAATCATTAAGGGCTTCCCTGGTGGCGCAGTGGTTGAGAGTCTGCCTGCCGACGCAGGGGACGCGGGTTCGTGCCCCGGTCCGGGAGGATCCCACATGCCGCGGAGCAGCTGGGCCCGTGGGCCATGGCCGCTGAGCCTGCGCGTCCGGAGCCTGTGCTCCGCGGCGGGAGGGGCCACAGCAGTGAGAGGCCCGCATACCACAAGAAAACAAAAACAAAAACAAAACAAAACAACCCCCCCCAAAAAAAAGCAATCATTAAAAAAAAAAAAATGCTTAAAAAGATAGAGCCTGCTTGGGGGAGGGGGGCATTCTTGTGTAGCTCAGGATTCTCAGGGCAGCTGGGGAGGCATGGACTCAGGCAAAAGCTTTGCATCTGAAAGTCTGGAGCTGCGACTCTGCTCTGTCAGGAGGTTGGATGTGGACACGACCTGATTGAACATTGTACAGGGGAAGAGCAAAGGATCGATGCTCGTTGGCAGCTTGCTGAGTAGTCATGGTTTGACTGAGGTGTTCTGTGCCCCTTTGCCATGCAGTGCGATACCTCTAGTGAGAAAAGAGCTAATTGCTGCCTGCCCAGGGGTTCTTTCCCTGGCAGGACATTCCTTGTGGATGAAACATTGGTGTCTGGATGCTGGGGAGCTGCAGTAAAAATGCCTGATTTAGGGGACATAGTGCATCGAATGCCCCGTTTCTTGTTAAATCACAGCAAAGGGGACTACTTTAGATGGCTGATGGATTATGCCACATCTGTGCACTATTTTGCATGCCTTTAGCAAGGGAAAATGGCTTACTCACAGGAGCTCTAGAATGTTTAGGAGTAATGTGAGCAGATCTTGTTGAATCATCTTGTACCCATATCCAGTGAAAACCTTCAGAGATAATGTCACCTTCTTTAAAAGATGAACGCTTCAAATAAAATGATCTCATTTCCTTTAGAATAAACACCTTAAAGTGTGAGTCTCGCTCTTTGTCTGTATCTGAGTCTTACTTGACAAAGATCAATGGCACCATTTAGAACTTTTTGTTGTAACAGACAAGAGGAAATGAATGAAAAAGGGCAAAAAAATCCCAGAAACTAATAGTATTCTAAAATGAGAACAGATTATTGAGTGTCATTTTATGTTTAAATAGACACAGGCTTTATTTAGGTGCCTATATACTTCACTTGGTAATCTGGTGTTTATTTTTTGGCTTTTGGGGACACGTTTAGAGGGAGACCATGTTTGCGTGAACTATTAATATTTTCACGCCTCCAACAGCATTGAAGAATTATGGCGGAAGGTGGCTGATTATTCAAAAGGGAATGGAGATAGCCATGCACTGTGCCAGTACCCTCAGTTAGGTAAGAGTCTTGTTGAGAATCTTATGTTTTCCTTGTCTATTTTTTGTAGAGGTGTTGTCTTTCATTTACACTTTTGTAAGAAACCCTGGAAACCTTTCTTTTGGAGAGTTTTTGCTCACCAGTGCATTGCTTTTGGCCTTGCAAAAAACATGAATTCATCAATATTTTCCAGATGATGCCAGCGTCAGGGACGCTCAGAAAGAGGGGCTTTTCCAGCACTTTTATCAAGTGATTCAGCAAGAGTGTGATCAAGAGAGGCCTTCAGATTGCATTATTGTTTCTGTCGACAAAGAACAGAGGTAGATTTGTTTCTTTTTAGCGTGTCAAGTGAGGTTGTGTAAAAACAAATAATGAAGTGTTCAGCCTTACGTACATAAGTCGCTGAGAGTTGAAACTCTCAAAATGCTCTGCTAGAGCACTGCTTTAGGAATTATAAGACTATCCTGTTGGGTTTACCAAACTGGTGGTAGAGGCATCCTGTGTGGGTGGGGAGATTTCTGAAGATGACTGTCTTTTTCACCTTTTCTGTATTGCCCAAGTTTTCTACAGTGAGCATATATTAATTTTATAATCAGAAAAAAAAACCAAAGCTATTTTTAGGGTTGGGTTCCCTGTGCCAGCCACAGATCTAGGCTCTGGGGGATACTTGAGCGAACATAACGGACAAACCCCTTCCCTGGGGTGCTGACCATCTAGTGTAGTGTGCCAAAAAGTCGCTCTCACTGATGTTCAGAGAAGGGTCCCCTCATTTCTTAACTGCTTGTTGAGTTCCCCTCAGCCTTTGTGCTGTTCTTGCTTCAACATGGGGTGCCGTTCCCTCTTCTCCGCCTGCCTAACTCATGTGGGCCGCTTAAGCGCAATTGCAGCCTGGTCAGTGTCCAGCTCGTACTTTGGGCTCATGTAGTGCCCTGCACACCATTGGCTGGCACTTGAGGGCAAATGGGGACTTAATATGTGATGATAACTGTGTCTCTGGGTTATGTCGGGTTTCACAGTGCTTGGCAGACAGCCTGGCACGTAGACAAATGGGTGGCTGGAGGTTTGTGTAGTTACTCCAGGCTAGGCACTTAGGGAGTGATACTGAAGACCCAGACGTGATAACTAATTATTCCTGCATAGGAGACCAGGCATATACAAAACAGAATCCAGCATTAAGGCAGCATTGGATTTCTCACTTTTTTTAATATGAAAATATGCAATTTAAAATTGACTCAGAATTTTTATTCTGTGATATCTCCTTTATGGAAATCTACTTTATTTGTAGATAGCAGCTTTACTCTGAGTTTGTGAAGCAAAATTGTAGCTCCATTTTGTTTGGAGGATTATTTGGGTTGGACCTTGGGAGACAGCACGCTAGAAGAAATGAGGTCAGTCATAGCATGGGGAGGGTGGGAGAGGCCAGTTCCCTTTACATTAGGAAATTATGGCATTTCCCTTTAATAATTGGACGACACCCAGGCGTGCCCTGGATTAAGTTGATCATGTAGTAATTCAAACTGATTTTGAACCCAGAGGCAGTAAAGACTCAGCATGCCTAGTAGCTTTGTTTTCCCTCAGCATTTGGCAACTTTGCTACCATACTCTGCACCAGCCAGGGAAACTACATTAATCTTCAACTACATTAGCTTTCTCAAAACTTGTAACAAGAATCACACCCGTCTTGTAGCATCTTGCACTTCTTTCAGAATTGTGAGTGACTCCAGCTGCCATTCGACATGCACGACCCTGATACCCTTGCCACCTTCTCATCTCTGGAGCCAGGCTGACTGGTATTGAGTGCAGAGTTTTGTGGTGGGGAGGAGTCCTGGAGATTGGTCTTCTCCCCGCTCCATCTGGAGTGGCGGTCACTCCTCTGCCTGGCATTCCGCAGGTCTGGCATTTAGCCATGGATTAGGATCCTGGTGGATGCAGCTTAGAAACTCTGCTGTGTGGGGTCTGCATCTGCCAGGCAACTTGTGAACTAGGCTGTGCTGCCAGCTGTCTTGTCTCTTCAACGTCGGAAAGACTTGGAGTGATCGATTCGTCAGCTAATTCATTCCTTTATATCCCAAAATGGTAATTAATTTTCAAATCATATCATCTAATGTGAATTTCTTATTTATTTATTTTTTAAAAATTTATTTATTTTATTTTTGGCTGCGTTGGATCTTCATTGCTGCGTGCGGGCTTTCTCTAGTTGCAGTGAGCGGCGGCTACTCTTCATTGCAGTGCACGGGCTTGTCATCACAGTGGCCTCTCTTGCAGCAGAGCACGGGCTCTAGGGGCACGGGCTTCCGTAGTTGTGGCACATGGGCTCAGTAGTTGTGGCTTGTGGGCTCTAGAGTGCAGGCTCAGTAGTTGTGGCGCACGGGCTTAGTAGGGGAGGCCCGAATGTGAATTATTTTTGTGGTGATCTTTTTGTATGATAATTTTGACTCATGGGCTGTCACTCTGTAAATATGAATCGTGTCATGTTTTTCTTGTTTTCCTCTTGAATTTATTTTCTGAAATCATCCATACTCTCCTAAATTGCCAAGAAAAGCATTTTTCCTTCCATCATATTAATTTTTCATTCACAAAATATACATTTTGTGCACTGTTACATGGAAAGCTTTGTGCTGGGCACAGAGAGAAACATAAAGATAATTAAGCAACAATCCCTATTTGGACCACATGCAGTCTAATAATAAGATAAAATGTGCACAAATAACAAGTGGAAGATGGAATGTACTCTAAGCAGAGTATACACATAGGGAAGAGTAGATTACCATTGTGAGGGCCAATGAGTTGGATCAAGGAGGTTTCAGGGAATAATATCATTTGAGCTGGGCCTTTGAGGTGAGAACTGCTTAGAGTCTAGCAACAGAATGGCAGGGAAAGCACAGCTGGAAAAAGTGTGGGGAGAGTTGATTGTCCTGGGATCACAAGAAATTAAATTTGGGAAGAGAAACAGGATGTTTGAAGCTCAGTGGGTTACAAGACCTCTCAAGATAGGTTGGAGCCATGGGTTGCCAGGACTTTGGAAGCTAGGGTAAGAAGTTTAGGATGCTGAGCAGTTACTGTGGCATTTTTTCATGGAAGCAACCTAAATGCCTATCGACAGACAAATGGATAAAGAGATGTGGTACATATGTACAATGGGATATTACTCAGACATAAAAAGGAACGAAATTGGGTCATTTGTAGAGATGTGGATGAATCTAGAGACTGTCACACAGAGTGAAGTAAGTCACAAAAAGAAAAGCAAATATCGTATATTAATGCATATATGTGGAACCTAGAAAGATGGTACAGATGAACCGGTTTGCAAGGCAGAAAGGGAGACACAGATGTAGAGAACAAACGTATGGACACCAAGGGAGCAAAGCAGCAGAGTGGGATGGTGGTGCTGTGATGAATTGGGAGATTGGGATTGACATATATACACTAATATGTATAAAATGGATAACTAATAAGAACCTGCTGTATAAAAAAATAAACAAAATTTTTAAAAAATTGATTTATTTTTGGCCACATTGGGTCTTCATTGCTACACGTGGACTTTCTCTAGTTGTGGTGAGTGGGGGCTACTCTTCGTTGCGGTGCGCTGGCTTCTCATTGCAGTGTCTTCTCTTGTTGCAGAGCATGGGCTTTAGGGTGCATGGGCTTCAGTAGCTGTGACGTGCAGGCTCAGTAGTTGTGGTGCACGGGCTTAGTTGCTCCACAGCATGTGGGATCTTCCCGGACCGGGGATCGAACCCGTGTCCCCTGCATGGGCAGGCGGACTCTTAAGACTCGCCTGGAGTCTTACCCAGACAAGTGTGGGTTTTCTAGTCTAGGAAGCCCCTATTGTGGCATTTTTGAAAGCAGTACTTTTCATGGGATTACTCAGACTGACATGTAGGATGGATTGGAGTGGGGAAAAGAATCGAGGCTAAAAGATGTGGTAGGAGGCCGTTGCAGGTTTCTAAGCAAGTACTGGGCAGGAGTGGAAGCATAAACCCAAAGGAGAGGTCTAGGATTCTTCAGGACTTGAGGACCGAGGCTAAGGAAATAGGTGATGAGATGACTGGGCTTTGATCCAAGGTTAGTTCTGGGGTTGCTGATGTTGACTGAGATGGTTAACTCCAGTATCATCCAGTTACTCTCCAGCAAGGGATTGTCTCAGTGGTAGTAACCTCAACAAGTACTGGTCTATCCCGGGAACTAAGTGTAAATGAGCATTCTCTCATTTTTCTGAAGATACAATTTTAAGTTTTCTTTCATGGTCTTTAGATTGAAATGACTTCATCAAATAACACTTGAATGATTCCATTTTGAAAAACTCTGGCCACATTCATGGTGCTTACCCAGTACGTCATGCCCCACAAAAACAAGGCTTTGACATACTCTGCTTTCTTTATAAAATCATGTACATGATCAACCATATGAGGACACTACGTTTTCAAAAAAGTGAGTTTTGTTTTGGTTGGAGTTGCCTCCAGTCCTCTTAACTGATTCCATCAGATGGATAACAAACCCTAGAATGTTTTCAGCGTGCCTGAGAACAAAAACAAGTTGTAGGGCATGCATGATTTTTGGGAAAATGTGGCATCTTCCACGTCACTTATCTAAGCACAATAAAAATATAGTATCTTGCCCCTCACTTACTTAAATTTGTGGTGCATCAGAGTATCTGTGGAACAACTGCTTGGTGACATAGTTTTTTTTTTTCGGTTGTTTGATTGAAAGTAACCCACCTTTTTCTTGCGCGCGCGCGTGTGTGTGTGTGTGTGTGTGTGTGTGTGTGTGTGTGTGTATTTTAAGGGAATATGCAACAGTCGTAGGTAATCGGTTGCAGGATCATGGTCTCGTGGTGGAAATGATTCACCTTGCCTCTGAGTCAGGCCTCCCTCAAGCACTCCAGGAAGTTAGAGACGATGGGTCCCCATTTTGTATTCTTGCTGAACAGTCTCTTGCACCGTAGTTATGCTTCATGAGTCTATCAAAAGTAAGTTTAGCTCAGTATAGAACAATCATTTAAAATAGATCCTCCTTTAGAAATGTAATATTTTTTCTTTGTATGCTGGCACACTTTGAAGGTTCACATTTGTCAGTAGCTAAACTGAATCCAGTTTGGAAAAAATGACTTGAATAGTTATCACAGAGTACTCTTTGGTGTATTAGAGACAACTGAGACTTAAATTGTCTTTATTGCTTCTTATTTAAGAATCAACAATATCTCATCCAAAATATTATGTAACCAATTCAGTTCTCTTATGTGTCGATAGAACTTTTGAACAGATCCCACCATCATTTTTTCTACAATTGGTGATCGTAAGGCTCCCTGTTCATCATCCCCTGTTCATCATCCCCCGTTCATCATCCCCTGCATTCTCTTTTTTTTTTGCGGTACGCGGGCCTCTCACTGTTGTGGCCTCTCCTGTTGTGGAGCATAGGCCCTGGACGCGCAGGCTCAGCGGCCATGGCTCACGGGCCCAGCCGCTCCGCGGCATGTGGGATCTTCCCGGACCAGGGCACGAACCCGTGTCCCCTGCATCAGCAGGCGGACTCTCAACCACTGCGCCACCAGGGAAGCCCCATCTCTTACACAACCTTTCTTGCCAACTTTGCTTTCTCCAGGATATCTCAAACATTTAACTATTCTTAGGCTCATGAGAGTTCACAAAAATGAACTCTCTTTTCCTCCCTAAAATACCCAGTCTTCGGCAGATGCACCCATCCTGGACCACCCTCAGCCTCTCCCTCCTGGTCAGAGCTGCTTCTTCAAGAGCGGAGGGGGCGGCCTTGTGGAGGGCCCTTAGCAGCTCGCCTAGAGTCTTACGCAGACAAGTATGGGTTTTCTAGTCCTCTCATCTTGGTACTGTTCTGTTCTTGAGTTCCTCCTGTGTGCCAGGCACTCTCCAGGATGTCAGGCTCCCCCTGCTTCCTTCCTCTGTCTGAGTGAGCAGCAGCCAGGCACACTTCTCAAGCTGGCCCTGGAATGTCCATCCCAGCTCGAGTCTCCTTAGCAGTGTAGGATTTTCATCGCTAAGTCAGATGATCCTTCCTTTGGGCAGAGACCTTGTGAAGCGCTAGTAAGTAGCTGGATTTATATACTGCTTATAGCTCCTGGAGCCTGCGGAGAGGTCAGTGTAGGACTGATGTTCTATAATCCAGCTATAATACTGGGTCTGAAAAAGCAAAAGTGAGGAACACTTGCTCGCCATCTTCTTGGGGGTGCTGCGATGCTTTTATTCTGACCATTCCATTTGCTTTACCTCCTTGTAGCCACCCCACCCACCTGGCCACCTCTTGCTCAACACTCAAGAGTATGAAATTGCAGTTTTTCTAAGCATAGAAAATGTCTAATGTATTTTAAAGAAATAATAAGACTAAACCGTATTTACATCATACATAAGTTCTGAAAATGCATGTTTTCAAAAATTACAAATCCCAATCTCCTGGGCTGAGGGTGGGCAGCAGTATGGCTTGAACAGGTTGTGCAAAAGACTAATCACATCTGATTACTTACTTGTTATGTTCATGCAAGATCTTTAGAAAATTCTCACTCAAGTAAGTAGGTTGAATAATTTGTCGAATACTAAAATACTTAAAAACCCGCACTACTTCAAGAAGATAGTTTCTTTTTCATGTCCAGAATAGTATTAATAGGTAAATGTTTCATTTCTCATCCATGAATTTAATTATTGAACTCAGATCATAAGTAAAAAGAACACTCTGTTTTCTCCTATAAGCTACATCTATTTCAGCAAGATTATTAGCTGGGCTGTCTTTCACAGTGCTTTATAGCCAACAGTTTGCTCCATACCTTGCATGCAGCTGTCATTCAAAAGCGTGTGGAGCTGCTTCTGTGCGGTGACAAATATGTAAAATAGTCAAACAATGAAACTTCAGCACCTGAAGACAAATACATATTCATATTTCTTCCTAAATGTAACCTTAATAAACATGATTTAAGATTTAGCCAGATACCCTGATCTCCACTGTAGCTCTGTGGTATCCCTTGGGTCCTAAATTTGTTCAGAAGCAGGTGATATATGGCAGAATAGCATAAGGGCCTCCCATTTAAAATTAAACTTTTATTAAGTCTTATTCTCAGTAGATAAACCTTGCAGAGATCAGAAGATACCTTGCATTGGCTACAGCCATGAAGTTATGTAAAAGCTGCTCTTGGGGTCTAGAATTTATTTATTTATTTTATTTTTTTATAATTGCTTTTATGTCAATTAAATAGAGCTCTTTTACAAATTAATTTTGATAATACCATACAGAGGTAGAGACATATCATATCTACAATGTACATAGAATTTATTTTTTATGTAATATTTAGAGCACTCCTGACCTGACCTGGAAAGGCTTTCAGTACGGTTTAAGATCTCGTAGACCTGAGCCAAAGACTGTGGAGCCACGTAAAGGATGTGCGTTACTCCTCATGCTACACTGACAGAACCTAGAAGCCCTGCACAGCGTGTCTGTCCACCTTTTCTCAAAGTACTGCATATGCAAAGTTAAAAGATAAACACTAAAAGGTTCATAATGAAACACAGCAGTCCCTGCTTGACTCATTTTTCACCCCTACTCTACCATCTAAAGGCTGCCATTCTCAGGTCCTGGTTGTTTGTTCTGTGAATCACACTCAAGTCATACACTCTCATTGCTGGAACCAAATGAAAACCTTCACCTTTTTTTTTTTTTAAGCTTTTCCAATAGCCAGCGATGGTTAAAGTTGCATCCTGTCTTATTTTTAGGCTGTTTGTTTATCCATAAGAATTCCCGTTGACATACATGCCACCTATTCCTCCCTCTCTCCCTCTCCCTCACTCTCTTTCTCTTTCTCTCTCGTTAGCTTAGCACGAAGCTATCCAATTGTGAAATCAGGGTTTATATTGAAACAGTACATCGAGCTGTCACATGCTATAATTTTGAAACAGAATGTAATGTTTGATTTTGAAATCCGACAGAGCACCTGCTGTTGAGGGTGCCAGTCTCTTTCTTGAATCAGTAGATAGTCACATCTGTACTGAAAGCTGAAACAGTTTAAATAACATGTCATTAGATTAACTATGTTCTTTTCTGATTGCTTTTCCTCTTGTCTTTTTGTAAATGTGATTTTAAAGCAATCAGGGCACCCATTTGATGTAAAGCAGGCTCTTTCTTATCCCTAGTAGATCATCATATGCCTCTGGAGGACGCCCTCATGCTGGAGGCTAAAGAATATAGGAGATTTTTCGCTAAACGGGAGCAGCGGGAACACACTGGCATTTCTCTGAGGGCTGGTGATCTGGTAGATGACTTCTTGGCCAGGGAGTGCCTTACCAGCTACTGTGTCCCTTCGGGTGTTCAGCATCTTCTCTTCCTGTTGAATGAGGGCAGACATTTGTACAAGAATGAGCTGAACCTGCTCATTGACTACCTGAAGACCAGGAAAGGACAACTGGAAGGTATTTGGCACTGTCCCCTTTCCTTCCCCATTTTAAACCCCAGAAGATCCGTTTCTACGAATCCATGTATAAAAGAAATCTAAAAGCTTTTCATTCAGTTGAGAGAATATACCTGTGTAATACAAAGGTGTCTGATTTGAATGTGTTCCAGTTGAGAATACGCTGTTGTTGTTTTTTATCTTATTCATTTTTTAAAAAAAATAATTAATTTATTTATGGCTGAGTTAGGTCTTTGTTGCTGCACACGGGCTTTCTCTAGTTGCGGTGAACGGGGGCTACTCTTCGTTGCAGTTCTCGGGCTTCTCATTGTGGTGGCTTCTCTTGTTGAGGAGCACGGGCTCTAGGTGTACGGGCTTCAGTAGCTGTGGCTTGCGGGCTCTAGAGAGCAGGCTCAGTAGTTGTGGCACACAGGCTTAGTTGCCCTGTGGCTTGTGAGATCTTCCTGGACCAGGGCTCGAACCTGTGTCCCCTGCATTGGCAGGCGGATTCTTAAGCACTGCGCCACCAGGGAAGCCCAGAATACACTGTTGTAATGTTTAACCTTTATAGATGAAAGTGCTTCTTCTGTAGCTAAATTTTCTCTTGAACCAGATTTTTAATACATAAATAGGATGACCTCTCTATATAGATGGACACGTAGGAAATAGTTCCAGTTCCCTATCAGTTTATTTTTCTGATTCTAAGTTTGTTGTTTGTTGAGACATTTTTAAGAGTACTTTGAAGTGTATGGTGAATGTGAATAAGCAGTTCCTAATCTCGCTGGTTTTAAAGAGCACTCCAGCTACAAGTGGAGTCTTTGAAGTAGTGACTTTTCAGATTGCTTGTTTTGAGTTAAGTAGGTGAGAAGAAAATAATCACTTGTGCCTTGTAGGGAAAAGTAGCTGAAGTCGCAGGACCATGTTAAAGCTTTAAATAAATTATTATTCTTATAAAATGCAGCATGTGTTTGATTTTTGTACACTTTTATTGAACTCACTTTCTCAGGGTGGGGAGGGGACCCATAAGCTTAAAACATAACAGTTTTGTTTCTTTGTTTCTTTTTCTTTTTCCTGAGTGCTTATTTTATTTATTTCAAAATTTATTTTAATTGAGATTTAATTGACACATAACATATTAGTTTCAGGTGTACAACATAATGATTCAGTATTTGTATATATTGTGTGGTGCGCATCGCAGTAAGTCTAGCTAACATCCTGCTGCCTTTTGATTATAGAAACTTCTCAATCAGAAGAAGGGAAGGTCTTCCTGGAAGTGCCTGAGTTGTCTTTTGTGCAGCTTGCTGGGCTCTGCAGCAGGCTTCTGCTTTCCATTTGTTTTCTTCATTTTTCCAGGTTTGGAGATGCCAAATCCTTTGGCCAGGAGCGCTCATTCCTCATTTCAAGGCAGGAATACCCCCATCATGGGCAAGCCACCTCCACTCCTTCCAACCCCCAGAAAGAGATCCTTCCCAGGCCCTCCTCCCCCGGTTCCTGCCAAGTCCCCTTTGATAGGTGAGAGGACAGGAAGTCTCCTTCTGCAGCCAGGTCAGTGCTTCCCACCAGGAGTACAATGTTAGCTGTAGCTCTCATGCTTCCACGGGAGTTCTCTTGAGGAAGCAGGACAGTTTAGGGCAATTGCAGTGTTTGTTGTCTTTTTTTTTTTTTTGAGGTACACGGACCTGTCACTGTTATGGCCTCTCCAGCTGCGGAGCACAGGCTCCGGACGCGCAGGCCCAGCGGCCATGGCTCACGGGCCCAGCCGCTCCACGGCATGTGGGATCTTCCCGGACCGGGGCACAAACCCGTGTCCCCTGCATTGGCAGGTGGACTCTCAACCACTGCGCCACCAGGGAAGCCCTGTTGTCATATTTTTAATGAATATTAAGATTTCAGAAGGTGAGGAGAGGCGCTTTGAGGTTCAGTGGGTGCTATTTCTCTTGAAGAGTTGCCTTAAGTTTTAATACAGGGAGAAGTTTAGAGAAGCTCTTCAACCAAGTTAGGTGGCCACAGTTAGAGCCTGAAAGTTGTCATAATAAGCACTCTGAACTCAGTAGTCTTTCTGAGATTTCTGTTCTGAGTAGCTCGTGCTGAATAGTATCTGACATCTGCCTAAAATGCAGTGGTACTACTGTGGACTTCTCCCATTGCCAGTGACGTGGAACCCAGCTCAAGTTACCTTAAAACAAGGGGACTGGATTGGCTTATATAACTGGAAATCCTGAATTGGCTAACTTCAGGCCAGACTGGATCCTACTGCTCATGTGGGTTCATCAGACAGCCATCTCTTCCTTCTGGGAGAAGAGCTGGGTGGGTACAGACTCCCGGTCAAGCCCGGGGGCCAGCGCCTCCGTGGTTCCTGGTGTGCCCAGTGTCGGAGCCTTCCCTGGCTCTCGAAGGGAAAGAGCTCAGGCACCTAGGCTGCAGCTTCCACCCTTAGTCGCCCTTCCCTCTGCTCCTCCTCTTCTAAATACCTGTTCATGCCGTCTGTCTCCTCTCCTGTCCTCCTTGTGTGTTGGCAGCGGGAGCGGAGAAGGAACCGGATGAGAGCATGTTTTCAGTCTTCCGTGTTAAAGAGGAAGTTGTCAGTGAAGTCTTCATGGGAAGGTGGCTTTTCACCTGAGCCTTAACTAAAATTTAGACCTGGAGATGCATTTGTTCATGAGAATCGCATATTAGTTTGGCCTCTTTTGTGAACAGGGATTATTTTAGCCAAAGATATTTCCTAGGAGCACAGTATTTCCACCTTGACTCTTTTGGGGGATCGTAACCGAGGGAATGTGCCTGCTTGCTCTGGGAGCTGTAGCGTACACGTCTTTTATTGGCAGGGTCAGTGTATTGAAGCTCCACGGCCCTAGAGACGAACATTTCTGCGCCCCCCTCCCTTTGTGCCCTGTTGACTTCGGGATGAGTGAGAGTGTATCAGTTTAGCATCTTCTCTGTTCCCATCACAGCCTGTGCTTTCTTGCTGCCATGTCTTTGTTCCTTCCCTTCCTTTTACTGTGCTCTCCACGCTTCCCTGGGCCTCAGCCACAGGCCTGTTCTTATCACCTGGTCTTTTCCTGTGAGAAGTGAGTGAATGAAAGGCAGGAGGGCTCAGGAAGAAATCTTCTTGCCCTGAATTGCTTCCCATCCTTGCCATTAGTTTAAAAACAAAACTCTTCCAGGCCTTCAAAAAGGGCTAGGTGCTTGCTTTAGAATTGTGAGAAAGTGTCCTGTTCAGCAGGGTGAGGACTGTGCCCGGCAGACTCTCACCGAGACAGGTGACGGGGTGCTGGACCGTGTGTCTCACCACTAATGTTCTGGGTAGATGGATGTTAGATTCTGAGGAACAGAGAGCTTCAAGTGTGTTATGGGTCTGCCTTTGTGACCTGTCGGGGGACCTCCCTACTTTGGATATTTGAGAAAGTGTATTCCAAGTATCACAACAGAATGTTTGGAACAAAATCCATTTGTGAGAAGGTGACGGTGGAGGACCAGGATGTCGGGAAAGTCATAGACTTAGACCAAGGGTTTGCAAGCTTCTTTTTAAAGGGCCAGACAGTAAATATTTTATTTGAGGCTTTGGGGGCTAAGAAGCAAAATTAAGGATATTATGTACATACTAATGTAACCATTTAAAATGTAACTATTTAAAAAAAAACATTCTACCTGGCAGGCCACACCAGCACAGACAGCAGGCTGGATTTGACCCCCACACTCTAGTTTGCTGACCCCTGGATGATCACTGAGGTGCAGTCTGGGCCCAGAGAGGACTTGGTAGAGCTTTGAGGAGCTGGGGGTGGGCCTGGTGTGCGTGGCAGGAGCTCCCTGCTCAGCCCCTTTCTGAAGATTAGGAAAGGTCCCTTTGGGGCAAGCAGCTGGAACGGTTCATCAGGCATCTTTACGTTTTGGGTTTCTTTCTCTGCAGGATCGGTCAACCCAAAAGGTCTGTTTCCCCTCCCCCACTTCTGGCAGCCCCCTCCAAGAGGCCTGTTCCTTTGGGATGCCTCCCTCTCAAGCCTGCAGAGCGTCCGTTACTTGGGGGAGAAACCAGGCCTTTTAGCACCACCACCAGGTGAGTAGGCAGGTGAGCAGTGAGTGGCGTTCTAGGCCCATGCTGACCAATAGAACTTCGTGCGGTGGGAGAAATATTCTATAGCTGTGCCGTCCAGCACGGTAGCTGTCAGCCACATGTGGCTGTTGAGCGCTTGAAATGTGGCTAGTCTGACTGACTAACTGAATTTTTAATTAATTTACATGACTCTAGTAACATAGTAATTACATAATAGTCTCATGTGGCTGGTGGCTACTGTGGAATGGTGAGCACAGTTCTGGGCTGTTGGAGGTATCAGGAAGGTGTAGCAATAGGTAGGAAAGTGTGTTGTGTTTTTACCATGTAGAAATCTATTATTTCTTAGTCTTTTTCTCCCTCCCTTCCCTTTTTTAAAGCTGAAAGTGTACTTAAAAAGGGAAGTATTGTATCTCTCCCATGAATGGATATCATTGTCAATTGCTGTAGAATAGGAGGTCATCATAATAAAAAGAACACAAAACAGTGTCACTAAGTTCCTGCCTGTTCCTATTGCCTGCCTCAGTTTCTAAGCTTAAGGCTTGCTCCCTCCCTGAAAAAGAAAGGGGATTACCAAGGGTCAGGGAGGTGTTAGCGGGGCACCAAGAATACTGGAAACTCTCTCCTTGATGATTCAGAAGGATTGCAGGATGTTGGCAAAGGGAGGATCTTTCCGTGAGGTTGAATGTCATTTAATTGCACACTCGCGCGTCTCTGATGTCGTTTGGAGTACGTGCCTTGTTCCTGCTTTTGGCTCGGGGAGGAGCACAGCGCCTTCCCTGCCTGGCAGGAGGATGGGGATCTGATCTACCATATTTAAAGTACTAACTGATACCCAGCCCTGGCTCAGAGCCGGCACAGCAATACAGGCTTTTTTCTCTCTCTCCCTTCCCAGGGCAGCCCTGGCCAGCTCTCATCTTCTTTGATGTTGCCTTCGCTCCTGCATGGCTTGGGGAGATGAGGCCGGAGGCTTCCAGGCTGCCCCCAGACTCACCAAGGCATCAGGGCAGGCCTGCCAGGGCAGTGACAAGAGCTAAGACTGCGCTCTGGCTTGGACTAGAAGACGGCCAAACAGGCGTTTTGCTGACTTCGTTGCTAGTCATTCGGGCTTACTAAGCCGAGATAAAGGCACTGCTCTTAGCTCACTCGTTTTGAGATTTGGGGCTAAAGCCCCAGCTGTTAGGAAGGTGGGCCTTTGTGTCTCTTCGTTCTCCATGCAATGAACATTTTTCATGGTAATGCCGCTTTAACATTTCAGCCCTCTCCTTTTTAGTCTTTGAGGTAGATATTGCTGTGGTTGTGGTATGAAGGAGGTACATTTACATGATGGTGGCAAGACCTGGAACAAACATAGATCAGTGACTCCCACCTTCCTGAGAACCCAGATAACCTGTCTAATTCTGAAGATCCTCCTCTGACAGACCCTGTTTTTTTGAAATTTGGAGAACTTTCCTCACCCATAAGATGGCCCTTTATGGCTTCCGAGGGTCCTCTCAGCCCAGATTCAAGCATTAATAGTTGGAGAAAGCTCTTTTAAAAAACAAAAATGAGGGCTTCCCTGGTGGCGCAGTGGTTGAGAGTCTGCCTGCCGATGCAGGGGACACGGGTTCGTGCCCCGGTCTGGGAAGATCCCACATGCCGCGGAGCGGCTGGGCCCGTGAGCCGTGGCCGCTGAGCCTGCGCGTCCGGAGCCTGTGCTCCGCAACGGGAGAGGCCACAACAGTGAGAGGGCCGCGTACCGCAAAAAAAAAAAATAAAAAATAAAAAACAAAAATGAAAATGAGAACCTTGCCTGTACAAGGTGTACCCGTAATAGTTACCATGGTTCTCGTTCTGTGCCAGGCATTGAGATAATTTCATTTAGTCCTGAAACAACCCTGCGAGCTAGGTACTGTGATTATCTCTGTTTGCTGATGAGTCACCCAGGGATCAGAGGGTGGTTAACCTGCCCAAGGTCACACGGTGGTACCTGGCGGAACTGAGACTGCTCACCAGCTGTGTGACACCACACTCGGCGCTCTTCACCACCACACAATCCCAGCACATGAACAGTATCAAATTGATGTTGCTTTCAAAAAATTGCATGTTTTTGCTTGGATTTCAGCCGCATTCTTCCATCCACAGCCCCCTTTGACAAAAGGCCAAAAGCGTTTTCACATCTCTTACCTGTTCTGATTCATCACAGTGTAAGGCCTTTAGAAATTCAGAGGGGATCGAGTGACTGCAGGTAACATAGGTCTCAGGTGTAGCCCCAGAGGCCTAATGGAAGAGCTGGCCTTGGAGGAAATCAAGTATTTGGGTGCCTGGGGGCTGGGGGGAGGCACTGGAATCTCCCAGTAGAGAGGGACCTTCAGGTGAAAAGTGTTTATGACTCAGTGCAGGTGGGGTGGGGCTAGGTGTCCCCTATTCCTCCTTTGTAAAATGACGGTTGTCACCAGGATTAAATGAGATAATGTGAATGAAAATCTTTTGGACACTCCCAAGAACTGCACAGCTGTCTGCTGATGCTGCAGCTTGGTTAATCTGATCCAGCCTGCAAAGGTGGGTGTGACTAGAGGACTCTGGCCAAGCTGGGTGCTCTGCAGACCAAGGAAGGGACATAAATCAACACTGCTGTATTCCTCCTCTTTGTAGTTCTTTTGCAGTCGGCGCTGCACAAGCCGACAGTTCAACCCGTGTCTTTGCTGAACTAAGGAAAGCTTCTCTGAGCCAGGAGAACAAGGTAGCTGCACCCAGACAGCAGCCTCACTCCCCTCCAAGGACCAAGGCCCCTGTCTGGCTTGCAGCACTGATGTCCAGGCAGTCAGTACAAACATGGCATCCTTCTGTCCCATACATGGTCCCATTGATGCTTTTTTCATGTTTGGAGTCTTTTTGTGCCAAACTGGATGTTTGTGGAAGGTCATTGTTGTAGACTTTGAATCTTGAAGTTGTTCAATTATATGTATGTTAAAAGCCAATGAAAACTTCTAGCTTTTATATACTGGTTGCCCCCTTTTTTTTTTTTTGGTACGTGGGCCTCTCAGTGTTGTGGCCTCTCCCGTCGTGGAGCACAGGCTCCGAACACGCAGGCTCAGCGGCCATGGCTCACGGGCCCAGCTGCTCCGCGGCATGTGGGATCCTCCCGAACCGGGGCACGAACTCGTGTCCCCTGCATCGGCAGGCGAACTCTCAACCACTGCGCCACCAGGGAAGCCCTGTATATATTTAATGTATATGTCTTAAGGAGTTTGAAGGTAAGTGTACACCCATGAAATGATCACCATATGCAATTCTCTGAACTTATCCATAGCTCTAGAAGTTTCCTCCTTCCCTCTTTTTTTTCTTTTGATATGAACATTAAACATAAGATCTACCCTCTTGAACATTTTTAAGTATACAATACAGTGTTAACTACAGGCACTATGCTGTACAGTAGATTTTCAGGAATTATTCATCTTGCACAAGTGAAATGATGTACCTTATGATCAACACCTCCCCGATTCCCCCTCCCCGAGCCCCTGATAACTGCCATTCTACTTTCTGCTTCTGTGAGTTTGACTATTTTAGATTTCTCATATAAGTGGGATCATGTAGCACATATTCTTGTGTCTGACTTACTTAGCAAGTTCATGCACGTGGTAGCAAATGGCAAGATTTCCTGCTTTTTTAAGGGAAAAAATACGTATGTGTGTAACCACATTTTCTTTATGCATATGCTCACTGATGGACATTTAAGTTGTTTTTGGAATGATTTATTAAATCTTTTCTTTGGTGAGCCGCATGTCTTAGGTCTCCAGCTAGACTCCAGGTTGTAGGAGGGCGGGGCCCCACTGTCCTCAGTCTCCACGGCATGGAGCTCCTGGCCTTGAGCGTACAGGATGTCCAGGAAGGGCAGCCTCCCTTCCCCCTCCTTATTGCCTGTCAGGGCTGCACCACGGTTAGAGTTATCCCTTCACTGGTGCCCTCACTCCAAGTCCTCCTGACTCCTATCAGTGTCATTTTTCTATAACACTGATTTAGTGTTCTGCAGACGGTGTAAATCTAATTCAGTCACCCTTGTGCTCCCCCTACCCCAAATATACACTTAAAACCTTGCATTGCCTACGGGAGTGTTTCTCAAATTAGGGGCACAGACCCCTGGGAGTCTTCAGAATTGTTTCAAGGTGATGAGTTCTACAAGGATCTTTTGATCTTGTGTTTCAGTTTTGTGTGTGTGTGTGTGTGTTTCAGTTTTAATGATAAGCTTCAAGACATTTTTAATGTAAGCTTATACTGGATCACTACTTTTAACTGATCCTGTTGGGTGATGCCAGTGCCAGCATTTCTGTTTGGTTTGCTATGGTGACAGAACAACCAAAGTGATAGTGATTTAACTGTGCATGTGGTATGTTTCTCATTTCTGTGTGTCTGTGTGTGTGTGTGTGTGTGTGTGTGAATTTGCAGCTTTGAGAAGCCCTGGGCCAGGGGCCAAAGTTGTACTCCTAAGCCCAGCTTCCAGAGACCTCCATGCTCAGGCTCGTGTTCACCTCTCTAGCCGCGGGTCTTACCTCTGTCCATGTGAGTCCTGTGCTACAGCTTCCTCCCTGACCCCCACACCCTCAGTCCTCAGTGTACCCACTGAATTCCTCTTCGCCTCTTCAGATGCAACTCAATGTCCTATCCACTTGGAAGTTTTCTCAGACTTTGCCCAAGGTGACATATCCTCCCTAGTTTCTGTAGTTCCTGAATGCCCTCGGTGACAGCATTTATCTCATCGATGCCATCAAGGGTCCGCATGTCTGTCTCCCTGGCAGACTATGAGCCCCCAGCTGACAGGACTATGCTGTCTGCCTTTTTCTGCCTGGAACCCAACAGGTGCCTAATGGACACTTGTCACATGATTTTATCTAAGCCAAGGAGCCTTTGAACTCTCTTCCCTCGATAGCCTTGATCATATGTCCTAAAGAGCTGGGAGATTTGCTGCTCTGAGTGGTTGTCTGGCATTCTGTCATGTGTATACTAGATGCTCAGTTAACATTTCCTGATTTCTCTGCTCAAGACTGAGATCGAGGGTAATTTTCTTCCCTTATGGGAAAATGTTTTGTAAAAGAAAAAAAAAATCAGAACTGTCAATTAAGATTCCAAAGAAGCATTGCTGGCACAGTCTTTTGCAGTTTTCCTTAATGCCTGCCTCTCTTGGCTGTATCATCGGAGTATTTGTTGAAGTACATTGCATGAGTTGCTTATGGACTATTCTGGAAACATTGAAATTTTCCTTGAATTATTTCCCCAGTGTAGGCTACTCTTGTGCTCATTTGGCATCGTAACTTTTCTTGTGATGTCTCTGGTTATACTTATTCCATAGTACTTTTCATAGCCAACCCCCCAAAGCTTCTGAACCTGCCCTGCCAGCCAGGCTATTTGGCTGCCAAAGGGAACCACCCCCTCGGCCTCTGTGGTCCACGCACTCTATGATGCCTGTGTTCCCCGGGGCCGCTGGGCAAATGAATTGGCTTGAACTTGAACCCTCTTCTCTCTCCTGTGCTTGTTTGTGTATGATAAACTTTCTGAAGATGTTTGAAAAGTAAATGTTTGAATTGCGCATCCTTATTTGATTGACCTTTTGCACTCCCCGCACTGTCTGCTGGACCAGAGAGGGGCCGCCTGGCTGGCGTGCTGCCGGTGGCCGCAGGAGAGACTTCAAGCTACTCCCTTAAGAAGGCACCTTAGCTGCTCTCTGCATCTGGACTGTTTCCTCATATTCCTCTGGCAGAGGCTGACTGTTAGGTAGAGATTAATTTAATGGGAGGTTTTCTTGCTAGTAGAACCCTGCATCATCTCTCCTAAGAATCACGACGAAGCGCCTTGTAACCCCCGGGGATTCTGTTGTCTCAGATCCGATACCTGAGCAGGGTAAGAGTGACAACTGTTTTATAAAAATAACAGTTTTTTTACTAGTATAGGAGTAATATACACTCAAGGCAGAAAACCCGGAAGATTCAGAAAGATCACAAACAAAAAACGCACGATTTCAAACCCTGAGGTGCCGCCTGTGCCTCTTACATCTCCTTTCACACTTTCCCTCTGCACATTTATGGCTTTACTTTACGAATGTGGCTTACTGTTTCTGTCACTCCTCAGCAGAGCATAAACATCTCACCATGTCAGTCTTTATTCCTTTACCATGTGTAGATAGCACATTTTACTGAACCAATCCCTTGTTGGACATTTACTGTGGCTTTAATTTTCTGTTATTATAGTATCTTGTGATAAACATTTTTCTTCATGCGTCTTTGCTGGCATCTCTTTTATAATTTGCTGAGGATAAATTCTGAGAAATAGAATTCTTGAGTCAATCAAAGAGAATGTACATTTTGTAAGCACCAAAATAAGAAGAGATAGATTTAGTAAGTGTCATTCACGTGGCAAATTAAAGCTTAATCTCCAGTCCCATAATCAATGTGAATAGCTGGGTGACTGTCCTTTAAAGTTCCTTTCTGCTTTGCTGTGGTTGGTATCATATCATTTGCATTGGGAAGCCGGTAAGAACACGGGCTTTGGAGCCACACTGCCTGGGCTCTGAGTCCCGTTCCACCACTTAGCAGTTATGTGGCCTTGCCAAGACCTTAGCTCTCCTTGCCTCATCTCTCATCTACAAAATGAGGACAGTGAAAGTAAAGTTGTAATAAAAAATGAAATAAATCACTCTGGGTAAAGAGCTTAGAATAGCCCCTGGCACATAGCAAGTGCTTGCTATTATTTCATCATCTACTTTTTCACTTAACAAGCCACTCTGCATATGAATGAATATGGATCTAGTTACTCTCTTTAGTGGCTGTGCAGTGTTCCATTATAAGACTGTGCGTTTGTGTGTGCGTTTTCTCCCGTCTTGTGCTCTTGCTGGTTATCTCCTTGTAATAAATTCCTATAGCTGGGGTTGATGGGGGTGCTCGCTTTTAAAGGCTTTTAAATATACACATTTCCAAGTTGTATCGTCAGAAAGAGGAGCTAGCATGCACATGTGGAGTCACTCTTCAGCCAGGAGACGCGGGCATTGCTAGGACAGTGGTCCCTGACCTCGCGGAGTTCCTAGTCACGGACAGATCCAGGGAGAGAAGAGAAGAGGAAGGCCTTCTCAGAGCCCGTGCTCTTCTTTCTCCGTGGCAAGCTGCCGGGTTTATGCGTCTCCATTGTTTTGTTTGTCTATTTGTTTTTTTGTTTGTTTTTTGTTTTGGCCGCACCAGGAGGCTCGCTGGATCTTATTAGTTCCTCGACCGGGGATTGAACCCGGGCCATGGCAGTGAAAGCACCGAATCCTAACCACTGGAGCCCCAAGGGAATTCCCTGTCTATTTGTTTTCTAAGTGGCCAGTTTCATTGCCAAAAGGGGCACCCCATGCCAGTCATTCTCACCCTGCCATCGACAGACCTCAATACCAAGCTCCTAAGATGATGACAGCTCCTAGTCGTGTATAAACCGCATTAAGTGCTCATGTATATCATTTTATTTAATCATCCCAATTGCCTTCTGACGTGGGTACATGTTATCACCTCAGAGAGGTTAGGTCCCTTGGGCAAGATCACACAGCTAATAAGTAACCGAACTGCAAACCCCGCAGTGTGACTCCGGTGCCATGAACAGGAGGACCCCGGCGGGTGGGTTCATGTCTCACTTTGGCTTTGCCTGTAAGCTATCCTGTGTGATCGCGGGACAGTCCCTTTTCCTCTGGTTCTCAGTTTTCCCATCTGAACCATGAGAAAGGATTACATCATCTCTAAGACGTCGAGTTCTGCATGTTAGAATTCTGGAACGTTTGAGCTGTTTTGATGTCAGGACACACACGGCACACTCAAAGGGTTTTAACTGAAGATAGTCTAATGAAGGGACTCATTCCAGAGATGTGAGAACCCCACAAAGGATGGTGAGGTGCTTGGGGATTGTGAACAACGCACAGCTGTTGCCACCACTGGGCCTGGAGGGACCCGGAGAGGCAGTGGAGTTAGTGGAGCTCAGCGAAAGCGGGAGCCGCGGGGGCGGGGTCGCTGGGAGCTGTGGCCTTCGACAGAGGGAGGCAGCCCCTGCCAGAACCGAAAGTGGCCCCGGCCTCCACCCGGCCCCAGCGTGTCTGCTCCACATCGCACCACCCAGGAATGACGGCTGGGCGGTTGGAAATCCGGGGGGTGCGGTGTGTTCACTCCCGGCACAGAGCAGGCTGGTGTGTGCGGGGGGCAAACAGTAACCAGCAAAGGGATTTTGCCGGGCTCGTGGCCTGTCCTCTGAGGGAGGAGTGCAGTTACATAACCGACAGGCACCTGCTGAATGGCGATACAGCAGGAAGAAGCCCCCTGCTGCCAGCCACGGGCTTGGGGGAGCGGCAGGCATCCCACATCCCAGGCTTTTCTGTTCAAAATAGGCAGAGAAGCGGGCAGGCTCAGCCCTCCTGTGACTCCTGTGGATGGTTCTGATGATCCTGAATCACATTTCAACGTCTCCTGGCAGCCTCTCCTTCAGGAGGAATTTGGCTGAATGACTACTGCATCTCGAGTTTCCCTAGAAATAAATGTCCTCGCTCACCGAGAATTCATCTTAGGCTCTCAATTCCAGGGAGAGAAGGATTCTGGGCCACTCCAAAAACTCGAGCAAGAGAGCTTAGCAGAGGAGGAATGACCATGTTGGAAGGCTGCAGTTTGTGATTGCAGCACAGAGTGACTTGCTGAGTGGTTTCTGGGGACTGTCACTTCCTGGTTCCGACCCGCCTGCCTTTCAAGTCTCCCTTACTCTACTCATGATCCAGGCGTTGCTTCAACATCCACCTGGAAGCAGCCTCCAGGGCTGCCTGGTCTCTCCTCTCCCAGCCCCACGTGTCTACTCTACACTGCATCATCACCGGCACGCTGGGCATTTGGACACTGAGTTTCTTGCCGAAGCCTCTTTCAGCCGCAGTGTTCAGCCTGGTTGTTTCCAAACACGCAGGGGGCATGCTGGGAGCACAGTGTGGCATCTCTCCCTACCCGTAAGGGAGGATCAATAGTCATAGACTTCCATTGGTACATATTAGCAGCTTTAAAAACATTCTGCTTTGATCCACAATTTCCACTTTTGGGTCCATCTCTTAAGGAAATGAAGGATTTGCAGTGTGGATGAAAATGTTTCTGAAAAAAAAAGAAAGAAAGAAAATGGCTCTGATAAATCAGTAATAGGACTTAAGGTCAGAAACCCAGCTCAAACTGACTGAAGTAAACATGAGAATTTATTAGCTCCTGTGACATAAAAAGTCAAGGAGCCCAGCGTTAGGCATAGCTGGATTCAGGGATCACGTGCTGCTGTTTGCTCTTCTCTTGGTGGCAAGATACATACCGGCAGCTCCAAGCTTTCATCTTAACCTACCAGGACACCAGTGGACAGGATCAGAAGGCCTCTCTTCACAAGAGGTCACATCTGTCCTATTGTTGAGTCTGGCTCTGAGAGGGCCACATGCCTATCCTGGACCCCATCCCTATTGCCAGAGGGATGGAAGAAGCTGATTGGTTGAACCTTGGTCACACGCCCCCTCCCAGTGCTGGGGAATAAGGCCATCTCCACCTGGACCACACTGTGAGGCAGGAGGGGCTCCCTGGGGATACTTGGGATGCTTCTGCCGAAAGAAGGGTGAATGCTGGGCGGGCAAAGACTTGAAGCCCATGACTTCCTCACAGCATCACATGAAGAAGTGAGAAGCGAACAAATGACCAGCTCTGGAAGAATGGCTTAAATTGTGGCTTATTCATGAAAATAGATTATACAACCACTAAAACATATGTTAAATTTATGGAGCAAATGATAGGATTTATACTCGAATGATTTGAAAAAATAGGTTACAATGTACATATGCAGGGTGGTTTCAACTGTGTTAAATATGTATGCTTTGAAAAATGCTGAAAGAAAATATACAGAAATGTTCATAGTAATTATCTCAGAGCCATATGGGTAAATTTCATTCTGTCGTCTTGTCTTCTTTTTATATTTTGAAGTGCTCAGTCTATGCATGCCTAAGGAGCAAACACTAACTTTAAAAATCCTGGCTGCGAGGTGACTTGATCATCATGTGGCTGCGCTGTGGCCAAGTGGGGAGATAATTGGGGGTGGGGTGGAGACGGGTGGGGTTGGCAAGGGGGAAGGGGCGGCGGGCAGCTCCACCAAGTCCGCAATGGTAAGCCTTGAAGAAAGCGGCCGGCAGGTTTGGGCCCAGCTGGGAGCGACCTGTGGGCGGTGTGGCTGGGAGTGGCAGTAACTCTTAGTACCCTTGACGAGTGGACCGGCTCCACTCTTTAAGACCTTGTCCGTTCATCCATTCACCCACTCATTCAGTAGATGAGTGCACCTGTGTGCCAGGGGATGTGGGAGGAGACGAGGGATGTCCTTGTCCCCTGAAGTTAGTCCGCCATGAGGACATGGCTGCGTGTGGATGCCTACCGCAGGTTTACCACGCGTCATGGGCCTGGCGACCTGTTGTCATGGGCGGAGGAGCTTTTGGGAGGACGTAGCAGCTGACCGTGGCGAGGAGACCGTGGGGCCTCCGCACGAGGGCTGAGGCATAGCACAGGCCCGCACTTGACCAGAGAGGGAGTGCTGGACCATAAATAAGCCTGGGTGCTGCTCCCCATCTCTGAGCGAGGGGCTGAGGGTACCAGGCCCTGGATGGAGACTGAGCGGGGACGTCGGGGAGCCCAAGGAAGGCTGAAGGGGTCACATGGGCCAGGGGAGGCAGCACCAGGGAGGTGGCAGAGGAACAAGGGGTCGTGGGGTGGCTGGCACCATGGTCACATGGGCAGGCGAGGCAGAGAGTGGCCCAGCAGTTAGAGGAGGGCGTGGCCTCGGGCTCAGGGGCCCAGCTTTCCTCTGCAGCAAACAGTCCCAACCTCCGAGACCCAGGGCATGCTCTAGTTTTCGTATCTGGAAAAGGGGAATTCATCCTGCTCTCCTTGGGGAGTTCCTGGGGAGCAGGGCTAATGGCCTGAAGCACCTGGGCCAGCGTCAGATAGACAGGAGGTGCACAGTTCCCAGGAGAACGGGAAACAAACCCGTGACCACGTTCCAGCTGGCACCTTGGCCTCGGCCACACCAGAAGGCAGGTCAGTGGGGCAGATTGTATTTTCTAGAGAGTCATGACTGTCTCCCATCCTATGTGTTCTCTCGTAATATGACCTTGACACTCTCCATGCCTTCTGGAGGTAGGTCATGAAACTTCCGCCGGCTCCCCTCCTGTCCTTCCTGCCTCCCCGTCTGGCATATTCGCCCTTAGAACACAGCCGCCATGCTTCAAGGAGGCCCAGAGAGGCCACGTGGAGATGTGTGGGCTGACAGCCCCTGCTGAGGTCCCAGCGAACCTAAGGCATCACATGTGAGTGAGGAAGCCTTGGAGGTGACTCCAGCCCCAGTCCCCATCTCCGTGTTGGAGACCCTGAGTGAGAACTGCCTAGTGGAGCCCAGTCAAGCCCCAGAACCGTGATAGGTAACACAAATGATTGCTGTTGTTGTTTAATAGACTTTATATTTCCAGGCAGTTTTAGGTTAATAGCAAAATTGAGCAGAAGGTACATTTCCCATATACCCCTTCCTCCCATGTAATACAGCCTCCCCCCTCTCAAAATCCTGAACCAGAGTGGTACATTTGTTACAAGTGATGAGCCTATATTGACACAATTATCATCCAAAGTCCAGAGTTTACGTTACAGTTCACTCTTGGTGTCGTATATTAAACGAGTTTGGACAAATGTATAACAACATGTATCCACCATTATAATATCATCCAGAATAGTTTCACTGCCCTAGAGATCACCTGTGCTATGGCTGTTCATCCCTCCCTCCATGCAGCCCCTCATCCTTTTATTGTCTCCATAGTTTTGCCTTTTCTAGAATGTCGTATGGTTGGAATCATACAGTACATATGTAGCCTTTTCGGACTGGCCTCTTTCACCTAGTAATATGCTTTAAGTTTCCTTCATGTCTTTTCATGTCTTGATAGCTCATTTCTTATTAGTGCTAAATGATATTCCATTGTCTGGATGTTGATTTATTCATTTACCTGCTGAAGGACATCTTGGTTGCTTCAAGTTTTGGCAAATATGAATAGAACTGCCATGAACATCCATGTGTGGTGTGTTTTTTTTGTAATAGATCTTTATCGAAGTATAATTGTTTCACAATACTGTGTTAGTTTCTGTTTCACAACAAAGCGAATCAGCCATATGCATACACAAGTCACCACATCCCCTCCCTCTTGAGCCTCCCTCCCACCCTCCCTATCCCACCTCTCTAGGTGGTCACAAAGCACCGAGCTGATCTCCCTGTGCTGTGCCGCTGCTTCCCACTAGCCAACTGTTTTACATTTGGTAGTGTATATATGTCGATGCTACTCTCACTTCGCCCCAGCTTCCCCCTCCCACCCCGTGTCCTCAAGTCCATTCTCTATGTCTGCGTCTTTATTCCTGCCCTGCCTCTAGGTTCGTCAGTACCATTTTTGTTGTTGTTGTTTTAGATTGTGGAGAAGAGTTTTCAATTCCTTTGATAAATACCAAGGAATGTTATTGCTGGATCGTATGGTAAGAGTATGTTTAGTTTCGTAAGATGACACCAAACTGTCTGTACCATTTTGCATCCCCACCAGCAATGAATGAGAGTTCCTGTTGCTCAACGGTGTTTTGGCCATTCTAACCAGTGTGCTGTGGTATCTCATTGGTTTATTTCTCATTTTCCTGATGACATATGATGTAGAGCATCTTTTCTTTTTTTCCAGCTTTATTGAGACATAATTGACCGATAACATTGTGTACGTTTAAGGTGATGATTTGATTATGTATATACTGTGAAATGGTTACCACAGTAAGGTCAGTTGACACATTCATCACCTCACGTAGTTACCTTGGGGTGTGTGTGTGTGTGTGTGTGTGTGTGTGTGTGTGTGTGTGTGGTGAGAACATTTAAGATCTACTCTTTTAGCAACTTTCAAGTATATATTACAATATGGTTAATTATAGTCACCATGCAATACATCAGATCCTCAGAACTTATTCATCTTATAACTGGAAGTTTGTACCCTTTGACCACTGTCTCTCCATTTCCCCCCAACCCCCAGGCCCTGGCAATCACCAGTCTCCTCTCTCTTTCTGTAAGTTTGGTTTCTTTAGATTCCACATACAGGCACACCTCATTTTATTGTGCTTCACTTTATTGCCCTTTGCAGATATTGCATTTTTTACGAATTGAAGGTCTGTGGCAACCCTGCATCAAGCGATCAGTGCCATTTTTCCAAAAGTGTTTACTCAGTGTATCTGTGTCACATATTGGTAATTCTTGCAGTATTTCCAACTTTTTCATTATTACTGTATTTGATATGGTGATATGTGATCAGTGATCTTTGATATTACTACTGTGATTTGTGGAAGGCTCAGATGATGGTAAGTATTTTTTAGCAATAAAGTACTTTTAAATTAAGGTATGTTCATCTTTTAAGACTTCATGCTATTATTGCACACTTACTACACTACAGTAGAATGTAAACATAATTTTTATATGCACTGGGAAACCAAAATTTTCCTGTGACTTGTGTTATTGTAACATTCAGTTTATTGTGGTGGTCTGGAATGAAACGTGCAATATCTCTGAAGTATGCCTGTATAAGTGACATCATACAGTACTTGTCTTTCTCTGACTTATTTCATTTAGCATAATATCCTCAAGGGTCATCCATATTATTGCAAATGGCAGGTTTTTCCTTCATTTTTTATGGCAGAGTAATATTCCGTTATGCATATGGAATATTCTGATATATGTGGAAAAATTCATCTATATCACATTTTCTTTATCCATTTACCCATTGATAGACACTTAGGTTGTTTTCATGTTTTGGTTATTGTGAATAATGCTGCAGCGAACATGGTGGTGCAGATATGATTTGCAAATATTTTCACCCATTCCATAGTTTGCCTTTTCATTCCATTGATTGTTTCTTTTGATGGGCAGAAGCTTTTTAGTTTGATGTTGTTCCACTTGTTTGTTTTTGCTTTCATTTCTTTGCTTTTGCTGTCATGTCCAAAAAATCATTGCCAAGACCAATGTCAAGGAGTTTTTTCTCTATGTTTCCTTCTAGGAATTTTATGATTTTAGGTCTTACATAGTCTTACAAGTCTTTAATCCATTTTGAGTTAATTTTTTGTGAGGGGTGTAATACACGGGTCTGATTTCATTCTTTTTTGCATGTGACTATCCAGTCTGAACCTTATTTATTGAAGAGACTATCCTTTTTCCATTGAGTAGTCTTGGTTCCTTTGTCAAATATTAGTATATGCATGGATTTATTTTGGGGCTCTTGAGTCTGTTCCATTGGTCTATATGTCTGCTTTTATTCCAGTACCATACTGTTTTGATTACTGTAGCTTTGTAACACAGTTTAAAATCAGGAAGTATGATAGACATCTTTTCATGTATTTATTTCCCATTTGTATATTTTCTTTACTGAGGTGTCTGTTAAGGTCTTTGGCCCATTTTTTAATTGAGTTGTTTATTTTCTTGGTTTTGAGATTTAAGAGTTCTTGGTACATATTGGATAACTGTCCTTTATGAGCTGTGTCTTTTGTAAATATTTCTCTCACTCTGTGGCTTGTTTTTTCATTCTGTTGACATTATCTTTTGCAGAGCAGAAGTTTTTAATTTTAATGAAATTCAGTTTATGAATTCTTTCTTTCATGAATTGTACCTTTGATGTTGTATCTAAAAAGTCATCACCATACCCAAGGTCATCAAGATTTTCTCCTGTTTTCTTCTAGAAGTTTTATAGTTTAGCATTTTACATTTAAGTCTGTGATCCATTTTTTTTTTTTGGCGGTATGCAGGCCTCTCACTGTTGTGGCCTCTCCCGTTGCGGAGCACAGGCTCTGGACGCGCAGGCTCAGTGGCCATGGCTCACGGGTCTAGCCGCTCCGCGGCATGTGGGATCTTCCCAGACCAGGGCACGAAGCCGTGTCCCCTGCATCGGCAGGCGGACTCTCAACCACTGCGCCACCAGGGAAGCCCCTGTGATCCATTTGGAGTTAATCTTTGTGAAGGATTTAAGAAAGATCTGTATCTCGATTCTTTTTTTTTTTTTTTGCATGTGGATATCCAGTTGTTCCAGAACCATTTGTTGAAAAGACTGTCTTTTCTTCACTGTATTGCTCCTTCATCAAAGCTCAGTTGACTGTATTTATGTGGGTACATTTCTGGGCTCTCTATTCTGTTCCATTGATCTATTTGTCTATTCTTTTGCAAGTACCACACTGTTACTATTGCTTTATAGTACATCTTCAAGTTGAGTAGTGTCCGTCCTCCAATTTTATTCTTCTTCCTTTGATACTAAGTTGGCTATTCTGGGTCTTTTGCCTCTTCATATAAACTTTAGGATCAGTTGGTTGATATCCACGAAATTCTTCCTGGGATTTGATTGGGATTGTATTGAATATGTAGATCAAATTGGGAAGAACTGACATATGGACAATATTAGTCTTTCTGTCTATGAACACAGAATGTCTCCCCATTTATTTAGTTCTTCTTTGATTTCTCTCATCAGAGTTTTATAGATTTCCTCATATAGATCTTATACATATTGTTTTAGATTCATATCAAGTATTTCTTTTGGGGGGAGTTGCTAACGTAAATGGTATTGTGCTTTTAATTTCAAATTCCACTTGTTCATTGCTGGTATAGAGGAAAGTAATTGGCTTGTATATTAACCTTATATCCTACAACCTTGTTATAATTGCTTATTAGTTCCAGGAGTTTTTTTTTTTCCTTGTCAATTCTTTTGGTTTTCCACATAGACAATCATAACAATCACTTTTAAAAAATTATACCCTACTTTGCTCCTAAGCTCTCATCTCTCTCACCTGTTGAGAAATACTGTTGGGAGAGGAGGGTCTGAGGACGGAAAGACCCATCACCCCCATGGAAGTGCACGATATTTGTGAAACACATACTAGTTCAATATACTTAAGATATCTTGGAAGAAAATACGCACCTTAGGTCATTCTTTTTCTTAGAAACTCAGTGCACCTTGAACTGCTTCTTGGAATAGAAGATGTATCTCTGTTGGAGCTTGGTGGTCACAGGTTGCCAGGGGTAGGGTGCTGGGAGCTAAGACCTTGGCTGTTTGGGGAGCTGTGGGTGTCAGGGCTACCCCATATCTTCTTGAGGCAAAAGACTGGTGTTCTGGGACTGGAGAGTCAGCAGTGGCAGCTCCTCTCCACCCTGGGTCTTTTCCTAGCAGCCAGGGCAGGGCCCATAGGACTCTCCAGTCCACAGGCCTGCAGACTGGTGCTAGTACCTTTACTCTGTGTTTGTTTGGCATAAGATAGAAGCTTCCAGACACGAAACAGCCAAAAAACCCTCCCCGAAAAACACCTGAGGCTATCCAAAACATCCATTTTTGCAGTACAGACCTGTTGTTTTCACCTGGGGTGATCTTTGGCTCACACTGTCTTGATATCCCTTGGAAGAGCTATCCTTTCCCAACTCTCAGCCCAAGGAACAGACTTCTCAAGCCTAGGGCAGCAGAGGTGGTCACGTGACTTTGGCTTGACCAATCAGTAATCCCATTGGCTTGGCCTCTGTAATTGGTTCAAGGATGGGCCTGGGTCTCCAGCTGGTCCAATGAGAGTCCTCCTCAGGACTTTTGCTAGAACGTCCTTGGACCCCTGCATGCATGCCCTTTCTAGTGGGGTTGCCAAACTCAGGGTGTCATCCTAGAGCTGGAATTGGGAGGGAGGCACCTGGGGGAGGGGCTGGGGAGCCTACCTGCAATGAAGGCACCACAGAGGAGAGCACAGACAGGAGGTGGGAGAGAAACTGGGGTGTGATATGGTTGTCTGAGGCTCTGAGTCATACTGTACTGGAAGCAGCCATGCCCTGGCATTTCCAGTGACGTGAGCCAATAAATCCCCATTTATATTTAATCCAGTTTGAGTGATGTTTGAAAGAGCCTAAACAGACATCCCCTAAGAACACTGCAGAGGGCTGTATGCAGCAGACCTCGTTCTGGAGTCCAGACTCTGAGGAAAGAATCTGGGACCACGCCTTTCACTCTTTCCTAGAACACAAGTCTCCCTCCGAACTCCCTTCTAACTCCCTAACACTCATACCTGGGGCTGACTTGTGAATCCCTCTGAGCCCCGTTACCTGCCTGCAGCCCTGTCCCGTGGTAGCACTGACCAGCACCTACCCGCTATGCCGCTGCTTGAGCGTCCGTCTGTCTCCTCCAAGAGAATGTGAGACCCGCCGGCGCTGGAGCCCAGTCTGGCCCTCCCTCCCCTGCAGGCTCTGGCATCCTGCCTGCCACTTACCAGGTGCTCAGGGAACTGAATGGAGAAAGGAAAGCAGCCCAACAGGAGACCAGTCACCTGCAAATCTGGACACGGGCAGGCATGGGACAAGGGAAGAGCCCTGGACTTGGAGTCCAGAAATAAAGGAAGGCGTGATGGCACTGCAGTTATTCAGTGATTTGCTTAGGCCTCCTTGAGCTCCAGCTGCCCCTACCCGTGGCAGGTAGATAATGAGCTGGGCCCTGGAGTGTCTGTGAAAGCAACTCCTGCGGCCAGCAGGTGGGGCTAAAACAGGCCCCTGTTCACTGGGCTACATACTATACGTGTGCAATCTCACTTAATCCACTCTGCTACTAGATGGGGAAGGCAGCGTTATTAGCCCCATTTTACAGATGAGGAAACGGAGGCACAGTGAGGTGAAGGCACTTGCCCAGTGCCTCACAGCTGGTCAGTGGAGAAGGCTGCACTAGAGCCCAGATCTGCTGACCCCAGAGCCCTTGGTCTTAGCTTTTAGGCTCTGCTGTATCTGAGAATGCAGAGGCAACTCAGAACCTATGCCAGCCTCCAGACCTCCCTGAGATGAAGGCCCTCCATCCTCATGTCTCAGTTGGGATCTAGTCCTGGGTGGTGTGCAAGGCCAGGCCATTTCCAGTTTTGAAGCTTCCATATGTTAAAAAGTGAAGAAGCGTTAAAACAAATTTCTACCATTGTTGTATACTTAACATGAAGATACAACAAACAAATGCTCCCAATGCACACACAACAGTGAAGTTTAACTATGGCAGGGTAATTAGCATTTTACTTTTTCAAATTTAATTTATAGGTCACTGAAGGCAGCCTGGCCTGGTAGCGGGACACCAGTTTCAAGATGGAGAGTGTCACTCCTTTCCATCCTGTTCCTGTGACCCTTGCATAATGCCATTTGGAGGGAAGGTCAAAGGCATGCATTTAGGCCCTTGTTGTGGAAGGGAGGCTGGGCCCAACTCAGGGCTTGGGAGGGGCACCCAGGAGGCCATGCCAAGGCGGGTTCAGCCTGGCACCTTCACCCCCATCATCTGCGCTGGAGTTTCTGCCAGCCGGTGTCTTCCTGAGAATTTCCAGCTACCAGAAGGGGGCAGACTGTGACCTGTGAAGCCGGGACACAATGGTTCTGTGAGGAGGAAGGCGGGAGGGGTCGGAGGTGCCGGACAGCCACCTCGGGGCAAGCTGGGCCTCGTAGGCTGGGCCTGGCTCCAAGCACCCCAGCCCAGCCTGGCATCAGGTTACCGAGCAGAGGCAGCCGGGACAGCTCGCGGGTTGGCAGCCTGGCTGGGATTTGGGGCTGGGGGCTTGTCTTGCAGCTGAAAAAGACACACCATCTTTACCTGATTGTGTATTTACTTGGGGTGGCTGGAGGGAGATTTGGGGTGGGTTTAAGCCACCCCTAGGCCTGACCGCTGCTCACGGAAACCCTTCAGGCCTCAGAAACCTCCAGACCCCCACACTGCCCTGTGTGGAAGGCACAGAGGCAAACCTCCGAAAGGCCCTGTGTATCATGGCTCCAGCGGGCAGTGCTGGGCGACGGGGGGCCCCCTCCACTCCCTGACACCCGGCCCGCTGCTCCACAGTCGCCGCCACTAGTGCTGTGGTCAGCAGGATGCCGAGGGCCGGTGGTGTGCTAGGTTTTCCTCGTGGGCCGGCCTTCAGTGGTGGGTTCTCCTTGGGCCCGGAGGCCAGCTTCCCGGACCTCAGTCCCTGCCCAGATTGGGTCCTTTGTGGATTCTCTGAGCCCAGCCGCCCCGGCTCTCTCACGGCTCAAGCAAAGAGAATTTTAAAGTGACACAAGCTGGACATGCAGCCGCGAGATTGTGTCTGCCCAGATTAAGGCGAACTCCAGCTTGGGCCTTTGAAGGGCACTTGATTTCCTGGGGTGAAGATGGATTTTCACAGAAGAATTAAGAAAAACCTCACCACGCAGTCACCCGCTGGGACTGGCCTCACTTTGTGAGCTGTGAGGGGGTGGGCACGCGCTGCCCCAGGCGGTGGCACAGACGTCGGAGTCCTGGACCTGTTTCTGTACCGAGTGTCCCGACTCCACCTTGCCCTCCCTCTGCAGCAGAATTGCCTTCTCCCAGCACAAGTCCCACCAAATCCCCCTGCTTAAAAGTCTTTGCGTGACCCTGCTGCCTCAGGACAGAGTCCAGGTCTTTACCTGCCTCAGGGAAGCCCCGCCCACCTTTCCTGCCTACTGGTCACCTGCTTCCCCGGTCTTCCCTGCCATGCGCTGCCAGCCTCAGGGACTGCTTCCAGTCTCTTGATCCCTTGGCTTACCTTTGGACCATCATGCTTTGCTCTGCCTCTGGCTCGACCCTCCTCTATTGTGTGCGGCCAACTCCTCTCCATCCTTCAAGCGTCAGCTTCAATGTGTGTCTTCTTCCGCGAGGCCTTCCCTGACCACCAGGATGGTCAGTCCCGTCCCCCAGCTCTGTGCTGTCGTAAATCATATCATTAGTTTGTGTCACTACTGGTCACGGGCTACCTTCTGAGCCCTGCAGTCCGACTCAGTGCCAGGCACACAGTAGGTGCTCAGAAAAGGCAGGCAGGAAGGAATGGGGGGGCAGCTATGAGCCCACGGCATCTGCTCCCTCAAGGAGAGACATGCTGAAGGTGGGGCTTGGCTCTAAAGCCGAGGGCATGCAGACGGACATCTGAACTGTACCTGGGGCCTCCCACCTGCCCGTGACCTGCTCCTTTCCCTCCCTGGAAATGAACCTTCCTCATTTATCACAGATCTAGGGCCTCCCGCAGGAACCGAGCTGATCTGGCTGCCTGCAAACTCCCAGGCAGGGAGCAGCCATGGTCAATAGTCCAGAGCCTGCCCGAACGACGAGGCTCTGCTTCTCAGACTCCACCTCCTCAACCCCCGTCCCTGTGCCCACCTGCCTGGGAAGGCAGAGGCCCCGGCCCCACCATTCCCCTGAACCCGCACCTCTAGCCTATTGCCGGAAGCCCACTGGCCAGAGGGAAATGTGTCCCTTCAGGACAAGGCCCGGGTCCCTCTGTGAGGCCTTGGGACTTGGCGTGCAGCAGTTGGCCCATTACTCAGTCACCATTCAGATGGGTCCTTTGAGCCACACACAGTGCTCACATTTGGGGGACACCAAGAGAAATAATCATAGCCCTGCTTCCCAAACCCAAGCTTATCCCTGGAGTTCTCATCCTTTCTGCTCAGGAAAATCTTTTGAAAAAATAAATGTTAGTGGCTCATGGGAAGGACTCAGAGCAACTCTAAGGCAGTGAGAATGACGTGTCACCAGCAGAGGTGGGAGAGCAGAGCCCCTGGGAGCCCACTCTTCTGCTGTCTGCTCAGGGAGTCCTTTGGTGGCAGGACAGAGGCAGGGCACCCTTGGACTGGCTGCCAGAGCTAACTAGGAGCAGTTGCAGGCAACAGCAGCAAGGCAGCGCTCCTGGACTTAGGAGGCCCTGCCTGGCTCCCACCAGCCCCTCTGTGACTCTGGATGAACCGTTAGATCAGTGTTGCAGTCAAATGGCCACAGGGTCCAGGCAGCAGCATAAATGTTGTGTGGAGTAGGGAGAGTCTCACCTGAAGGGTTGGTTACTCCAGCCCACTGGTACCTGGCAGAAAAACGAGGTGCCAGAGTTTTCAGACCTGATGATCGTTTTCAAGAAGATTTTTAAAACTCTGAGTTGTTATAGAAGATTTCCTATTTTAAGAATTGGCTCAATTAAAACAACACACTAACAAGTCAAACAAAATGTTTCTGTGGGCCATATTCGACAGGGCAGTCTGGGATTTAAGCCCTTGGAGGGTTCTTACTGTAAAATAAAGTTGCTATTTCTTGGCTGGGATGGCGGGGGGGGGTGCGGGGGGGGCCCACAGCCCCTCCCAATGAATCAGCTCCGCCCAGAGGCCACATGACCCCTGGACACCGCTGACTGAACCAGGGGTGGGCACCTGACCCAGGGCAGCCAATCCCAGGATGGCAACAATTTTTGCTGTGACTTGGGGCCAATACTGCCTTGGGTCACCCCATCCCCACTCTTCATACCCCTGGTCCTTCCAGGTCCGGCCCCTTTGTCCTTCAGATCTGATGGTACCTCCTTGCTGAAGCCTCCTTTGATCACTTTGTTTAAAGTGCCCAGTGCCTCAGGGCAGATTTTTTTTTTTCTGCATTTTGTTCTCTGTTGTATCCACAGCACGCAGAGTGGCGTCTGACGCATCATAGACTCCCACCAAATATTTGCTGAAGAAACCAGTGAGTTCCCACGAGAGTCCATCTCCCTTATCTCCCTTGTCCACGATGTCCCGCCCCTCCGCCCCCACTATCCCTCTCGACCACCACGTGACTTGTCCCCATTTCAGGGAGACACATTCTGGTAATCAGAAGAAATACATTAAAGCCCGACCTCACCGGCTGTTAACGCAAAGTGAAGGAGGTGACACAGTGACAACACCAAGTGTTGCAGCTGCTCAACATGTGTTCGGATTTGTTTTCTCCTAGGGCTTTGCGTTGCCTGTCTTGCGTGAATGTTTCAACGTTCCAGCAGCTGCCGTGAGCATTTAGAAAACCCTCTGGGCGGCTCCCCAGCCCCACACTCTCACCAGGTTTGGAGGCTTCCTGGAACGCTGCGTCCGGGCCTGCTCCCAGTGTCCACACGTGGCGGATGTGTCATGCTGGAGTCTGGTTGGTAAGAGATCGTCGAGCAGCCGGCTCATACTGTGTGTCATCCAAAAAGAAAATCAATTTTAAACATCAAATCAAATATGACAGGCGTTTTAAGAACGTATTTTACAAGCAATGCACTGCGCTGGGAACAGGGCTGACGGAAAGGATGAGGCCTCCTGGCCGCTGAGCCCCGTCAGTAAGCTCTGATGTGGAGCCTCCTAGGGGCTGCACTGTCTCCGGCGCAGCATCACAGCCCCGGATGCCCAGACTGGAGGGCGCCTGCAGGCCAGGCTGCTGGCAGTCGGGGAAGCCAGCCAGAGAGGGTTTCACCCTCGAGGTGACTGCCTTGCTGACTCTGGAATCCCTTCCGGATCGACAGCGAGGAGGCTGGTGCCGGTCCAGGCCTGGCTGGAATCTTCCAGGGACCATGGTCCAGTCCCTCTGCCTCTCTGGGACTCAGCCTTCTTTGAAGTGGGGGTAACTACACCTACCCACAGGGAGGGTTAAATGAGATCGGAGGAGGGGTAGTTAAAACACTTTTAAACAGGGAAAAACTTCACGTGACGAAAACTTTCAAACAGTACAAAAAGCTCTAAGATACAGTGTAAGTTTCCTTCCTGCCCTGGGACCCCTGCTCTTCCTTTCCTCTCCCTAGAGGCAGCCACTCAGCTGTTTGAGCATGTCCTTCCAGAGGCAGTCGTTGCACCCACATGCATGCGCTGTTCTGGGCTTGGCTTTTTTTTCCTGTTAGCCCTACACCTCAGAGCGTTTCAATGTCCGTTCCTAGAGAGTGGTTTCCTCCTTTTTGGTGCGTGCCCCCAAACACGCTTCGCCACCACCCCACAATACTACACTGTGAGCTACCTGCCCTTCGAAGGTGCTGAGGCGGGGCTAGCGGGAGGCACGGAAAAGGTGTGATCTGGGGGGTGAAAGGAAGGGGCAAGGTGGATCGGAGAGGATGAAGAAACAGACAAATCCTTGAGAGTTGGGAGGAGAGGAAGGGGAACCTTACACTATACTGTGAATAATAATAATAACAGCAGCTATTACTTACTGAAAAAAAAAATCCATTGTGTGGACGCTCCAAGCTCTGTGAGGCCGTCCCCACCCGTGGATATCTGAGAGTGGCAAACAGTGTCGGTCCGTGTGTGCAAGTGCTTGGAGAGTGGAAGGTACCAGGTAAACTCAGGTATTAGGTCAGGGACCTGCAAAACAGCCCTCTTAGCCTGAAAAGTCTATGCTTTTGTCCCTGACTTAAACCACAGTGAAGGGGAGGTTGGGGCCAGGGATTGGGGAGACCGGGACCTGTAACAATGGTTTCAGGGTTTGGCTTTGCTGACTTTATTCACGAACCTTCTTCCACAGCCCAAACTTTATTTTGCACCAGTCTGTGGTATGAGCTGAACCACATACAAAAATGAGTTTTACAGACATCCAGCCTTTAGCCTGGAGGAACATCTATGAGGACTTTCTGCCAGAACCCTGAGTGAAGAAACTTCTAGATTCCCAAGAGTCCACACTGGAGGGAGAGTGGTCAGGACTGCTAGACCCTAAAGAGCCTGTTGTGCCCTGAGATTCCCTCTCCTTTGGAACCTCTTTTTTTTTTTTTTTTTTTGGTACGCGGGCCTCTCACTGTTGTGGCCTTTCCTGTTGCGGAGCACGGGCTCCGGACGCGCAGGCTCAGCGGCCATGGCTCACGGGCCCAGCCGCTCCGCGGCATGTGGGATCTTCCCGGACCGGGGCACGAACCCCTATCCCCTGCATTGGCAGGCGGACTCTCAACCACCGCGCCACCAGGGAAGCCCTGGAACCTCTTGATGACATAGATAGCCGAGGAGAGTGCTTGGTTCATAAGGGCTCCCCCAGGGGCTCGCCCCACCACTGCCCCCTCTTCAGGAACAGGCACTACCCCCCTTCCCCCAGCTGTGGCCCTGTCCCAACCAGCCAAGGCCAGGCGGTTCCTGGTGCCTCCCTGGGCCCTGCCTCTTCTGCGGATGATTGACAGAGAGGTGGGTCTGGTCAAAGGAGAACTGCCTGGCTACCGGGGGTGTGGCCTTACCCCATGGGTCCTGCTGAACAAACTGCAACAGAGCCCAGCTCAACCAGATGGTCACCAGACAAGAGCCCTCACCACTGGGGACTGGGGGAGAGCTGGGGAGAGAGTAGTACAGTTTCTAGTCCCCATTAGGATCCAGTGGAGGCCTCTTTCAGGAGATACGACTAATATTTGACAGACATATAGGCTGTTTGTATTACAGTCACTCAATCGTAATATCTGCTATGTTGTTTTCTGTACTTTCTCATTTCACTGGGGGAAGTGGATAGAATCGTTTCCACTTGACAGTTGGGGGAGCTAAGTGTGGGAGATGGTTGGTTGCCTGCCCCACAGCCATATCCACCCATCACACACCATACCCTTCTTCACCCCCATTTTTCTTTTCTTTTTTTTTTGTTGGCCACGTCATGCGGGTCTTGCAGGATCTTAGTTCCCTGACCAGAGATCGAACCTGTGCCCCCTGCAGTGGAAGCGCAGAGTCCTAACCGCTGGACCGCCAGGGAATTCCCCACCCTCATTTTTCTTGTCCTTTTCCTTCCAGGAGAAGTGGGCCATTCCACAGCCCAGGGGGTGATTTTTGACTGACCAAACCATATTGATCTCCTCCACTTACTGGGGACGTGTGGGCATGAAATGCACTGCTGGCTGAGAAGTCTGCTGGGGGCTGGTGGGGAGGTTGTCCTTACTTTGGTAAAAGGACCCAAGTTAGGGATACTCCCTTTTACGTTTTTGCATCTAGTCATTGTTGGCTACATGTAATTTCTAGAACTGGTAGCCGTTGGAGCCATGAAGAGAGTCTGTCTTAAGAGTCAGTGTGCTGAAGACGTGTATCAGTTATCTTTGGCCACAACAATGCTACATAACAACAAGAAAAAAAAAACCCTCAAAACCTTAAAGGCATTCGGCAAGAAGCATTTATTGCTCATTTGACTGGAGTCGGCTCATCTAGTCTGGCTCAGATCTGCCCCATCATCCTCTGGCAGGTTCTCAGGTGATGGCAGAAGTGCAAAGGACAAGCCCCGGGTGCGTGCCCATTATAAGCCTCTGCCTGCATCCTTGGGTTAACATCACATAAATCAAAACAAACCACATGGGGCTTCCCTGGTGGCACAGTGGTTAAGAATCTGCCTGCCAATGCCGAGGACACGGGTTCGAGCCCTGGTCCGGGAAGATCCCACATGCCGCGGAGCAACTAAGCCTGTGTGCCACAACTACTGAGCCTGTGCTCTAGAGCCTGTGCTCCGCAACAAGAGAAGCCACCAGAATGAGAAGCCCACACACCACAACGAAGAGTAGCCTCCGCTTTCCACAACTAGAGAAAGCCCACGCACAGCAACGAAGACCCAATGCAGCCAAAAGTAAATAAATAAATTAAAAAACAAAAACAAAAACACATGGCTGAGCCCAGGGTCAAAGGGGACAGAGCCTGTGAATCCTCTGGGGGTGTGGGCACTGCAGAGTCACAGGGCAGAGGGAATGGATCATGGGGTAAAGAATGGGGTCACTGTTCCAAGCTATTGCAGATAGCAGGGCAGAAAGATGAAAGAAATCTCCTTTATGATATGGTTGAATGGCTGAAATAACCAAGCTTGGAACTGCCCTACCTTTTGGTTATTCGAGGAAAAAAAAGTTCTCATCACGTAAGCCATTTTGGATTGCGTCTTCTGTTACTTGTGGCCAAAATCACTAACAAGCCCAGGATCACTCAGCTAGAAAGTGGTGGAGCTGAGACCTGGGCAGGACCCTCAGACTCTGGGTCTGAGCCTCTTCGCAATGCCTTTGTGGGCCTTTGCTACCTTTCAGAGCGTGTGATTGAAGCCTCCTGCTCTCCAGTCCCAGGCCACTGGGAGCTTTATCATGCACAGAGCCCAGCAGGGAATAGAGAGAAACACAGGCTCTGTGCTGCATCTTGGGGCAGTTCTCAAGCACTGCCCACAGCCCTGGGTGTGTCTGGGGGAAGGGTCAGACTCTGGAAAACTGGCCCAGCTTCCTCTGGGGACACTGATTATCCCATTGGGGAAACGGATCCATGCAATGGCTTCTGTCCTAGGCCTTGGGGGAACACCACATATGAAGACAGTCTCCTTCGACAAGTGTCCCTCCATTTGTATCAAGTCTGGACCATCCAGAGCCATTTGGTGCATCCCCCTTCCCCCATGTAGGTGCATATCTAAATCACACCAGGCTGATCAATAGTCAGTCGAGGTCACCCTAGCATTCCCACCAAAGACAGTGGCTTCCCTGGGCCTCCTGTGAACAAAGAACCCAGAAGGGTCCCGGACAAACAGTCCTTAGTCTCCTTCCCTTCAGCCCATTCGATGGATTTACTTGAAAAGGGTAAGTCTAATGAATCTCCCCTTCTTTTTCCAGGTGGGGAATGGTAAACAGGGTACTGAACAGTCATGCCTTGGAAGAGGGTACATAAGCTAGGATTAGGTTCAGCTGTATATAATAGAAAACCTCAAAATAATAGTGGCTTAAGAAAGATAAAGCTTATTTCTGTCTTATAAAACAAGTCCAGATGTAGATAGCCCAGGGTGGTAAGCAGCTCTGTCACCATCACTGATCCAAGTTCCTTCTCTTTCGTGTCCCACCAAGCTCAGCATTGGCTTCTATCCTCAAGAACAATGCATGGCCCAAGATGGCTGCCAGAGCTCCAACCATCATGACCAGGATCACAGAAAGGCAGAAATGCAGAAGAGCAAAAAAGGGCTGCTCTCAACTTTGTCAGTTCCCTTTAAACCTCCTTCCCAGAAGTCCCACTCAACAGTTACTCACTTCTCATTGGAACATAGTCCCTGGCTGCAAGGGAAGCTGAGAATTGCATCTTTTATGCCAGGGAACAATATGATCAGCTAAAAATCAAGGTTTGATAACTTCAAAGAGGAAAGGAAGAGTGGATGTTGGAGATAGTAAAGGGCAGCTTCTGCCACAAGGAGTTCCATGTACATCGTAGGTCAACACTTACTCTTTTTTAACATCTTTATTGGAGTATAATTGCTTTACAATGTTGTGTTAGTTTCTGCTGTATAACAAAGTGAAGCAGCTGTACATATACATATGTCCCCATATCCCCTCCCTCTTGAGTCTCCCTCCCACCCTCCCTATCCCACCCCTCTAGGTGGTCACAAAGCAGCGAGCTGATCTCCCTGTGCTATGCAGCTGCTTCCCACTAGCTATTTTACATTTGGTAGTGTATATATGTCAGTGCAACTATCTCACTTCGTCCCAGCTTACCCTTCGCCCTCTTCATGTCCTCAAATCCATTCTCTACATCTGCGTCTTTATTCCTGTCCTGCCCCTATGTTCATCAGAACCTTTTTTTTTTTTTAGATTCCATATATATGTGTTAGCATACGGTATTTGTTTTTCTCTTTCTGACTTCACTCTGTATGACAGACTTTAGGTCCATCCACCTCACTACAAATAACTCAATTTCATTTCTTTTTATGGCTAATATTTCATTGTATATGGGGCAGATAGAGTATGCCAGGCACAGGGCTGGGTTGTGCCATAAAGAGATAAATAAGACATGGTCCTTACCCCTCAGGAGCCAACAGTCTAGAGTGGATGGTGGACCGCAGCTGAAATGGCTCTCATAGTTATTAGTTGTTTTGGCAACAGAGTATTTAAAAAGAAAAAAAATGCCATTGTTGAAACTTAGGAGAATTCACATATGGTCTGGAATTTTGGAGTCTCTTGAAGCGTTTGAAGCTCTGGCAACACCAGACCTGCTTCACATCGTTGTGGCAGCAGTCGGTTAGAGAAGCAGCTGTCTCTCTAGAAGGAACCCTTCTCCTGTTTGCCACAGTCCCCACCAAGCCCTGTTGCCTCACACCACCCAGGCCAAAGGTGGTCCTACCTCTCCCAGGCAAGAGCAGCTGCTGGAAGCTCCTCCCCATTCAGCCGGGCCCTGAGCCCCCTCGGCTCACCTCGAAGCAGAGGCCCCTCCTTAGCGCTCAGAGCTGTCTCTGCAGGCTGCCCCCAGGAGCCTTTCTCCCGAGCCCAAGGCTGGGCTGAGATCTTGATGGACCCACCTTCCGTCTCTCTTGAGCGCCTGCCTGGCGGTGACGACCCAGGTGCTGTGTGAGCCGCCCGGAGTGCTGTGGCCCGTTCTGGGTGGCCTCCCTCCTGCCCCGCCCAAGGGCGTCTTGCAGCTATAAATTGAGTAAATTGAAAATGTTACTGAGGGTTGGAGATAAAAGAGAGAGCTGGGTGTCTCCATGAATAAAACATGGGAGGGAGGCCATTTCTTGGAAAAATAGAGAGAATAAATTGTGGCAGATCAATTTTATCTAATTTCCTGGCCGAGCTTCTGACATGCAAATGAAGGCGCTCATAATTTATGAGTGAGCTGTGGAGATTACCAGAGGGAGGGGGCGCCTGAATTTCTGGTGGAGGAAGGAGGGGCGTGGCTGAGGATTTAGCAGAAGTCTGTGAGGCTGTTCCTCCTAAAACCTAAAGATTTAGGAACCCTCCCAGGGAAGGCAGAAGCTCGGCAGAGTACATTCTGGATTCCTGGGCCTATCTTTGGAGCCAGTTCTGGACTGTCAGTCACTGTCCCAGCCACACGATGGCCAGCTGGCTAGCCCTGGCCACAAAAGACACGGTCTGGCCACCAGGCCTTTGCTCAGCTGGTTCCCATCTCCCAGCACCACATCTCACCAGCTATGGTCTCTGCCTTGACCCTTGTTTCCAGCCTGAGTCTTCCCCGGGAGGCCCCAGGGAACTCACCTTTCTGTGCTCTGGAACAGTATGTCTGCCCCACTTGCTTAGGGTGGCATGCTGGCCCAATCCTGCCTACCAACGTGTTTTCTTTGGCCTGAGCAATAACTGTAAAACGTCTGAACTGGCTGCCAACATTAAGAAATCGGGAGATTTCCCATGCATTCAGGACATCTTCTATTGGAAGATCAGACCATCTTGTTACACGACCTTGCGCTTTTGTTGGCATGGATTGGCTGGAATCAAGAAGTAGCCGCTGGCCTTTCAAGATAGAGGCGCATACCCCAATTTGCTGCAGACCCTACTGTTCCCTATTGCCTCTCTGGCCTGGAAGCCAACTGTTAGTTGCCATTTATAATTGGGTTTGCACTCCGTTTTGCTTAGAATGGAGTTAGTGGGAAAGTGAAATATCTCTTCTTGTGACTAATGAAATAAGAAAGAGGAACAGAGAGAAGATTTCAAGAGGGAAAGGACACGCTTTTTTTGTGTGTGTGGTAGGAGTACCTCTTTGTAAAGAGGGCAGTGGTGGGAAGGGGTGTAGCGGGCTGCGTCATCACTCAGTTCCCTGCAAAGACCTGCAGGGCCACGAGTTTGCAGCCTCTGTCTTAAAGTCCCAACTCCTTTGTCTTACCATTCCGCTTCTCTGATCTGAAACTGCAGTGACTCGGAGCTGGGGGAACTTGGAGAAGGAGTACAAGCAGCCCAAGCCAGTCTCTGGAGGCCGCTCAACCCTCCCCGTGAGGCATACTTTCAGTGAGAGCCTATGATGCGGGCTCTGCTCCTATTTTACAGATGAGCAAACTGAGGCACACAGAGTTCGGTAACTTGTGCCGCTTGGCTTGTTGGTAGAGAGAGACTGGATTTGAATCCCTGTCTAGCTGGCTCCAAAACCCAACTTCACCAGTGCCCTATGGCCCTCTCTGATTGCCCCTTCCTTGGTCTGCCCAGATGATGAGTTTTGTAGTGAAACAACCTAAAACCTTGGATAAACAATGGCTGCATACAAGGCATCACGTGATCTGCACCCTCTCCCCTTCCCACGTCACACTCCTTTCTATCCCTCTACCACGTCAAAAGCAGGAGCTACAAGCTCAAAGCCCTGTAAGTCCACCCAGAAGCTCAGTGACCCTGCCCCGGCCTTTGCTCTGCTGCTTCTGCCCCAGGTGTTCATAGTTCTCCTTCCTTCTTATTCTCCAGCTCTTAGTCACCTCCTCCAAGTAGCCTCCCTGGTCACTTGTGACCCTGTTTTCATAGCACTCATGTCCCTCTAGAATCAGCTTGTTTACTTTTCTGCTTTTGTGTCTATTACCCCTAGCAGTTAAGCTCCATGAGGGAAGAGACCTAACCTGTTCACGGCTGTACCCTCATAGTCTGCACTTAGTAGGTGCTCAATAATTATTTAAAGAATGAGTGAAAAGTGACATATCCAGGTGACTGACCCAGAGGAGACTTTTGAGAGGAAGGGTGCTGGGAAGGAGGTTCTCTGAGAGGGAGGCATGGCAGAAGGGGAGGGGGCGCTGGCACAGCTGCCCGCTAAAATGTCAGATGGGGGTGAGGCCTGGCTGCTTGTTCTGAGCCTGCAGAAATATCTGCTGGTTACAGGATGGCCCAAAGCATCCAAATGTAGAATGATTTGCAAGCCCACCGGTGCAGGGACAGCACTGGTAAGACCCTGTGAGGAGAGGCCACTGGGCAGGGGGTATCATCAGCTGGGTGGGCTCCAGGTGAGGCCTGGGGTATCCCCTTTCATCACCCCCATAGCATCCTCATGGCAGCAGCGAGAATCTGAGCATGTCAGAGCTGAGATCGGGAAACTGAGACTCAGAGTGGGGCCTGGGCCACAGCAAGTGTCTACAGGAGTCTGCCCGGGCTCAGACTCTGCACCTCGGTCCTCTGCCAGTCTCAAGAGATGCAGACACTGTTGTTTTTGAGTCTCCAGATAGATGAAAACAGTAGAGAAATGCCCAAGTAGGCTTTTAAAAATTGTGGTGTATTTAAAAGTTTTGCACTGAACAAACTAATGCTTTTTACACATTCTAAAAATAGCACACAATGCAATTGTGCTCTTCAGAAGGTGATCGCAGTGTTTAGAAACAATGTTTAATTCCTGTGTCCTGCAGGGGTGGTCTTTCTTTATTCCTGCCAGTTGGTCTCTGTGACTCTATGCAGGCCCATTAGGAGACACTTCCTCCTCTGCAGTTGTGTTGTTGTGGGTGGGAGGCAAAGGCTGCACGGCCTCCCTGTGGCAGGCCCAGGTCAGAAGCCCTCTGAACCTCAGTTTTCTGATCTAAAATATGGGTACCCTCTTTTGTACACCAGAGGGCTGAGCTGAGGATGACCGTGTGCAGTGCTCAGCCCTGCGGGCTGCTGCTTCATCCCCAGAGCCAGGATCCTACGCCAAGGCTCCTGTTCTTTCTACACCACCCCTCTGTCCCCATAAGCTCATCTCTTGGGAAGGTTGCAGAGCTCTGCTAATAGGACCTATCCCTTGAAAGCAGAAATGAGATTTTTCTTCCCAAGTCCGTTCCTTGGGGGAAGTCTTCAAAGAGGATTCTTGTAATTTCCTGTTATAAAATTTTATGTGCAATTACAAACAATGAGCTGTGAGCATTAATTGAGCAGACTGGGAGATTTTCTGTTTTTAAATCACCGGCTATTTTAAAACCTCCCAGACCACGAGAAAATAGCCTGAGGAAATAAACTTCCAGAGGGTGGCCCAGGCAGCAACCCACCCCTGTGGCCCCTCTTGTTGCATCTGGGGTCCTCCAGGAAAGGTGGCCACTGTGCCCAGCAGAGCTGGAGGGCCTGCTGCAGCAAGAGGAAGCAAGAGGTTGACCTGTTCTCCCGAGTTGCAGGGCTTTGCAAATAATGGCTTTCCACCCACTCCAGCTGCCTGGTATGTAGCGGATCTGTATCCATCCATCCATCCATCCATCCATCCAACCAAACACTATTAGTTGAGTACCTACCAAGTGTCTGTGGACCCAGGAGTCTGCTCAGGCTCAGACTCTGCACCTGGGTCCTCTGCCAGTCTCAAGAGATGCAGACACTGTTGTTTTTGAGTCTCCTGATAGATGAAAACAAGTAGAGAAATGCTCAAGTAGGCTTTTAAAAATTGTGGTGTATTTAAAAGTTTTGCACTGAACAAACTAATGCTTTTAACACATTCTAAAAATAGCACACAATGCAATTGTGCTCTTCAGAAGGTGATCACAGTGTTTAGAAACAATGTTTAATTCCTGTGTCCTGCAGGGGTGGTCTTTCTTTATTCTTGCCAGTTGGTCTGCCACCTCTGTGCACATAGAGCTGTGAGCAAAACAGACAAAAAGTCCTTCCTTCCTCGGGCTGACATTTTAACAAGGGAGACAGAGATAATGAACACGATAAATAAGAACACCATGCAGTATATTAGAAGGCAGTAAGTGCTTTGGAGAAAAACTAATTTGGGATGGGAGATGAGACAGGAAGGAGAGGGTAGGGGCAGGCCTCCTTGAGAAAGTGGCAGGTGAGCAAAGATTTGAAGGAGGCCGGGGAGCAAGCCATGAAGCTGTCTGGGTGGAAGTGTTCCAAGTAGAAGAAAAAGAGTGAATGCAAGGGCCCTGGGGGAGGTGGTGGAGGAAGGGACGCTGCGCAGGCCTGCTCACCCTTCCAAGGACTTTGAATTGACTCTGAGACGTGGGTGCTGCCGTCGGCCTGCCTGCAGAGGAGTGGTGCGCACTGGCCTACTTTTTAAAGCACTGCCCTGACTGCTGTGTTGAGAACAGAGCTGCTGTCCACCAGTGAAGCCACTGGCCACGTGGCGGTCGAGTGCTTAAAATGTGGCCAGTCTGATTCGAGATGCTCTGCATGTGTACGTACACACCCGGACGGTGAAGACTTACTATGAAAGAGAGAAACTGTCTCATTAACTATTTTAAAACACCGATTACAAATTGAAATGATAATACTTTGGATATATGTGTTTAAAATATCTATTATTACAATTTAATCCATTTCTTTTTAGTTTTTAAAATGTGACTACGAGAAAAGGCAAAACTCCATACATGGCTCATATTCTATTTCTATTGGACAGCACCGTTCTAGACAGTACAGGTCAAGGGCAGAAACTGGGAGACACTTGGGAGGCCATGGCCTAACCCAGGTGAGAGGGGATGGTAGCTGAGCCAGGGGACAGAGTCGGGGTAAGTGGTGGAATTCTAGGTGGATTGTGAAGCTGCGTTTGCGGCTGGACTGCAGGGCGTTTCTCCACAGATGTGTGTGTGTGGGGGATGAGTGATTGGCACAGGTTCTGCCCAGCACACTGTGGTGGGGAGGTGTGTGGAAAGGGAGGTGGGATCCAAAGAGTCAGTGTCCTCTCGTGGAACCAGAGTCTGGAACAACACCCAGGGAGGGACTGTTGGTGGTCGAGGCCAGAGGAGAACTGGACATCCACGTGGGGGCAGTGTAAGCTCAGGTCTCTTCTGACAGGTGATTGTGTGACTCCTGGCCTTTACCTCCCCATCTGTAAAATGGAGGCAGTGGGGCCCAACGTCTCAGAGCTGTGAAAGTTAAGTGGGTGGCATAGACTGCGTGTGCAGTCGGTGGGGTGCTACCATTATTACAGATGCAGGGGCCGTGAGCTGGAGGGAGCTGGGGCTGGGTGTGCCTGCTGCCTCTCTGACGAGTCTGCTCTGCTCTACCAGAGATTCCACAAGAGCTACTGTACTTGTTTTATTAAGGGTGCTCAGCGGTCCAGTGGTCAAGACTCCATGTTTCCACTGCAGGGGGCACGGGTTTATTCCCTGGTTAGGGAAATAAGGTCCCGCGTGTGGCGTGAGCAAAAAAAAAAAAAAGTGTTCAGGCCAAGATGTTGTCCCTGGTCTGCCCAAGAGGAAGGAGGCCACTGCCAAGAGGGTAGTTGGAGGCCTGGTGGCCGTGGAGGAAGCAGTGTGTCCTGCGGCATCCCTGCTGGGCTGGAGGCAGATGGACCGTGAACTGCTGATTGGAGGGCCTTCTGGAGGAGGTGGTGGTGGTGGTTTGGGGGAGCCCTGTGGTGCAACAGAGGCGGAAGCTCCGCCGCAAAATGAGAAAGCTGCAGGCAGAGGAGAGGCTAGGAATCGTAGCCGCCCTGGACCTGGGGCTCCGCTGCTTTGGTGTCTGCTAGCAGGCTGGGTGGAAGCGGCCTCTGCCACCTCCTTTCGGCTCAGTGTAGTGCCGAGCCTTGCACACAGTAGGTCCCGAATAAATAACGATTGCACGGAATAAGCAAGGCAGTATTGAAATGCACTAGGATAATGTTTGTTGAATGCACAACAGGAAGAGCACTGGATGGAAATATTGATCGCCCTGCTGTTGATCGAGTTATGTGCAGTCTCCATCAGTCCACTTCTGTCCACCCACCACCTCCCAGACTCAAGCCTCCAGGGCCTTTGTCCTGCACGCCCACAGTGACCTCTTCACTGGTTTCCTTCCTTTCACTCTTGCCCCCTCAATCTTTTCTCCACACAGCAGCAGGGGTAAGGCAATAGCTGATTCACTTTGTTGTAAAGCAGAAACTCACACACCATTGTAAAGCAATTATACTCCAATAAAGATGTTAAAAAAAATGTAGATCAGATTATGCTATATCTCTGGTTAAAACCTCTACAGCCTTCCCTTGCCACCAGAATATAACTCTGCAGGGCCCTACACGATCTGACTCCATGTTCCTGGCCAACTTCATATCCTAACATTCTTGCTCTCTATACCATCTTTCCTTTCCTAGGACTCAAGCCAGTTCCTGTCCCAGGGCCTTTGCACTTGCTGCTACTCCACCTAGAATGCCATTTACTCCCATTTTCCCCTTGGTAACGTCCCATCCTGTCTCGGCGCAAGTGCCTCCCCCTCAGAGAGGACTTCCTTGAGCCCCTCCATCTATGAAACCCTAAATTACTTCTTATGTTAATATCTGCTTATAATATTTCACCATCCGCAGCTTTCTTGTGCATGTATTGTGTCTCCTCCACCAGAGTGTAAGCTTCCTGAAGCTTTTCCCTCCTTGTCCCCTCCCATACCCAGCCCAGTGCCTGGAACATAGCAAGTACACAGTGAATATCTGTCAGATGAACGAATGTGAGTATCTGTACTAATCTTGAGCACTCTGTGTGTATTATCTCATCTAACCTGTGTAAGCTCCTCTGTCATCAGGGAGACAACTAAACTGTCTGAGGATTGAAATCTCATGTCTGACTCTGCAGCTCATGCTGTTGAACCCTGCATGATACCATCCCTCAGACCCTGGTTCCGCCCTGGCTCTGCCAGTAACCAACTCTGTGACTTTGGATATGTCCTGCTTGGAGTTCCTTCTGACCCCAGGGAGAGTTGGTTGAGTGTTTCAAGTCCCTGGAGCCCTGACAATCTAGGGCGTAGTTCTCCAGGACCTAAGTGTCCCCTTGGGAAGGTTTATATCTGGGATATTCCTACGGGAACGTTTGCATCCTACACCACTCTACTTGGCTGTTTTACTATAAATACATACGCTTATGTTATACTTTATTTTTCACCTAAATTTAGGTTAGCGCTTACCTGTGGATTTAATGTTAGGGGAGTAAAAGGGTTGTTACAAAATACATATAGGTAGTTCCTTGGTGGTCTAATGGTTAGGATTCGGTGCTTTCACTGCTGTGGCCAGGGTTCAATCCCTGGTCGGGAAACTGAGATCCTGCAAGCCACACAGTGCGGCCAAAAAAAAAGGGAAAACAAAAAAACCCCCAAAATACATGTTATAGAAGGCGGCTTTCATCACAGGTGGTGACAGAAATCAGAACCAGGAACTTAGGCTGGAGTCACAGACCAGGAGTAGCACGAGGGGCCTGCTGGGTGCTGGAGGTGTCCTATGTCTACACCTGGGAGGTTGTTACATGGGTGTAAACGTGTGTAAAATTCACTGAGCTGTACAACAAAGACGGGGTCATGTGACCGTAAGCCATACCAGTTTTAAAAATTAAGTAAGATAATACATAATGAAATAAATGACATAAAAAGTGGGCCTTGGGACAGAAGCCACTGGGGTCCTGGAGCCTAGGGCTCCTCCCTGATCTAGAGAGGTTCTCTTTGATCCCCAGACTCAGCTCCCCATCTCCTCCTCCCTGACCCCACCTCACTGGGCTCCTGCAGGCAGCCCCCTCCCCTCACCAGTACTCCCTTCTTAGCGTTACTCACACGATGACCTGGTGACTTGCTGGTGGCCCCCTTGGCTGTGAGCCACTTGCCAGTGGCTCCCAGCCTTGGCGCCTTGGACACGGGCTGCCTGCAGTGGTGTTTGTTGAATGAATAAGCACCCACCACGTGGGGGAGGAGGAGAGAGGGCTGATGCTCATTCTTGCCCCAGGCTCCACACCTTCCAATCTAACAGGGCAGAATATGGACGTTCAGGGTCTGCAAGTCTAGAGGAGGAGACCGCGGGAGGGTTGTCCCCAGCACGCTCTGCAGGATGTGCTGACGGTGGTGGTAATGGCAGCTAGCACTAGGCTCAATGTTCATGCCTCGTCTCCAGTAATCCTACCCTTGAGGTGGGTACCTGGACTCCACCTGCATTAGAGATGTGGGCCAGGAGGTTCAGAGAGCTCTTGCCCCTTCCGGAAGTCACAGGGCAAGGAGCAGAGTGGGACTGGTACCCACATCTGTTTGACGTCGGAGCCCAAGGTCTTGGGCCTCACATATCCTGCTCAGTCTTGCTCAAGTAGGAAGATGAGAAGGAAGAAGACAGCTCCTTCCCAGTCCCCTGATGCTTCCTTTCCTCCAAATGCTGGGTCTTCAGATGTGTGGTCTTTATGGTGCTTCCTTTAGATGCTGTGTTCTCAGAATATGCTTTTACATGAAAGCAGGAGAGAGATGCAGTCAGACCTAAGAAAGCAATTCTTGACTATAGATAATAAAACACTGTTCTGGGCAGGTTAGATGTGGTCACGCTGGAAAGCAGGGCCTGGAACCGGTGAGATCTGAGGTCTCTTGGGCCCAGAGTCTGACTCTCCATGAGCTCCTGGCTCTGGGGACCCGCCTCGGAAAGAGTGAGGCCAGCCAGCCATTAGGCCTCCTGGGATCCACGTCCCCGTGTTCCCCAGAGCAGCAGGGGGCCCAGAGCACACCTAGGGGAGAGCGAGAGAACTGGCACTTTTCCAAGCAACTTTCCAATGGCAGGAGGCTTCCTCGGAGGACTTGGCCTCCTGCTTCTCTGGGCTCTGTCTCCCATGGGAGCAGACCTGGGGAGGGGGCTGTGGGTGATTGGAGCCTGGCAACTCCCAAGCAAACCACACGCCCCTCAGGGCCCTTTCCCAGGAGGCCCCTAACCCTGCAGCCTCTCTTTCCAGTCCTTTCACTCAGGGACCTGTTCCCTCCCAGGCCAGGGCCCAGGTTGCTGAGCAGAGGCCGCCAAAGGCTCTGGGGACCGAGAGAAGCCTGGAGAAAACCCCGAGGATCTGGTGCTCCTGGACCCGGTTGCCAGGCCCTCGCTTTCCCCGCACTCTTGGAGGGTGGGGCCTCCCCTGGGCCCTGAGAGGCCTGGGTGGAAAATGAAATATGCAAGTAGCTACAGATGGGAGAAGGACCCTCCAGGAATACCTTACAGCGCCTCCTAAACACACGTGTGGTTATTTGGATTTCCAAGCGGAAGAAGGGAGCCTCTGCCCCCCACATGCAACTCTTTCCTCTGCTTCTCCCACCTCCTCTTGGTGGTCTCACCACATGGAGTCCAATCACCGGGTCATTCACTCAGTACAGGTTTACTGAGCACCTCCTGGGCCAGGCAGGTGCCAGGAGCCAGGGGTGCAGTGCTGAGCAAGGGGACAGGGTCCCTGATCTCAAGGAGCCGACAGCCAGTGAGCAGGTGAATAACAGACAAATGAAACGCCTTCTGAAAGTGATAAGGGCTGTGGTGACAGTGAATCAGAATGATTTGACAGCAAGTGATGAGGTGCGGGAATATGAAATGGCGTGGGTACACTGGGGTCCCACGCAAGGGCAAAGACCCCAAGGCAGGAAGTGGGGGAGGGTGAGAGGGCAGCTGCAAGCTGAGGTCAGCAGGGCCCTGTCATGCTGGGCCAGGCTGTCTGTGGGTGCAAGTTGACTTTTATTCTAAGCATCAGAGGAGCCACTGGAAAGGTTTAGTGGGGGACTGGTGTCAGCTCTGCATTTGGAGAACATTGTTCTGGAGGCTACAAGGAGAACAGTTTGGGGGGCAAGAGGTTTGAGGGAGACCTGTTAGGGTGGAGGATGGGTTGGGGGGCTCCCTGGGAACCTTGAGTTTCTCTGGGTGCTCGGAGCAAGGCTTGGGTTTCCATTTCAGTCTTTAAGGTAACAAAAGTGCCACCTGTGGAATTGTTTGCAACTGGGGTTCACCGTGCATTTTAATTTACTATTTGTGGCCATTGTAGGGTTAGAAGAGGGGCCAAGGCAATTACTGAAAAAAAGGACCTGTATGCAGAAAATTATAAGACACTGATGGAAGAAATTAAAGATGATACAAATAGATGGAGAGATATACCATGTTCTTGGATTGGAAGAATCAACATTGTGAAAATGACTCTACTACGCAAAGCAATCTACAGATTCAATGCAATTCCTATCAAACTACCACTGGCATTTTTCACAGAACTAGAACAAAAAATTTCACAATTTGTATGGAAACACAAAAGACCCCAAATAGCCAAAGCAATCTTCAGAACAAAAAACGGAGCTGGAGGAATCAGGCTCCTTGACTTCAGACTATACTACAAAGCTACAGTAATCAAGACAGTATGGTACAGGCACAAAAACAGAAATATAGATCAATGGAACAGGAGGGAAAGCCCAGAGATAAACCCACACACATATGGTCACCTTATCTTTGATAAAGGAGGCAGGAATGTACAGTGGAGAAAGGACAGCCTCTTCAATAAGTGGTGCTGGGAAAACTGGACAGGTACATGTAAAAGTATGAGATTAGATCAGTCCCTAACACCATACACAAAAATAAGCTCAAAATGGATTAAAGACCTAAATGTAAGGCCAGACACTATCAAACTCTTAGAGGAAAACATAGGCAGAACACTCTATGACATAAATCACAGCAAGATCCTTTTTGACCCACCTTCTAGAGAAATGGAAATAAAAACAAAAATAAACAAATGGGACCTAATGAAACTTCAAAGCTTTTGCACAGCAAAGGAAACCATAAACAAGACCAAAAGACAAGCCTCAGAATGGGAGAAAGTATTTGCAAATGAAGCAACTGACAAAGGATTAATCTCCAAGATTTACAAGCAGCTCATGCAGCTCAATAACAAAAAAACATACAACCCAATCCAGAAATGGGCAGAAGACCTAAATAGACATTTCTCCAAAGAAGATATACAGACTGCCAACAAACACATGAAAGAATGCTCAACATCATTAATCATTAGAGAAATGCAAATCAAAACTACAATGAGATATCATCTCACACTGGTCAGAATGGCCATCATCAAAAAATCTAGAAACAATAAATGCTGGAGAAGATGTGGAGAAAAGGGAACACTCTTGCACTGCTGGTGGGAATGTGAATTGGTACAGCCACTATGGAGAACAGTATGGAGGTTCCTTAAAAAACTACAAATAGAATTACCATATGACCCAGCAATCCCACTACTGGGCATATACTCTGAGAAAACCATAATTCAAAAAGAGTCATGTACCAAAATGTTCATTGCAGCTCTATTTACAATAGCCAGGGGATGGAAACAACCTAAGTGTCCATCATCAGATGACTGGATAAAGAAGATGTGGCACATATATACAATGGAATATTACTCAGCCATAAAAAGAAACGAAATTGAGCTATTTGTGATGAGGTGGATGGACCTAGAGTCTGTCATACGGAGTGAAGTAAGTCAGAAAGAAAAAGACAAATACCGTATGCTAACACATATATATGGAATTTAAGGAAAAAAATGTCAAGAAGAACCTAGGGGTAAGACAGGAATAAAGACACAGACCTATTAGAGAATGGACTTGAGGATATGGGGAAGGGGAAGGGTAAGCTGTGACAAAGTGAGAGAGTGGCATGGACATATATACACTACCAAACGTAAAATAGATAGCTAGTGGGAAGCAGCCGCATAGCACAGGGAGATCAGCTCGGTGCTTTGTGACCACCCAGAGGGGTGGGATAGGGAGGGTGGGAGGGAGACGCAAGAGGGAGGGGATATGGGGATATATGTATACATATAGCTGATTCGCTTTGTTATACAGCAGAAATGAACACACCATTGTAAAGCAATTATACTCCAATAAAGATGTAAAATAAATAAATTAATTAATTAATTAATTTTTTTTAAAAAATGTTCCAGAATGTGAGGAACAAGAAGGAACAAGAGTTCACCTCTGGCTGGAGAAGGTCAGGCCAAGGTCTGGCAGCTGGTCAGTGGGCGCACGATGGGCCCCAACCCCGGGGCAAGGCCCAGTGAAGGCAGCATATAGGCTGATCTCCCCACGGCCCTGCAGAGTGGAAAGGGGGCACTTAGCTGGGCCAGCACCCAATGAGATGGAAGCTTGCTGCTATGATGTTTATTCTCACCACTAATAATCTTCTCTGAGGGGGACTTGCCTGGTGGCGCAGTGGTTAAGAATCTACCTGCCAATGCAGGGGACACGGGTTTGATCCCTGGTCCGGGAAGATCTCACATGCTGCAGAGGAGCTAAGCCCATGGACCACAACTACTGAGCCTGCGCTCTAGAGCTCATGAGCCACAACTACTGAAGCCCGTGTGCCACAACTACTGAAGCCCACGTGCCTAGAGCCCGGGCTCCGCAACAAGAAAAGCCACTGCAATGAGAAGCATGCGTACCGCGATGAAGAATAGCCCCCGCTCACCGCAACTAGAGAAAGCCCACGCACAGCAACGAAGACCCAACGCAGCCAAAAATAAATAAATAAATTTATAAAAAAAAAAATAATCCTCTCTGAGGGACGCACTTGGGGCAACAGCTCATCCCAGACTCCAGACCATCACCAGGATGGTCCCATCTCTCTTCAGTTATGGGTTGCGAATTCTAAAGGGGAGATCTCAGATTAGATCTGGCGAGAGGCAGAGAAATAGCTGGAGAGGGAGAAGGTTGGAAAAGGTGAGGGATAGGCCAAGCCTTCGTTTTTCCAAAGGCTCTGGGAAAATAGGGATAGAGTAACAAAGAGCTGCTTTACATTTGCTTAAAACTCTGGCTTCTGCATTCTCGAGGCTGGTTGGAGATGTCAGCCAGCCCTGCAAGCTTCTGGCTGGAGAAACCTGAGGGTCATGAATGGACTCAGAGCAGCATCGAGATGAGAAGTGTGTATGCTGAGCAGGGCACTCCTGTGTTTGAATCTGACACTGAAGAGCTGCTCAGTCAGAAGCAGACTCAGAGACAAGGGCTGGAGTGCAAATGTTTACTTAGCGAGCACAGGAGGGGAGGGCGGAGATGAGGCAGGGAAGGGAAGAAGCCAATTAAGAGTGGGCTTTTGAGCAACTCGCGCTCATCCCCTCTGAGACACCCTGGGAATCAGTGTACAGCGTGTGCCCGAGAGAGGTGGAGCTGGGGTATTTATACACTGACTCTCATCACCATTGGTTGAGGGTGGCTCCTAGGGACACTAACTCTGCAGCACTCAGGTCCACCTTGTGCCTGGGCAGAGTCAGTGTAGGTGACCTCAGGCAAAGAGATGGAGGTGCTGGCCGTTGGAAGTCGAACCTTCAGGCACTGAAGTTATACGGCGAGATATGGGTGGAATACCCAAGTGTCTGCTGCAGCAAGTTACTTAGCCCAAGCCTCAGTTGCTTCATCTGTAAAATTGAGATAATAATAGCAATCCTGTTGAAAAAAAAATAAGTAAGAAGCCCCGTCTCCTGGGGTGATTGTGAGAGTGAATGAGAGAATGCTCGTAAGGCGCTTGTTTCGGTGCTGGGCGCACAGCGCATGCCTTGTATGTGGGTGCTTCGTTCATTTAGTTGATGGATATTTACTGAGTGCCTCAGGGTGCCAGGCCAGCAGGTAGGAAGACGACGGTCGCACTCCCGGCAGCAGTGCGTGGCCAGCCTCCTGGACTCTCAGGTAGAAGGACCAGCATTGCAGCTGCCTCCCAGGGGCCCCAGCGGGTGCCCGCAGTGGTCACCGGCGCAATAACGCATCCTTTAGAGGCTGCTGTCTCTTCCCTGCCTCCCTTCCCCACTCCTTTAAGTGCTTCTTGGCATTGCCTCCTAAATAATCTACCTGCCCTGGAATCCTCATCTTGGAACCTCCTTGGGGGAGTGGGAGCGGGACCCAGACTAAAACAGCTCATGACCAGGAGGTGCACTGTTCGTCTTTTTTTTTTTTTTTTTTTTTTTGGCCAGGAACAGCCACAGAGAGTTTGTTCACTTTAATTTTTAAATTAAAGGGTACAATCATGTACCCTTTGAATACCCAATAAAAACGTTCATTATGCAAAACAGTACAACCTTTTTCATCTTTTATTTTATTTATTTTTATTTTTTGTGGTACGCGGGCCTCTCACTGCCGTGGCCTCTCCCGTTGCGGAGCACAGGCTCCAGACGCGCAGGCTCAGTGGCCATGGCTCACGGGCCCAGCCGCTCCGCGGCATGTGGAATCTTCCTGGACCAGGGCACAAACCCGCGTCCCCTGCATCGGCAGGCAGACTCTCAACCACTGCGCCATCAGGGAAGCCCTCATTCTTTAATAATACTGTAAATATTTCAGAAAGGATGTATTGTTTCTAATGAATATCAAAAAAGTCACTGCAATGATGTTTCGCCTGCCCCCGCATTTCCCTCCCCGCCCCCCAAAGTTACCCAAATACTAGTAGGAAATTACAAAAAGCAAAGAACAAAAACCCTCCCTCCGCCCTGCACCATGAGTCTCGTGAAGTAAGTGAAGTGTTAAGTGCCACAAGTACAATGCGGCATGTCCCCAACCAGGCCGTGGGGCTGTGCACTGGCGACAGTGGTTGGTGGAGAGCCAGTAGCAGCAACAGTGGGGAGACCCCCTCCCCGACCTGTTGGGAGAAGAGCAGACGAGGATGGGCACAGGTAGGGGCTCAGCCGGAGCCCCGGACTTCCTGCACCCATTTCCTGGGTCCACTAGCTTAGCTTTGCCTCCTCAAGTCTCACCTAGTTCTTTTCACTGCCTGCCACACCCCTCCCGCCTGGAATGTCTTTCCCCGCTTCCTCCCCCTGGCAAACTTCCTGGCTCTGCTTCCTGGCCCGGCAACCTGTCTCTTTTCCCCTAAACACACCTGACAGTTTCTCACTCTCCCTCTGTCACCAGTGGATTCAGGGTGTGCTATTACTTCCATGATATTTTAATTTAAATCAATGTTTTAATCAGCTCAGTTTTTATAAACTGCGGTAAAATATATGTAACAAAATTTACTATTTTAAGCCATTTTAAGTGTGCAATTCGGTGGCATTCAGTTGTGCAAACATCACCACCATCCACCTCCAGAACGTTTCCATCATCCCAAACTGAAATTCTGCACCCATTAAGCGGTAATTCCCAATGCCCCTCTCCCCCTGCCCCTGGTAACTTCTATTCTGCTTTCTGTCTCTGTGAACTTCCCTATTCTAGGTACCTCATATAAATGGCATCATATAATATTTGTTCTGTGTCTGGCTTGTTTCACTTAGTATGTTTTCAGGGTTTGTCCATATTGTAGCATGTGTCATAATTTAACTTTTTTATGACTAACTACTACTCCACTGTATGTATATACGACATTTGCTTACCCGTTTATCTGTTGATGGACATTTGGATTGGCTTACTTTTAAAACTCGACTAAGTCCTAAGCAATAATATCCATGAAAGCAAGAGTTGGATGGTAAACTTTGCTTTGAATACCTATGAAATAAATCCATAACTAACAAAATAAGAAAATAAAAGTGGGGCTTCCCTGGTTGTCCAGTGGCTAAGACTCCACGCTCCCAATGCAGGGGGCGCAGGTTCAATCCCTGGTCGGGGAACTAAGATCCCACATGCCACGGGGCAACTAAGCCTGTGTGCCGCAACTACTGAGCCCACGTGCTCTGGAGCCGGCATGCCACAACTAGAGAGAAGCCTGTGTTCCACAACTACTGAGCCCATGCGCTCTGGAGCCGGCACGCCACAACTAGAGAGAAGCCCGCGTGCTGCAACGAAGAGCCCACGTGCCTCAACGAAGATCCTGTGTGCTGCAACTAAGACCCAACACAGCCAAAGAAATAATAAAATAAATAAATTTAAAGAAAGAAAAGTGTCTGGGACCACCTGAAGTGACGCTGCCTGCCACCAGGGGTTCACAAGCTACTCTGGGCAACATTGTGAGCATTTACAGCACAAAACCAGGCTTCATCCATTGCTGAGTCTCCAGGTCTAGCCAGTGCCTGGTGCCTTAGAGATGCTCAAAATTGTTTGCTGGTTGCTATAGGTCTGGGGGCCAGGAGAAGCCAGAGCTGTGTTCCCTCAACAACTCGCACAATCCTGGAACTCACATTCCCACCAACTTGTGCTGAGACTTGGGGTACCTCCTGGGCCCCTGGAGCCTGCTTATATCATCACCGCCTGCCCCCGCCCATGTTCCCTCACCCTTACCCCTTCAGTGTGTTCTCAGCCTGACCTCCAGCTGCCAGCCCCTGCGTTCCTTTGCCTGCTGGCTTCCTCGGGGCACTTGAGCCCATTTTGCCGCCCACACTGCAGACTGGAAGTGCCAGAAAAGTAATAGCCCCTGGAGATAGCTTTTACCCGATGACTGACAGAGTTGGTAGATAAATGTCCCATCCCCCTCGGCCCTCGGGTAGGATAATTCTGAGGGGTGCATGGTCCACGCTGGCTTCCAGGGCTCCCCAGCAAAACTGAGCCTCGTGGTAACAGGCTTGATAAACACACCCTTTGCTAGTTTCTGTCCCCTCCCCATCTACACCTCCTCTTCCACGGGTACTTCCTGAGACCTCCGCCCAAGTAAACAACTTACAACAGAACCCTTGTCTAGCCTCTGCGTCTGGAGGAACATAACCTAAGACACTGGAAAACATTAGATTTCCGCTAATTTTCCATGCCTGGGAAACCTATTTTTCCTTTTTGATTGCTTTCAATACAGCAATTGGGATGGGGGTCGGTTGGGGAGAGGACTAGAAATTGCCTCGATTTCCAGTGGTCTGTTTTCCACAGGGGTTACCCCAACCGGATGGAGCTTCTCAAAGAAATGGAAACATTGTAATTAACATACAAAATCCTTACTTCTGATGTTATTAAATTTGTTACGCTTATACAGTGCAGAGCATATTGAAAAGGCAAATTAAAATGTTATGTGTTAATAAGCTTGGATTAAATTGGGCTTTGAGAACCTGGGGAAGCGGAGTGAGTCCCACATGGACGCTGTGTAGGGTGTTTAAGGAGCCTTTTCCTCGCCTTGAAGCTGCTGCCACTGAAATTACTTGAGAAGACACAGGATCTTAAGAGGAACCTCCCCAGTCTGAAAGTACAGACTTCTGAGTGTGTTTCTGTCAAGTGTATGCACTTTGGTCTCCTGACAGGAGAGTGGAGGAAGAAGGGGGAAACTAAGTATTCAAAAGGAACGAAAGGGCTTCCCAGGTAGCGCAGTGGTTGAGAGTCCGCCTGCCGATGCAGGGGACACGGGTTCGTGCCCCGGTCCAGGAAGATCCCACATGCCGTGGAGCGGCTGGGCCCGTGAGCCATGGCCTCTGGGCCTGCCCGTCCGGAGCCTGTGCTCCGCAACGGGAGAGGCCACAACAGTGAGAGGCCCGCGTACCGGAAAAAAAAAAAAGGAACAAAAAACCCCACCCACTCTCAGCAGAGTAAGCCCTAGGAGCTGGACCGCAGCCATGAGGGTCCCCCTCCCATCAGCTCTTGGTGACTGGTGTCTCAAGCTTGGAGGACTTGAGTGAACAAGCTTGGCCAGGATGGGGCTGTGCTGTTCCCAACCTTTGCAGGAATGTGGAAACCCTCAGCTGGAGGGACTCAGGACTGAAGCCAGAAAACCTCTCCCTCCTGGCAAGGCTGCTGAGGGCACCTAGCCACGCCAAGGGGCTCCATCACAGTCCTCATCCGGTTTCCTGTGGCCTTGGAAAGCTCTCCCTCTTTCTTGGCCTTCCAAACGCTGCTTTCTCCCCTGGTCTCCTCCCACCTCTCTGATGGCTCCTCCTCAGACTCCCCACTCGGTACACCTCTCCCATGGTGGTCTTCCTCTTGGCCCCAACCTAGCTCTCTACCACTTTCACTCTTCACTTTCTTCTTGGGTCATCTTCCCACTCCTGAAATTTCTTCTTTCACTTCCTCCTCTGCTGATGATTCTAGATCTCTCTCCTCTATCTAGATCTTCCTCCGAAAACATTATGCGTGGTGCACCTGGGCTACCTCCACCCAGGATCCCCAAGCTCAACATCTCCCAAATGGAGAGTACCCTCTTCCCCTGTGACAGCTCCCTAGCTTGTGTCTCATCTCTTCTAATATCCAAGCTGGAATCCAGGGAACCGTCCTCATGCTGTATTAGTTATCTAGTGCTGTATAACAAATCACCATAAAACTTAGCACCATTAACAGAATAAACATTTACCATCTCACACATATTTTGGGGTTGCAGTCAAGATGCTGGACAGGACTGCAGTCACCTGAAGGTTTGACTGGAGCTGGAGGGTTTGCTTCCAAGGTGCTCACACACATGGCTGTTGGCAGGAGGCCTCAGTTCCTCACTTGTGGATCTCTCCAGAAGCCTGCTTGAGTGTCCGCATGACATGGCAACTGGATTTCTCCAGAGCCAGTGTTCCAAGAGAGAGCAAGGAGACAGCTGTGATGCCTTTTATGACCTAGACATTCACCATCCCTTTTACCATATTCAATTCATTGGAAGCAAGCCACTAGGACAACCTGCACTCAAAGGGAGGGAGCTAGCCTCCACCTTTTGGAGGGAGGAATGTCAAAGGGCTAATGGACATATTTTAAAATCACTGCAGATACTTTCTTGCCACATCTGTCCTTTCGACATCTGACTAGCCTCAAATCCCATTGATTAACATGTTTTTTTTAAATTATAAAAGTTAATACAGATTTACTGCAAACAATTAAGAAAATATAGAAAAGTAGAAAGAAGGGAAAACACCTCCAATCCTACCACTAAAATAATCTTACAATTTGGGGCATTTCCATGCAGGCTTTTCTCTGTGTACAGCTGTATTATCAGGTGGGGGAAGGAGTGGTGTTGCCAGGACCCACCAAGTGCTGGAGCAGTGGGAGGAGGGCTGCCAGGAACTGTGGCCTTCAACTGAGCCACTGACAGAACCATAGAGAGACAGAGAGGGAGCCAGAGACATAAACACCCTGGCCTCCTCTTCTCCCACCCTCTGATTTCCCCTGGTGCCCCCCCATTGACTGAACCACAGGAAATCAGCTGGTGGGAAGCTGTGGTGATGTAGGCAGTAGTTAGTTGTTAGACCCAGGATTTAGAGGGAGGAGAAGGGTGGAGAGTGTACGTAGAGGGGGGCAAATGGAAAGTCAATAGCACAGTAGACAGGTACCCTTAAAACAATCTGAGGTCATATTCTTATATGATTTTGAATTCTCTTTGTTTTAATCTAAACTTAAAATTGCTTACTGTAAGAATTTTTCCAAGTTGCTTCATAGTCTTCAAAATCATGCTATTGAATGGCTGTGGAACATCCCAAGGACTGACACTTACTGACTTCTTGCAACCATTCCCTGTTCTTCCCACACAGCCTTCATCTGACCCCTTGTACCAACTTGCTGGTTCACCTCCCATCTGTGGCTTTACCTCCTCCAATCCATCCTCTATCAGTCTCTGGAGGGACCATTCTGTGACATAGATCTCGTCATGTTATTTTCCTGCTTAAGACCCTTCAATGGTTCCCCACTATTCTTGGGATGAACCCCAGACTCTTCTATGTGTCTGGCAAGGGCCTGCAAGCTGTGGTGCCTCCTCTTCTCCAGATTCAGCTCCAGCCTCTCCCTACAGGCATCACAGGTCCAGCCACACTGGTTCTGCTGATGGGAGGCAGTGTATGTAGTGGTTAGCACTTGAGCACTATAGCCAGTCTGCCTGCGTTCACATCACAGCTCTCCTACTTGTCAACTCTCTGACTTTGCACAAGTTTCTCCACCTGGAAAACATGGGTAATGATATGCCTCGGGGTGGGGGGACTCTGAGTTAATGCATGAAGAGGATTTGGAATGGTCCTTGGAGTATCATGACTGCTCAGTATGTCTATAAGGTGTTACCATCATCATCATTATTATTACTCCCCAAACACACCAGAGCATTTTTTTTTAATTAATTTTTTTTGGCTGCATTGGGTCTTCGTTGCTGTGTGCGGGCTCTCTCTAGTTGTGGCGAGCGGGGGCTACCCTTTGTTGCTGTGCGTGGGCTTCTCATTGTGGTGGCTTCTCTTGTAGAGCATGGGCTCTGGGTGCAGGGGCTCAGCAATTGTGGCGCATGGGCTCAGTTGCTCCGCGGCATGTGGGATCCTCCTGGGCCATGGATCGAACCCGTGTCCCCTGCACTGGCAGGCGGATTCTTTTTTTTTTTTTTTTTTTTTTTGTGGTACGCGGGCCTCTCACTGCTGTGGCCTCTCCCGTTGCGGAGCACAGGCTCCAGACGCGCAGGCTCAGTGGCCACGGCTGACGGGCCCAGCTGCTCCGCGGCATGTGGGATCTTCCCGGACCGGGGCATGAACCCGTGTCCCCTGCATCGGCAGGCGGACTCTCAACCACTGCGCCACCAGGGAAGCCCAAGGCAGGCGGATTCTTAACGACTGCGCTACCAGGGAAGCCCCACTGGAGCAGTTTTAAAACATGCCTTCCCATCAAGACCCAGGGTCCACGGCTCCTCCCCTTGAATCTGGGTCAACTTAAGATTGTTTCAACCAGTAGAATGAAGTGGCAATGATGGTTTGTGACTCCTGAGGCTGGGTTATACAAGGTGGTGCAGCTTCTATCTTTTCCCAAAAATAGTCATTATTAGAGCCCTGATCTTCGAGTCTGACTACCCTGAGGTGGCCATGATGTGAGGAAGCCCAAACTGCGTAGACAGGCCACGTGCAGGCACTCTGGCTGGCAGCCCTAGTCTTTGAGTCATCCTGGTCCAGTGCCAGACATGTGAATAAATGAGGCTTCAGACAATTTCCACCCCCGACTCTGAGTTGCTCCAGCCTCAAGTTTTCCAGATGAGGCCCCAGACACTGAGGTGCAGAGATGCTCTGCCCTGTCTGAATTCCCAACCTACTGGCTACGAACATAATAAAATGGTTGTTTTAAGCTGCTAAATTTTGGCATAATTTATTACACAGAAATAGATAACCAATACACACATAATGCTCTTCTTTTCCCCTTGGCAAACTCCTGCACATTCTTCAGGACCCTAAAAAAAATGTCATCTTCTCTGTGAAGGCTTCTCTGATTCCTCCCCACCCTTTCCTCACTGTGTGAATCTGTTTTCTCATCCATCTCTATCATTAGATCAGGCATCCTGAAGGGCAGGAACTTAGGTCCACATTTATCTAGTGGGTTACATTTGCTGAATGAATGAATAAATGAGGCCAGAGCTCTTTCTCCACAGGAGTTGACCTGCATGGCAGAACTATCTGGAAGAGATTGGCATAATTTCCACACTGTGGGACTACATAAATATTGGTATAGTGAAGAAAAATCCTGACTTATTCAAATCTTATATAATCACCTGGGGAACTTTAAAAATGTCCAGCCACAGGTCCCACCCCAGGTCAGCTGAATCACACTCTGTGCAGGGGAGGCCCAGGTATTGGTGCTTTAAAAATACTTCCCAGGTGATTCTAACAGGCAGCCAGGGTGGAAAAGCACTGCTGTTTAACCATGACAACAACATTAGTGATGATGCTGGCTAAGGCTTTTTTTTTTTTTATGTATGCCTATCATTTTTTTTTCATTTATTTATATTTGGCTGTGTTGGGTCTTTCTTGCTGCGTGTGGGCTTTCTCTAGTTGCAGTAAGCGGGGGCTACTCTTCGTTGCAGTGCGCGGGCTTCTCATTATGGTGGCTTCTCTTGTTGCAGAGCATGGGCTCTAGGCATGCGTGTTTCAGTAGTTGTGGCACGCAGGCTCAGTAGTTGTGGCTCACGGGCTTAGTTGCTCCACGGCACGTGGGATCTTCCCGGACCAGGGCTCGAACCTGTGTCCCCTGCATTGGCAGGCTGATTCTTATTCACTGCATCACCAGGGAAGCCCTGGCTAAGGCTTTTTGAGTACTTACTATGTGCCAGGGGTTGTCCTATGTTTTTTCGTGAATTAATTCATTTACTCGACCCGAACACACTATGGGGAGAGACTATAATCATCTCCCACTTTAACAGCTTTATTGAGGTATAATTGACATACAATAAATTATACCTTTTAAAGTATATAATTTGATATTTTGACACACACACATACATCAGCACAAACAAGACAGGGAACATAGTCATCTCTCCCAAATGTGTCCTCGTGCCCCCTTGTAACTCCTCCCTCCTGCCCTTCGCCGGTTCCCTCTGTCCACAAGTAGCCACAGATCTGCTTTCTGTCACTACATCGGTTTGCATTTTCTTTTTTTAAAAATTAATTAATTAATTATTTTTTATTTGGCTGCATCAGGTCTTAGTTGCCACACGTGGGATCTTTTGTTGCAGTGCGTGAGCTTCTCTCTAGTTGTGGCGCCAGACGTCGGCTCAGAAGTTGCAGTGCTCAGGCTCTCTAGTTGTGGTGCGTGGGCTCTAGAGTGTGCGGGCTGAGTTGCCCTGAGGCATGTGGGATCTTAGTTCCCCAACCAGAGATCAAACCCGCAACCCCTGTATTGGAAGGTGGATTCTTAACCACCGGACCACTAGGGAAGTCCTGGCATGTGAACTCTTAGTTGCGGCATGTGGGATCTAGTTCCCTGACCAGGGATTGAACCCAGGCTCCCTGCTTTGGGAGCGTGGAGTCTTAGCTACTGGACCACCAGGGAAGCCCCTGCATTTTCTTGAATGTTATACAAAATCATACAGTATGTACTTTTTTGGTCTGGTTTCATTCACTTGTAATAATTTTCCTATTCATCCCCCTTGCTGTGTGTATTGATAGTCCTTTCCTTTTCGTTGCTGGGTAGTACCCCACTGTGTACAGGTATCACATCATCCCCCATCTGGATGAGGAGACTCAGGTTCAGAAAAGTGAAGTGACTTGCCCAAGGTCACTTGGCTGGTAAGCGGTGAGCTTGAACCCAGGTGGTTGCCTCCAGGGCCAGCTTGCTGAACTGCCACCTCTGCGTTCTCTCTCTTTGGGCCATGATGCCCTTCCCTGTGATAGGCAGAATAATGCACTCTCCCCAACTCCAAAAAAAAAAAACAAAACTGTTCATGTCGAATACCTGGAATCTGTGAAGATGGTACATAAGATGGCAGGGGGGAATTAAGTTTGCAGATGGAATTAAGATTGCTATCAGCTGACCTTAAAATAAAGAGATTATCCTTGGTTATCAGGGTGGGCCCAATACAATCACAAGGGTCCCTGAAAGTGGAAGAGGGAGGCAGAAGAAGTGGGTGTAGTTGGAAATTTGAAGATGTTATGTTGCTGTATCTGAAGATGGAAGAAGGGGGCCACAGCCAAGGAATGCAGGTAAAAGACAAGGAAACAGGTTCTTCCTTAGAGCTTTCAGAAGCACAGCCCTGTTAACACCTTGATTTTACCCAAATGATTTTACCCCATTTCAGACTCTGACCTCCAAGTCTGTAAGATAATACATGTTTGTTGTTTTAAGCCACTAAGTTTGTGGTGATTTGTAATAGCAACTGTAGGAAACTGATACAGGTGACCTTGACCCAAGCCCATTTGGAAGGTATGTCTGAGGCCAGCGAGGCTGTAGGGTGTCCAGGGGCAGCTGGGGCAGACTGAGTCAGAGCAGGTGGAACCCTGGCAGAGTGTCCACTCCCCTGTCCCCTGCCCCAGGCTCAGCCACCAGGCTCTGGCTGAAATATTCCCAAGGTCACAGGGGCAGCTGGGAGATGGGAGGTCCTGGAGCTCACAGATATCAGAGCAGAACAAACTATCCCCTAGTTCTTTGCAGTCCTAAGGTGAATGCAAGAGGTAGGCATTCTCCACCACCTGAGCCACACAGACCCCAGCCCTAGCTGCAGAGGATGCTAGGAGTGTGGGCATGCTGGCCCAGGGTCGGCCATGCAGTGGGACCTCAGAAAACAGAGACGTTCAAAGCCCTTGGAGAAGGCAGGGCTCGTGGGAGCCCGAGGGGGCTGACAGCGAGTGAGGGCATGCTTAGCGCCCAGCATTCTAGGCAGAGAAGGGCAAGGGCAAAGGCTGGCGGGGAGAAGGAGGCCAGGGCCAACATCCGGTCAGGAAGGAGCTGGACTTTCCTAACTGCATTTAAGTCGATAATCATCAGATTTATGTACGAGAAGGCAGCTCTGGCTGTTTTGTGGCTCATGGATTGGTGGCGAACAAAGCAGGAGACCACCTAGGAGGGGAAATAGCTGTTCAGGTGAGAGAGATGGTGGCCGGCACTAGAGTGGTGACAATGAGCTGGAGAGGAGGGGACATCTTTGGGAGAAGAGGGGGCAGCTGACAGCCGGTGGGAAGCCCCCTCACCCAGAATGAACCCAGACATGGCTGTGGTCGTGGCTTCAGGATTTGCCTCCCAAAGGCTTTAAGGCTGACACCTGGGGCTGCACTCAGCCCACTGTCCAGGCCTGGCCTAACCCAGCCAAGTGCAAGGCCAAATAATGCTGAAAAATCATGAATCCCGGAGTGAGGTTAAGGGATCTTTCTTCGTTGTCATCTTTTATTGCAGGCATGATTCCCAAGGAAGTTTAAGAAAGCCTTCCTGAGGAAGAGCGAGAGCTGGAAGAAGCTTCCTGGCCTATGAGCATGTTGTTGGTCTGTGGTGCATCTGGGCAGGAGGAGGGAGGATTGGTGAGCTGTCCAGGTGGTAATTGGGGCCCAGATGTCCTTTCTGGCCCTGGAGATGATGCCCTCATCAGGGCAGGGTCTGTAGAGTGCCATCCGCGGTGCTGGGGCACCAACTTCCATGTGAGGGGCTGTGTGTGTGAAGCCTGAGGGAGGGGACCCCACCCTGTAGGCTCCATCCTCAAGGAGGGACCCCTGACACTGTGTCCAGGGCCCAAGCCTGCCCTGGCCCTCGTACCACTGACCAGGGCTCTGGGGAGCTGACAGCCAGACTGACAGGGCCAGGGGCCATCTGGGCAGCCACCATCTCTCCTCCAGCCTGTTCCTTTTCTGCCGCTGCCATGGTGACAGGCCACTATATGTCCTACTGGGATGGGCTGAATTGGGTCCCCTCAAATTTCATATGTTGAAGTCCTAACCCCCAGGACCTCAGAAAGTGACTGTACTTGGAGATGGGGTCTTAAAGAGGTAACTAAATTAAAAAGATGTCATAATAAAAAAGGAAATTTGGACACAGACACATGCAGAGGGAAGATGAGGTGAAGATACATGAAGACAGCCATCTACAATCCAAGGAGACGTCTCAGAAGCAACCAACCCTGCCGACACCTTGATCTTAGATTTCTAGCCTCCGGAACTGTGAGAAAATAAATTTCTGTTGTTTAAACCATGCAGTCTATGGTACTTTGTTACGGCAGCCCTAGCAAACTAATGTACCTACCATGACAGCATTCACAGCAATGAACACACACCGTGGTGAGCTTACGGTGTGCCGGGCACGGTGTCAAGCCTGACCCACGTGTCGTCACTCTTATTCCTCACTAACCCTGGAAGGTAGAGATCAGGGACCTTGTTGGAGTGGCCTGGCTCTGCCACCTACCAGCTGTGTGATCTCACGTGACTTGCTTTGCCTCTCTGGGCTTTAGTCTCCTTGTCTGTCCACTGGTGCTGGAATAGTACCTACATCCAAGGGTGGTTTTAAGGAATGATTTAGACCAGTTCCAGGAACGTAGTTGGTGCTCACAAAATGCTGGCTATTATCGTTCTTCTCGTTTTACAGATGTGAAAATGGAGGTTCTGAGAGGTGAAGTAACTTGCCCAAGGTTGCACAGCGAGCAAGTGGTGGGGCGAAGATTCGAATCCAGACGAAGCGGACCCTGAGCGAACTCTACTACCCCCTGCGGCCCAGAGAGCACAACGCCCACGTCTGCGACTCAGTCGGCCACACTACTGGAAGTTAGTCTTGCCATACTACGAAAACCATCTGTTTGGGGTTTACCTCCCCTGCCACACTGAGTCTGTCTTTGGGGCTGGGCCTTATCTCGTGTGCTGGAGCATCCCAGCTCTGAACACAGGCCTCTGAGGATATTTGGGAACCAGACTCAAGTGGCACGCAGCCTAAGGTCTCAGTCTCTGGGCTCCTGGCCCCCACTGCAGCCCTGTGCAGTGGGCGGGGCAGGGGAAGTGATGACCCGAGAGGAGAGCAACTTGTCCAAGGACACGCAGCAGGGAAGCAGAAAGAATGGGAGGAGAGCTCTGCTCTTCCTACAGCCCCACATCCCATCCCTGGTTCACCGTACCAGGCACCCCCACAAGGAGGTGAGACTGTGTCTGGGGTCCCGGGAGGGGACAAAGCCTCTTGACCCTGAGTGGTCTGCTGTCCTGGGCATTGGCCTGTACCAGCACCCCGAAATGCCTGTACCAGCCAGGGGTATCACAGGCCTGTGAGCTCAGAGACCCACAAGACGAGGAGGGCTTCAAGGGACCTATCAGGGGATCTGCGGCCCTCGCTGGAGAGACTTGTGTCCAGAAACTCAAGAGGTGAACTTGATCTATCTCTTCACCTGGTGAGGGGTGGTCCAGACCACATTTCCTGCATCCTTTTGCAGGGCCTAACTGTAACCTCTGCTCTGAGTTCAGTGGTTTATGGTAGAGATGAGAAAATTCAGCAAATCTAGCCTGCTTGGAGGGCCCACAGCCAGCCTTCCACCCACTAAGGCCTGCAAGGTGGGGACAGGGTTCCCTGGACCACAGACTGAAATGGGCCTGAGTGTTCCTCCTGTGCCTGTTGCCTCCTTACCCACATTGGCCTTGGGCATCCTGGGCCTTGGGCATCCTGAGTGCTGTGTCTTTGTTTTTCCTTGAAAGAGAGCTGGGGACCAAGAAAGGGTTAAGCAGCTCCCAGGCTGACCTGCAAAGATGGAAGACATCACTCCCAGATGACCACCCACAGATCTCTAATCTGGCCTGTGCTGTGGTGAGGGGGCGTCTCTGGGTCTCCTTGCCCATCCTGCCCTTGCCTTCGCAGCGTCATCTTTGGCCTGAAGAGCTGGGACAGCCTCTTCATGGGTCTTGGCCTTTCTGGAAGGCTGCGTGAGAGAGCTCTCTGGCCTCAGTTGGTCATTTCCCTCTAAAATCCTTTAAAGGGGTTTGATGAATGGAAGCTTCTTAACTGGCCCCATGGCCTGTGTAATCTGGTCCCCAACAGCTTATGCATGCTACTCTCTACAGGCCCTGCAGGTCTTGGCATATCCTGTTAGCTTAAAACACTTCTGTCATCTCCCTGCCCCTTTCCCCATACCCAGCCAGGGGCAGACATACCCACAGATCTTGGCCTTCTTTCCTGCTGGGCCCACCTGGAGACCCCATGCCCCGGGGAACAGTACCCATCAATCACAGATGGCACGTGAGACGAAACCCATCTGCCGCCCGTGAATGTGTTCAGGTCCCAAGGTGTCTCCCAGCTCTCACCTGCTGCTTTCTAAGTCAGTTCCAGCCTCAGTTTGCCCTTCCGTAGGATGGGAGAGGAGACCTCTGCCTACTCCCTCATTCTAAGTGGCTGAGAATGTGAATCAGACTGTCCATCTTCACCTAGGCCTCTGTTTCCTCCAGGTCTGACCCAGCTCCCACCCCAGAACATTACCTTCCAGTTATGGATTTCCACTCGGACACCTGACAGCTCCCAACAGGTAGCTGAATCCAGTTCATAATGTACCCCCCTGGAATTATCAGAATATTTAAATTATCTACGTAGATGTGGACTCATTTGCTGGAGCCTCTGAGTTACACAGTCCTGCAAGCTTCTGGGTCACGAAATGGGCACCCGGCAGCAGAGGCTGAGGGGTTGGCTGGGAGCAGGGCCTTCCCAGGCTGATGTACAGGTGCATGCCTCCTGCTTCCCAGGGGTTAAGGGGTGTCTTCCACACACAGAGTGACCTCCTCTTAAAATGACTCCAAGACAGTTGTGTAGGGTCAGAGATGAGCACAGGACTGAAAGCTGGGAGAACTGGTTTCTTCCCAGTCCCAGTTCTATCCCTTGAACCTGACCTGTGGGTATCTGGACAATCCTCTGCCCCTCTGACATCAGTTTCCCCATTTGTGCAACGAGCGAAGTCAGATAGGAAACATAGCCGGTGTGGTGGAGTGGACGGGGCCCTGATGAACTGGTGGCTTGTGCCAGCCCTACAGCAGCTCCACACTGTCTCTCTGCTCCAGTCAACTGTAGGTGGCTACCTTGTGTAAATACATCTATGTGGTCTGATTTTCCAACTATTGAAGGAGTAAAAAAATCTGGATTTTGGTGTGAAATTTCCTGATTTTTACCTGCTAGCAAAGAATTCAAAATTTTATAAAACACTGTAGGGCCAAAGAAAACATGCCAGGGATCCTTGCTTGCTAGCTTTGGACTGGAGAATTTCCTGACATTTAGTGCTGTGGTTCCCATCTGGGTTACACACTAAAATCACCTGCGGATTAGGAAAAAGCTCAGGCCCACACCGCCCCGCCCCACCACCACTCCTTCTAGAGGTGTTTTTTTTTTTTTTTAAGATTTTTTCTTTGGATGTGAACCATTTTTAAAGTCTTTATTGAATTTGTGGCAATATTGCTTCTGTTTTATGTTTTGGTTTTTTGGCCGCAAGGCATGTGGGATCTTAGCTCCCTGACCAGGGATCGAACCCGCAACCCCCCGCATTAGAAGGCGAGGTCTTAACCACTGGACCACAAGGGAAGTCTCAAGAGATTCTGATTTAAGGTCTGGGGTGAGGCACCCTGGTGAACACAAGGCACCAGGTGAAGGGCTGAATCCTGTCTGTGCCGTGGATGGGCTGGGTGACTTGGGTAAGTTACATCACATCACCACTGAGCCTCCTCTTACAGATCTGACCAATGGAACTTGTGGACAATGCAGGAAGGATTCATTCATGGAAAGGTCTTGGCACATAAATGGTGTGCAGTGAATTAAGGTGAAAAAGCAATTGGTAGCTGCTTTTGACTTAGTAGCTTGGCCTTGGAAAACAAGTCCATCTTGCTTTCAAAACTGAGACAATGGAAAACTGCCCAGGGTTGGAGGTTGTGGGACAAGGGTCCCAGCTCCACCTCTGGCCAGCTGTGGAGTCTGGGGAGAGGTTCCTGGAGCTTGGCATTACCTACTTTTTTTTTTTTTTAAATATATATATTTATTTATTTTTGGCTGCGTTGGGTCTTTGTTGCCGCACGCGGGCTTTCTCTAGTTGCGGTGAGACGGAGCTACTCTTTGCACAACCGTGAGCGGTGCGCGGGCTTCTCACTGTGGTGGCTTCTCTAGGCGCGCGGGTTTCAGTAGTTGTGGTACGCAGGCTCAGTAGTTGTGGCTCGTGGGCTCTAGAGCGCAGGTTCAGTAGCTGTGATGCACGGGCGTAGTTGCTCTGCTGCATGTGGGATCTTCCCGAACCAGGGCTTGAACCCGTGTCCCCCGCATCGGCAGGCGGATTCTTAACCACTGCGCCACCAGGGAAGCCCCACCTACTTTCTTGAGCAATGTGTCGGCCAAGGCTCTCTTTTCATTGCAAATGCCAAAGATTCACTCCAAACTGATTTGAGGGTGGGGCATGGACTGACACAAATCAAAACTTCCATGTGTGTGGAGGGAATCCTCAGGCAGTTTTAGAGTGTAGGTATAATCGGCCCATTTGACTGGTGAGGAAACTGAGGGTCAGGTAGTATGACTCCCTCAGAGAGACACAGGCTGGGAGGTGCAGAGATAGTTTGGAACCCAGGACCTAAGCGCATCTGACTCCCAAGATTAGGGTGGGAGATGCCGGCAGGGGCTGGACTGATAGGCAAGCAACAGAGAGAAGGGCTACGTTTATAGTCAGGGTGTGCCAGGAGTTGCCAAAGATTCTCTCCAAGACCAACCTCTAATCAGGCTTTTCCGAGCTCTTTTTTAACTAGGGCTCGACTGTCGCACTTCTTTGCTCCCCTAAACTAAAGGGACCAGACTCCCAGACCCACATTAAAACAAACAAAAAACCGTACACAAGTCTTCTGGCTAATGAGGCCCGGGGCTGACAAGCCTCGTAGCCCCAGCGAACCTGGCCAGCGTGCTCTCGATTGGTTGGTTTCTCCGACCCCAGGAAGAGAGAAAGGAACCCAAGGGCCTGCGGAGTGACCGCCCAGGGACCCGGCGGCGCAGGGCGCCCCGACCAGCGCACTGACCGTTGGTCATCGCTCCCCGCATCTCCAGCCGCCGGCCCTGAGACACAAGATCGGGTCTCTGGGCCCCTCGTCCCAACGACCCTGGGCAGCCGTCCCCGCCCCTCGCGGGCCAGGCCGCACCCAGGCCTCTCCCCTCCCCCCGCTCAGCCCCCGCCCGCCCCCGCCCACCTCCCGCCCGCTGCGCTGGCCCCTCGACCCTGGGATCTGCCCCCGGCCTCCCGCCGCCAGGTCCTCCCTCCCCAACCCCGCCAGCTGGGCGGCCCCTCAGTGGGGGGTCGGGGCCTCGCTCTCCCGCCCCTCCCCCGCGACCTCTACCCACCCCGGCCCTCTAGCCCCGCGCCCTGCTCTCCCAGCTCAGGGGCGCCCGCCCCTCCCCGCCTCCACCCGCCTCCACCCCTACTGCGGCGGCTTCCTCCTCCTCCCACCACCCGTGGCTCTGGAATTCCTGGTGGAACCTACTCCCCCGGCCGGCCCTGCCCCCGGCGCGCAAAAGCCCGCGAAGTGTGCTGCGCGGGCGCTCTGGCGCCGAGGGGCAAGTGGCTCGTGGCGGTCGTGGCCGTGTCTAGACCTAGCTGGGGTGTTTTCACGTGCACACGTGTTTCTGCATCCCACTGTGTTTATACACCGGTGTATAATTTTTTGTGCACACACCCTCAGTGACACTTGGGGAAAGTTTTCTGAAAACCCTGGGCTGGTAGTTTAAATATAAACAGGCTTTGTTTAATGCCAGAAGCATCTCCCCTACGCTCTCTGGGAGTCACAGAATACTCACCTGCTTCCCTCTCCTCCTTAAAGACCTGGTGGCAGAGGCTCTTTCTGTTGGGAGTGGAGGTAGACTGAGGTTTCCTTGCATTGAGGAGAAGGTTCTTTCTGAGGTCCACCCCATGCCCCCAGCCCTTCATATCCCTTCCCCCAAAAGGCTTTCTTGGGACCCCAAGCTCCCCGGTCTGTCTCTGTCCTGTGGCTGTTTAACTCTGAATCTTACCCCCTCAAGTATACGGGAAATGATGCCAGCGTCACTCTGGCTGCGGAATTCAAGTTGCACTGTGGCCAGTGTGTGGGGAAGGCTGAGGAGCAGTGCCATCGGAGGGTGTCTGGAGGGGAAGGTGGGCAAAGGGAAGAAGCTGATAGCAAAGCGAGCAGAGTGAGGGCCCTCCCGGCAAGCACACCCCCTCCAAGTGGGGATGCTAACACCTGTCTCATAAAGGATGGAGTTTAAAATTCCTTTATTGTACATTTAGTGGCTACACCTTTCTTTGTATGCATAGTAGGTACAAAGACAACTGTATCTTTGTTGGGGGTTTGCAGGCGGAGGTATAGAATAGTGTAGAAGGGCATACACTTTGGATTCTGGATTCAAATCCTGACCCCGCAATTGTACAACTTACCCGCTTCCGTGTGCCTCTTTCTTTCTCTGTGAAGTGGAGCCAGTGGCAGTGACATATCTTCCAGGGTTATCATGAGGATGAAATGAGTTAGTTTACATAAGCACTAGAACACTCCTGCCACATATATGGGCTGTGTGAGTTTCAGTTTTTATTATCTAGAACAGGGGATGGTACCACCTGTTTTTACATGGCCCCCCCTCGAGTTCAGAATGGTTTGTACATTTTTAAATGGTCGTGGTGGTGAAGGGGGGGACAAAAGAAGACTAATATTTCAGGATGCTTGAAAATTATATGGGATACAAATTTCAGTGTCCATAGAGTTTTCTTGGAACACAGCCACGCCCATTCATTTTCATATCGTCTAGGGCTGCTTTCACACTACAAAGTAGTTAAGCAGTTGTGACAATGTCAGCGCCACAGGTGCAGGGATTTTTACCTGTTTGATCATTAGTGTTTCCCTAGTGACTGGAACATAACAGGTGCCCTATACGTTACATGAATGAGTATGGCCGTAGGCAATGGTGGGGTAGGGCTCCAACATTCCTAAACTAGACATGGGGGTCCAGAGTAATTTAAGCAGATGTTCCTTTGGAGATCAGAAGGGGCAGTTGTCCCCTCCACCACCGTGCTTCTCAGAGGGGAACCAAGGAATCAGACTGGCTGCTGGGAAAAAAACCTGCTGCCCATGTAAGGCTTACTTTAGGTAAGGCACTCACATACCTGGTTCAAGTGGGCTCTTTTTATGCAGCCAAACCACGTGAGCAGGCCCCCACCCCCCGCCCCCCGAGAAAGGCAACTTGGGGTCATTTCTGGTGGGGGTCCCCATACCTTCCCTCCTCCTCTGACCCTCTCACTCACAGTGAGCAGGAGTGTGAGAATGGCTTCCTGCAGGAGAAGAACTTGACACTCCTGGGCCACACGTTCCACAAGGAGTTGTGGGGGGGCGGGATGGACCTTCGTCCTCTGGGGGAAGGAGGAGAAAGGAGGCAGCCAAGGCCCTCTGCTCTTCGGGAGCGTTTAGGATGTGATTCCACTTGGCTTTGCCAAGGAGCTCTTCAAAAGTCCAGGTGAGGGACATCCCTGGTGGTCCAGTGGTTAAGAATACGCCTTCCCATGCAGGGGACGGGGGGTTCGATCCCTGGTCGGGGAACTAAGATCCCACATGCCGCGGGACAGCTAAGACTGCGGACCGTAACTGAGCCCGCATACTGCATCTAGAGAGAAGCCCGCACTCCACAGCTGAGACCCGATGCAGGAAAAAAAATAATTCCAGGTGAAGAGTTCCTGTGACAGTGAGCTGAGAGAAATAAACAAATAGCCCAGTGTGAGAACCTGCACAGGTCCTCCTGTCAGGAGGACACACCAGGCTGCCCAGGTGACTGGGCCTGAGGGCTGCATAATGCAGTCTCCCAGGGCTGGTAGGGGCTGCTTCCTTCGCTCAGTGTTTTCTGAAGCCCTACTGTGTGCTAGGTGCTGGTGATGTTGCCAAGAATAAGATTCAGGCCTTCCCCGGTGGAGCTTACAGCATGCTGGGACATAAATAATTATGATGCACTGAGATAAGTGCATCATCACAGGGCCCCTCGAAAAGGGTAAGGATACAGCCAGACATGTCACAGAAGAGGAAACCGAAACAGCCAAAAACACATGTAAAGAAGTTTGTATCTGGTCTAGAAAAAGAAATTTGACTCCTGGTCTAGAAAAATGCAAATGAGAGCCAGATGAAATGCCTTTTTTATGCCCATCAGATGAGCAAAATTAAAAATGGGTGGAGACTTCCCTGGTGGTCCAGTGGCTAAGACTCCATGCTCCCGGTGGAGGGGGCTCAGGTTTGATCCCTGGTCAGGGAACTAGATCCCACATGCCTCAACTAAAGATCCTGCAAGCGGTGACTAGGACCCAGCGCAGCCAAACAGATAAATAAATATTTTAAAAAAATGGGTGATGTCACTTTGTTTTGGTTGATAAGGGGTTGGAGAGGGGAGGCAGGCTCCTATGGAGTTGGTGGAAATGTGAGTTGTTACAATTTTGAGGGAAAAGAAATTTGGCAATATATATTAAAATGTAAACAAAACAAAACAGAAAACATAGCCTCTGTCCAGCAACCACACTCCTGAGATTCCATCCTGGGACCTGAGGGTAAATATACAAGGATACTTATGGAAATGTTTTTTGAAGTGATAAAAACCTGGAAACATTTACCTCCAAGAGGAAAGGTCAAATTGTGATACGTCTACACATACGATAGTATGGGACCATGAAAAAGGTTTTATTCTAAGTGCCCTGGAGTGCTTCCATGATATATGGTCAAGTAAGGAGAGCCAGAGGTGCACAAATGTCCAATGTCTGTAATGTGATGCACCTTTTAACACTAATACCAGCCCTGCCCCTTCCCGTTTAAGTACTTTTTGCTTGTATATGACCTGTGAACATGGAGAATCCCTCTGGAAGGCTACGCACCAGCCATCTTTGGAAGTGGGGACTGGGAAAGAGATAGAAAGAAAGAGAAGTTAACTTGGTTAACAGCAAAACCAGGAGGGTGTGCCCTGCATAATGTTGGCGGAAAATATGTGACCTAATGTTTATGTGGGGTACTATGGTAAATCTGTGAGAGCAAATTTGTAGATGGGCAATGAGAAGCTAATGTCATGGGCAAAGGAAAACATTGTTTTAATCTTGGGTGGGTTTGTGGGTAATTTTCTTTCTGCATTCCTGTAGTTTCAATTATAGTGCTTCTTATTCAGTCTTTCAAAAATAGAGAAAGATCATGTAATAGCAACATTATCCCCAGCTGCAAACTGGGCAGTTAATTCTGTCTGGGGGATGGGAAGTTCAGGGGTTTGAACAGAGCTTCAGAAGAGAGATAAGATGGGACATCCTTCATTGTTGGGAAACTGGCTAAAAATTGAGCTTGTCAGGGAGTGAGAACAACTGTCTACCCACCCCACACATCCATTCCCTACTTCTGGGAGGGTAAAGTTGCATTCTTTGCAAAAAGTAATTATTTTAGCGGCTAGGCTCTTCTAGGCTTGCCTTAGGCATTGGGGACAGGCAGCTAATGAGATACAAAAGTTCCCTGTCCTCACGGGGCTTCTAATCTAGTGGAAAAGACAGACATTAAAGAAAACCAAATATACTGTTGTTGTTGTTATTATATCTCACTGCTTCTATTCTGTGACTTTGCTGAAAGCCCAAGTGAGGCCAAGGACCTGCCCAAGAAGAGACACAGCATTTCTGGCCTTAGATTTCTCCAAACCTTGGGATTAGCTTGACAGATACATTTGCATGAGGAAGGTCCCCAAAAGGTGTGTGTTTTTCTGTGCATGTTTCTGGATGTTGAAAGACACCTAAGTACAAGAGCCAGCATCTACCACCTGACCTGGTGGACGGTCCTCCATGACAGGTGAGCCCTGCATCATGCCTGGAGATACAAACCTGCCTGATTCGATGCCTGTCACCCCCAAGGTGACCTAAGATCCCTCCCTTTCAACTCCCAGAGGCCCTACTGGCTGTTTCTGCTCACTCTCTGCAGGGGCCCAACAAGCACCCTGTGGCCCCTGTGGAGCGGGCAGGGTAGCTGACCTCCCAGGGCCCTGCAGCCCTCACCCTGGGAGGTGGGCACAGCCTGGCTCCTTCCTTCTTACCAGGAGCTTTGGCTTCGCAGCCCCTCCCTCTGAAGGCACCCCTTCCTTTCTGCACCCACTCTTCCAAGGAGAGCAGCACATAAACAGGGAGGCAGGGCCAGGGAGGGGCGAGAGAGGGCAGAACTTTGGCCTTGAGCTTCAGATGGCATCCCTGTAAAATGAAGCCCTTGCCACCTGCACTGCCTGTTCACGGGGCCCTTCCCCCAGGGTCAAATGATGATTGAAGTGTTCAAGATACAATATTTCAGTTAAAGCCCCTGGAGCTTCCCTCCTGAAATGGAAAACAGGAGGGGCTTGGAGAGGGTAGACGGTACCTAGGACATCTGACTTGAAGCTACATTTGAGTAAGATTGAAAGAACATCACTTGTCCCTATCAAAGACAGCCCCCCCCAAATGTGGTAAATTTTTAACAAGTATTGGGGGCCTATGGGGATCTGCTATATTATTTTCTGCTTGTTTGAAATCTTCCCTAGTTAAAAATTAAAACAAAAGAATTTGAGAGTTGATGGAGATTTGGGGGAAGGCTATCCCTCTCCACAAACTTGACACCTGACGCAATTATCTGTGGTTCCCAAATACCATCTTTATCTCTATATCTGCCTATCCATGTCTTTATAAACCATCAATCTAAAATCAATACATCAACACTATGCTTCAGGCAAGGTGTAGAAACTGAAATTAACTGGCTGGGCGGGGGGAAATTTCCAGCTTTGGAGGGGCGTCCACCTTAACTTCCATCCTGGCTCCATCCCTTAAGGTCCGTGTGACCGTAGACCAGTGAGTGACACAGCCTCTGGGAGCCTCTGTTCTCACCTGTAAAATGAAGATAATCACAGCGCGTGGGCATCAGCTTAGGTGCTGTAGGAAGAGCTCTCTGCAGGATATCGGGCTGGGCCTTGGGGATGGGGCACTGGGGAGAAAGGTGCGGAAGAGGGGGAGCTTATTCCTGCCTCAGGCCAAGGGGAGCGTGGTTCTGCGCCCCCCACCCCCACTCCTTCGACCTGAGGCCGAGTTTCTGGGAAATCCTTGGGGTTTGGAGGGCAAAGGAGGAGGACAGTTGGATGTTGGATTTTTGAAGGTGGGTTGGCGCCCCAACCCGTCCCGGGAGGCAGGTTTCGCACGGGCCATGGCGAGGAGGTGGGGAGCTGAGCGCTGCGGCGGGCTCCAGGGCCCCACCCCGGCATGGAGCATGAGCTAAGGGTACAGGACCGGGGCTCCCTCTTGCTTGTGCACCACCTCTGCCTCCGTGGTACCCCAGGCAGGCAGCGGGGGGCCTGGGCTCTTCTGAGGATGAACCAGACCCACCAGGCTGGGGAGGTCGCTAACTATCCACCTTGGGCCCAATCCCACTTAAAAACATAATTAGAATACTTAAAAGTAATTGTCAACATCAGGGCACAAAAAGCTGCGTGGTAGCTTCTCACCTCTTGGCAAGGGTGTTCTCCTTGGAGCCCCCTTGGGTTCTCCAGTCTCCTGGCCTCATCTGCTTGGTCAGTTTTGCTCTGGAGACAGCTGTTTGTGACATCTGCTACATGCCCACTGGGAGAACTGAGGAACTGGGGTGTGTTGCATCAGGCACTGGGCTAGACAGCCCACAGTGATCAGTCTTCTTAACTCCCCTTGACTGGAAGTTCTAGTAGGCCGCAGACCTGTCTGCCTTGCCCAGCTGCATCCACAGCATCTGGTCCAGAGCCTGTCACAGAGTAGAGCCCAGAGGTTGCAAATACATTTTTGTTGGGTGGGTGAAGAAAACAAATCTTTACAGTTATAGGTAATCAGCTAACTTCTGAGTACTCTCCTAAGTGCTTTACATATTGGCTCATTTAATTCTCACAGCAGCCCTACAAGGTAGCTACCAGCATAACTCCATTTGTTCACAGGTGAGGAAACAGAGGCACAGAGAAATGAAATAACTTGCTGGGAGGCAGGGGAGTGGAGAGTCCAAAGCAGGTTGTCTGTTTTTGGGTTGTCCCAGGTCCGTCTGACTTATTACTAAAAGAAAGGACATCCCCACTCCATCTGGCAACCTCAGGATATTAAGGTCCCTCTCCTGACACCCCCCCCACCCGGAACATTTCTTTGCTACTTAATATTGGAATTGGGAGCCTTGGCTTCAAGAGTCGGCTCTGCCGTTAGTTGGCAAGGTGACCTTGGGTAAGTCCCCCAAGACATCAGTTTCCCCATCTTTCCAGCCAGGTGGTTGGACTAGATCATCTCATAGGGCCCTTCCAGGTCTAAAGCCCTGAATCCTGTGGCTTTATAAGGGGGAGCCTGATCTTTCATTTTCTGCCCTAACAAACAGGCTCTTCAGAAGTCCTTGGCTTGGCCGGATGGCAGCTCTGCTCCCCGGGGGCCGGAGAAGGTTTGGAGTGCTGGCAGAAACTTCCCGAATCCTCCCCTTGCTCCTGCTGTGGCCTTGGCTCTGGACAGGGGCTCCAGGGCCTCTCCCAGTGGGTGCCGGAGGCTGGAGCCGCCTTTGTCTGCCGCAGGAGGCCAGCCAGGCGGCTGTGGCTGCGACCGGCCCCTGTCCAGGCCTGGGAGATGGTTTTTTTCCCTGTGTGTTGCAGCTGGGACCGTTTATAATAGGAAAAAAAGAGAATGACCAGGCCAGCCGGCTGGAAAATAGACTTAAAAAGAAAAGGGCTAGGCTGTTCTTCTCCTGTGGAGGCTTTGGTTAAGCAGAAAGTTTTAGTTCCTTTCTGAAAGGCATTTGGGCTTTTGAAGTCCCCTGCGGGAGCTCCCTCTGGCCCCTGGGAAGCCAGGCCCTGGCATGTCCCAATGTGCATGACCAGGATGGGGCCAGGGGGCACTCAGAGGAGGCAGCAGCAGGCTCTGGGAAATACTACCCCAGGCTTGGTCCACAGGGGTCCGAGCCCGGCCTCCCTCTGCTCCCAGCCTAAGACCCACCACCTCCTGTTGGTGCCCTTTCACCTGAATTTCCTCTGCTTCCTCTGGCTTTGATGGCTGGCCGGGTGCTGGTGGGGCCAGAGGATGGGAGTAAACCCAGATCTGCTTCTTCATTTAGTCAGAGAACCAGAGAGATTTCACAAATGGGGAGACTGAGGCAGAAAGAGGGTTCGTCTGAGGCCACCCAGAGAACCTAAACTTATTGAGTGGCTGTTGTGTGCGCTTTGCCTATGAATATTAACAATAGCTGACGTTTATTAAGCACGTACAGTATGGAAGGACCTGGTAATGAATCCAGGGAACTGGCAGATAAAAGAGAGCCCCTCTCAGGGAAGATGCCTGACCAGCTCTCTTTTCTTGCCTTCGCTGGGCCTTTCCAATGAGCTCTCCCCGCCGTCAGCCCACCCCTCAGCAGGGTCACGGCCATACCACTCACTGAAGGACCACAATCAAAACATAACATTTATCAAGCATCTACCGTGTCCCAAGTGCTGTGTGTCAGGCATGTGACAGCATTGCTCATTTCATGCCCTACACACATGACTGAGGCAAGTCAACAGTGAGATTACCCTATGGCTCCCAACCGCCTATGCCATTGGCATTATTCTCCTCGTTTTATAAATGGGGTTGCTTTGCCCTGGGATTCACATCAAGGCCTGTCTGGCTTGAGAGGCTGAGCCCTTTTCCCTGAGACCGGCCTCTGTGTTCTGCGGTGGCCCAGTCTGTCTACAGTCTGCCTCTGGCTTCTCGGGTCAGCGTGCTTCTCCAGTCACCACCATTCACTGGGCATGAAGTGGGCACTGTGGCGTGAAGGGGATACTTGTCAAAACCTGGGGCTTTGCCCTGAAATAGCTTTCGACCTAGCCGGGTAGGCAAAGGTTTTTACCAGTTGGCCTCTGTTGTCCACCATATGAACCATGTGAAAATGGCTGATTGCACAGAGGTGTAGTGGGCACCTCCTCTGTATGCGGCACAGGTTGACAGTTTTTCTCCCGATGCCCTGACTAAGTTCTGAGCGTCTGCAGGGCACCAGAGATGTAATGGGGAGCAGGGCAGGCTTAGCCCAGATGATCTCACTTCCCGCCTACCTGCCTGCGGGCACTGGGTCCTCCACTGTATGTGCCAGCACAGGGACCCCACATGCCATGCTCTTCTGAAATCTTCATGGTGTTTCTCTTAGGCCTTGTAGGTTCTGTTCATGATGGTGGGGGAATGGGAGGGGAAAGGGTATGTGCACAGGTAACAACCTAATATCACTTTTTTTTTTTTGCAAAATTATCTTAGTGAGTTTGGTCCTGCACACTCTTAGATCTTTTTGGTAAATAATTGTGGTCACAAAAGAGGTTGGAGGTGGGTAAGCGTTTGCTATTCCCGCCTAACCTCTCTACCAGGTGATGGTGAAGGCAAGTCTCTGGCCAAATTCTGTCTCACACCGAGAAAATTGTGAAAGCAGGATCACCCCAAGGACAAAACAGGTCCTACAACCAGTTTTGTCAGGTCAACGAAGCGCTGGCATTCTGTCCTTTAAGGGTATCTGACCACTTCCCATGTGAGAGATACACTCCAGACAGGCCCCATCACATTGCCAGGCAGGATTCTGTGTCCTCTGCTGGGCACCATGCAGTCAGTAATCATACCTGATGGCTGGACACAGGACCCGAAGGGACAGAGCCTGGGGGTGGTGGTGGGAAGGGGCTTGCCCTAAAGGGACAGGCTACCCCAGCCTCACCAGATTTACACTCCCTGTGCAGGCAAGGTGGGGAGTGTCTCTAGATCATTTTGCTCAACTGTACCTTAAATGCCTTTAATTCCACCAGTGAGTGCCCATTTCTAAATCTATCACTTTTTTTGGATGCCCTGTTTGCTAATTAGCAAAACATTGGTGGCCACTGGAGTTACCGATGGCCAAAGGCCTTGTGACCAGTTCCGAAATGTGCCCCTGCCTGATAGGACCATTCCTAGTTCAAGCTTAGAAAAGTGGGCATCTATCACATTCATTATACACTGGCTTGCTTTTTTCTTTCAAAGTGAATCACAAACATTGTAAAAGAAGCATTTTAAGAGTGACCCCAGGTCTGTGTGTGCCGCACCCTGGGGCACCCGGAGGTGGTCTGGGTGGAGGTCTCAGGGCCAGGTCAGGAGTTTCAAGCTTTCTGAGGGTGTGAGTCCACCGGGACCCTTCTGCCAAGTTGGTTTCTTTGCTGCCTTGTGGGTGTTCCCTGCAAAGACTGCTGATGCTTGAAGAATTAAATAATTATAATAATGATGATAAAATAGAAATGGCTTTCCCAGCTGAACAGAAACTGGAGAAGACAGGAGGTTCCCACACCCGACTTATTGTTTTTGGCACTGTACTCCCACAGCTCCAGGGACGCAGATGTCTGGGCCTGCCGCTGGCCTCTTTGAGTTGCGGTCATGGGACCCTTGGGGAATTGCAGGAGCATCTGTAGGGATTTCCCTCCCCAAAACACCAGGCTGAGAACTAAGAGCAGAGAAAGGGACTCTCTTCTATCTTGACTTACCCTGTTCTGATGTCTCAGAAGTTTCAAGACCAAGCCATATGAAAGGAATCCTCAATGCTGCGAAGACCTCTGTGGAGGCGGGAAGACCTGGATGGTGGGTGGTGGCCAGTTATCTCCTGACAGGTTCAACCACAGGGCACAGCCATTGCTTCCTGAGTACCCCCAGGACAGGAGTGCCCAGGAAAACCTGGATTCCACGACTAGATGGGTGGTTACAATGAAACAAAAACGCAAAAGAGCAAAAGGAAAAATCAAGTCCTCTCGAACACAGAGCCTTCTCAACAGACCTAAAGCTGCTAGAAAACTTCTAGAAAGCAGCAGCCCAGGGAAGGAGGGACTTGTCAGTGCAAGGAGGGAATTTGCAATTGTGTGATTGGCATCTCCCTCTAGAAATACTTTTGACCTTGAAGGGCGGTGAAAGGGAGAGACAGGAAGGAAGGAAGTGAAGGTCTGATAATGGCTGTCAGGCCTCGTGGCCTTGCTCTGGGCCAGACCGGCAGCACTTAACTAACGTGAAATCCTCAGGACAACCCCGTGAGATGCATGTTCTCTGCATTCCCATTTTGCAGATGAGAAATTGGACTCACAGAGTCCCTTCTCGAGGTTCTCCAGTGAGGCAATGAGGGAGGCTGGACTGGAAGATGGATCAGATTGGCTTCTAAGCCTGGTGACCTCCTTGGGCCCTTTGCTCGGAACTGTGACAACTTCCCCTCGGAATCACTCAGCTCCTTTCCACCTCAGGCCCTTTCCACACACTGTTCACCTTGCCAGGAACTCTGTTCTTTGTCCTCTTTCCCGATTCTTTCCTCCTTCAGGCTCTCAGCCAGACCACCACTGTGACCCTCTGTTTTTTGGCCTCATTTACACTATACTTTTCCTTCTCAGGATTGTTCAAAACGGTAATTAAATAATTATTTATGTGGCCATTTATTAAAAGTCAGCCTCCCCACCAGAGAACAAGCCCCAGCAGGGAGGGACTGTGGTCCTTCTTGTTCATTGCCTTCCCCTCAGTTTGGGCACACAGTAGGCACACAATGAATAAATGAAGGTTGAATAAACAAATAACAAAGGAATGAACTTACTTCTGGGGAGAAATTGGGGGCTCGTCTTCCCTCCCTGAAATGACTGTTTCTTATAGGCTGATGCAAATGTCCCTAGTGGAGAGTGTGACTCTCAAGTTATTAAAACGGTAAACAAAGATCACAAATTCCAAATTGTATATATTCAAGCGTCATTTAAAGTAAGTGTGTGTGTGCACGTATGGGGGGAGAAGACGGTCATTTGGTCACTTCCTGAAAAGCACCTCTTGAACAACTCTCGAGACTTTTCGGGGATACTAGTTTAGAGGTCACAAAAGGAACCCCATCTCACTTTACTTCATTGTCCTACCTTGTTATCTGCCACCTACAGCCCCTTCTGCGTTCACCGGACTGCTCTGGACGACGCCGGCTTCTTTTTAAACTCAAAGGAACCTCACTTGCTGTGTGTCTGGGGATATACATCATTAGGAGCAAGCAGAATTGGATGGGAAAAGGCAACACCTTAGGTGAGAGGTGCCCTGTTCTCCAGTGAAGGTGTGACTCGAAAGGAAGATGCCCATTTATGTGAGCAAGGTCTCATTTGCTTTCAAAAATTACATTAACTTGTAATTTCTCTTGCATTTATGATGGTGGCTCCCTACAGCTTACGAAGGGTTTTTCCCAGCCTCTCCTCTGGGTAGGGGAGGAGCAGCTGTCCCCTTTGCAGATGAGGAAGAAGAGGCCACCGGGGGACTTTCTCATGGCGGGAGGGACCCAGACTCTTGGATCCCCTGCCGGAAGTAGGCAGGTGGGATACAAAGTGTCACCTGAAAATGTCCTTTTTCTGGTCTCAGGTCGCCAGGCTGGTGAGAAGCGAAGCCCACGCGGCAGGCAGCTAGCCCTGCCCTCACCCAGTGCCCCTTGAGACCCTTTCAGTAGGAGCTACCGGATTTTTGCTGCTCTGGAATTTTCCTTAAAACAGCATATTTCTGGAAGGAGTTAAAAATGAAACAAGCTTCTGAGAAAGCTGGCCGGGCCGAGGCAGGGACGAGGTCGAGCTCCCTCCGCACCCTGACTGCCACAGAACTGGGAGACGGCAGCCAGGTCTTTAGCGGGGGGAGGGGGGGCGTCGGGACGCGAACGTGTACGACGGCGACACTCGGGACGGGGTCCAGAAAACTTTGTGCCCTTCTCCAGGACCCCTAGCCCTTGTGGATTAGTTCCCTTGTGGATAGACTATCGCCTGCCCCCCATCCTGTTACCCCCTCCTCTGGCCTCTGGGCCCTCCGCAGTTCCCAAGGGTGGAAAAAGGGCAGCGCTGCGGGTCTCCAACCAGCCCTCCGGCCCGGCGACCCCTCCTATCCTCCACCAACCCCTTCCCCACCGTGCTCCTTTTGTCCGCCCCCTCTCTCTCCCGGCTCCCGACTGGGCCCGATCCGCAGTCTCCAACCCCCAGAGAGCCTGGGAGGGCGAGCCGGGGGCTGTTCTCCGCCCCCTCCCCCTAGGAGAGGCAGCCCGCGGCGGGGGCACCCCGGAGCCGAGGCCAATCGCCCCCCTCCCCCAGCGTGTGCCATCTGCCGCCTGTCAGCCTCTCTCCGCGGGCCGCGATCCCAGGCGCCGGCGGGGGTGGGGAGCTGCTGATTCGGCCCCTCCTTCCTGGCTCCTTCCCAGGTGCCTTGCGGCCTCTGCCCTCGCTTTGGCCCTTGACACCCCTTCTCATCCTTACCCCGGCTATCCCTGAGCTGCGGGAGGCGGCTCCCATTTCCCTCCGGGAAGGCCGAGATGTTGGATGCTCTCGGACGCGGGAGCTGGGGAGGGCGGTGACCCGGGGGTGGCAGCCCTAATGGGGGGAGGAGGCGGCTTTCAGGGTCTGAGTCCCAGTTAGAGGACGTCTCTGTCCTAGTCCTGGCTCCTCTAGGGATACTCGCTCTTGGTCTCCAGGTGGCAGGGTGTATGCCTCGGCGGCGTCGCGTTTCGCTGGTCGCCCGACTCTACTTCGGAGACGGCCTTGAGAGCGCTAGCTTGGTCTTCTCCCCGGACCCTGCCTCAAGGCCTATCCCTGCTCCCCAGCCGCGGCGGGGGGCGGGGGTGCGGGGGCGGAGGTGGCATCTACCTCTGCTATCAGCCCAGCACGGGGTCGGAACTCGGAGGCCCAGAGAGGCGAGCAGGGCCGAGTGGGACCGCACAGCTAGCCGAGGGGGGCGCGGGCCGGGCTGGCGGGCGGGCTGGGAAACGGCGGGGCGCAGGCGTCCTGCTTCGGGCGGGCGCCGTTGCCCGGCCGGCCCCGGCGCGGCTCTCGGCGGGCAGCAGGTTTTTCCGTGAAAGGTTGCCCTGGGTAACTCGTCTCCGAGGGGACACAGCCCTCCTCTCTCCAAGTGGCAACTTATCGATCCGTGAGATTGATAACCCCCAGCGCCGCGCCGCGCACCCGCTCCGCTCTCCCAGCTCTGGGGCTAGCCGGCCCAAGGTGGCGCCACTTGCCCAGGGAAGGGCGGGGTGGGCGGGTGATGTCGGGTCCCTTTCCCCTCTCTGGACCTGGCCTCCTGCAGCTGGTGGGGGATGGGGAGGCAAAGGAACTGTTTAGGGGAGCCGCCTGGGGAAGAGTTTTCCTAAGTCTGAGCCGTTGGCCTGCCGGCTCCGAGACCCAAGCCTCAACTGGTTCAACCGCTGCAAGGACCCGAGGCGCCCCCTGGTGGCTGGGGCAAAACTTTGTGTCAAGTAGGAGCTGGTTTATATGTCAGTCGTGGGGGGAGGCGGTGCTACTGCAATATTTTGGGGCTAGGGTGTTTCTTTTATAGTCTTAGCTAAGAATCGTGCAACCAGGCGCGGGAACCCCACTGATTCAGGTGTTGGGGGCGAACAGATTTAGCCCAGCCGTGGAAGAGTTTCTGGATGTGGGGCAGGAATGGTCTTCAAACACGGACCGCTGGGCTGAATCCGAGAGGGAAAACCCAGGTTCAGGGATATGCACATGTGTGGGGCATAATTTGCGGAGGTGGCAGTGCCTGGGCAGTTCACCGCAGTTTGTCCCCCTCCCCCCAATCCCCTCACTTTTTGCAGTTTGTGATGCAAATGTACCTTGGCGAGCTTGACAGTACTCGTGGGCCCTGTGTCTGTTCCCTCCTCCCGTCCCCGGGGCCGTCAGCGCCGGAATCGGGGCCCCGCGTGCGGGTGCGGTGCCCGCGCCCGCGCCGTGCCTGCCGCCGCGGTCCGGGTTTTGCGGGCGGCCGGAGCTGTATTTCCAGCGCTGTCCATCGCTCGGTGCTGTTGGCCCTCTCTCCGTCTGATCCGAGCCGGAGCAGTGCGGGGCGCCCCACGGGATCAGAGCGCTCCCCCGCCGGGACTCCGCTCCTCACATCCTCCTGCTGGGACCCGGCTACATTTCCAGCCAAGCCTGGCTTTATTATGTGTCTCTGCAGTGCAGCCCCAGCAGCCGGATCGGGAGGAGGAGAGCCAGCGACCACAAAGAAGACAGGAGCGCAAGGGAGGCTGGCGGGCGGGCCGGCGCCGGCTGGAGCGCGGAGGAGCCGGGGCGCAGCCGCCGCCGCCGCTGCCCGGGAGGACGGGAGCCCGGCCGCCGCCTGCTCGTCCTCCTCCTCCGCCGCCGCGGCCGCTGCCTCCCCCCTCTCCGAGCCCCTGGCCCATGGAGGCAGCTAGCGGGGCCGGCGAATTGGCACCGGCCTGGGGATCCGCTGCGCGCCGCGCGCTGAGCACCGTAGCCCGAGGGCAGGCAGCGGCGGCCCGGCGCACGGGCTGAGCAATGCCCGGGGCACGGGCGCGCCTGCCCGCCGCCGCCTGAGCGCCCCCGCGCGCCCCTTCCTCCTCCGGGGGGCCGGCGCCGGACCGAGCCGAGAGCCAGAGAAGGGGGCGTGAGCCAGGGGCCCCGAGCTGCGGCTTCCGAGCGGCTGCGGCCGTTTCGAACCCCCCAAGTAGGCTGAGTTGAGGGATACCCTTCCCCATCCATCATAATTTCCAAACCAGGCGTTTGGGCATTTAAAAACCATTAATATTTATTATTATTTTTTGTGCAGCAGGGGGTAATCTGAAGGCTTTTTTTTTTTTCCGAGGGGTGCTGAGCTTCCGCGCTCCCGACCGCCTCCCGGTCTCCTCCCCCCCGAGACCCCCTCGACTCCAGCCCCGTCCCCCCTCCTCAGATGGGTTCATTGTGAGCTCCGCACCGGGTTGCGTAGCCGGACGCCTGCAAACTTTGCACAAAAATCCGGCAAGGGGCGGAGGAGGAGAAGGAGGAGGAGGGTGAGGGTGGCGGTGGGGTGGGGGAGGGAGGGAGGGAGGGGGCCGCAGGGGCCGGGGGCCGGCGGGGGGTGAGGAGGAGGAGGGGGGCGGCTTTTTTTTTTTTTTTTGCATAACTCGGCTCGGCCGAGTGGCCTCCGGACTCCCCGCGCCGCTGGGACCGCTGCTGGGACCGAGAGCCCCCGGCTGCCGCATTGCAACAGGCAGGGCCCCGGCGCGCCCCCCGGGCCTCCCCCCGCCCCGGAGCGGCCTCGGCCGGCCCGGGCCGCCCCCCCCAGGGAGGCCGCCCCGGACCTGCGATCCGCTCCCCACAGCTGCCGACCCGGCTGCAAAAAAAAAAGTTTCCGAGAGGCAAGAGGAGGAGAAGGGGGAGAAGGGTAGCCCGGAGCGGCGGGGGGCGGCGGGGGGAGCCGGCCGCGGAGGGCGACGGAGCGCCGGGAGCCCCGGACATGTCCAGGCGGAAGCAGGCGAAGCCGCGCTCGGTGAAAGGTGAGCGAGCGAGGCCCGGCGGAGGCGCGAGCGAGCAAGGAGGGAGGGAGCGAGGGAGGAGGGACCGGCGAGCGGGCGGGCGGCCTGGGACCCGAGCGAGCGAGCGGAGAGGAGGAGGAGGAGGCGGAGGAGGCGGAGGCGGAGGCGGAGGAGGAGGAAGAGGAGGGGGAGGAGGAAGCCGCGAGCCGGAGGCGGAGGCAGTGGAGGTGGAGGGGGGCATACCGCGGACACCCTACCCGCCCGGACCCTCTCCGGGCCCGGCGCCGCCGCCCGCGGGGGACTCGGGCCTGGGGGCGCCGCTGAGGAGCCCTCGCTGCTCCCTCCTTGCGGGCCCCGGGCCCACGTGGCCAATCAAGGGGTGCGGGCCCGACTTGGCGGGGATTGCGAATCTCGGCGGCGGCGGCGGCGGGCGGGCGGCGGGAGGAAGGAAGAGGCGGTGAGGATGGGCGCCCAGGAGGCCGGTAGCTCCGAGGCCGCTCTCGCTGGGCCCCGGGCCTTGCCGCCTTTCCTCTGTCCACGCCTTGTCGCCCCGGGAAGCCGAGGGCGGCGGGCGTTGCTTGCGCGCGCCCCGGGCCCCGGCCCTGGCCGCCGGGCGCCCCCTCCCCGCCCCCTGCCCAGGCCGCCCTCCCGGCACGGGCCCCCATACTTCCTGCCTCCTCCACCGAGGCCAACCGGGCCGGGAGCCTCCGTCAGGAGTTCATTGTCTGCGCAGCGCCGGCGGGACGCTGGTCCCGAGGGGAGCGCAGCGGCTGCCTTGCGCGCCCCTCCGCGGAGAGCTCCCGCGACCCGACCCCGGGCACCCACACCCTCGTCACCTAGGCTGGCTTCCCGTTTCAGGTCCCCGGAGTGCACACGTTTGTGAGGACACACAGCCCCACATCCCCCTCTTCTTGTCCTTGTCTCGCATTTTATTTCTACCGAGCGCCCGCGGGCCGAGCGGGGCCCTGGAGAGCAGAGGCCCCGGGGAGATGCCGCATGAAGGCAACTGAGCCCTTCCCCTGTCCTCTCCCCACCCGCTGCCCTCTCCTGGCCTCGTCTGCTGCTTTGTCCCCATTCCAGTCTCCCCCGGGTGGGTGCCCGGCCTCCCCCGTCCCCCGCGCTGGGAGATGACAGAGGAGGGACAGGATGAGAGCCGCTACGTCTCTGGAGCCAAAAGTCCCGAGGCCCTTGTCCTCTCCCAATTCCCTTGATGACCTCTGGCCCGAGCCCAGTTCTGCTCTGAAAAGTTCATTTCCTGGAGGCCTGCGCGGGAAGGCGCAGGGGCCCCTGCTCCCTTCCTGCCAGCCTTGCTCCTGGCTGGAATGGCTGGGGCTGCATCTGGCAAGGAGGGTCTTGAGACACCCGCCATTGCTCTCCTTCCAAAGTCCCAGGAGATCGCGGGCACTCGGTTCAGCAGAGATTCTCCCTGTCATCTTAGCAGCGGACCAACTCAGTCCAAACTCAGCAACCCGCTTGCTCCCTTTCCTCGTTTTCCTTGAGATAAGTTGGTGTTGTTCCCCTCACTCTGGCAGGCATCCCGGTCCTGGATAGCCTGACCTGTTCCACAGAACTGGAGGGTTTAGAGGGTGTTCTGGTTGAAACCAAAATGGAGACCTCAGTAAGGGGACAGGAGAACGCTAGATGTTTGTCCTTTTGCTGAATAGAAGGGTTCTCGGTTTGAAATAATGTTTGATTTCTTTTCTCTTTCCTTGGCTCACTGCTCACTCCTTCAAGAGCCACTTAAGGTGGCCCAGAGGAAAATGTACAATTGGAGTCTCTGGTTGGAAAAACAGTTTTATCCAACTTGGGCAGTTGATTTTGAGTTAAATCTACGTATAGAAACAGATTTTTCATAGAGGAAGATGCAGAGCTTACCTACCTCTAACTCGAACCCATGCCTCCATACCTCTTTCTTTTAGAAGTCGAGGCACAGAAAGCAAAGATGGAGCAATTTGCCCGGAACAGATGGGTGGGTGTTTCAGAGTTGCTGGAACCTAATTCTAAAACCACTCTGTGTATCACTGAGAAAGACTCAAGAGTCAGTCTTCAACCTTTCATGGAATGAGCTTGGACATGATTTTTAATGAATGTCTGTCTCTCTCAATGTGTATATGTACATGTATAGCAGAGAATTCAAACTCATTGATGGGGGGAAGACAGCAAAGTGGGAACAAGACTAGTGTAGGCATTTTGAGAAGCGTTGTAAATATCAACCACACAGCGCCTTGCCTTTCGGCCCTTGGAGTGTGAGATCCTCTCTTTCTTCTCGCGACTCTTTGCATTTTCCAAAAGCAGCTCCAGCCCTTGTCTCTCACCATTTTGCCATTTATTCAGTTTACTGGGGTGAACAGGGTGGAGATGCCGCCCCTTAAGGGGGAGGAATTAAGAGAGAAGATAATTTGAATAGATAAGAGTTACAGCAGGTGATGGATTTATTGCTTTTCAAGAACTGCCTCCCCTCCCCCCCTTTCTCAAGCAATATTCAAAAGTGTGCTTGAGTGTGGACAGCTCCTTATCAAGTGTTTAAAATGACAAGGTCTTCACCTTTAAAGATGCTTCTTAAAGAACAGTGGTACCTTTTGAATTTTATTTTATTTGGCCTCCGCTGCTGTGTGTCAGGGCTAACGTCGAGGCATTGTGGACTTCCCCAGTCCGCACATTATATGTTGTGAAAGTTGCTTGGCTGTATAGCTCGTAATTGATCTAGCAAATGTGAAAGCCCATAGCAGGAAGGAAAGACAGAAGTATAACAATTTCTAGTGGATGCTCAGAAAGTGTGATTTGCAAGCAGGGCATGACAGGTCTTAGTGGGGACGTCGCACCTCCCACTCAGAGACACAACCTCCCTTCTGGAGTGGGGTCACTTGTCCCCCCTGGATGTTTGTCTTTCTTTGGAAAACCCAGCTCCCAGGGTGGACACCCAACAAATAGAGAAGAGTGCTAGGCAGTAGGGCAGCGGGGAGAATAGCCTCGTTGGTCGTCAGAAGCCCTGTGATTTAAAAAAAAAAGAACCACACACACCAAAAAAAATATCAGTGTTACAAAAGTCACATTTTCTGACCGATTTCTCCCTCCCGACACCATCCTCTCCCTTTCTGTTTCCTGGTGGTGTGGTGTGGCTGTTGTGAGATGATTTGTTCCCTTTGATAATCTCGGCCTCATTCTCCGGGGTTGTTCCCATCACATCTCACTGATGTTATTTTGGCCAATGATATCAGGTGGTTTGTTAACCTACTCCCTTTACCCACACTGCCTCCTCAGATCCACAAAACAGCCCCTCCATTTATATGGAAAATTAATACATCTTTTTTCCCAGGCTCAGCTTAAAACTTTTGAATAATTGCTAATACTGTTGATTTCCTCCATCCAGCAACTGCCTGTTAATTACACTTCTTAATGTTAATTAGCGCTCAGGCTGTGTCCATGGACCCGCCAACCACAACATCCCAAAACTACCCCCAGTGACTTCTCTGTGCTCCCCTCCCCTTCTCTGTCTTCCTCTCCTGCCAGCCCATAGCTCCTCCAAAGTCCATCTTATAAATTTGTTGGTCTAGGGACTTGGAAGCGGTGTAGTTTGCCACTGCTCGTGTTTCCATGGAAATAATTGAGTTGTAATAAAAAGAGGCATCTGAGGTTACAGGTTTCTTCATTCAGCTGAGACCACATACAGGTGTAAATTGTCCAGATTTGTTTGGCTAAACGTACATGAGCTTGTAGGAAGGGCAAAACAAATCCTTTCTAGGTTCTTTAGCTTTCTATGTGGATTGGGGCAGCTAACATTTAATCCCCCCTTCCTCAATTAAGTCACCAACTCCCAGCTTTGGGAGGACCTGTCTCACTCTAGAAAACATCCTTTATGTCTAGTAATTACTGTTTAGATTCTTCCACTTGTTTCCTTGCAAAAACTGAATAAGCAATAAGATAAACTATGTGTGTCGGACAGGAGGACCCTGCTAAACGTTTAACCATAAGGTGCTGAGTGTGCATCGCACGAAAGGTGCAAAATGCTGGTGACTTTACAGTCATGAAGTAATTGCGTAGAACCATCCTGGCACTGTTGTGGCCTGCTACAGCATGTTAACAGGGGAGGGGGAGAGGGAGGGGGAAAGTGGAGTGCAGCATCTGATACAGCGTTCCTAGCTGGAGACTAAAACTGCAGGTCTGGTTCAGTCTAATAGAAAGTTGCAATCATTGCTATATCGGTAGCCAGCTCTTAAGCTGGTGGCTCTGGAATTCTTCCCCTGATGTAGGATTTAATAGTCTGGCAATTAGATGCATTGATTTCTCTTAACTGTTCATTTGGATGTGTAAACGAAAGAAACCTGCCACCGATGGAGACGGGCCGCCTGGCTCTTGGAACAAGGCTGATTTAGGAGGTGGTGGTAGGAGAATGGATATTTCAAGGCAGTGTTGGGGCCAGTTCCCTCTTCTTTTAAAATTTCAGCCCATTTTGCAGTAAAGTGAATAGCACCAGTTTTTCAGATACTGTTTAAAAATAAACAACGGTGTCCAGTTCTGTCTGAAAAGTAGAAGCATCCTCTTCTGCAGATGTGTATAGAGTAATGTTTCTGTCTTTGAGTGACGGGACTCACTTGCGTATTTTCGGCAGATGGTCTGTTAGGTACCAGAGGGAAAAGTCACAAAACACCTTGGCTCTGAGTTCCAGAGGGACCTCTTGCCAGAAATGGAGTTAGTTCTCTCTCCCCCTCCTAGAGGCCTGGGGTCACCTAGACCACAGTGGCTCTGTCAAGCCCTGAAGAGGTGTGGGGACATGGTATCTTGGACCCCTTGGCAACTGGTGGGCCATGTGACTTCAGTGGCTTGGAGAGTGGGTAGGTCGCAAACGTTAGCACCTCTTAACTCGCTGCTCCTGGACCTGCAGGTTTCTGTAAGCGTCACTAACTTCTGACATGCAGGCATCTAAAACTGTCTTGATGGTGGGCAAGCAGAGGAAGGCTAGCCCTATCTTGGCCCTCTCTTTTTTTTTTAACGGAGGTGGATGGGTGGGTTTAGTTAACTCTTTGTTTGCCCGAGGTTAAAATGGGCTTACCTTTCCTGGACCTTGTCCATGGTACACTGGTATTTGCAAAGAATATTATCTTCACGTCTCGAAAATGTTTGCAATAGATATCAGGGTTCCTTTCTGATCTGAGGGTCCAGGGTAATTACAACAGAATGCCTTGAAAACTGTTAGTGGGCTCCCCGTTACTGTGGGTAGCCGGGGAAAACCTTGATACACCTTGGTTGGTGGATTTGACAGTTTCTGCAAATTCCTGCATGTTAGTTGGTAATCAGAGTAGTTTTGCACCCAAAATGGACTAATAAAGCCTGGATTGGTTATATTCCAATTGAAGTTTTTGGCGCCCTCAGCTCCCTCTGACTGTGGGAGAGGGTAGGGTGGAGTGGAGCGGGGGAAGTGCTGGTGGAAACTTTTGATACATCGCTTACCTGCCGGGGATGGGGGGGGGGTTGTACACTCAGTAAATAAAAATACTTTACCTCTTTCAAGGAGCGCCAATTAGCTGATTGCTCCGTGTGGCTGTCTTTAAGGAGAACGCTGTTTTACCTATCTTCTTTTACAAAGGTTTGATTTTTAATGTCTTGTGAAAAGGATTCTCTTTGTCTTGATTGCTGTCAGGAATAAAAGCATGATGGTAATATCCCTTTGAAAGCTATTGTATTGTCAGCCCTGGCTGACAGCGGGAGGGCCTCCCAGTGTTTTAGATTAGTGCTGTGAAAACACTGACATTTTCTTTGTTACATTGCTGTTGCTCTACTTGCAAAGTCAATTACACAATGTCAGAGCTCAGTTACGAGTTGACTTTGGAACTAGCAATGTCTTTTCATTCTCTTCTTAAAGATATAATTTACCTTTGTTGTTGTTGTTTTGTTTTCTTTTTCTCTCTCTTTTTTGACCTGCTTCCCTCTGGTGACCACCGCCTCTGCCCCCTAAGAGTCAGAACGTGTTAGCTAGGCAAACACACTCTGGTTTCAATCGTGGCAAGTCAGATTCAAAGGCTGCTACATCATTATCTCAGAATTCTTCTGCTCATTCACATTTCAGTGGCTTCTTATTGATATAGTGACTACAGCAGCCAAGATACATAAAAAACCCATCGAATGAGATTACGGTGTTGATAATCTCTTATCAAGTGGGTTGCTCTGGATTTGGGGTCCGTAAGGTTGGCAAATTCCAGGTTTTCTTTCTTTTTTTTTCCTGACCCGGGCTGAACCAAGTTCCTGGGTTGATGGTACCCCCAGCAAATAGTTCTTTGCTGCAGAAGATTTATAAACATTCTAATCTCAGAGGCCAGGCCTGGTGAGTTTTAGACTTAGAATCTTGGATGACATCATGGTAGGGATAGAAGGGTCTCATAAGAGGACCTTGTAACCCACCCTTCTCCCACTGCAGACAGCCAATGCGAAATTATAAGGCTCTCTAAGGTACCTTTACTGGGTGCCCTTGAACTCAGGAGTGATTTTCATTCCTGTCTTAAGTGTGTGAAATCCTGCTGCCGAAGGGGAGGCAAGCTTGACATGTCCAAAACTGAAAATGGTCAGGGTGGGTGTTTTTATTCATGTCCCTCCCCCTCCATCCCTGCCTTCTCCAGGAAGAGAAAACCAGAAATTCCTTAGTTCTCTGAACCTGGCTGCCAAAGAGGCAGCCACCTGAGAGCGGACGGAACTCGGGGCAAGGAGACTTCTGCCACTGACTCCAGATGACAAGGACGCTTCAGGAAACTCCAGCCGAGGACACTAATTGTGGGCCCCCAAAGTTGTTATTATGAACTGCCAGACAAGAGCCCGTGTTCGCCAGCAATTTGTCAGGACTAATTTTGTTTTTCTCCAATAATTGAAAATTAATGTCTTGAAGTGAAAGCAGATGTTCATGTCATCTTCTGAATTGGGATATAAAATGGGGCTCTGTAGATGGGCTCACTAATTTAACAGTAATTTCCCTCTCGCAGCTAATGGGGGTGTTGGGCTGACGCTACCTGAGGCCGGGGTTGGGAGATGAGAGCATCGGCTGTACCAGTTGTACTGTCTGAGGTGGCGGGAGCATTCGTTTTGGAGGGAGAGCAGGGTAAATAAAAGTATTTCCTGGGGCTATGAAACCTGGAGAATTCGTTAATTTGAATAATCATTCGTGCAAGAGATATTTATTGAGATGATTCAAGGCTTTATGCTGGAAAAGGTGAGGGAACCTTGGTTTGGGAAGAGAGTGGATTCCTACAGGTTAGAGGATCCTCGGCGCTGGGTTCGTTACCTTCACCTGGAGTGAAGCTGGTTAAAATTGCGGATTCCTGGGTCCAGATCCTGGAGATACTCACCCAGCTGGTCTGGGGAGGGGTTCAGAACTCTTCATTTTTTTTTCCGTTTAAAAAAATTGAGGTAAGGTATACATACTGTAAAATTTACCATCTTAACCATTTTTAAGTGTCCAGTTCAGTGGCATTAAGTACGTTCGCGTAGTTGTGCAGCCGTCACCACTGTGAACTTTCATTTTTAGCCAACGCCCAGGTAGTGGTGGGTTGGGCGTGGTCTTAGCCCATCATTCTCGGAGGAGGCCATCCAGTTCAAGGCCTCCGTTTTCTAGGGAGAGATGAGAAACAGAGGCTCCGAAGATGAAGTGATTGGGAGAGCTGGTGATGCTTTTCCTAGCTCTGGTGAGAGAGGGGAGACTGGAGTGCCCGAAGTCCGGGCAGGGCAGATGAAGGCTCCATCAGGGCTGGTGGGCTGGGGGCTGGGCAGGAGGGGTGCTTAGGAGCTGTTGAGTCATCTGGTGACCACTCTGAGGATGAGAACATTTGTTCTGTCTCCCTGAGGGGCACCGTTCCTCTGGAGACTGAGACTGGCAGGTGTGAGGTTGCCCTGTGGCCCTCACACCTGCCTGCCAGGACCCAGATGGCCCCTCTGACCTACCCAGCCCTGCACACTTCAGGCTGGTTTGTCTGTGATGGGGAAGGGGAGGGACAGCTGTTGGGAAATGGTCACGTTGTTGCCTTGATTCCCAGTCGCAGTTTGCCCACCACCTCTGGCCCGCAGGTCTGGGTGCTGCAGACGCTTATACTGTTCTCCTTGGAGGTGCCAGGTGCCTTTTTCTCCCCTGTTTTTTTTTTTTTTTTCCTGAAATTGAAATTTGCCCTTTCGTTACCTGGGCATGAATTATTTTTTGCAGCGTTGTCATTCCCTATCCTGCTGTGAGGTTTATCTCTTCTGTTGATCCTAATTAAATAAAACATACTGTCCACCTAACTCCTGTTGCACTGAATTCTACCTGCCTGAGACAGAGTGATGGCCATCTGGGCTTGGTTAGGGAGCAGGGCATGGCTGGATAAGGGAGCTGGGATGGTAGTGGCTGTCACATCCTGGCTGGGTGTACCCCCTTGGCCTGGGGACTGCAGGACCTCATGGCCACCAGCAACATACAGTGTATTTCTGGTTCCTGAACCTGAGATATTGCTTTGTCCCTAGCCCCATGGGGCTGCAGGTCTGAACTTGGGGAGACGAAAGTCAATCACCAGCTCCAGGGAGTCCCCAGGGAGAGGGTGAGGGAGGAGAGGCAGGCTCCCAGGGCAGGGGGATGGAAAGAGGGGGCAGGCTCCTGTCGCCTGGGATGGAGGCTGCAGAGAGCGCTGGGTTCTCTGGGGAGCCGTGTCCCTGTCCCCTATCCCCTCAGGGAGAGAGGGACCAGCTAGGGGCCTGGCACGCATGTTGGGAAGACTCTACTATTTTTGCCCTTGAACTTCTCGGGATCCTGAAAATCCCACGTTGAAGAGAAACCTTGGAGGCCACTTCCTTCAGACTTCTTGGAGTGTGTTTATGGCATCCTTATTTCCATCCAGCCTGGACTCACACACTTTCTGTCTGAGGGAGCTCACGACCTCTGTGGCACACCTGTGCATTTTCAGTTTGAATTTCACGTGTTCGTCTTTCTGTGAAGCTGCCGTCCACCTCCTGTAATTGAGGTGCATTGGTTCTGGGTCTGCCTCCTGGGGCAACAGGGAGTAACTCAAATCTCAGGTCCTCAGAGCAGCCCTGTTGAGAGTTGGCAAAACTGGCCTTGCTCTTCTTGTCCAGGGGGAGGGTTTCTTTATATAGGATGCAGTCAGCCTGGTGGGCTTCCAGGACGCCACCCTCATTCGCAGATGACCTTGACTTGGGCTTCTGGGTCCCTGTGTTGAAAAAGGATTTGTTAGGTGAATGAGTAAGTGTGTAAACTGTTGAGGGAATAAATGAACGGGTGCACAAGTGAATGAGTGAATAGTGAACAAATGATGGGTTAATGACGGGATGAATTCCTAGATGAATGAGTCGATGAGTGAGTGGGTGAACTGATAGGGAGCACAGATCATCTTTGTGGGTGACTTGGGCTCACAGCTGACATCTCTGGTGGTCTCTCCTGCCCCCCCTTCCCCTCCCCCAGTCTCTGTTCTGTTCAGGAGGTGGGACATGCTCTCTCTGGAGGACTGGGAACCCTCATGCCCCTTGGGGTTGGCATGCTTTGCACCCATTCTCCCCCTTTATCCTCAGCCCAGATAGGGGCAGGGGTGTGTGTAGTACTCTCTGCTATGAGATTGTAGCTAGTTTATTGAAGCTACCGTGCCAAGCGTTGTGCTGGATTGTAAAACATTGTTTTCAAATGATAAAAGCAATATGAGATTTTCATACTAACTTTAAATAAAACAGAACTTTCAGTTGAGTAAAGTCCCTTCCTCTCCCCCCTTCCTGCCACAATCCCGAGGGGGCTTCAAAGTGGACCTATTTGACCCAGCTTGGTGCTGGCCAGGACTCTGCAGTCCAGCCTCCATTAAGCGACCTTCAGGACCTTCTGCATCTTTCAGGGATGGTGTGCCCTTCAATAGCACTAGGAGTGAGGGATGGGTTGGGAGAAGCAAGGAGGAAGGAGAAAAATGGGATGTGTTTGTGGGGAAAACTGCCAATAAAATAAAAGTGTAAAAAAGAAAGACCCCCTACTCACTGAAGGTCTGAGTCAACATTGATTTATTTCTCTGGAACGGGAGGGTTGCGGTTTGGAGGAAGCATGCTCTGTGATCTTGGGCGGGACAGCTCCCACTGTGGGCCTCGGTTTTCCTGTCTGTGAAATGGGATGGAACTGGTTGGGTTGGCTCTCTGTCTTAGATGGTTAAGATGTTAATTCCTGGAACATAGGAATGGGAAAGCACAAGATGCTTTGGCTTTAAAATAATACAGACTAGAAAGATGTTGTCAGATATTTTCAAGGTACTTTTTAAAGTGACGGGTCTGCAGAGCGAGAACACTGAAGTGGCAGATGTGGGGGATCCGCCATCAGGGCAGCTGGATCCTCCCTGGCTCCCCCAGCCCTTTTGAGGATTGAGGGGAACATTGGATAAGAGAAAACATGTCAAGGGCTTGACTGTGATGTCGGTATCTTTTCACGTGTCTGACAGTTCAGTCTGAGGTGCCCCTGGCTCTTCTGGCCCCAGGGCCTTTGCCAAGCATCCTTGGAGCAAGCCCCCCGATGCTCCTCTAATCCAGGGGCAACGTGGGTGGAGAATGTCCAGGTCCTACATACGCCCATCCAGAGTCGCCATCGTGGCCGGCCCTGATTGTGGGGAGGATGTGGAGGGTTAGTGAGCAAGCACTCACCTGTGCCAGGCCCTGCCTTCAGCTCCTCCCACCTGTCCCCACCCCCACCCCCCGTCAGTTCTTACAACAGATCTCTGACTTATCTTCTGGACCTCAGTTTCATGGATGCACACACTGAGGCCCAGAAGTACCTTGGCCAAAGTCACATGGCTGGAGGGGCAGAGCTGGGATTAGCTCAGGGCTGGTCCAACTCCGGAGCCTGAGTCAATAGCCATTCCCTTTACCTATAACAGCCCAAGGGACCCGAAAAGATAACAGAGAAACTCATGCTCTCTCCAGGGGCTGGAGGAGTGCCTGGACTCTGGGCTGGGAGAGAGGGTCACAAGTGAAGGCACAGGAGGTCTGTCCTGCTCCACCACCCATCTGTGTTCTCCTTTTGGGCTGTCCATATCCGCATCTTAAAAAAAACGATTTACACATCTTAAAAAATAATTTAATCTCTCCCCCTTCTCCCCCGGGGATGAACACTGTTATCCACAGTTATTTTCCTCCCAGACCTCTTCTGTGGTGGATTTATACAAAAACATATGTGTAGACACCCATGCATACATAATTTTAAACCTAGATAACATCGTATAGTGCTTGACTACACTTTCTCTTATTTGCTATTTTCATAAAAGAGTGTTTCCCATCTTGGTTACACATTAGTATCATCTTAGCACTTAAAGAAATAACATTACCTGGGCCCCACCATGGACCAAATAATCCAAACTCTTTGAGGATGGGGCCCTAGGTGAGTTTTTTTTTTTTTTTTAAAGCTTCCCGGGTACTTCGACTGTGCAGCCAGGGTGAAGAACCATTAGTGTAGGAGACATCATCATGTTAGTGTTACAGACGACTCCACTTCAATAACCATAATGCTGTAGAATGGGTGTACCAGCATTTATACACAGTCCTCTACTGAGGGACGTTTAGTTATTCACTGTTATACACAAGGATGCAGGGAGCGTCCTTGTTTATAAATCTTTGTGTTTCTTAGGCTAGATTCCTAGAAGTGGAGTTATTAGGTCAAAGGGTAGACACATAAAATTTGAAGGATATTTCCAAATTGCCCTGCACAAAGGGTGTACCTTCAGTAATAGTGTGTGAATGCATGTTTCCCCAATCCTTGCCCACATGATGCATTCCTTTTCTCTTTTCTTCCCCTTTTCCTCCTCCTCCTTCTTCTTTCCCCCCTTTTCCTTTTTGCCAATCTGGCAGGCAAGAAACAGCTCATTGTTTTAATTTGTACTTTCCTGATTGCTGGTGAGGTTGACCATTTTTCTTATCTTTATAGAACATTTTTATTTCTTCTTTAGAAAGGGGAACTGAACTGCACTCTGAATGTGGAGCTTGGGGGTGTGGGCGATACTTTCCCTCAACTAGTCCTTTAGTCATGCTCTTCTCCCTTCCATCCATCATCCATCCATTCACCCATCTATCATCCATCCATCATCTGTCCTCCATTGATCACCTGTCCATCCGTCATTCATCATCTATCCATCCATCCATCTGTCGTTCATCCATCCTTCTCTCCCTTCCCCTCTTCTCCCTCCCCTCTTCTCCCTCCCCTCTTCTCCCTTCCCTTTCCTTCCTTTCCATCCATCCATCCATATCCTGAGTATCTTACCCAGGTGAGTATCTTCGCCTGGGCTCCAAGGAGGATGTAGAGATGAACCAAAGGGAGGCCATGCCCTCAGGAAGCCCACAGTCTGGAGAGGACATACAACCCTAACCACAGGACCCAAGATAGAGGTGCAGGTTGAAGGCTGAGAGAGGTTGGAGGGGTTCCCTTGATAGGGGGAATCAAGGCAAGGCCTGGAAGAGGGGGTAATGTTTGATTTTGTCCAGAAAGATAGAATCACAACACCCAGAGCAGCTAACATTTAATGAGCTCCCCCTGTATGCAGGCACTGGAGTGTGCATTTTTCAGGCAGTATCTCATCTCATCTTGACACTCACTTCTCACTGCTCAGGTGGGGGCCTTAGACTTTTTTTTTTCCCCACAAGGAATAACAGATCTTAGAGAATCCTTAGCTGAACTCCCTTGTCATGTGAATGGTCAGACTTTCCCAGAAGGGCAAATCAGATGTCCAAGGTCATGTGATGACCTTGTGGCAGAATTGTGCCTGGGGGCAGGGCAAGGATGAGTTGGGGGGATCTTGCTGCTGCCACTGACCCTGGCCAGGGTCTGCCTTGGGAACATCCTGGACCCCCCAAGCTGTGGGGGTGTGTGGGGGGATTCTGAGCAGGCAGACCTGGACTCCCACTTCTTTTTTTTTTTTTTTTTTTTTTTTTGCGGTACGCGGGTCTGTCACTGCTCTGGCCTCTCCCGTTGCGGAGCACAGGCTCCGGACGCACAGGCGCGCAGGCTCAGCGGCCATGGCTTACGGGCGCAGCCGCTCCGCGGCATGTGGGATCTTCCCGGACCGGGGCATGAACCCGTGTCCCCCGCATCGGCAGGCGGACTCTCAACCACTGCACCACCAGGGAAGCCCTGGACTCCCATTTCTTACCCACCCACTTCCTCCTCATGTTATCTGTGAGCCTCAGCTTCATGTTCTATGAAATGGGGGCTCCCCTCCCAGGAGAGGTGTGAGAAAGGGCTTTGTAAAACTGAAACGGCCATCCGGAGGCTTGGGCTGCTCACACTTCGGAGCAGCCTGACTTTGCCGTTCTCTCTCTCTCTCTCTCTCACCTGTACATTTGTGCTTTGAATGCAGTGCCAGAGGAAAATGCTTGGGAAAAACCTAGCTTTTAATCTGTCACCTGCTGGGATCGCCCTACCCCCCCCACCCCGAGGTGCCAGGTTGTGCAAGAGGTTTCTGCATCCCTCATTCTCCCCACCTCACCAAGGACAGCTGTCTTTCTAAAGGGGGGCGCACTGGCCAGGCACAGGGAAGGGGATTGTGTGGGCTGGTGTATGCCCCAGATGGGTGTGAATATGTGTGTATGTGTGCCTATGTGCATACATATGTGAGTCTGTGCATGTGTGTATGAGCTCGAGTTCGTCTGCGTGTGCACACGTATGCATGCATGTGTGCATGTGCACGGATGTACATGTGTGAGCGCCAGCCTCCATGGGAAGAGGCTCTTGTCATTGCTTGCATGATTCAGACCATCAGTAGGCGGGTAGAGAAAATGCACATGGATGGTAGACTTGGTGAATTTAGTTTATATCCATTCATTGAAATAATTTTGGAGCACCTACTACACACCAAGCACTATGCTAGACTTGACTTTGCTAAAACAAAGAAGCAAGTCCTTTCTCCGTGCTAAGATTCAGTTGACATCTGTAAAGTCGTGACTGTGAGGGTGAGAAATGAGTTTATATTCTTGTTTCCCAAAATGTATTCCAGGATTTCGTTGATGTTCCACCAAAAGAATAAAAAATATTTTCTGTGGCCAAACACATTTGGCAACCACTGTGTTAAACAGAGTTACAAGTTTTTAAAACTTACAGGGCTTCTCAGAGTCTTTCAGATGCTAATATGAGATTCTCTCAGACCTGTTAATAGTTTCTGATTTTCAAACTTACTTGATCACTTCTCAGGGAATCCTATGACCTGGGTACAGTTCAGGTTTCTAGCCTTTGAAGGTCTACTATCATTACTGGTTTGCTCATTCATTCATAAGTTTATTTATTCATCTCATACGTTTATTGAGCACCTACTATGTGCCAGGCACTCTTCGAGGTGCTGAGGCCACAACAGTGAACAGACAGAAGTTTATTCTAGTGGTGGAGACAGGCCATCTACAAGTACATGAGTCAATAACGTAATTTCTGAGAAACAAAGCAGGTCCTGGGATAGGCAGGGAGTGGTGGGGAAGGCTGTCCAGCCCGGGCCATTTGGGATGTGACACTTAAGCCCAGGGTGATGGGGGATTGGTCATGAGGGGAGCTGCGGGCTGGAAGCCTTTGCAGTTGGTGCTTTGGAGGGGCTGGGCTATGTGGGAGGTGGGGGTCCTTCCCTGGGCTTCTGCCTTCTCAGCTGGGAGGATACACCACTGGCCCAGCCCTCTGTGGTTTCTATAGCACAGTCAGGGCGCAGAGAGATGCTTCTCCGGGTGGTGAGTCAGTCTCATGGGGCTCTTTCTGAGCACCACCTGGCAGAGTCCCTGCCTGTCCCGGTCACTGCCGGGTCCCCAGTGCCTGGCACCGGACCCACATTCCCATCCCCATCTGACAGATGGGAAAATGAGGCCAGGAGGCTCCCACAGCCCATTCCCTCAGAGGCCCAGCCCAGAATCCAGCGCTTTTCCAAGCCAGGGCTGTGACCCGAGGCTGATGGGGTGGGGAGTGCAGAAACTTCTAGGACGGGAGGTGGGATTTGGGGGCCTCAAGGACCCTCCTGGGGTATGTCTGCAGAGTTGCCCGGTGTGATCTGGGTCCCGGGAGATGACGGAAGGGGAACGGAGAAGTGGTGGGGAAGGGGGAAGAGGTCAAGGTCAGTGGGAGAGGGCGAGGCCATCCGGGAGATCCGGGGTTGGGGAAGCGGCGGGAGAACAGATGGGGAGGGGGCTTGGGGGAGGGACCTTGGGGCCCGTCCTGCCCAGCGAGCCAGGCCGGCCGGCCGGGCGCTTGGGAACGCGGCCCCTCCCCGGGCCCTCGTCTGCCCGCCCCGCGGGGCGGCCCCAGGACCCCTTTGAGGCGGCTGTCCTGGGAACGCGTCGGGCCGCCCCCCGCCCGGGAGGGCTCCATGGCTGCGGCGCAATAACTCAGGCCCAGGTTTGGGCACAAAGCGGCCGCGGCGGGGGGCTGGCTGGGAAGGCTCGGGCTGCGGCGCTCGCTTGCGCTGCCCGGGTGGGGCCGGGGCTTGTTCTGCACCGCGGGCCGCCTCGCCGCCCGCCCCTCGGAGTCTGGGGCTGAACGGGCCCAGCTGGCGCCCCCAGAACTCCTGAGTCCTCGGCCCAGAGCCGGGGGGCGGGGGGCGGGGACCGGGCAGGAGGCGGCGGCTGCGTCTAGCCCACAGCCGGGTGCCGGCCGGTGGGTGGGCTGCGGCCCCCGCTGGCCAGATGTGCGCCTTGGGAGGGGAGACCGGTGCCGACTGGAGCGGTGATTAGCCCGTAGCTTTGGGGCGGGGCTGGGAGAGGGCAGTTGACCACAGTAGGGCCGGTCCCTGAGTGGATACAAATACAAAATAAATGTCCTCGATTGCTTTTGAGCACTTCACATTTAAGTTTCACAGCAGCCCTATGAGGTAGGTACTGTGATTATCCCCGTTTCACAGAGGAGGAAACTGAGGCACACGGTGGCAAAACGAATTGCTCAGTGTCTCACAGTTGGGACCAGAGAGGTTTTGAACGCAGACACTCTGACCCCCGAGTCGCGCTTTGCCCCTGCTTGGCGCCCAGGCACACATGTATGGGGATTACGGGCGTGGGAGTGCAATTCTGAGTTTATTTGTATCTGTATATGTTCAAGAAATTACAGACGGAAGATTTACAAACAGATCTAGTGATTCTGGGTTTGCCACTTAAAATTCACTCACTCGTTCATTCACTGAATGGATACTTCCCGACTTCATCCATTCCCTGGATGCGTATTTCCCATTCTGTGCTCGATCTTATTGTTGGGTGCACAGTGACAAGTGAAGAAAGCTGCGTCCCTGCCTTCACGGAGCTTGAAGTTTAGTCGCGGGCAGGGTAGCTAGCCTGACAATAAAGTGAACTGTTACACTAACGTGCAGGTGGGGTGGCCCACAGGTCCCTTCTGGGGAGTCCTGGGGCAGCCCCTGGACCTTAAACTTGAAAACCCTGGAGGTTTGCACAACCTCTGAGCGCAGAGTGGTTCCAGAGGTTCTCACGGGCACCTCCAAGTACCCAGGGAGTAGGTTGGGGGGGTTCCCTCCTCATTTTCCAGATGAGAAAGGGGGACCCAGAGAAGCCCACAGCCTGGCCTTGGGTCACACTGCACATACGTAGCAGAGTTGGTGTCTACTTGTTAGGCTTCTCATTTCCAAGGTCCCCACGTCCCATAGACAGGGGTCCTGACCCCCAGGTCCTGGCTCACTAGGGCCTAGGGCTTCCTCTGCACACCGTTAGGGTTGGAGGTGGAGGGTAGGCCCTGATGCCCCGTCACTGGCACCCAAATCCCTGAGCTATCCCCGTCCCTCTGACCTCCAGTCAGGCCAGTGAAAAGACAGCAGCCCTCAAGCGCCTACTGTATCCACAGTTCAGTCTGAACTGGGTATCGGAATGGGCTTTATTCTGAATTTCGTGTCTCCATGGCCTCAAAATACCCATTGCTCGGGCTTGCCCTGGGAGCTCAAGGCTTGTTGTAGGTTCCGGGTCTGAGCTTTGGGTAAGGCTTGGCCTATCCTCAGACCTCTCTGTTCATTTTGTCATTTTGTTAGGAGAGTTCCAAGTCTGCTCTGCTCTGTGGACAAAGGTGTGGCCCGGGCCACAGGGGTGGCAGGAGGGGGTCACATTTACTGAGGCTTGCTGAGTGCTTTGCGCATGTTTCCTCATGAATCCCCTCAACGGCCCTGTGAGGCTGGTACCATACACTTGCCATCCTTCAGGTGAGGAAGCATCGAGGGTCAGCCTGAGGCCCAAGGTCACATGTCACAACCAGGCTGCCTGACACCATGTGCCTGCCCAAGTCACTCCCAGAGCCACCTTCTGGACTCCTAGTAGACAAACGGCCTCCCCTCCCCCAGGAGCCAGGCTGGGAGACAGACCCATAAACAGTGATGAACTCTGAGGCTGGTAACACCATGTTCCCCCTGAGGACCCAGCCGGTGGCCAAGTCCGCACTCCCCCACTCCCCTCCCCTCCTCCTGCCTGCCTGGGCCTACTCCTCAAGTTCAGCTGGGGGAGAAGCAGCTTGGACAGGCTGGGGTGGGAGGACGAGGCCAGGCCCTTGGGACATTCGAGGTGGCTGGCGGACAGAGCTGTACCTGCTTCCTGGGTTCTTAGGAGCTGCACAGCCAGGCCAGCCCCTCTGTTCTGCTAGGTGGGAGGTGCTTACTTGATGCATTTAGGGTGGGGAGTCCTCCCTTCTGCTGTCCCCCACCCCACCCCCAGGCCCCAAGAGTCCAGCTGGCTCAGCCCAGGAATCTTGGATGTGGTGGTTTGGGGTGGGTGGCCTTGCGGAGGGAACTCAAAGATTTAAAGGGCCCTGTCCTCTGGGCCTCGCTCTGTTTCCACGCAAACTGCCCCTTAAGCCCAGGACGTGGCCGGTGAGCCTGCATCTTCCTGCCCACCAACATTTTCCCTGAAGCTTGGGTTTGAACCCAGGGCAGGAGCCCCTCCAGGGCTGGGTTTCCAGGCAGCCCTTCAGCTGACGCCCATCTTGGCCAAGAGGCCCAGGAGCAGCAGCTCTTCCCCTCCCTCCTGAAGTCCCTCTCCCTGGGCACCGACCCTCTGCATTCCCTGCCCTCCACCCCCTCCTGCGCAGGCTTCCTGGAACCCAGGGACCCTGGAGGTTTCTGGACCATATCGAGTTGCCTGGGTGGTTGTTTCCTTTTTTTTTTGGGCCATGCAGGGTGGAGGAGCTGGGAGAGAGGCCGGTGATTGGGCCAGGGCCAGCCAGGGGTGGAGGCCGACTAGAGTCCGTGTTTCCCAAGGTCGAGCTGTGTTCCCCCAGCCCCTACCTCTGAGGAGCCTGAAGCCCGGCTTCCCCTCCGAGCTGGGGCCAGCCCTGTTTGGCATTTCCTGCCCCCCTCCCTTGCATTTTGCACCGGGCTCCCCAAGGACACCCCTGCGAGGTTGCGAGGCCCACTCTAGCTGTTCTCCCTGGTGACTGGGGCCTGACTTGACCTGGTAACGCCACAGTCCTGCTGAGGTCAGGCCCAGGATGAGGTCAACTAGATTGCTTTTCCCCGGGCTGTACCTCCTGGCAGGGCTGCTGCGCCACGCTGGGCCCACCTTCTGCTCTGAGCCAGGGAGGGGGTCAGAGCTGACTGAGAGGGCCCCTCACAGACCCCTTGGCTGCGGGCTGGTGGGGAGGTGGGGCTCTGGAAGAAGCTGAGGGTGTGGGGGAAAACCGAGCCCCCGGGGCCAGCGGGTAGCAGAAAGGCAAAGACCTCTGGGGGCGGGAGCCTGGGCTAAAGCCCCTTGGAGTTAACTTGGAGGCGATTTTGAGAGCCCCCAGGTCCTTGGCAGCTCTGCCCTGGCTCCCCAAAGGCCCACCGCACACATGGTTTTGCTTTTGCAGGCATCCTCCCCTGGTCCCCTCCCTCTGGGTGCCTTCCGAGTTCCTCGGGCCCCTCCCCCAGTCCTCCTGGGCCCCCTCCTTCCTCCTTGACCCACTTTAGTCCCCTGTTGCTGGGGGAGGGGAGTGTGCAGCCGGAGGCTCTGATCCTGGATGCCTCCCCCAGCATCCCTTGGGGCGGGCTCTGGATGGAGCCAGCAGGCTGAGCCGGCCCGGCCCCAGGGACTGGCACACGGTGTGCTCCGAGTGGCAGCCTCCCTGCCCCCTCCGTGGACAGACAGTTCTGGACAGCTGCCCCTGCCCGGGCCCCTGGGAGGCCCTGCCAGGGCCAGGCTCTGGTTTCCCCCAGCCCCAGGGAGCTGCTGCTCCAGAGGTCCCTCCTACCGCTGTCTCCTGGCCGAGCGCACTTCCCTGAGGGGACGTGGGGCAGGGCCAGGCCCTAGCCTCCACCCATTCTTCTAAATCTCTGCTGGGGAGACTGGAGCTGGGGTCAAGTTCCGTGTCTGCTGTTGATTTGTGTGAGTTGGAGAAATCCACCAACCTTCTCAGGGCCTTATCTATGGGACGCAGGATTTAGACCAGATAGCTAACCTTTACTGAGCATTTACTATGTTTCAAGGACTCAGCTAAGCATTTTGTATTTATGACCTCATGGTATTGTCACAATGATGTCGTGAGGCACGCTTTCCTAATCTCTATTTTAAAGATAAGGCAACTGTGGCACAGAAAGGGAAAGTAACTTGCTTGAAGTCACACAGGCTGATGAGATGAATTTTCATTGCCCTAACATTCTAGAATCCATCCTGATACTGGGGCTGTTAACTCTTCCTGGGCTATCACGTGGCTGTCTAAGGACTTGAGACCCTCCGCCAGGGGTCCTGCCTGAGTCCCCCATCACTCTATCCTGCTCGGGTGTTGCATGGGTCCCCCTGCCCTGCAACAGGCTGTGGAAGCCACAGCCCCAGGATGCCCCGCCAACTGGGAACTCACTCCATCCCGAGTCCTAGCTCTGTGGTCCAGGGGCCTGGCCCCACGTGTGATCACTCCTGAGTACAGGCCATGTCCTGGCTGCCAACTGTAGGAGCCATGAGCCAGCGGGAAATTCCTCACGCCCGCCCTGCGTGACCACCAGCCCAGTCCCGTGGAACCCCCTGCACGCTCTCCCATTCTCCCTTCCCACAGCCCTGTCAAAAAACAAATGTAAAAAACGGGGGGCAGACCCTGAGGGTGCTCTTTGAATTTGGGAACCGTGCTTCTCTAATCTCTGCCTTTTCTGTCTTTTCCTCCTTGAGTCTTGACATCTGTCCGTCCTCTGGAAACCTTTTCATTTCATTGTCTTGCTGAATAGAGGAGGGGGTGGGTGGTAGTGGTGGGGCTCTGGGAGCAAGTCAGCACATCTTTTCTTATTTGCCTAATTTCCTCACTTAAATGTATGTTGTGATTAAACATTTTCTTAGCAAGCTTGGTCAGGGCTGCACTGAGTTTCTTTTCATAAACATTGGCAAGTGAATTTAACAGCCCTGTTTGTATTAGCTGGAGGTTTCATTTGCATAGTGATTGTTCTTATGAAACAAAATAATCGCTTGCAGTTTATGAAACTGTATAAATACTGGGGTCTGGAGCTGGGTGCATGCGCAGGCCTTTCTTCCCACATGGAAATCCGTCCATCCAGTTCGGGGAGGAAACTCGGGCTCTAGGAAGAGCTACGTGCGGAAGCTTTTCTTGGTGGAAAGGTGTTTCCAGGGCTGTGGGTATTGCCTGGTGGGTGGAGCCTGTGGACCCCATTCAGGTCAGGGGCTCGGGCCCGGGGAGGGCCGAGGTGAGCGTAAGGAAATCTCCAGACTCCAGTATCTACTCCTTTATGTTACTCTTTCAGCCTTTTTGATTAAGGTTGCAAACTGGTGGCCCGAGGCCCAGTGTTGCCCACAGATCTGTTTTGATTGGGTTGTGCTGTGTTTAAAAGAAATAAACCAACATTAAAAATGTGGAGATTGCACAGAAGCATTCATTCAGATTGCTTGCTTCTCTCTCGTAACAAATGGGCAGAATTGGGACTGCTGGGCCCGTTGTCCTGCCTGGTGACAGTCCTGCTGGTGAGGGGCGGAGGCTGCTCCAGCAGGTGGGATATATTCATCAGGGCCCCTCTGCGCAGGTCGCCCACTTATGTGCCTGCCGGCCCTGGGGGACTTGGGATCCTGACTGCAGTAGGTCTGTTTACCCAGTGTCCTGCAAGCTTGAGGCTCAGTGTTTCACTGGGATGCCCTCTGGGTCCCTGCTGATCTGTTACGAGATGTCTGCTCAGGCTCTGCCTATTTGAGGAGCTTCCCCTGGGCCCCCTGGCTCTGCCCTAGGGGCTCTGGGTTCCAGGCCTCCTGATGTCCTTATTGGCCAGGGGCAGAGATCTGGAAAAGGAGTCACTTTGGGAGGTCACACTCCTTATTCCCAGGAGCTTGCCTTCACTCGGAACATTCCTGGCCTCCTCCTCAGTGGCTCCCTTTAGAGCCTCCTGCCCCCAGAAGACAGGTGTTTCATGATCTCACTCTGTTTTTCAGACTCAAGCAGCATTGCCCAGCTTGGTCAGCAGGCTTGACCCAAATGACTTTTTAGCTGATTCTAATATATTTTAAATCTACTTGTGTTGGGTGGGCCCAGAATAGTACCTGTATAGTTGCAAATAGTCTGACAAAGGATCTGGGCTGGAGTGGGATTTACAGCTGAGGAATGGTGCCTGCCCCACCCCCCCGATGACCTGGCCTCAGCAGCAGAGCCCTCAGATGTTCGGTAGCTTTTCTGGACCCTCCTCCACATTGTAGGAGGAAAAGTCAGAAGTAACAAAGCAAGTGAGTGAAACTGATGAATGCCAGCAACTTCTTCACTCTGCAGAGCTCTGTCCCATAACCTGGGTATCTTTTTTTTTTTCCTGTCTTTAATTAATTAATTAATTTTTGGCTGCGTTGGGTCTTTGTTGAGGTGCGTGGGCTTCTCATTACGGTGGCTTCTCTTGTTGCAGAGCACGGGCTGTAGGCGCATGGGCTGCAGTGGTTGTAGCTTGCGGGCTCTAGAGCACAGGCTCAGTAGTTGTGGCGCACGGGCTTAGTTGCTCTGCGGCATGTGGGACTTCCCGGACCAGGGCTCTAACCTGTGTCCCCTGCATTGGCAGGCGGATTCTTAACCACTGCGCCACCAGGGAAGTCCCCGCCTGGGTATCTTGAGCACTGCTTATGAAAACAGCTCTTGTGAATCCCAGCGTGCCTCCAGGCCTTCATCATGTACAGCCCTGGTTGGAAACTATAGAAAGGGCTCTGGTGTCCTTTATATAGTGTCTCATGTTATCCTCACAGCAGCTCTAAGAGGCAGTTATGTTATCCCCATTTTATAGATGAGGAAACTGAGGCTCTGAGGCCCAAGGTCACACAGCTGGTGAAAGGAGGAGTCAAGATTTGAACATAGGCCTCCTGGCTCTAGATCCCTCTCTCTCTCTCTCTCTCTCTCTCTATATATATATATATATATATATATAGTTTCTCCAACTATAAAATAGCGAAAATGTCCCCACCTCCTAGGAGTATTACAAGGATAAAATGACCTAAGAAAGATTTCATTGTGACCTCTAACCTCTACTGATTAGAGCAGGGACACGGACTCAGGCATGGTGAGGTTCTTTTTTTTTTTAACTATTATTGGACGGTGTCATTAAGCATAATGCTTTCTCCCCTTTTCTCCCTCCCCTGATCTTTATGGTCTATTTTTTGAACATTTCACTGCTCTGGATAGAATTTTTCTCCAAGATCCTGAGGTTGTGAATTTCCCCTAGAGAGAGGATTGTACCTCTGACTGGTTGGGGCAGGGAATGGCATGGAAAAACCTAAATGGTCTTCTGGAAAGTGGAAGAGCAAGCAGCTAGGCCAGACATCCAGTTTTGATAGAACTGGCTGGCTGACAAGGGATCCTGTCAGTTGGGATGGAAGACATGAAATCCAAGTTCAAAACAAGCATAAGGGGATGTAATATCTCATAGGACAAGAAGTCTGGAGCAAGTGTGGCTTCAGAGTACTTAGTGAGGCAGTCAACACCATCAGCAGCAACTTGGGTGCCTTCCATCTTTATGCTCTGTCCTGCTTAACACATTGGCTCTTGCCCTCAGCTTTGTCTCCTGATGGTGAAGAAATAGCTGCTGTGGTGCCAGACATCACATCCCCACACATCAATGTCCCAAAACCAGGAGAGAGAAGCTCCCTTACATGGGTCTGTCTTCAGAGGAAGGATACCTTTCCTAAATGGCCTTCTGGTCCCTCCCTTGTGTCTCATTGGTGAGAATGGCCTCCTGTGCACATCCTAGACCAACACAGGCTAGCGTATGGAGCATCACTCCTGGGGCTCTAGAGAGCCCCAGCTTTCCTTAGATTTAGTGGCTCCTGGGGATATTAACAAATTTTAAGTTTGGTCAGCAAGAAAGAAATGGATGCTGGGGAGGTACCTAGTGCTGTTTGGGGATAGGCAGGCTCTAGGAGGTCTGTGCCAGTGTCTGTATCTCTTCCCACACAAGGTTCCGAAACACCTCCCTCATCTCATTAGGGCCCTCTCCCATATCCTAATCTTCCTAGTCCCTCTTTCCTCGCTTCCTTTTCTAGGACTACGCCATTCCTTTGTCCGTCTTTCCCTCTGACGGAATCACTCTCCCCACTTTCCTGCCTGGCTGGCTCCTTCTCATCCTTCTGGACTCAGCTCAGTGTCACCTTTCCTGCCTACTTTCCCCCCAAAGTGGGCCCACTCCTATTGGTCTCTATTTTTTTTTTTTAATGTCATGTTAGTTATTCTCAGTAGGACTTTATTTATGTATTTACTTGTTTACAGTCTTCCTTCTGTACTGGACTCTCAGCTCTATCTGGACAGGGACCGGGTTTGACTTGTCCACTCCTGTGTCCCTAGGCTTTCCGAGAAAGACGAGAGGGGAGGAGGAGGGATTCAGCAGGTGCGTGGCATGGAGCAGGCCTTTAGTAAATATGCACTGATTGGAGGACCTACCTGAATTCCTTGTCTCTTTCCTCTGCCTCATCTGCTTCTCTCTCCCTCTCCCCTGGGCCCCCAGTCCCTTCCTGTGTTCTTAGCTCTTTGAGGAAAGAGGAGGGACAAAATATCTCCATGAGTCTGTGGACCCTTTTCTCTTCACAGTGACGGGATTGCTGGCAGGGAGGGCTTCTCCAAGGGCTGGTTCTGTGGAAACACCTGAATCTGGAGGTGGGTCACACAGTGGAGAGCCTGTGGGGGGCGGGCTGAGGGTGGAGCTGTGGGCCAGCCTGTGTGGCTGGTTGGCCTAGTGGTTGAAACCAGCAGGCAGCGTGGATGCACGTCTGGACGTCTGGATCTGACCCTTGCCCACGCGTGTCCAGTCGCTTTGCCCCAAGGATGTTTCTTTTTCATGGCTGGGAACTCCCTCTGCCCGTGGGGCAGCGGGGTCAACCCCTTTGTGGGGGATAGGGGGTGGCTGTCAAGCCCACCCCCTTCCTGGGAAAGCCATTCAGTTATCAGTTCTGCTGATGCTAAATCGTAAGGCTGGCATGGGAGCCAGCTGGTTATTTTAGGCAACACAAAGGTGAAGAAGGTTGGCTGTAGTTCTTTGAAGTTTAAAGACAAGGAATCTGAGTAATTTTGAGGAATTCTTTGACCCGAATAGTCAGGTTGACTGTTGACAGGGGTCAGATGAAGTGGATTCTGGGACACACCCACATGCTGTGGACACTGCCACGCTGTCACCATGGGACTGGGCAGGGGGAGAGAAAAGGGCAAGCCCTGGCCAGGTTGGGTAACACTGAGGTGAGCCGGGGCACAGGTGGGATGGGGGAATCGGCTGGAAGATGGACGGAACCAGATTAGGCGAGCCCGCCTCGAAGCTCTCCCTTCTTTAAGTCCTCAGGCTACAGGAGACGTTGCTCAGTGCTGAGGTCTCTCCCGCAGGGCAGAGAAAGAACCTCCCGGGGTCTGCAGACCTCTTCTGCGTAGCTGGTTGTATGACAAATCATAGCCTTGCTCCCGTGCGTGGGCGGGACCCAGCTTGTGTCCACGTGTCCACGCGAGCCTCGCCTGGGTCCTGGCGACCACCCCAGGGACCCTTTTGGGAACACATTGGCTGCAGTTTGAGCCTGATGCGGAAAGTGTTAGGTGGTGGGGCTGCAGGTTCCCCGCCAGGGTTTGGTCTCCCCAAGGCCCCCAAAGTGGAGCCATTGAAGCTGGCGGAGGCTTTCCTAGCGCCTGCTGTTGCAAAAGGGATCTTGCTTACGTTGCCTTTGCTTTTTCAGTGGGAAGTGTCGGTGTGAGTAATTATATATATTTTCACAAATTCGAACTATGCTTCATTTAAACCTCTCTAAACATGTCTGTATAATTCTAATTAACTGCTCACATAAAGCCGTCAGAAAGTTACACGGGGAAAGCTCATTTGCCAGACTGTTGCCTAAAAGCCAAGGAAAATATTATGTTCTTCCAACAAACGGACTATTCATGTAGACCGTTCCCAAGATAAACAGGAGATATTTGAGGACAAGTGAGATTTGAAGCAGTGATGGCCGAGCCTCTTGTAAGTGGTGTTCAGCAGTGTTGGCAGGGTGGGTGGCTTGATTGAGTGATAAATGCTCTTCAAGAAAAATGCCCCGGACTTGGAATGTGGGGTCAGGACCCTGGAGATGGTCCATCTCGTGGTGCTCTTATTAAAGTCTGTGGGCAGGAGGCCACTCTGAATTAGTGAAAAGTCTGAATCAGAGAAGAGTCAAGCTCTTTCAGCAGTTTGTACTAGGGTTACTAAGAAAGTGTGGACAAAAGAGAGTCTTGGGGCTGCTTTAATAAGTAGGTAAGAATAATTCAAAGTCAGCCTTCATTCATTCACTCGTTCCTCCAATCTATTCATGCTGAGCACCCGATGGTGCCGGAGTAGGGCTCTGGGTGTGGCAGCCAATAAAATGTCAACATCCATGCCCCCCTGCAGCCCACCTCTAGTTTTTGTTGGTGGCGGGGAGGCAGTGTACGTGGTACGTGGGCGCACAGTGTGTGGTGTGTTAGTGATCAGGGCTCAGGGAGACAACGAAGGGGGAGAGGGCCGGGAGCCTGGCTGGGCATGTGCAGTTTTAGATTGGGTCACGGAAGGCTTCCCTGAGGAGGCGACTGTGAGCGAAGATGTGAAGGAGGTGATATGACTCTCCAGGCAGCAGGCACAGCACGTGCAAAGGCCCTGCACAGAAGAGTGCCCTGGGGTCCAAGGAAGGTGAGCAGGCCTGTGTGCCTGGGGCTGAGCAGGTGATGGGGAGATGTGAGTGATGACTTTCGGCAGCTGATTGGAGGGTGGGGAAATGTAATCATGTCTTTTATTATATGCACGAAGATGCTTCTGAGATGCTTGTCCTCTCCTATTTCCTTAGCTATTTCCTTTAGTTCATAGGATGAAAAAGACTTTAACATTTTGCAACACTTGCTCAATGGCAGATGGCATGGATAATACACAAAAATATAGAGAAGAAAATAAAATTCCCCAAAGTTCCCCCTGCAGGGGGCCACTGTTTCATTTGGGGGACTCTCACTTCAGTCCTCCTCATTTTATCACATCCTTTAACTTCTTTCCTCCCAGCCTTTGTGAAGGTCATTGAGAAATGCTCAGTCAAACCCCTGCTTGAGTATCACAGGTGACTAGTTTTGGGATTGAAGATTAAGGAAGCTTTGCTGTACCCTTAAAAAACTTGAAATTGGAGTGCAGGTAGTTTTAGGTGGTTTTCAACAGCTGAAAAAATTGTTGCAAAGGGCGCCTTTGGAGGGCCGATGGTTTTGTGGAGACAACATTCAGTGGCACTAGACATAAGTAGTTTTTGTTCACTTCTCTTATTTTTTCCAATGCTTTTACTGTGGTAAAAAACACATAAAACTTACTATTTTAACCATTTTTGAGTGTACGGTTCAAGGTAATAGGTGCATTCGTATTGTTGTGCAGCCGTCGCCACCATCCATCTCCATAACTCTTCCATCTTTTAAAACTGAAACTCTCTACCCGTTAAACAATACCCCCACGTCCCTCCTCCTCCAGGCCCCTGGTAATAACTACCACTTTGCTTTCTGTCTCAGTGGATTTGACCTAGGTACCTCATATAAAAATGGAATCATACAGTATTTGTCTTTAGCATAACGTCCTCAAGGTTCATCCATGCTGTAACATATTGCAGAATTGCTTTCCTTTTAAAGGCTGAATAATAGTCCACTGTACAGTTGTACCATGTTTTGTTTATCCATTCACCTGTCGATACATACTAGGTTGTTTCCATCTCTTGGCTATTGTGAATAATGCTGCTGTAAACATGGCTGTATGAGTATCTCTTTAAGACCCTGCTATCTATTCTTTTGAATATATACCCAGAAGTGGAACAGCTGGATCACATAGTAATTCTACTTTTAATTTTTTGAGAATGGCTATACCATTTTCTATAGTGGTTGCACCATTTTTTTTTTTTTTTTGTGGTATGCGGGCCTCTCACTGTTGTGGCCTCTCCCGTTGCGGAGCACAGGCTCCAGACACGCAGGCTCAGCGGCCATGGCTCACGGGCTCAGCCGCTCCGCGGCATGTGGGATCTTCCCGGACCGGGGCACGAACCCGTGTCCCCTGCATTGGCAGGTGGACTCTCAACCACTGCGCCACCAGGGAAGCCCTGCTGCACCAATTTATATTCCCACCGACAGTGCACAAGTTCCAATTTCTCCACATCCTTACCAACACTTGTTATTTTCTGTTTTTTTGGATAATAGTCATCCTGTTGTATGAGGCAGTATCTGATTGTAGTTTTGATTTACATTTCCCTAATGATAAGTGATGTTGAGCATCTTTTCATGTGCCTATTGGCCATTCGTAGGTCTTCTTTGAAGAAATGTCTGTTGACGTCCTTTACCCAGTTTTGAATTGGACTGTTTGTTTTTTTGTTGTTGAATTTTCGGAGTTCTCCATATAGCCTGGACATATGATTTGCAAATATTTTCTTTCAGTCTGTGTCAATTTTCTTTTACTCTCAAAAATACCTCTATGAAGTTGGTGCCGTTATTTTCACTGACAAGAAACTGAGAATCAGAGAAGTTACTGGCTTTCCCCAAATCACATAGATAATCAGAGCTGATAATGGAACCTCAACGTTTGAATCCCGATTCTGGGCAGGAGTTAAGGTTCAAGATGCCACAAGGCCATCCTCATGAAAACCCGCGTGAAGGTATTCGGGGCATCCTCATAGCAAGAAGCCTGACTCGTCCACCCTCCCTCAGGCTTGCTTTGTGGCCCCTGCTGCTGTTCTTCCCTGGGCCACTTCGAGATGTTTGCGTCTCTGCTGTACTTTCAGGAAAGGCATCTTGGAAGGTTCTCTCTTGGTCCTTTGGGCTGGATGGACCAGAGGTGGATGCCGTCATGCACATCAGTTCAGCCCAGTCCCTGGCACGTGGCGGCCCTTTTTAATAAGCTGAGTTTTTTATTATTAGCAAATTCTTCTAAAACACTGTTGGGCCTTAGAAAAGGAGAACCTGGAGACCCCTATGTCTCAAGGGCCTGGTGGATGAGACCTGGATGTTAGGGTCAGTTTTTAACCTCTTCATTCATTCATTCCCTCATTCATTCATATAGTGGTGTGATTTTTTTTTTTTTTTTTTTTTTCCAGCAAGGAGATTCCCCTGGTCTCAAGTTTCCGGAGGCACCCGGTACAATCTAGATTCCAATTAGCTTAATTGCTTCATATTAGACTTCTTAGAAAAGATTTTTTTTCCTGCTGATGGCTGCGGTTCCAGGAATGTCTACCCCCACTGTCTTCCTTCCTGCCTTCTCCCAAGCTTGTTCCTTTCAACTTCATTTCTCCAGGACTGGCCTACACCTCAGTCCTGTTAGTCTCGGTGCTATAGCAGCAGTTCACGTTGGACAGGCCAAAGCAGGGTGAAGAAGACACCAGAAAAATATTGTATATGAGATGTATATATATTTTATGTCTAAAACACTTTAATATGAAGTTTATATATATCATATATATATACATATATATATATATATCTTGATATGTGCACATATCTCTTTAAACAGAAAATTCCTTTTTAGTTGTGTGTGTATGTTTCAGTGAAAGAACTTGGACACAGACTTTACCCTGAGTTCCGACCCTGTCCCTTTTCCTTTTGCCATCAACACCAGATTTTTTAAAAAGTACTTTCAACAACCAGAGGAAACAGTTACATCCTGATTGACACACAGGATGTCAGAGCAGCATTCTTGCTGTTAAGTGATCAGGATTTCAGCCAAGGGAATATAATGAAATCCACATAAAAATTTATTTACCTAATGAAAATCCTAGAGTAATGCATAAGTGGTTCTCTGGTAATAAAATGCAAATCTAAAACTATAACCAAGAGGACAATAATTTTCATTAAACGTATTGTCTAGAGGAAGCCCATGACATCCACTTAACAGTGATTTGATTTGTTTAGTAATTTCCACGTAATACTTAAACTTTATTTCGAGCCTTAAAAACCCGCCCATGAGTTTCTTTTCCATCAAGGAGGGGGCCAGCTGCTGGTGGGTGAGGGTGCCTGCCTGACGGAGTTTCGTGGCCTCTGCTACAGGGCACCTAGAACGTGGTCCTTTTCTAGGCATCTCGGTGTCTGCTGGAGAGATGGGGTCCAGGGAGAGAGAGCAAGGGGTCAGGTTTCCTTCTGTGTAGGAGACCCAGAAAAGCTCCTGTTCTGTAGGAAAATGTAAGATCTGATGACTAGAAGGGCTCGGAGAGGGGAAGTGAGCCTCCTAGGTTTACCCTTGAGCCCAGGTCTCCCAGCCCAGTGCTCTGGCCTCCCTGAAATCTGACCGGGGCTGAGGACTTCAGTGATGCTCTCCCATCACTCGGGTGCTGGGTGGACATCTCTGCAGATGATCCCAGGACCACCCAGCAGCCGCCCTCCTTTAGGACTGGAATGAGTGGACGTTGGAAGCAGGTTAGAAGTGCTTTGGAGGCAGGTGGACCTGGGTTGGGAACCTGGCTCTGCCGCCTGTAGGCTGAGTGACAGTGGGCATGGTCCTCACCCCCTGGGAGGCTCAGGGTCCTCATCTGGGAAAGGGGGCTCTAATCTCCACCTCCAGGACCAATGCTAGGGCTCTGAAGAAACACGTGAAGGAGCCTGTATAATGTTGGGCCAGGGCTATGGTGCCTCGCTGTCTGCTCAGAAGCCTCTTGGGTAGCTTAGAAGCGTGATAGGGAAGAATTTGTGTCTGGGTCCTTTTGCGCAGTTTGAAACTGATGATCTACTAGAGGCGAAAAATGAGCGTTTGAGATTTTTAATTTTTGACAATCACGAAATCCCAAATAAACAGCAGATTAAGGCTGTCGTGCCTGTGTTGTGTCTGTCTGGGTACATGTATGCACATGTGCTTGTACATGTGTGTATGAAGTTTTCCCATCAAATAAAATATTAACACTCTTCCAAACCTTTTTTGTTGCTCCCCCTCTTCTCTTCCTATCAAGTTACAACTTTTTTTTCCCTTTTGGCATGATGCAGAGTGCTGTGAAAATATATTAAAATGAAAGGAAGATCAATCAACCATAATCTCCTTCCAAAGGTAGCACGGGACTGTGGCGCAGAACATAGGACTCTTCAAATACCGGCCCGGGGCTCATTAGCCGTGTGCCCTTGTCCTTCCTGAGCCTCAGTTTCCTTGCCTAGAATGCTGCATTAACACGGTTCTTCTGCACAGTAGTGAAGATTAAACAAGATAATGTGTGTAAAGTGCTTAGCAGAGTGCTGGCACTCAGTCAGCGCTTGATAAACGGGAGCTGCTTTGTTGTATGAGAAAAGGTAGCGCTGAACAGAGGCCCCGTGAAATGGAGAAGTGAGGCTCTTATCTAGGTAGTGTTGCCAGCCGCCGGCAGGCCAGCCAGCCATAGTGCCCGGAGCTTCCATCCAAGGGCTGGCTCAGGTTACTCCCGGCCCATTAGTGATGCTGGTCAGAGCTTGGAGCCTCTTAAGTTCAAGGTCGATCACAGGCCTTGTCCCCCACGGGGGCCTCTCTGCTTTGCCGAGTCATTAGTCACCGGGGTGGCCTGATGAGAGAGTGGGGGTAACTCAGTGCTGCCGGTCCCCTCTCTGGGCCACACCCCAGGGCAAGGCCTTGCTGGCAGAGGGTCCACAGTGTCGGTCATCCAGAGGGATTGGGGATCCTTTCACGTTTCTGGAGAAACAGTTAAATCCTGGCTCTGCAGCTGACGAGCTGGGCAAGTCATTTAACCCATCTGAGCCTCAGTTTTCTCATTTGCTAAGTGGGGTAGCAGTAGTATCTCATCTCGGAAGGCTGCTTTGAGGAGGCCGTGAGCCGGAACAGGATTACTAGCCTGCAGCAAACAATCCTACTGTTATTCTCCCAGGCAAACTTGCTGGAGAAGGAAGGCTCTGACCCTCTAAACGAAGAAAGACGTGGAGAGCTGAGAAGAAAGGAGAGCAGGGGAGAGCTTTGGGCTGAGGGGTGAGAGCAAGGGAAGCAGGGAGATGGAAGGTGCTAGAAAAGCTGTGCTCACTAACAGTGTGGGTCTCATCCCTTCTGACCTAGCAGGGGGCCAAGCAGGAGAGAAGATGAGGCAGCAGCAGCCTCTTGGCCTGAACTAACTCATCTTCAAAAATTCCTGCAAGGATGACCTAGACCAACGAATGACCTTTCAGCCCCAATGCACCTATGAATTCTGTGTATCGGGTGCTGGCCCCCCACCCCAGAGTTTCTGCCACACTCTTGTTGGAATTAATGTATCCGCTTGCCAGCCAGGAAGTGCTGGAGCGCTCTGTCTTGCCCTTTCCCAGCTCTCTCCCTACTAGGACAGGTGCTGATTGGTTTTCTGCACGGAACCATCTCTGGGGCAGGAGGAAACCATCCGAGGGCGTTTGGCGTGTCCTCCGGAGCCCTTTTGTGGGTGTCAAAGCAAACTCCTGGCCGGCCTGCGGCTTTGGAGCGCAGCGTGTCTTTTGAGCACAGCCTCCGAGGCTGCAGAGGGCCTGGGGCTGTGGGAGGTTGTAATACCCTGAGGCCTGTGGAGCCCACAAAGGGGCCTGAGTGACAGCCAGACGAGGGCTTCACACACCGGCAGCCAGGGGGAGGGAAAGAGAGAGAGCGCGCGCGGTAGGGGCAGAGGGGGGCTGCCAGCCAGGGACAAAGGCAGAGACGGAGAGAAACAAAGGAAGGGAGAAAATCCCCTCTTGTTACAACCTGTGAGTTAAAGAAAAATGTGATTCGCTACCCCACAATGCTTTAGCGCGAAACTCATTCCATCCGATAAAAAAATACCAGGATCTTGCAGCTTGCAAGCTGCGTGTCCAGGCCAGGTGTAACAGCCTTGTCCGGTATGCCCTTCTGGCTGGAAACTTCCCCACCCGTGAGCGGAACTGGTTGAAAATGAGAAGAATCAGAGGCAGTCAGCTGGTGCCAAATTTTGGAGCAAACATTTTTCTTTCTGGATTTAAATAATTGCATTGCATCCCCAGCTCTGGTTCTCCTCTAAAATCAGCCCCAAATGACATTTGGCAGGCTAACGATGGTCTGGTTTTCTCCCCCTCCGCCCTGTGGGGCTTTCTCAGAATATTTTCCTCAACGTCTGGGTAGCTGACTTTTAAACCAGTTCATTTTTTTTTTTTTTTTTTTTGGTTCGGGTCTCAAATTTTATTAAATTTAAATTTTATTCCATTTCAGGCTCTAAAATCTCCAAAAGTGGCTTTGAAAGTGAACAGGTTTTGGCATGTTGGAAATAGGTTACCTCCAACGCAAATAAAAGAGTCTAGCTTCCGAGGACAACAAGACTCCAAGGGTTGGGAGAATGCGTGGGGCGGTTAGAGACCATGGCATAGAAATGGTCAGAGACCAATTTAAAAGCACATATATTTTAAAGGAAACATTTTGTGGACGTATGGAACCAATAGCGTTGCCAAAAATCTCAATTCTGGGGATCAAGGCTTAAGAGCTCAACTTCGCTCCGACTACCCAAGGTGATTTTTAGCAGACAAATGAAAGCTCCTTTCCTCTTTCTAGTCTAAGGGGAATCTTAATACATTTTTAAATTATTTGGCATTTTGAATTAATTTTCTTAGAATGAAACGAGATTCTTAAATTGGGATCTTGTAGAGAAAAGACAGCCAGGTAATTAGTGAGCTGATCTCCTTTTCTGACACACGGATGAAGCGGGGGGAGTTGAACTCCAACCAAGGTGCCCACAAAATCTATTTTAGAGCAAAAATTTCAAAGTAAGCAACACCATCTGTTCTTTAATTATTTCTCCTTATAAAAAAAGTCGCTAGATTTATTTGGGTTACTTAGTTGGAAAGAAATGTCTTGAAGACGCTCAGAACTGGGGCTATTAAAGGCAGATTGTCGGCGCTTGTTTGCTAGGCATCGAAGAACTCAAAATAGTCAGGGCAGCTAAGAGCTGCCTTGCTTTTCCAATACAGCTTTGCTGTCAGTTAGGCATGGTTATCTGGCACCTGGGGGACCGTCCGCTGCTGCCCACATTGAGGGACGTGGGCTGTGGGATTGAGCGGAGGGTGTGTGCTCTAGCAGGACAGTCGGGGTGGTGGAGTGTAAAGCTTCCCCATTCCATCAGCTGATCGAGCCTGCCCCCCAGAGTGGGGTTAGGCCACTGGGGGGGCGGTGGGCCAGGGTCCTCACCACCCATCCATCATCCATCCACCCTTCATCCAATATTAGGCCCTGTCCTCGTGGAATGTAGTCTTATGGAAGAGATACCAGTAATCAAATACTCACACAGATGAGCCTGTGATTAACAACAGGGCCTGCTCTTTGGTGTCTAGACCAGCACCGTGCAACAGAACTTTTGAAAGAAATGTTCTAGGTCTGCGCTGTCCAGTATGGTAGCCATGAGTATTGAGCACCTGAAATGTGCCTAGTATGACTGAAGAACTACTGTTTTAAATTTTATTTAATTTTAATTAACTTTAATTTAAATAGCCACTCGAGGCTTGTGGCTTCTGGCCTGGATAGCACAGGATCAGCAGCAGCGTCACCTGGGAACTCGTTAGAAATGCAGACTCCCAGGCCCTACCCCAGACCTGCTGAATCGGGAGTCTCTGTGAGTGGAGCCCAAGACTCTGAGTTTTAACAATGCCCCCAGGTGACTTTTATGCAGCCTTGCTGTAGAGGGAAGGTGGCTGTGGATATGACGCTACGATGCGATTCAGGGGAGGGTATGTCATGGAGTAGTGGAATTGGACTTCAAATTAATAGATGGCTTCCCAGGAAAAGGGATGATAGAGCTGAGAGCGAACTATGAGTAACTTGGTGGAGATGGTGGGCCTGGCATGTGGGAGGGTGTTAGTCATGTTGATAGTGGTGTACAATTCATCACCCCCAGGAGGGCTTGGCACATTTGATGAACTCAGGAAAGACCAGTGTGTTGGAGCACAGAGAAGGGAGGTTTGTGAACTGAGGTTAGAGAGGCTGGCGGATAGAAGAGCTGGTACCACCAGCTGTGTGATCCTGGACTAGTGTCTTAACCTCTCTGAACCTTGATAAAAATGGAGATAACCATGCTTCGCTACGTACTTATCTAATAGGGTTAGAGGACAGTCGGGTTAAAACTTCATGTGCAGATAACAACCACTGGGATAAGTGGATGGTCTTCTTTTTTTTTGCTGTGTTGGTTCTTTGTTGCTGCTCGTGGGCTTTCTCTAGTTGCAGTGAGCGGGGGCTACTCTTTGTGGCGGTGCGCGGGCTTCTCATTGCGGTGGCTTCTCTTGTTGCGGAGCACGGGCTCTAGGTGCGCGGGCTTCAGTAGTTGTGGCTCTCGGGTTCTAGAGCGCAGGCTCAGTAGTTGTGGTGCATGAGCTTAGTTGCTCCACGGCATGTGGGATCCTCCTGGACTAGGGTTTGAACCCGTGTCCCCTGCATTGGCAGGCGGATTCTCAACCACTGCGCCACCAGGGAAGTCCCTTGGTGGTCTTCTTTTAAATTTATTTTCTCTTGTTCTTGAACTACTCTTTCCCCAGTTCTCCTACCTCCAGGGTCATAGCTCAGCCTGAGAATCTCCTTGCCTGCCAACATGGCTCTACCCAGCTCTTCTCGTTCAGGCTAAGGCACGTGGTGGTCCCTGTGGCTCTGGGGCCCACACCCTGGTTCGGGGTCGGGGATCCACGTTCCAGTTCCTGCTCTGCCTCCTGGGAAATCCTCTCCAGGCCTCCGCTTCTCTTTATTGAGTTGGTAATCTTGGAGGCTCCTACCAGAGCCCTCATCTGGAAGCCCAGGATGGGCCAAGAGAGTGGACTTCTGCAAGTGTGTTTTAAAATCAGATGTAACCAAATGCCTTTGGGGGAAAGACTTCATAGTAATTTTAGCAGCATCTTTTCTGTTGTCTAGACCTAAGATCAGCATTTTAGGGAAAAGTGTTGAGATAAACTTTCCCCTGCCTCCCCTGCCCTCCCCTCCCCACGGCCAGGACTCCATGCACCCTCCCCGCACAGAACGTCAGGTGGCTGGAGCCTTAGCCGAGCCCCAGCTATTTGGCAGCTGAAAGTTTTGTCCCTGGAAGATGCCAGACTTATTTCGAGATCACAAATGTGGTGGATGCTTCGCTTTTGGAAAGACACCAAATGTCTGATCTCAGCGAGGGGATGGTATTTTGGGGGGACCTTAGCAGCTTCTTATCTAAAATACACATGTGCTTTTCTTCCCTCTCAGAAACCTTTCCAGACAACTGTGTCCCCCAGCACTTGGGAGAGTGCCTCGAGCGTAGTTATTGCTCAGTTTTGGTTAGTTATTGCTGTTGTTGTTTTTTTACTATTGTTGTGGTTATTATTAATTTCTGTTTTTCCGGGACTGAAATGTTGCTCAGGTCTCTCCTCTAGACAAAGACATTTACAATGAACTGTTTGGAATCTTCTTTAAAAGAATATCCTGGGAAAGCACTGTTGACTCAAAGGAATGAATAGCTAATGGTAGAATTTTAACCACCTGGGTATGACATTGATTTGTAGGGGAAGATACCTTCCAAGAGCTTCTCATGTCATTTTTTTTTTTTTTAAAGAATGTGAAAATCAATTCCCAGCAGTATCATGGATAAGCTATCTTTTAAAAATATTTTTATTTTAAAAAAAAATTATGTATTTATTTTCTTTTTGGCTACGTTGGGTCTTCATTGCTGAGCATGGGCTTTCTCTAGTTGTGGTAAGCAGGGCCTACTCTTCGTTGCAGTGCACGGACTTATTGCGGTGGCTTCTCTTGTTCTGGAGCACGGGCTCTCGGCACGCGGGCTTCAGTAGTTGTGGCTCACGGGCTCTAGAGCGCAGGCTTAGTAGTTGTGGCGCACAGGCTTAGGTGCTCCGCGGCATGTGGGGTCTTCCTGGACCAGGGCTTGAACCCGTGTCCCCTGCATTGGCAGGCGGATTCTTAACCAATGCGCCACCAGGGAAGTCCTCTCATGTCATTTGACTCAATGCCAAAAAACATACTCAGGACCAACGCTGAAATGCTGGAATGGAGGTTGCAAACTGGTTATCCAAGGACCACATCCAGGGCCAGAATATTTTGTTTTATTGGCTGCTCAGGTTTAATATTTGTTTGGAATTAGAACGTAACACTTAAAATTCAGGAAGGTTTGTACAAAAATCCAGATTTAGGGTATTTCTTCAAAGTAATCAAAAGATCTGGCAGCACTGGCTCTGGTTTCTGCGCAGCAGGGATTGGCTGGCTCTGCGCGTTTCCACAAGGTCACGTGTGCTGTAGAAGGCCACAGTTCCCACTGCTCCCTGTTGTATCACAGTGAGCCCTCTTCATCCCTCTCTGTTACCTGTTTGGCCCTGGAGGCCTCAGGCAGTGCCAGCACTCTAAGGGTTAAATGAACTGTGGCAATGACAGCTCCTGGTCCCACCTTGCTTCCTATTTGCTGTGTGACTTTGTCCGAGTCACACCATCTCTCTGTGCCTTAGCTTGCCCATCTGTCCAGTGGGACATTAGACTGGATCAGTGGTTTCCCGCTGTTCCTGGATGAACTAGCCAGACAGAGGCTGAGAAGTGGGGTGCTGGGCCCCCAGTTCTCTTTCCTCTTTTATGAATTAAGGTTATGCATTAGTCTTCTCCTGGAAAGGTCAGGGAGCTCCATTGCTTAACAAAGGTTGGGAAACTCCCAGAGTACTTCCTGTTCTGACTCTGTATCAGGATCTGTCTTTGCCCAGTTGTTGCCCAGGGGCTTCTTCTTATTTTTTTTCCAGGAGTGGTCAGAGGTGTCAGGGCAGGGAAGGGATAATAATAGTTTTACTAATAATACCTGTATGGGAAAACAACCTAAAAAAAGTGGATATACGTATATGTATTGATATAACTGATTCACTTTGCCATACAGCAGAAACTAACACAACGTTGTAAATCAACTATACTCCAATAAAAATTAATTTAAGAAAAATACTAATGGCTACCTTTACTAAGCAACGTTATTCTCCCACCAAGGTAGGTTCTCTTCCCCAGTCTTGTAGATGAGGAAACTGAGGTTAAGAGAGGTTGGATAACTTGCCAAAGGTCACCCGGCTGTGGGCCTGGGTTTGTTTCATTCCAGACCCTGAGGCCCTGACCGCGTGCTGCTCTACCTGCATTGGCTGGGGAGGGGGCGTTCTGTACACGTGAAAGAGAGATGCCCAGCCGCAGAATGGAGACCACTGCTCTGTGGCTGCTTCGTAAGAGACCCAGGCGCCTCCTGCCCCATCCCTCTCCCTGGCCATCCACACTCCCAGGGAAGTCTGGCCTCCTCCTGGCTCCCTGCTCACACACCATGCCTCCTTCCGTCAGAGCCCCGTCTTGGGCCATGCTCCTGGGTTCAAAGTGGGTGGAGAAATGGGGTACTGAGCCTGTCAGTCTGTGAGCTCTTGTGTGTGTGTGTGTGTTGATTTTAGAATATTGGCTTACAAAACTGTCTGGATCAAATTGTATAGCCAAGCCAGTTAAATTGGTTGTTGAGAAAAATGGAGGTCTGGGGGGAGGTTCTGGTAGTTCTCAGGACCACTCGTTTCCTGCCTGAACCTTAGGCTGCCCACCCGAGAGAGGGAGAATCATGCCTCCGTCCTTGTTTGCCCTCCAGACCCTGCACCACGGTTGGCAGAATTTAAGTATAACTTAGCAGGGCTCACGACATGCTGGGCCCTTCATTTACACCATGGGGAGGCAGATTAGTCGCGTCCAGGTTACAGGTGGTGCTTCACAGGGCTGCGTTACGAGGCTGGCCCGAGGCCCCACAGCTGCTGAGGGTCAGGCTGTGACATGGGCCAGGGCCTCTCTGCCCCAGATCTCGGCCCCTGGCAGCCTTCAGCTAGACCATGGGCGCAGCCTCTCGCCGTCCCTGGTAGTGTTGCGTCCTGCGTCCTCCGGGGTTTCCGGGAGGAGGTGGCGGGCCTTCAGCTACCCCTGCTGATGTCCTCGAGTCCCAGGAGGTGTGTGCTTGCTTCCTTCAGCTTCCTCCGGGGAAGCCCAAGTGAGGCCTCCTCTGGACTTTCCAAGTCGTTTAGGTGGGTACGAGGCGTGCAGAGCCCTGGTTCCTGTCTAGAGAGCGCTTGGTCTTTCTGGGGGTGGGTTTCTGGGTGGGGGACGTTGGTGGGACCATCCCGATGACCTCAGCTACTGTGATGCTTTCCTGGCCATCAGGGTTCAGTGGCTGCCGGGACAGAAATGAACTCTGGACAGCTCAGGTCAGAAGGGACTTGAATGGGAGGATAAGGGGAATGAACAGAAGGAGAAACAGGACCCAGGCAGGGTGGCCTCGGAGATGAGCCGAGCAAGATGGGATGGCTGTTCTCTTCAGGGAACGGCCCCTGCGGTCAAAGAGCCTCCCCTGGCTCCATCTCCAGTGCTGTTTTGCTCAAGGATCCGTCTCTGAGAAGATCTGAGCATCTAGCCTGGCTGTGTCCCAGGGGAAGGCAGGGCACTTTGACCGACAGTCCATCGAGGTCCAAGTGGGTGAGAGATGGCTCCTCAGGGCATAAGAAGCATGCCGAATTAGAGGCTGGGGCAGTAGGTACCTAGTGGGCAGCACCCTGCCTGCCTTCATGTGGCCCTGGTAGGTTGTCCTGCTGTCTTGGAAGGTCTAGCAGTCCGGGGTCAGGGTCAGGGTGGGCTGAGGGCGGAGTGGGCGGTTGCCCATTAGGCTGGCTTTGGGTCATGGGGTCGGATTCACCCAGTCATGACGTCTAGGGCATCAGGATGGGAGGGCCCCTGGGGGAAACTCCGTGTAGCAGTGCACAAAGGGACAGAGAAGCCAAGAAGGACAGGAGTTTCCCCAAAGTCCCACAGCCTAGCAAGGCCAGACCTGGGGAGGCGACCAAGAGGGGATGACACAGCATTGCTTCCCAAAGTGCGTCTGGGTACCCCCGGTGGTGTGGCAAGGGACTTTAAGTAGAATACATATAAACATGAAAAAAACCTAATTGTTAATGAATGCACAAGGCACAAAGTTAAATACACCCCAAGCCACCCACTTCCCCTCCTTGGAGGCCACTCATGTTACTAGGTTCTTGTGTCTAGTTCAGGAGCAGTTCCATGTATGTGCACACATGTGAGCCATGTATGCATTTTCTCTCTCCTCCTCTATGCAAATAGAAGCACACTATACAGCTCCTCAACTTTTCTCACCAATCTGTTAGATGTGATTCCAAATCAGTTAATTTAGTGCTTCCTCAGTGCTTTTTAAGTTAGCTTTTTATTGTTAAAGTTTCACATACCAGTCATAAGTGCTCAGCTCAGTGAAGTTTCATAATGTGAGCATATCTGTGTAACCAGCATCAGATCAGGAAGCAACCTGGCCAGCTCCCTGGAGCCTGTCCCCTGCCCCCATGCCCCCTTGGGCACCTAGGGTAACGGGCATCCTCACACGGACATTTTAGGTTTGAATACCTGTGTATTTATTTTAATGTGTTTTTGAAAAAACTAAACCAGCCCATCCAACTTGAGATTTCCCAGGTATTATTGCTTTGGATGAAGAGTCTTGTGCTGGACCAAGGCCCTTGACTTGGGGAGATATCAGAATCACTGGGGTGCTCAATTCCAGGAGTGATGATGGGACAAGCCTGAGGTTACCCTGGGGCCATGGGGGCCTTGTCTCCTCCAGCTGCTGCCCTTAACCCCAGCGGGCCCCCCCCACCCATTTCCTACGAGACATTGGTCATCTGGTCTGGAAGCCCCCGTAGGACAGGCAGGGAAACTGAGGGAAGTAGCTTAACATCTTAGCCTAGTACGTCCCAGTCTATACCAGTACATTTGCTCTGTCCTCTCCCAGTCAGGCACTGGGTACTTGGACCCTGTAGAACAGAACCACGTGGAGGGGGTACGTGGATGCCTGGGAGCCAGGACCCTCTGACCCAGTGGTGTGGTGTGGGGTTTTAGAGGGTCCAGTAAGCCTGGTTTGAATCCTAGCTCTGCCACTTGTTGGCTGTGTGACCGTGGATAAGTGTTTTGACCTCTCTGAGCGTAGGTTTCCTCACTTGTGAAGTGAGGATGGTTAAAAACTTCCCCGAAGGGTTACTGTGAGGATTATACGAGCCCACTGTGTGTTAAACACCCAGTCCAGTCCTTGGTGTTCATGCTCAGTGAACAGTCATGCTTGTCACAGTTTCAGTGACTGTGCCACAGGGAGGTCTTCTCCCTGTTCTCAGGCTAGGAGCTGCAGGGGAAGAGGGAGCGGAGAGCGGGGACAGAGGTCCACTGCCCCTGTGGCATCCATCCCAAATGAACAAATGGTTCTCAGCGGGGCCTGGGGAACGGAATCTCTCCCTGGCTGCGGCCAGCCGGCCCCAGGGCAGCTGTCCTGTTCCCAGATCTGGGGTTCCAGGCTGGGTGGCTAAGGCAGGCAGGTTGGGCGGGGGCTGGGCAGCTGACGGAGCGAGGAGGCCAGCTGCAGCCCTGGAGTGGAGCAGAGAGCCAAACCAGGCCTTAACCCGTTCTGTTCCTCTGGGGACGGCTGCTCTTCCAGGCCCCTTCCTTTCAACTGCCTCATGTGCCCTGTGAGTTCCTTGTTAGACCAGGGGTCTCCAGCATGCAGTGCAAGGATGCTGTCTGGCCTGTGGGAAGTTTATTGGGCCTGTTGGAAAATTTGCAGTGATTCATATAAACATTCAGATCTCTGGCCTTCCCAGAAAGGCCAGAAGATCTGACCCACTGAGCATACTCTGGGTGGCAGCTTTGATTGGCTGGGAGGTGGGTCATCCACAACCCAACTCTCCCCCCGCCCCCCAATAGTCACCTCTGGTCCCCCTGTGGCCATTTGAGATCCTTGTCTAGAAAAGCTGGTCAAGGTCATCTCTAACCTCCTCTCCTATCTGAGCCTTAAATTCCCCGGGGGTCTCTCTATCTGCTTGACCCCCTCCCATGCCAGCGGCCTCATTACCTCCTGAGCAGACCTTCCCTCGTAGCCTCTGCTGAAAGAATCCTATCTGTTCCTTCTTGAAGTCTCCCTGTAGTGACTTCTGCTGGTTGGTGCCGGTTTGACCCCTCGAGGCCACATGGCAAGCTCTGTCCCTCTTCCCTGTGACAGCGCTTCAGTTGCCTGAAGACAGCTCTGGGGTCCCCCTGCGCCTGCCCCTCTGGGCTGAACAGTGTCTGTTCCTTCACTTTGCCTCCTAAAATGTGGTTTCAAGACCCCCCGTTACCCTGGCGCCCCTCTTTGGCCACCTCCCCGTGGGCCCGTGGACTTCTTGCAGCTGGCTTTCCAGAGCCACCCTGCACAGCCGAGGGCTGTGAGGACACAACTGGGGTTCCACTTCTATTTTTAAAAAAAGGGAAATGTAATGCATAGAAAGTGTTCCATAAGGCCAGCCGCCCCAGAATACCTGCAACGTTTGCAAGGAGGGGCATCCTGGGACAGTTTTATTTTTCTTTGTACGCCCACGTGTCTTTAAATTTTTTTCCCCTACAATCTGGGGAGTTAAAAGGGTAAAAAGCTAAGGGCTTGGGGTGACTTCACTTTAACCAGCTGGTAGTGATTGCCTGCCGAGGCAAGGCCCTGGCTGGGGGTGAGGACAGAGAAGGAGGCAGGATGGGGCCCTGGCTTGGAGGAGCTCACAACCTAGGGCAACCTCGCGTGCTCAAGTACCCCAGCTGAGTGTGGCAAGAGAGGACTGGGGGAACCAGAGGAGGAGGGGTGGAGGGAGGACGGGGGTCTATTTACCCAGGGGTCTGGAAAGGCCTCTTGGATAGTAGAGATCAGGTGGGGCCTCCAACGTGGAGGGGGGCGTTTTAGGTGATGGGAGCAGGAAGGCGTGTGGATGCATGGGCTGGAGCGTGGATGCATAAGCTAGGGAAGGGTCTTTAGGGGCAGAGGGACTGGGGCCGGCTGGTGGCAGGCCCTGGATGCAGACAGAGGACTCTGAAGGTGGTTCTGAAGGTGACAGCACGACAGCAAGAGTGGTGATGACTGGAATAGCTGCGGTGTGCTGTCTCTGGAGACAGAGCTGGGCTGCTGGCTTTCCTCATCTGCAGCTGTGTGACCTTGGACAAGTCATTTACGATTCTTAAGCCTCGGTTTTCTCATGGGAAACAGGATAAGGGGGCTATGAGGATTAAACAGACGATTGCCCCCAAAGTGCTTAGCCTTGTGCCTGGCACCTGGGGCGCCCTGATGATATTCTGCTCTCTACCTATCACGGGTCTTCAGCGGGCTTCTGGGTGCTTTTAAGCCTTATACTGAGCTTATCATGCTTATAACTGTCGATGATGAGTAGGGGCTGGTATTTCTCCCATTTTACAGATGTGTACACTGAGTCAGAGGTGCAGGACCTACACCTAGGCCTGCTGGGTTCCACGTCTGGGCTCTTTCCACTACACTGCCCCCTCTCAGAAGGTTAGGGGGTGGGCTGCCTGTCTTGGGGTTTGTGCCTGGCCCAGATGCCTTTCCAGAGCATCTGGTTTCCAGAGAACTCTTTTTAACCTAATGAGGAGGGGCTGCAGGGCGGGTGTGGGGTCTGTTGGTGGGTACCGGGCCATGTGGAGAACTGGCACCATCTTCTGTTAGCAGCTCAAGCATCCGTCATGGGCAGGTAAGTTGGAGTCTTGACCTCGGCTCCCATGGGGGGCTCCCTGGGCTGGAATATTGGGAAGAGGGGCTGCAGGCTTCTGTTTTTGCCTGGCCCTCAGGTCTTTTGGTGCCCATCTGGCCTGGGTACGTTCATCTCTTTGGCAGGGCCGGGCTGGGCTTCAGGGTGATTTCCCTGTCCTTGGGGTGCTCTGGGGCCTCCAGGTCTGAAGAGGGGCCCAGGGGACCGTTGAAATGACCACTGCCCAATTCTCCATTCCAGTAAGGAAGCGCCGGCTGCATTAGCTTCTCGGAGCGCTGCCTGTTCCTCCACAACCCCCAAACCGGAGCATGTGATCAGCTGTGACTAGCACAGTGGGCAATGCTAACAGCAAGGGCGCTCTGGCAGGTCCCTGGAAAGAGCCCAGCCTTGGAGTCCGGGCTTGGCGGGACACCCGCGTGTGACCCGCAGGCTCTCCACTCCCTGGGCCTCAGCTTTCTCCTCTGTGACGTGTGACACACGGGGTTGCCCATCCTGGCCCAACACCCTCAAGAAGAAAATGTGATTCCTTCACGGTGTGAAGGTGTGTCGAATGCAGTAAACCTCCATGCGAACGCCACGGCTTTGTTTGTGGAGGGACCCTGTGGGGAGGTCTCTTAAGCTAAGACCACCACCACCACCCCTGCCCCTTGGTGGGCACCATCTATTGGGCTTTTACTGAACATCTGATGCCATGCTCTGCGTCGTCTTGTGTCATCTCATCGCCTTGCAGTACCTCTGAGGGCTTGATAGTCGCACCACCCCATTTGACCTGTGAGAAAACCGAGAAGAGCCGTAAACCACTGCTGGGTTCTACCCCAGCTCGTTAGTGGTAGAGCCAGGCCTCGGAGCCAGGGCCCGCCCGATTACCAACCCTGTGCTCTCAACGACTGGAGTTTCCCGATGGGGAGACCGCACAGGCCAAATACAGCGATGAGCTTCCTTGCAGAAGCATGAATAAGAATGGAAACCGAGGCACCTAGACCAGAGAGCTGGGTGTGGCAGGGCAGGACCGGGGGCCCTCGGGCTGAGCTCTGTGCTGTAGAGGCCCCTCAGTGGCCGTCCACAGTGGGGCGAGGAGCCTGCGAGCAAGCGGACGTGCCCCCGCTTCCAGACTACTCTGCAGGTCCCCAGGACTCCCCCTGCCCGAGGGGCCCCAGGCTGCCCTGGGCATCCGTGGGACTCTTCCCGTGTTTGTTTCCCCTGGGGTCGACGGGGGCCTTCAGGGTGCACATCCCCAGGGTCAACGAGGGGGTAAGGAAGGGGGTGGGACCCGGGCAGGGTTTGGACCTGTGGGTGCCTCTCTCAGCGAGGGATGGAGCTGCGGGTGGAAGAGAAGGGGGTGGGCTGTGGGCTGTGGGCGAATGTGAGAGGGGGCCCGAGTGAAGGGCCGGCTGGGTCCTGCCAGCGGGACGGCTGAGCCTGCCTGACGGGCAGTGGGGGAGCTCCCGTGTTTGCCCTGCTGTGAGGCCCTGGTGGCCAGTCCTGCTCCAGACTCCTGGACCTTACTGCCGGCCTTGGGAGCATGCTTCAGGGGCCATGGGCCTTGGTAGAGGCACTGAAATTAGTCCACAAGAACAGGGAGCGTGGATGGTTTTCTCTGGCTGTATGAACCCACCAAGAGGGGCCCCTTTCCCACCCAGGAGCCAGGGCGCGTGCGGAGGCAGGAGAAGTAGTCACATCTGTACGCGCAGGTGCAGGATGGAGACCTGGGGCCTCGGGAGCCTTTCTCATGGACGTTCCTTTCTTCCTGCCATCCATCCTTCTCTCACCTTCCTCAGGGTCTGGGGGTGGGGAGACCTGGCTGTGAATTTTGGTTCCACTACCCACGAGCTGCACCATGTGTCACCTGAAAGCTCTCTGAGCTTCTTGGCCTGGTTGAGAGAGCTGCTTGGGACACTGCGAGGAGCCTGGCCCTGGCAGGGCACGTGGGGCGTGTGCAACAGCTCAGCCTACCCTGAGTTGCACGGAGCAGCCGCCCGAGGGTCCGGGCCGGCCCCTGCCAGCAGTGGGCCAGATGTGCTTTTTCGGGTGGGGCGGGGGAGCTTCTCTGCGTGGGTGTCCTCGCATGATGTGTGGGCTGCTATGTTTTGATCCAAGGGAGCCAAACTGATTTTCCTGGCCCATCTCTCCTCCATCCAAAGCAGAAAGTTAAATAAACACAGCCAAGTATTATCACAGGACGGGAGGAAAATGAACTCGGTCCCCATGGGCGGCCACATCTGGCAAGTGTTGGGCCTCTCAGGACTGTGGGATGAGACAGATGTGGTTGCGGGTAGGAAGGGCTCAGTATACCCTCTACCCAGCCATGAGCCTTTTTCCAGGGCTCTGTGCCAGCCTCGGGGCCTGGGGGCTGCAGGCCGCTTGCCTTCATGCTTTGCTGCATCCTTTGCTGTCCACCTGGCCCTTTCTGGGGCCTTGCCTTTGGTGGGGCTCCCCCTGCGTCTTCCTGAGGCTGGTGTTCCCTGGCCCAGCTGGGTGCTTGCACTGGGAAGTGGCCTCAGGCTGGTGTGGCCCACGTGCTCGGGCTCTGCCTGGTGCAGGGAGTGACCGGGCACACTTGGGAAGCAGCTTCCTTGTCCAGATTTTCCGTCCCCCACTCCAGGCCGTGGTGGGCCCACGAGCTAAAAGCTGGGGGAGAGTTTGTAGTTGGCGTATCCCCTGCCACCGTCTGCTCAGCATGACCCTTAAATGAGCTTAAATGGGCTGGGTGGATTTCTGGGGTTCCACGTAGGACAACTGCAATGCGCTTTTGGGGTGGGAGGAAATGAACAGGTGTGCCCCCCCTTCATTTATTTATCAAAGTCGCCCAGCACTGCGCATGCCTGTGGTCCTCAGAATGTGACATTCTGCATTCCTGAGTCCTGTGGTGATACAGGTGGTTGATAGGTGAATGAGTTTTTTTCGTCCATACTTACATATTTATCCCACGATTAGGAAAATGTTACTTTATATATTTATTCTAATAGCTATTAGAAATTTGTTCCAAGCACACCAAATGTGTGATTTTGTGAGTAGCGCTGCCTAGAAGGAGGCTGGAAGATAAGGTATTTAAATAAAAGAAGGGGGTTGATATGAAGAAAAGCATCGGTCACACTCGGTGTGACAGGTGGTGTGACTTGGCCAAGCTCCCAGGGGAGGTCTGGGGAGGCCCTGCCGGCTCTGGGGACCAGACGGTTCAGGAGGGCGAGCCCAGGGAGACTCCTGCCCTACCCCGAGATGGTCATCCTCTCAGGAACTTTGGGCAAGTTTGGATGATGTAAGGCCTGCTTTAGGGAGATCAGCTGCCAGACGGAGGTGCTCAGGGCCCCCTGAAGGCCTCCATGTGCATTCTAACCACGGTGGGTGGGCAGCGGCGCTGAGCTGAGGGGCACATCTGCGCCAATGAAGTGTCCCCCTCCCAAATCAGACTTATTTAAAGTATTGACTCTTTAAACTGCAAAGCATTATTATTGCCCCTACCCCAGGGACATCCCTGTGGAATTACAACATGTTCGGAAACGGTCATTACAGTTCATTCCTGTGGAAGACTTGGGGCTTTTGATATGAAGAAAGAGATGGAGGCTGGTCTGTGTTTCCAGAATGTAATGAAAACACTAACACACACCCGTGCGCATGCACACATGCACGTGTACACACACACCAGTTTTCAGTAACAGACTCGGTTTCCTCTTTGCTTGTGTCTAAGATAAACCACATGTATAACAAGGTACTGACGTTTATTTATAGTATGTTAGCACAGAGGATAAGTTGTTAAGGGGTCGTAAAAAAATATTAGTCTCTACTTTATGGTGCTATTCTTTAAGTGAAAGTGGAAAAAAGGCAAGAGAGTGGGATTCTGGTCTCACCCGCTCCTTTCTTCCTGCCCTAAACAGCAAACAGAACTGGGCAGATGCCGTTCCCTTCTCCCCCGAGTGAGGGGCAGGGGCCCCAGGCCGATGTTCCCTGACCCCGTGGCCCTGGTGCCCACCTTCACGTACCCGGCGCTCAGTGGGCCTCTTCCACGCACCCCTTTGTGTGGGGTGTTATCTCGGCCCCTCCGTGCACGGCAGAGTGTGCCCTCGGCTTTGTCACCTTCCGTCAGAGTTGGACAGCTGGTGGGTGAGAACCCAGTGTTGCCATCGAAACAGGATGTGGAGCCAGACCCCGTCGTAAATTCACATTTATATGCTGCATGTTTCTGGTTAATGAGACCGTGCAGGGGCGACTGTATGAAATGAAATATATATATGAACAGGGATATTAACCTCAGGAGAGACGGGATTAAGCATGAGGGCAGCCTGGGGGGCCTGGAGCCCTCCAAGTGCTAAGGCCCAGGCAGGTGGGTCCCCAGAAAGGGAATTTTCAGGAAACATCCCAACCCTGAATGGTTTTGCTGGGAGCACAGACACAAGAGTCTTTTTTAGCGTTCTCACTAGGTTCCGGGCACTGGGCTAAGCCCTTTACATGTGTTATTTCACTTTGTCTTCAAAACAAACGGGAATTTTATTACTCCCACTTTATGGATGTGGATCCATGACTGAGAGGCCGAATCCAGGCCCTGGGGAGTGTGGGTGACTGACCTAGGCTGACACCCCCAACGTTGACCTCGCAGACTGGGCTCTGGAGGGTTGCAAAAAGAGGAGTCATTTCAACCCCACCTTCCCCATCAGCTGTGGCTTTTCTGAGGCAGCACAGGAGGCCTGGGAACCTCGGGCCGTCAGTTACCATTTGTTCAGCACAGGCTGGGAGGCGTGTTGGGTTGGTGGTAGCGTGTGAGCTTTGGGGCCACGTGAGCTTTGGCTGCAAATTTGACCTCTACTTCCCATTGCTTGTATAATTTAGCCCAGTTAAAAAAATCATTTAGGCCCTGGTTTCGCCATCTGTGAAATGGGCACCATCACCCTTTGTCAGGTCACTGGGAGGATTAAACATAAATGTGATGATGTGTGTGAAGAGCGTTAAGTGATTGTCGTTTCTAGTGTCACTGATATGTGTAGTCTTGTGCCAAGTGAGCTGGTGGTCAGGCTGACCCTGGAGAAAGAGGAGACACAGGGGGTCTCCCTAAAGGGGCCGAGAGTACAGTTGGGGGCAACACATGCTGTAGGATCATTTTTCTTTGCCAGGCACCTGAGTGTTGGGCTCAGGACCATGTGCCTTATAAACACCTTCTTATTTTATCCTCAGAGCTACCTTGCAGGATTGTTATGCACAGAGAGGTTACTTCATTAGTCAGGGTCACACAGCAAACCATGGCACATGGGGATTTGATCCTAAGGCGTCTTTCTTTGGCAATAACGCTGCTGCAAAGGAGGCTAACGTAAGTCCAGGGCCAGGGTGGTCAGGGAGAGATTCTTGGAGGAGGTGAGCCTGAGCTCTGGGCGGTGTTTCTGACCAGGAAAGAAGGGTGGTTATGTAGCTGGTGGTCAGGCTGACCCTGGAAATTTGGGCAAGAAGCTTGAAGCCCTTGCAGAATCCAAAGTAGGGCTGGGTGGGGCCTGGTGGGGTTGCCTCAGATTCCCCCGAGTTTATATCAGTATATTTCCTTGTTTAGGCAAATGCAGTTTGATTTGATTTTCCTGAACTTCATCTTTGAGCAGGAAATGTTTTATTTACATTAAAAAAGAGACCCACAGACTTTAGAAATTTTTATCCATGAATATCAGTCTTCCTAAAATAAGATTTACATGTCAGTGTAAAAGGAAATCAGAATTTTATCTGCAGTTGGAGTAGAAACTCATCCTAGCTCTAGGCTTCACTGGAGCTATGACTGTGGACAGGAAGACCCCATGTCAGAGCGCTGAGCTGTGGGCTGTGGGTGGGAGTTGGTCCCTGCTGTCCTTTCACCTTTCCTAGCTCCGACCCACTCCTTCATGCTACACGCTGGGTCCTTATTGTGTCCACTTGTTTTTGTCTCTGAGATTGGGATTCATTTAGCATCTTCCATCATACCGTAGTTTGTTCATCCATCCATTCATTCATTCACTCAGCTGTCATTATGTACCAGCCTCCAAGGGGCACAATGGTGGTAACATTTGTCACCATGGAGTTCTCGGTGTGAAGGTTGTAAGTCAAAGTCCAAGTCCGTTTTCTCATCTTTCTCATAATACCTAGCTCAGAGCTAGGTCACCTGAGGCACTCAGTGCTTATTTAAGGAGGAAAAGGCCAAATACACGGTGGCAGTATGTCTCAAAAGCCTGAAAATCGGCAAACTCTTTGTCCTAGTAATCCTGTTTTGGGGAACTAATTCTAAGAAAAATCATTGAGCAGGCTTGTGGCCGTGTTTTATGTGTGTGGATGGCTTTGCAACGTGGCTTCTCTTACAGCCGAAAACAACTAGCAGTGGCCTAGGTGTCCAGCAACAGGACATTGGTTAAATTAGTCCTGGAGCCTCCTATGATGGGACTCAGGCCACCATTAATAACATCCGTGTTGGTCCCTGTTTTTGATGTGAAAAGATGTTCATTATATATTGCTGAGATAGGAAAGCAGGTTCCAGAACTGGTTGTGTTGTTCAATTGCATGTATTGTTTCAACTTTCTATAAAGTTGTGACAATGCATTTATACAGGGAAAGTTGTGCTTTTAGTTTCCCCATTTTAACTCACTATTTCCTAGTTTTCTACATTGTACATGGAGCGTTTATTTCAGAAACTTTTATAACAAGAAAAAAGATGCTTGAGCTAGGACACAGTAAGAGAAGGGCAACGGTGAGTGAATTCTGGGACATGGGGCCTGAGCCTGAGCAGGACAAATGGGGTAGGTGGGGAGAGCCAGGAAGGCGCCCCTGCCCCACCCCAGCTTGGTGCCCGCCCCTCCGTGGCACTGCTTCTTTAGCTGGTGGTGTGCTGACTGTGCACATCTTTTCCCAGCTCCACGTTCAGCAGCGTCCTCTTCGGTAGCTTGACAGTAGCTGTGGTGGGAGTATTTCACTATAGAAAGTGGCAAACACTGCAAACCAGAGCCCTTTTCCTCCCTGGACCACTGTCTTCTTAAAGATTTACCACACACCACTGTCTCACATGGTTTTCCTTCTCTCCCCAAGGACCTGTGTGCTTGGGAGGAGACCCCAGAGGATGAATTCTCTTCTTGGGTTCCCCTGGAGCTAGCACAGAGAGGGACAAGCTTCTGTAAATTTCAATCCCTGGGGAAAGAGAGAGAGAGAGAGCGAGAGCGAGCGAGAGCGAGAGCGAGAGCGAGAGAGAGAGAGAGAGAGAGAGAGAGAGAGAGAGAGAGAGAGAGAGAAGCCTTTCATTGGCTGACCGCAGTCAGTGTGAACCGGAGCTGCTGCTTGCAGAAGTAAAACAAAGGGGTAAAGAATCCCAGTCCTGGCTCCACCTCTCCATGACCTTTGGCAAACTGCTTGGTTTCCTCATCTGTAAAAGGGGGTTAACAAAGGTACTTATCTCATAAGATTGTGTAGGCCAGTGGTTCTCAAACTCTAGCAGGCATCAGAATCACCTGGAATGCTTGTAAAAATACAGATCGCCAGGCCCCACTCCCAGAGATTCTGCATCCCTCTCAAGCTTCCAGGTGATGCTACTGTTGCAGGTCTGGGGACTACATTCAGAGAAGCACTGCTCTGGGCAATTGAAAGTGTACAAAGTGCTCCTCACAGCACTGCTGAGAGCTCAGCAACACGTAGCTGCTTATTCATGGAAGAACCATGTGGTAGGGAGCATTGTCTATGAGGACTCCAGGGCTTGGGAGCTAGAGTATTGGAGTTCAGGACTTTTGTTACCTTGTCTGCCCCCCTGGGTGAGCTGTTTCTCTTCTCTGGGACTTTTCTTTCCCCTTCTGTGAAATGGGTGAGTAAAGCCTTGACTTTCAGGTAGCAGCTGAGGAAATACCTGTAAGCGCCCTCTGGTGCTGGGTGTTTGTGGCTTTGAGCTAAAGCTACACTTGGAAACATCGCTCTGGCCTTGTGAGCCCATGGGCCGACTTTTGGACAAATGTTTGGGCTCCCGGGGCTTTATTGCCTCATCAGAAATGTGGGGATTTGAGGCCTCCCTTAGGCGGCGGCGGGGAGGATTCAATGGGAGCCTGTAGGTGGGATGCTCGGCGTGACGCCTGGGGCCACTGGGGCTCAGGGAAGGTTGCTCTTCTGGGGGAGAGTCCTGGCTCTGGCCTAGATCTACTCCAGTTGGACACACCCCAAGAGTAGTGTAAGGTGTGTGGGTGTGAATGTGTGTGGTATGTGTGTGCCGTGAAGAGGTGTTTGAACGGGAGGGAAGCTATGGACCAGGACAGAGAAGGCCAATAGATTTTTAACCCAGCTTGTTGAGCCTTTTGAAGCTGCATCTGTGCCTCGTGACAAGGAGTGCCTTGACTCATCAGCAGTGCCTGCCACGGGTGCAGGACAGGGGAGCTGGGGCAGCTGTGCCACTTGTGTTCTATCCCCGGTCTAGTGAAAAACCCATTTTACGAGGACATAAAGAAAACTTGAAATGTTTCACATTTATTACCCTATGTTTTCCATCATCACCATCATTATCATCACCCTCATTTTCATTTTATTAGGGAAGGGTGGGGGAAAGGAATCAAATTTCTGCAGGGTTCCCCAAAATATAGATTCTGCTGACCTTGTAGCTTCTGTTCCTTCTGCAGATATCTCCCAGTTCTCCTTTGGGGTGTGTGGGGTGCAGACGGGGGGACCCGGGAGGGAGAGGGAGATGAGCTGGCACAGAAGCCGAGCCCTTGGCTGTGATCTCCAGATGGTCCCACACTTAGGGACACCTTCCCTGCACCGTGGCGGGGACGAGAAGGCGGTGATGCCGAAAGATCCATGGCCCTCACTGAGCCCTTCCTGCGGGGGGTGGGGGTAGGGGTGGATCTCGGTGGGAAACTTGATCTCACTGTTCGAGCCCTCCCTCTTTACCTGCAGAGTGAAACCTGGCCAGCCACCGCAGGGGGTGAAGGGGCAGCTTAAGTTATCGCAGTAACGCTAATATTGGCCGCGTGTTCGCCTTGAGCCACGTGCTTCAGGAATACCGCTGCATTTAGTCTTCTCGACATTCCTGTGATGTGGGTACTAGTGTTACCCCCATTTTACACAGGAGGCAACCAAAGGTCAGAGCGGGTCAAGCATCCTGCCCCAGATCTGACGGCCTGTAAGTGGCAGAGCTAGGGATGGTCCTGGGGAGCCCTATTTCAGGGCCCACTCCCTGAATCCCTTCATTCTATAGCTTCTCTCCAGATACCCTCATCCCATTCATCTGTCCTGCTGGATGAGCTCCGTGGATGACTTCTGGAAATGTCACTTTCCTGGTGAGGATGGAAAAACTTCTATTCTGGAGTTCTTGGACTACTCCTAGAGCCCTGTGTGCTCCCTGTGTTGTAGATAAGCAAGGCAAGGAGAGAAAGGGAAGCCAGTGGCCGAGTGAGATCTAGGCTTCCTACCCCTCTGCCCGAGATAGGCCAGGGGAACAATTTATGAAAAATTTTCAGTAACCTTTCATGTTTTCATAGGTGCTGGTTCTAAAGTATGCATTTAAGGGGAAAGTTAAATATTACCAAAATTGCTGTAAAAATATATTACAAAGCAGCCGACTTGTGGACCCACCCACTATCTCTTAGTAAGTCTAGGTAACAGTTTTTCCTCCAACTTTGGGACATACCGCCATTGTGTGTGTGTGTGTGTGTGTGTGTGTGTGTGTGTGTGTGTGGTGTGTGTGTTTAAAAGCACTAGATTTGATGGCAGAAGGCTTCTGGTTAGGAGCGATGTTGTCCAAAAATAGATTGCTTTAAATCCTAGACCCATCTTCCTGGTGGTGAGGTGCTCAGGTGACAGGGGTGTGGACAGATTGATGGGAGGGTACATAGAGTCTCAGCCCTTCTCGCACCCTGGCTCTGGGCAGGTGCGCATGGAGGAGAATGGCAGGTGGTCTTACCTGCATCATTTAAAGTGTTAGTTTCCTCTCTTTTCAGCAGATGGCCGGGGAATCGTGGAGTTAAATTAATGGGTTTGTGATGTGACCCTGTCTCGAGGTCTTGATTCCTCTGAGGGTCTGAGCTTGGTGTGAGGGGGCTGGCGTTGAGGGGCTTGGGTAGTTTTAGCTTTGGCTGCAGAGGACCTGTACTCTTCCATGCCATGACTCTCCCAACCCCATCCACTGCCTGTCCCTCATCCCCACCAGAGAGGAGCCTTGAAAGTGTGGGCCCACTGGTTGAGTTTGCCCCCGACCCTGGTCATTTTGCCCTGAAGCCTGATGCCAGAGATGGTCATGGGCTATGCTTTATAGACATCTGTGTGGATTAGAAAAAAGGCCAGCTGTGCCTTTGTGCAAAAACAATGGGTACCCCTTCCTCTGGACATTCATAGCCTTGTACCAGAACAGATAGACTGTGGGCTAAATTTCAACCCTCTCTCACCACCTCTGCTGGGCCTCTTTTGCAGTGCACAACCTGCACATACGTACACAATAGTCTTTCCTGCTTTACACTTTTTCGTTCCTTGAGTTTGCTTAGTACTAAGTCAGGAGTGATGCTCCGTTTCACGCTTGACAATGAGTCTGGGCTCTCCATGTGTCCTTTACTCTCCTGGGCCCTGGCCTGGTGTGGGTGAGAGCGTTTCCCCAAGGCGGAGCCAGGGAGAGCAGCCATGTGCCCCTTGCCAGGCTCACCACCTCTGCTGGGGCAGGGATGCCTCTAGGGAGCCTCTGTCAGGCCAGGGTAGGTGCAACCCTTCCCTAAGGGTAAGGTGATCCCTGGGACAAAAACCAGCAAAGCATGGAGTGGTCCCTTCAGACCCTGGGACCACCAGCCAGAGGTGGGGCCAGCTGAGAAGACTCCTCAAATAAAGCCCTTTTTGGAGGGGCAGATTCTAGATCTTTTTGATGAGAACTATGGATCCTTTCCCCAGAGAAGGGCCTCGCTGCACACATGCCCAGAGGCTCACATCCAGGAGCAGGGCCTTCGCAGATCCTTGAAGACAGGCTGAGCAGCTGGCCTGCTGTGGATTTCGCGGTAGGGAAGGGGGCTTTTGGGGCCCTGCCGCCCTGCTGGAGGCCCCCTCTGATCCTCGGACCGACGCCTGCCTCTGCTTGTCTCTCTCGTTCACCTCCTGACACCGTCTGCCTTAGCACCTGTGCTTGAGCTTTCCTGCCTCGAGCCTACACCTTGCCTGTCAACCCAGATCCTGCCTGACTTTGACCAACCTCCATGTGCGGCCCCAGTCCTACCCTGGTTCTAGGGCCCCGTTTCCAGCCTCCCACCTCAGCCCCTTGCCTCCCCTTTCTTTTCCCTTCCGCAGCTCCATCTCCTCTGCATTTTCAAGGTAATGGGGAGCCCCGAGGAGAGGATACTCCTCCCCAGGCCAGGAGCAAGTGGCACTGGGGAGGTGGCTTATACAGGTGCTCACCTAGCACCACCTGCCCCTGCTGGAGGGTCTGTAAGTCCAGAGGCCCAGCACACAGGCTTTGGATCTCACTGGCATCTCATTGATGGTGGCAAGGTCATCCTGGTGCATAGACGGGCAAGCTGTGGGTACTCCCAGAGTAAGGGGGTTGTGGTCGCTTATGAGCCCACTGCTGAGTTGGGCAGACAGCATCTGGTGGGGCTCACAGGTGTATACACCCATGGGGCAGTCAGCCATCACAACATGTGATCCCAGAGTAGAGAGAGAACACAGAGTTCTGATCTGTCTGATGCCCTGAGAGAGCCTCAGAATCTTTCCTAACACACCCCAGGAACCATGGTGAATACGCTTTGTGCACTCTTCCATGGGAACATAGGCCCTGCACCTCCATTCCTTTCATACACACTTTGTCACGTATCCCCTCGTTTGCTGCTGCACCCCTACCCTGTGTGTTCACACTCACTCTGTGCCCCTTCCCCATGTGTATACACTTGTCCCCACGCGCCCTCCCTTTGTGTACATACTGGCCTTGTGCACCCACCCTGTGCTTACAATGCCCATCATTCACAGGAGTGGATCTCCCTGTGCTCCCCTTGAGGCTGGGCACGGCGGGGGTGTGTACTTTGGCCTCAGTGGTGCCAAGTGTCTTATAAATTAAAAAGTTAGACGTGGAGTCTGGGGGAGTCCCCAGAAAGCCCCTAGCTCCCTGGCTGCCTGGGCAGCCCCTTAGGGTGTTGTCCATATTGGCCATTGTGCTGATCAAGTTTTCTCTGAGATGCTCACCCCTCGGTGTTCATCGTGCCCCTGCAGCAGAATTCCGCTTTGGGGACGGCTCCGGCCCCCCAGCAAGTGCCTGGCTCCAGCTGTAGGGGAGGCCTTCCTTGCTCTCTGCCTGCTGCCCTTGCCAGTTATCTTATTGTTGAAGAGGCCAGCCTGGACAGAAGAGGCCGCCTGGAGGGGAGGAGAGCCTTTTCACGTTCAGGGTCGGGTAGCACAGGGCCTCGTGATGGTTATGGTGGGCGGTTGGGCGTCACTCTTTCTCATCAGGAGTGTTTATACCTTCAAAAAACATAATGTGGGCCAGGGGATGGGATGTCAGTGGGGTGAATGTCAGCAGTTGTAAGAAAGTGCATTCGTGCCCATGTCACTAGGCGAGTTGGCCCTCGCTGTGAGGGATGTGGTTCTGGGGATGCTGGTGTGTGATGCGGCCGTTTGCCTGTAATCATGTCTGTCACTTTGGAATTCCCCAGCCGGCGGCGTCGGGTCGCCCTCTTCCTCTTCCCACCTCTGCAGTCTTATCGTCCCAGGAAACAGAGCCTTGAATGCTCCCAAGAGCTCCGGAATAGCAGATGTTTTCTCATTCTCCTTCCCATAATGGCTGAAGCCAAATCTTAGGGAGGGAAGGATTTGGCATCCTAGGGACATCCTCCGGTTCAACGACTTGGAAGGTCACGCTTCCCAACCAGAGAACTGAGTGGACCCAAGTGTGGGGACTTTTGCCCTGATACCTGGAGTACGTCGAGGGCAAAGGGAGAACTAGGGTTGTGCATCATGTCTTGGTCCTAGGTACCCACACAGATCTTGTTGACAGTGTCCCATGAAATGGTAGCATGATGACCTTACAAATTGGCAGCAACCTCTCAACAGAAGCAATATATATATTACATTTTAAAGTAAGTAAACGATGACATGGGAAGGAAACTGATTTCAGGTGTGGCCCTGAAAGCTGCTAACGACTACTCCTTTCATGCACGGCCTGCTTCCGATCGCTTTAGGCGTTACCCGCCTGTGTTTCGGAGGCTGTCTGGCTGGAATCAGCTTGGGGAGTAAATCAGTTTTGCCTGCCTCGAGGTCTCGATTCGTAGTTACGAAGCTGCATATTTGAAAGCCCCACCCCAGCTGTAACGAGCTGAGTCAAACAATAGCTTTGGTCCCAACCCAGATCGTCTCTGCATTTCATTGTCTTAATGCCGAGTTTCTACTCTCAGAATGCAAACTTGGGAAAGAGAGGGCCCTTGGTTAGCATTCCTTGGCCTCTGCTCAGTGACGTGGATGTGCCCTCTTGGGCGAGCTGTTTCTGAGGGTTGAAAGAAAACATGTTCTCTGAGGCTCTATGGGGGGGCTGGTGTAAGATCACGGGTGGACAATAAAGAGGGTAAGAGTCACGCAGAGCAGGACTTGTTAATTCCGAGAGCTGTTCCAGCCCTGGCACCAAACCCACCTGGGTGCTTGAGCCACTGTTCCAGTGGATGACAGCCGTCATCCCACTGAATCTTCCCAATAACGCTGTGGCTGAGGTACCATTTTTACCTCCGTGTTTGAGATGGGAGAACTGAAGCCTAGAGGTTAAACAGTTTGCTCGAGGTCATATAATTAGAGGCAGAATCGGGGTTTGAAGCCGGTGTCTGACCACAAGCCAACCTGCTTTTTCCTCTCCCAGCTCAGCCACCCGGCATGCTGTGTACCTGCCTTCTGAGGGGCAGGTTGGGGTTGCTGCTTTCCAGTCTTGAGTTGCTAGGATTCTGGACAGCATCCTCTGTATCTCAGGTGGACACAGGAGCAGGCTTCGAGACGGACAGTCCTGGGTTCCAGCCCCAGCGTTGTGTGGACTCTTTCTAGCTGTAGGACCTCCGGCACGTCACATCACCTCTCCAAGTGTGTTGATGGGGATTAAACACACAGAGCAGTGCCTGGCTCACAGTGTGTGCCCATGTAGAGACAGCGACATCGCAAAGAGAACAGGGTGGTACGTGGTGGCTTCAGCCTGCACATGTGTAGAACTCCAGAGCCCATTAAATCTGAAAAATACTGTGTATGCACATTTTTGCCTTAAACAAAGTTCCATTTTACAAAGTCCATAACCCAGCTTTAATATTATTACATGCCTAGACTGGGATTAATTCCAGGACAAGAGCTTTAGTATGCTGTATAGAATTTCTCCCGTGTTCTCCTAGTGCATGGCCTCCACGGCCACCAGCCTGGTCTCACACACCGGGCCGCAAGGTAGTGGGGACACCTCACCCCTCCCCAGCTTCATTCTGTGGCCTCTGGGGTGGAGTGGAGAAGTGAGTTGCTTTCTTTCTTTCTTTTCTTTTCTTTTTTTTTTAAAATAAATTTATTTACTTATTTGGCTGCATTATGTCTTCGTTGCCGTGTGCGGGCTTTCTCTAGTTGCGGTGAGCGGGGGCTACTCTTCATTGCGGTGCACCGGCTTCTCATTGTGGTGGCTTTTCTTGTTGTGTAGCACGGGCTCTAGGCGCACGGGCTTCAGTAGTTGTGGCACGCGGGATCTAGAGCACAGGCTCAGTAGTTGTGGCGCACGGGATTAGTTGTTCCGCGGCATGGGGGATCTTCCCGGACCAGGGCTCTCGAACCCTTGTCTCCTGCACCGGCAGGTGGATTCTTAACCACTGCACCACCAGGGAAGTCCGGTGAGTTGCTTTCTGATGTCACTGGCCCAGGACTGCTGACCACGGAAGAGTCGACCCCAGCATGTCCTGAGGTCTGTCTGTGGGTCAGCTCTCAGTGTAGAGGATAGCACACCATGCTTTGCCAACCTCTGAGAGTCACTTGTTTGTTTCTTGGAATAATCGAGAAAGCCTTCACATCTCAGTGGTGGTCTAAGGGCTCTTGGTAGGAGGTCAGTGTCTGGAGGACCAGGAGGAGGACTGAGTCTTCACTCTACTCCTGTGAGTGTCAAATGGCTTTATCTCAAGTGGATACTCTGATTATAGATAGTAATGGCCTGTCGCACTGCGTAGAGAAAGATTCTTATGCTGTGTCTTGTTTGAGGCAGTGCTGTGATCGATCTGTGATGTCTGCCAGGGGCACAAGGATGGGGGAACCATACAGATACAGCACTTATTTGCTGTTTATGTTTTGTTCTGATTATTTTACATCTCTGTGAAACCAACAAAGGCCTCTTTTGTAGGCTTGACCCCTTTGCCCCCTGATCGTGGGTATTATAGGGACCGCCACAAATGATCCTTCCTCCTTGCCCTGTGCCCCACCCCAGTGACCTGTTTGCACAGATTTCAAACTCACAGGCCCATCTCTGTTCTCTCTTTTAGTTGAAGAGGGGGAGGCCTCGGACTTCTCGCTTCCCTGGGATTCCTCCGTGACAGCATCAGGTAAATGCCCAGGGGCTGGTGGGAGAGTTGGTGGGGGTCCCGGGGGGCAGGCTCAGGAACTCAGAAAGCCACCCAGCTGGTTATGGAACATATTCTTCCTGTCATATTCCTATCTCCAGTCCAGATTACCCCATGCAACACGATTTTTATATCAGTTCCATATGGTCAATACAATCTATTACATACAGAGACTACTATGCCTTTATTCCCCTGGGGACGGTGTTTCCATCTTGTGGGCACATTCAGATGGGCCACCGCACCCCGGCTACACAGGCTTTTGAAGCTCCCTGCCATGGGCATCGCTGCACATTCATTCCAACCTAACTGCATAAAAGCCCCTTTAATAGGACATTTAAACTCCAATCAAAATCAGAATTCCTGTATTTGCCTTCCGGGAAGGGGCTGCATTGCACTCTCGGGCGTGCAGACCCGAGCCCAGGCCTCCAGGAGTTGGTAACAAGGGGAGGTCAGACCTGTGGGGTGCCTGGCCATTGTGGGGTGATGGGGGTGACTTGGTAGTCAGGGGACTTGGGTTTTGCAGCTCAGTTCTGCCCTAGCTAAGTTCCTTCCTGTGCCTCAGTTTCTCCAGCTATAAAACGAGGTGATGAATGAGGTTTTTCTCACTGTAAAGTTCTGTAATTGGGAGCTGCCTGTGGAGCTGGGGATGGGAACTGGCTTGGGGTCCTTGGGAGCTCCTGAGCGGAGGGCACGGTGCTCCTGTTGGCTCTGCATCCAGCGAGCACCTTCCTTGACAGCAGGGCTCTGGCTTCCTGTCTGGCAGGCGCCAGGCTCTCCTGCCTTGTCTCCTGTCCCAGGATCCTGACCACCTGGCTCCGGCTCCACAGGGGAGAATCTTGGGCCTGAGAAGACCTACGAGGGAGTCATTTAGTCCCACCGCCTTCTCTTTTAGGTGTGGAAACTGAGGCAAGGAGGGAGGTATGATCTGGGTCAGTAGTTCCAAGAACGAGGTGTTAGGGAACAGGCATATGAACATTTAACACTTGAATGGTTACATGCTGAATTTGTGATTTTATGGCCATGTGTGATTTAAGATGATGCGGAAGTCATTTAAGTGAGAAAATTAAGTTGACAAAGTTTTAAGTAACAGTATGTAATGCTCGGAGTCAGCAAAAATCATGAAGGTGGCTCCCAGATGAGTGAAATTTGGGAAATGCTGGTATAGACTGGGCAGAAGGGGAGTGGGTGCCAACACGCGAGCCCAGGTTCCCGGACTCCTAGTCCAGTGCTCTTTGCAGCAGGATCTGTGCTGACTGGAGAGTCTGAAGGGTCCTGGCTGGGTCCTGGCTGACCCAGGCTTGGGCACTGTTGTGTCTGCAGGTGCCTGGCCCTTGGTGACAGGGGCTCCCTCCAGGGCAGGGGCTTTGTCTGAAGGCAGAATGGGGAGGTGCTCAAATTCTTGGGAGGAGAGTCCAGAGTTAGGACAGGACTTGGGGTCCACACGGGGTAGGATAGGGGAAGGGGCCGTGTGGTCCCTGCCCTGTGGCCTTCTGTGTGGGAGAGATGCACTCCCCATGGCTGGAGGAAACACGGTGAGGTTATAAAGCTCGGCATCTCATCCAGGCGCACTGACAGACTTGGGGGTCCACGTGCTCAGGCACGCAGCCAGCTCTGAAGAGGGTCCCCACTCTGCTCCGAGCCCCCGCACCAGGAAAGCACCCAGCCTGGTCGTGTCCCTATAAAGTCTTCCCTCCCAGCTGTTTTCCCAGTGGTGTCGGTGGCGATAGGACAGTCAAGGACAGCCGCGGGGTGCCAGGAGGGCGCTGGCAGTGTTGCGGTGGATGGAGAGGCCGGTGCAGGGAGCGTCAGGCGCCTGGGCTGCATCCCTAGGGCCGGCCTGCAGAAGGCAGGGCAGTGCCAAGGGGCTGCATGGGGGCCTGCGTTCTGCAGTGCTCTGAGGCCACAGCGGAATGGCCAGCCCTCGGGCCTCTGGGGCGCTCGGGAGTGGCGAAGGTTGTGGGACTTGCCCGTTTCCAGCCAAGAGCTGAGCACGCCCCACGCGCGTGTGCGGGAAGAGGTGCACCGCTCCTTGTGAGTCCCTCCGGCCCTCAGGGACTCCCTGGTGCCAGTCAGCTTTGGATTGTCTGCTCGGAGATGGGGAAAGGGAGGGCAAAGCATCCCGGGCACGGGGTAGTCCACAGCCGGGCAATGGATTGTTTTGTTTTCTTTGGCCCGTTTCTGAAGATTTTTTTACAGTGCATTCATGTGATGAATTTTCCTTCCCAGTTCTGTTGGGCTTGGGCTATTAAAGTCAGCTTGTACTCCCTGAGCACGGGACTTGTGAGATGGAGCAAATCCCGGGTGGCAGGATGAGGTCGGTTTGGGAGGCAGCCCTGGAGCCGGGCATGGATGTTTAGTGAACACTTACTTGGTGTGTGCCAGGGCATGGAGCAAAAGCTTTACCTCCAGTATCTCACTGGGCCATCATGACAACCCTATGAGGTGGGTGCTATCTCCAGCAGCAGCTCCAGAATCTCTCCGTGGGCTGGTTGGGGGCCGCCATCTGGTAGAGGACAGGGCCAAAGGCCTGGCCGAAGCTGCTTTAGTATAATGCTTTTCATTAAGCTGAGAAAATGTCACTTGGCTGCATCAGAAAATGGGGGCAGGTGCCAAAGAAGATGATGGGGGAGCAAAGCCTCCCGAGCCACCCTTGGCGCTGTTGCTGAGAATTGCTGTCCTCACTTGGCGGATAAGGGGAGGAGGCTTGGAGCTGTGTAGTAGCGGATCCACAGTCCCCAGCCAGGATGCTGTGGAGAAGGGACTCGAACCTAAGTCCTCCTGCAGCCAGAGACTGGGGTTTAGCCTCTGCACCGCCTGACACTGGCTAGGAGACAGCTGAGCAGAGACCTGAAGGCATCGTGGGGGCTTTGGGAAGGTCCCTGGCGTCACAGGACCCAAGGTGGCCATGGAGGATCTTTTAGCTCATCAGCCCAGAGGAAGGCAGGGTGAGGTGAAGAGGGTGGGCAGAGAGCATCTTACTGGGAGTGCAGAGCTTTGAGTACCAGGCAGCTCCTCTTTGTGGGGACCCAGCCTGCCTGGGGTGCAAACTTCCCCTTGCCTGCTTTTCCTGGCTCCGGGAATGTGATGGAGAACTCCAATAAAGAAGCAGAATGCACAGTGGCATCTGCTCCCCGTGGGGACCCTGTGGCCACTGCCCCCAGCAACAACCTGGCCTGCTTTGTCTGTGCCCTTGAGTCGGGGCCCTGACAGTCATGGGGAGCCCGGCTTGGCAGGGAGGGGAGTGAAGTGATCGGCTCATAGCAGTTCTCCCGCCTGGCCAGGGGGTCACGGGAGGAGGGAGCGCACTCTTGCCTCTCTGCTGGCAGACATGGGGCTGCTGATAGTGGAACCGGGGGAAGAAGCACTGCATTCAGAGCCGAGGGACGGGAGTGCCTAGCAGGTATGGGATTTTAAATCATTCCCTTTGCGTCCTGTCTTTTCTTATCCATAAAAAGGAGGATGAAGGGACAGTATCTTATAAAGAGACAATTTAAGTGAGAGAATTTTTTTAACATCTTTATTGGAGTATAATTGCTTTACAGTGTTGTGTTCATTTCTGCTGTATAACAAAGTGAATCAGCTATATGTATACATACATCCCCTTATGCCCTCCCTCTTGCGTCTCCCTCCCCCCCACCCTGCCTATCCCACCCCTCTATGTGGTCACAAAGCACCGAGCTGATCTCCCTGTGCTATGCGGCTGCTTCCTACTAGCTACCTATTTTATAAGTGAGAGAAATTCTTAACCTGTTTTGAGCCACAGATGCCTTTGAGCATCCAAGGGAAGGAAGCGTGTGGATTCTCTTCACAGATGCACAGAGCATTTTGCATGTGATTTGGGGGGAGGCGTCACAGATTACTCCCAAGCTCTTCCTCTTGCCGGGCCATGGGTTCAAACTCCTTAGAAGCGTGAGGGTCCTTTGTGAAAGCCCCACAGGGGTCCCGAGCTCAAAGGCCCATCGGAGGTGGGCTGGTAGCACAGGTGAGCGGGCAGGTTTGGGGGGCACTGTGAATTGCGACCCAGGCCCTGCTATGGGGGCAGCCGTCCCTCAGTGCTATAGCTGATTGTGACAGGGCACCTGGCCCCAGAATCACCAAATCATCTGAGTTTTGGTTTTGTTTTTTTTTTTGGCGGTACGCGGGCCTCTCACTGTTGTGGCCTCTCCCGTTGCGGAGCACAGGCTCCGGACACGCAGGCTCAGTGGCCATGGCTCACGGGCCCAGCCGCTCCGCGGCATGTGGGATCTTCCCGGACCGGGGCACGAACCCGTGTCCCCTGCATCGGCAGGCGGACTCTCAACCACTGCGCCACCAGGGAAGCCCAACAACTCGTATCTTTTTAAAGCAGCTTTATTGAGATATAGTATGAGGGTTCCAATTTTTCCACATCTTCACTAATATGTGTAATTTATCTTTTTTTGGGGGGAATTCTAGACTTCCTAGATGTGGAATGGTATCTCATTTTGGGCAGTTCATATATCTGAAAAACATTGTTCAGGTCAAAGAGTGTCCTTCTGCCAGCTGGTTTCAGCCTGGCCACCGTTAGAAGGTTGCCCAGTGTGTCTTTACCAAGGTTCCACTTTCCAAGTTTAACTTTCCAGGCCTATCTGCTTCCTGTCACCTGCCCCCAGCCCAGCTCAGTGGGGAGGCCCTTCCTCCCTTCAGTGCTTCCTCTCTTTTCCCTCAATCCCTTTTGCAATGAGGTGTCTGAGTGGCAGGCACCAGGATGATCGGAAACTAACCGTGTGGGGTTTCAGGGAACCAACCCAACACACTGAGCTTTGCCTCCCTTCCCCTGGTCACCAGGTTTGAGCTGGGAGATGAAGGGTCTAATCACAGTCTCACTGGAGCCTCCCACCTCCCTGGGCCAGGTTTCGGGACAGGTTGGGCTTCCTTCCACCATGGCTGCTCTGCACCAAGCTGGGGATGCAGTGCCAGAAGGGCCTGGGGGTGGTCTGGAGGCGGAAGACAGTTAATTTGTGGACAAATACTCATTGTCAATGCCGGGGCAGGTTAGCCAGGTTTATTTCTGGCGTGGTGAAACACACACACTTGTGGTTGGAGAGGAACACTCAATATAATCAACTGTTTGTGATGGCCCAGCAGCCTGAGACCTTATTGGTGTGATCGGAGTTTCAGGCCTTCCTGCCACGTTACAGGTCTCATTGTTCTGGTTAATGAAACCAACATTCCCATTTCTGAGCCACTTCTAGGAGCCAGTCCTCCTTCTCAGTGCTTTTCACATATAGAAAGTGAGGCACAGAGACGCTAATGACCTGCTTCAAGGTCACACAGCCAGGAAGTGGCAGAGCTGGGATTTGAACCCAGGCAGCTCAGGCATGAATGTAGCATCTAAACTGTAAATGGCAGATCTGCCTATGAGAATGTTGTTTCAGGCTCTTCATTTCAGGGGATCTAGAGGCTTGGGGAGGAGGGTCAGCTCAGTGCCCAGGTCCCTCCTGGGTCAGGTGGAAGAGTCTAACTAGGGCCAGGCCTCCTGGTTTGCTGCCTGGAAGGAGAGGAGGTGCCTGTTTTGAAGGCCTTGTGCACAGTTCCCCAATTCAAAGGCCAGGTCTGGAAAACACTGGGTCAGGCTCTCTTTAGAGACTCCCACCAGCCTGACCCCAGCCCACCTCCCCCTGGGCCTCTGCTCATGACCGTCCTTGGGTGTGGGGCATGTGTGCGCTTTGCGGGGTCAGGGGGAGGCTGTGTTAGGGCTGCAGGCTCTGAGACCTGCTCAGCAGGGAGATTAGAGTGGCATCTGGGCGTCTGGTGCCTGGGGGGCCTCTTGGGGGAGGGATGCTGGAAGCCTTTCCTTTTCCTTTTCCTTTTAATCGGACTCTGGGTAAGCTGCGGGGTAGCGGGAGTGGTCAGTGCGCCCACCACGGACAAAGGTGGCAGCCTTCTCACCTCCTGCAGCCCTTTACATCCACGTTGTGACCAGTGGGGTGGACGGAAATGTCTGGAAGACTGGGCCTTTCACCGCAGGGAGTTGAGGCCCCTCGGTGCAGCCCAGCCTGCACTTCTGAACCTTCTCAGAGCTGCCTCCCCACCCCACTTGTGTTTTCCTAGAGCATGTATTTATTATTTCAACTACTTCACAGAGACTCCACCCACTACCTTGTGCTTCTGCACACTCGCTGTTTACATTTCTCTTGGCCCCTTTGCCAGCTCCATCCGTGTCTAAAAACCCTTCTCTCTAGATGAAGTGCAGGGTGAATGCACCGGCGGGGTCCATATAGCCCCCATGAGCCCCGAGCTTCCTGGAACCCCTGGATCCACATATCCTCCCCTTCTTAGCAGCTACATGGGGGTCTCTGGGTGGATGGGCATTCATTTTCTGAACTGCCCCTCCCTGCTGGACACTTGGACTGCGTTCAGTTTTGGAATCATAAACAATGCTCTGACCAATGTCTTTGTGTAGGTGGTCTTTTCCCCTTTGGAGTTTTTCTTAGGGGCTCCCAGGACCTTTAAACATTTTCTTCAATCCTCAAATCAAGGCTGGAGAGACTGTCTCCCTCTCTCCCCTCCTCTCCCCTGGGGTCCCTCACCCTGAATTCTTTCCTGAGTGACCGTCTTAACCTGGCTCATCAGCGAGGGTGTCCCAACCCCTTTCCCCACGATCCCGGGGCCAGCGACGGAAGCTGCCGGCTGCCCCTCGGCTTGGCCGGCGCTATCCACCTCCTGTGCTCGAGCCCCCAGCCCAGTCATTTCCTCGACAGGACCAGGGGACATTGTAAAGGAGTAGAAATGTCCTGAATAGAAGTAGAATTTCTTTGCATTTTAAAGACTTAAGAAATGCGTTTTTATATGGGGCCAGCTGGGGAGTTTCTCATTAGCTCGGCTGGGGTGTCTGTGGGGAGTTGAGCTGACTGGAGCCAGGCAGGCTGGGTAGGAAGATGCGGTGGCCCCGAGCTCACCGGGGGGAGCGCGGCAGGCATGCGCTGGCTGGGCTGCACCGTGGACCCCTGGCCAGGCTGGCCGGGCTGTGCCTTTGTTCGAGCTGCTTCCCCCAGCACAGGAGGCCTCAGAAACCTTCAGGTGGTGACTGGAGCTGAGAGGTGGCCATTCTGTTACCATGGTGAGCAGTCCACGAGGTAGGGCGTCTGTGCCCTGTGTGCACACGGAGGCATGCACTTGTGTGTGTGTGTGTGTGTGTGTGTGTGTGTGTGTGAGTGTGCCCAGGTGCCTCGGCCCTGACTCAAACCCCTGGGGGCTCTGGGGCCTCTGCACCCCTCTGTGCGGCATCCTGGGCCCCTGGGGCTGCCTTGGACCAGTTCTCCGACGGGGATGTGGCGTTTCCTGCCCACCCTTTCCTCTGGCTCTGGACCAGCCAGGGGCCCCTGCTGGGCTGCACTGTACATCGCTTCCTCTGTGCCGTGTCTGCCGTGCACATGTGCATGTGCACGTGTGTGCTGGTACCCAGGGTACGGGTGAGGGAGTGTGTGTGTGTGTGTGTGTGTGTGTGTGTGTGTGTGTGTGTGTGTGGTGTCTCTCTTCTGATTCCCTTTTTCCTCCCGCATGGCCTGGCTGATGGTTTCGCTGGAGTGAATCCAGAGTGGGGCTTGTCTTGCTGATTTCACCTCTCTGGGTGTACTTGCAGCTTCCTCAGAGGCAGGGACTCTGTGTCATTTGTCCTGTACCTGCAGGCTGGTGCACAACAGCTGCTCTGCCATCGTACCCTTGCTCTTTGTAGCGAGGTTGCCTGCTCCCAGCCCCGCTGATTGAGGACTGTCCACTCCAGCAAGCCCGGTGTCCCCCTTCTCCTCTCCTGGTGCTCTTGGGCTTTTGGGGGGCATCAGTAATGAGGACTGTAATGTTGGACGGGCTGGTCCTACTTTCTCCAGCCTTGAGTGCTCCCTAAGGTCCAGGACCCCACTGGTGGATGGTGGAAATCAGCAGTTTTTTGGTGACTGAAAGCCTGGCTATAAGCCAGGGCCACAGTCAGGTGTGTATGTGGGTGTGGGCCTGTGGGTGATGATGACTTTGTTCCTTAGGACTTTGGGGAGGTCTCTCCATGTTTTCCAGGCGTGGTTTATATTGGCTGAGCTCAGACTTGACCATGTAGGCAAATTTGGTGATCTTGTTAAAAATGCAGATTCTGACTCAGCTGTTCTGGGTGGGGCCTGGGATTCTGCATTTCTGCCCAGCTCTAGAGTGGTGTTGATGGCTCACACACCACCCAGAGAAGCCAGGAATTAGAGGGTTTGATGGGTTAAGCCCTCTCGCCCACTCCCCTTGACCTTTGCTCTGGCCGGGCTCTCTGCCTGTGGAGCTCATCCTTCAAAGCTCAGCCTAAATGATGCCTCCTCCAGGAAGCATCCCATGATAGCCCTGCTGTAATTATTGTGCCTGCCCCTGAGCCTCGGGGGCCGCCCTGATCCTGGCCCTCACTGTCCTTTGCTTGGTTATGACGTTCCTTCTGTACGTGCCCGGTTCCCTTGCTTCTCTGCTCACTCCTTCAGGCAGTGACCATGTCTGATTCTCTGTGCTCCCAGACCCCAGCTCTGGCTCGGTAACTGACAGATACCTAGCAAATGTTTGCCAAGGTGGAGAACTTCACTTCTGCATCTTCATCTGTATTTTCCCTTAACAGTTCAGGGCCAGATTTTTGTTCACTTTGTTAAGAGCAAGAAGTAAGTTTGAGGTTGAGATACTTACTAGTTGTGTGACCTCGAGTAAGTTACTTAATCTCTCTGTACTTTCCATTTCCTCATGTGGATGGAATGGGGATACTTATCCTGCTTCCTAGGGCCATTGTGAGGATTATATGAGGGAATGCCTGTAGGTTAGCCTTAGCCCCTGAGGGTGGCACCTGGTGCTCTCCATTTTTATTCTTTTCTTTTTGGCGGTATGCGGGCCTCTCACTGTCGTGGCCTTGCCCATTGCGGAGCAGAGGCTCCGGACGCGCAGGCTCAGCGGCCATGGCTCACGGGCCCAGCCGCTCTGCGGCATGTGGGATCTTCCCGGACCGGGGCACGAACCCGCGTCCCCTGCATCGGCAGGTGGACTCTCAACCGCTGCGCCACCAGGGAAGCCCTCCACTTTTATTCTTGATAACACATTGATAATACATCAAGGGAAGCTTGGCTTGGACTTTAGTTCAGCCTGGATCTGTGTGGTCAACAGAGAAGGCTCTGACGGGCCCCTCCCTTCCTCCTTCCCCTTGTCTCAACTGGCAGTCTCTAGGCATTGTCACAGTGGACAGGGCAGTCACGCCTTCATCCCCATGCAGGGTTGGGGTGGGACTGAGTCCTCAGGGGACCACCCTGACTTAGCTGACCCTGGCTGGTGGGGCGCTGCTTGTTTCCCAAGTGGGGAAGGCTGGGTGTGGTTGGGAGTTGGCAGGGGTTGGTGGGCAGGGTCTGGTCTGAGAGGCAGAGGCTCTGAGGCTGTCATATGATCAGGCTCCTTCCCTGCGTGGAGCTTGATGCCTCCACTGTGCAGCCATGCACGGCCAGTAGGAAATGGCCAAGGTCAGCCCAGTTGTGCCACCTGGCTGGTCCTGGCTTCCTGGGTGGGCACTCTGCAGGGCCCAGCTTCTGGGATGGGTATGGTGAGCGCTGTGTCAGTGAGCCACTGTCCTGCTGTAGGCTGTGGGCAGCCCACAGGGGTTAGGCGGTTGTCATCTCAGCTGACACTCTCTTAAAATTCTTGAGGATGAGGCAGGTGTGGGTACGTGCACATGTCCTCTCTCTCTCTCTCTCTTTCTCTCCACGCACGTATTAGGTTGAGCTTGTCTAGCTGATGCCTGCCTGGTTCAGAAGACCATTATTTTGCCCACACTGATAATTCTTTTTTCCTTTGTTGTGGTTGGTGCTTTAACTGATGGCTGCTGGCCATACGTGGTAGTAGTTAGCTCATCAGACTGATACTGAATCCAGTAAATAGGAGACACTTTGACTTCTGCTGTTCTACTTCTCTGGGCTAAATGCTTTGCAAACTGTGCAAGGTCGTGTAGGCAGGGGCAGTGCCTGCTCTGCTCACTGTTGTATCCTCAGTTACCATAATTATAAGCAACTGTAATAACAATAACAAAAAACAACCATCTAGTGAGCATTCGCTGGGGCCAGGTGGGGGCCGTGTACCTGACATGCGTCTTTCATTTAACCCATCTTAACCACAGCTGGTAGGAAGTAGTATCATTCCCATCTCACAGATGAGCAGTTGAGGCTCAGAGAGTTTGAGAGACAGGTGCAGGCTTTCACAGCTGGTCCGGGCCAGAGCAGCGTTTGAACCTGGGTTGGTTTTGTCTGAGTCCAGGGCCCACTCTTCTGTAGTTGCTAGTTCACAGCGACCTAGGACCCAATGGAGATGTAATGCATCTTTGTGGGATGACATCCCAGAGGATGTGCTAAGAACCCTAAAGAGGTCATGGTAGTGACACACCACTAGTGAGAGGCCTCCAGGGCCAGTGTGGGAGTGAGTGACTGCTGATGGGCACAAGCCCGGGAGTGCTCTTCAACAGTGACATGTAACAATGACAGGTCATTTTGCCTGCATGCTCGTGCACACACACTCACTCATGTACACTTGCTCACAAACATAAGCACATGTGCACACACATTCACACACGTACACACACCCCCCCCCACAGTGCACACGTACACACACTCACACAGCACACGTATACAGACATTCACACGTGTTCCTCCATACCTCACATGCACACACACACGTGTGCACGTGCATGCATTGAGTGTGCTCACATGCACCCACATGTACACAGGGCACAAACATGAGCACATACACAGACATACACACATGTGCACCACACACCCATCCACACCCCTAGGCTTGCAGATGGGCAGAAAGAGCTGCTTCTGGGATGTCTCTTTTCAAGGATGCGGGCAGTTCTCCCCACCCAGGTGGGTGCCCGAGATGTCCAGGTTGCCTCCTTACCCTGGGTTTCCTTTCTTCGGTTCCTTTGTTGTACACTCAGGGCTTCAGACATTCTTTCCGTCCAAAGCTCCGCACCTCTGCTGTTGGACCTGGGGCTGGGCGGAGCCGGGTGCAGACACAGACCTCAGTGCCCATCCATCCGTGTGCGTGCCCAGCCCGCTCTGGCCCATGTGCGCCCCACCCCCAATTTGGACATGACTTCATTTCCACTCTGCACCTGCCACTTTAAGAGCCCAGGGCCTAGTGGGCCTGTCCCCAGGGTCGGGCTGGGGGAGGCTGGACAGCTGCGGGTTGGGGGAGCTTTGTTAGCTCCCAGGGGCCTCTTGGAGCCCGGGCAATGCTGTGGAAACTGAAACAAAGGCCGACAATGGCCTCCTTCCCTCCCTGGGCGGCCTCGGAGCAGGGCCTGCATGGGCGGCCTCTGGGGGCCCCTGTTATTTCCTGTGCTGGCTGCGGGGCTCCTGGCCAGCCACAGTGGGCAGGAAGCAGGGCAGGGCATCTCCTCCCCACCCGCCAGGCTGGCCCTCAGGCCAGAGGAGCTGCTTCTGTGAGCCGGGCCAGCGCGGCCCGCCTGCCCTGCCGTACCCCGCTCAGAGCCTGCTTGGCTGGGGCCTGCCCTGCTCCCATCTGCCTGGGCTTCCTGGACGGGAAACCTGACCCCGTCCCCGCTGCCCTCTCCCTGATGCAGACCCCACGTGCTCCACCATCTGCGCGGGAGGCTGTGCGTCTGCCCCCCGCCCCCCCAGCCTTTGTGGCTAGAGTGCTGGCCCTACAGAACTGAGGACAAGGTGGGGCAGGGAGCATTGGGTTGGTTATTGCTAAATTCATCTGGGATTGTGCTAGAAGGAAGCTTAGGTTTAGTATCAGGGTTAAGTGTTAGATTTAGTATTAAGATTAAGGTTAGCGTGAGGTTTACCATCCCTTGACACCAAAAAGACAGGAGTTTTGCATGAGGTTGAAGCAAACTGACCTTTGTTCCAATCCTGGCTTTATCACCTTTTCGTTCATCACCTAATTATCAGGTGTCTGTCTGTGCCGTCTAGGCCACAGGGATGCCTAGGCTGGTCGTGTGCCCTCCAGACCCATGTTCTGGGGCGAGGAGACAGGGAGCAGGTGAACACACACAGCAACACTCCTGGCTTCTTAGCTGTGAGGATGGACTTGATGCACTTATTCACCTCCTCATGGCTCAGTTTCCTGATTTGTAAGGTGGGAAGACTGAAGCCCTACCTTGTGACGTTGTTATGAGAATGAGTGAGAGGAAAGATGTGCCTTTAGCAGAGCGCCTGGCACACAGCAAGCAACCCACAAACGCCAGCTCTGGGGATTATTAATGAAACAAGATGAGGGGCCCGTGTGTCATTGGTCAGCTAAAATAATTCATGAAAGAGCCAATTATATCAGCAGCCTAAGGTCAGGGTCACCATGCTGGTGAGCTTCCTGGCAGCCTAGGGCAAAAGAGAAATAGGATGAAGGGCAGTGTGGCCCCCTCTGTCTGATTCAAGTACTTGGGACAGACACACATTTTTCCCTGGCACTAAGTGCTGAGGAATTTACTGTGTGGATCCTCGTTAATCACTGAACAGACAACAGCCCTGTCTCAGTAACAATTTGGCACACGATACAGAAACATCTTTCCTCGAGTTCTTTCTTAAATTGACCCTGGAAAATGCTCAGGGCCTAAGTGCACACCACAGCCGAGGAGTTACATGCAGTACAGCCTGGAGGCAGCCGGGCAAAGATGAGGCCGCCTCAGCCGGCTGCGTCCTGGGACGGCTGCTCAGGTTACCTTCGTAAGTGCCTGGTTAAGTGCAATCAAACAGGTTCCTTTAATGCAGGACCTCAAAGAGCCCTTGGTCTGTCAGTGGTCGCTGTGAGTCTTGGGGAGGACTCTTCAAAATTTTTTTTATTGAAGTATAATTGCTATACAATATTATATAAGGTATAGGTGTACAGTTTAGTGATTCACAATTTTTAAAAGTTTTACTTCATTTATATTACTATAAAACATTGGCTGTATTCCCCATGTTGTACAGTATATCCTTGTAGCTTATTTTATACCTAACAGTTTATACCTCTTAATCCCCTACCTCAATTTTGCCCCTCTGCCCTTCCCTCTTCCCACCGGTAACCACTAGTTTGTTGTCTGTATCTGTGAGTCTGCTTCTTTTTTGCTATTTTTGACCTTAGAAACTCTTCTCCCTTTTTTGAGGACCATGTATCCCCAGCTCATGGAGTCTTGGAACACAGTTTGGAAGCTCTGTTTACATCTTTGTGTTTTGAGGTCCAAAGCCCAGGAGACACCTCGCCTACTGTGTCCCCACCTTCTCTGCCCAGATTATAATCAGGCTGTGGTTGAATCTGAGGGCTTTCATCCAGCAGTACCCACCCCTTGTTCGCTTTTTGCAAGATTATTGTATTTACTTATCTGAGTAGAGTCCAGCCTTCAGGAGGGACACAGCCAGGGAAACTGAGGCTCGGAAGGGTTAAGAGGACACAGGGCCGGGGCTGCTACTTCAGAGTCTCTCTGTAGACACACACGCCTAAATGCACACACTCATACCGAGACATGCTCACACTCAGACACTCTTTGCTTTGCATGTAAGTGTGAACATTGTTCTGTGCCTGAGATAGAATGTCCAGCTGGAGCCCCCTCTGTCCCCTCCCCTCCCAGCTGGCAGGGCTGTGGCCCTGGCCCCGGTAAGGCCTGCCAGTGGCCACTTGCCCCTGTGTCTGGCGGGCGCCCTGTGGAGTTTCCATGGTAAGCTCTCCTTTGGGGGCCCCTGGGTGGGACTTTCCATCTGGGTGGAAACCTGACCCGCAGGCCCCGGGAAGGAGGAAATGCCTTCCCCAAATGTGGAGAGAAAAAGAACAGAGAGGCAGCCAGCCTGGGATTCCAGCCAGAGCCCCCGACTCCTGCAAAGCCACAGAGCTTGAAGACCCCAAGGGACCTGGGGCTGGGCTGCTTTGGGTCCACCCCTTAGGGAAGGCACAGCCCAGGCCGGGCCACAGCTCCACACTGTGGGATCGCTTTGGGGGCTGATTGCCCTGTGCCCCTGCAGTTCTGGCCTTGAGTCTGTGCTTGCATTTGCAGCCTGTTCCTGCAGAGGCTGGGTCAACTGGTTGGTAAGTGGCTGGTCGGGATTCGAACTTGGCTCTCGCTGTCACCAAGGCCCATTGTGCTCGTCACTCTGCCCCCTCGCCCCCCTCAGGCAGGCATTTCCACAAGCATTATCTCACTGAATCCTCGAAGTAGCACTTTGACCATAGGTTTTGTTATCCTTCCTGTTCCCATATGTGGACATTGAGCCTCAGAGAGGCTAGGGGTCTCGCTCAGTGTCACACAGCAAGTTTGTGGCAGAGCTGCGTTGCAGCATCTTACGCCCCCCTCCCCCAGCCCGCCCTTGCTGACGGCAGTCTGTGCATACTTATAGGTCATCATTAGCTCATTTAACTTCTCCCACTTTAGATGCACATTTGCCAAGAAAAGAGGGCAAGAACAGTTTAAAGAGGGTTGGCCATCGCGGCCAACGGGGGCGCTGCCTGGGTGATCCTGAGAGGCAGGTGAGAACCTGCTGTCCCCTCGGATGGCGGTCTGCATGGCCCTCATGTGTCAGGTGGCTGTGCCTCTGGCATTGTAAGATGTGTGTCTTCATCCCTCACGCCTGACATAGGAGCCAAGCACCTCACGGCCAGCACTCTCGTATCCCAAGCCACAGCAGCTGTACCTCAGGACACATGGCATTTTCGCCTCACAGGCTGACTTTAGAACCTGGCACCCCCCTTTCCCCTCCCCAGCCCACTCCCGAGCTGGGACCCCACCCAGGGACCAGGGGTGGGCCTGAGTCTGACCCACAGGTTTGGGAAAGGATCACAAGGTGAAGGTGGTGCGTGAACCAGTGTGCGAGGGCAGCCTGCGTGGTGGGTGCTGAGCTGTCTCCATCGTGGGTGTTATCCTCCATCCTCCCCAAGCACTGTCCCCAGCCCAGGTCCTGGGGCCTGCCTGGCTGAAGATGCCTGCTTGGACCATGGCAGAGTTTCCTTAAAGGGAGCTTGTCTGGTTTCAGGGAGAGATTGGCCAGCCAGCACCCTCCACCCCTGGCCTGGGGGAGGGGAAGGGCAGTTTGGCCACCTTGGCCCCCTGAGGCTGTTGGGGGAAGGGCCCTTGTCCTCATGCTCTGCAGCACAGTGCTTCCAGGGCTCAGGTCAGGGTCTGGGGATGCAGATGAAGGGGGAGCTTGAGGAGTGCTGAACGGCAGGAGTACTAGACTGGGAGCCTGGAGCCCCACGCTCCGGGCCGGCTCTGTGGCTGCGGGGTTCAGGGGCCCTCAGCAGCCTGGGAGGTTGTGGTGCCCTGAGGCAGGTGGTCCCGTGGAGGGTCTCACTGGAGCATTTTGTTGGGAGAATCGAGATGGGTGGAGGACTCCACAGGTCCCAGAAACTGTCTCTTATAGGGGTGTCCCCCTTTGCGTCCTGTGTCCTCATTCCAACCCCGTGCCTTTGCTTGGGCTGTGTCCTCCTCCTGCAGTGTCCTCCCCCGCCACCTACCCCAAGGCTGCGTGTCCTTCAAGGCCCAGCCCCATGCCCGCCCTCCATGCACATATGTCTCCCGGGAGCCTGCTCTTTCCATGAACTCTGGTCCCGCCCTTTGGAGTCTCTGCAGGACCACGTGTCAGCGTGTCCCTTTCCCTTAACTGTTCAGCGGCTCCATCTCCCCTGTCACTATGGATGCTTTCTCCCCCTCCTGCCCTCCGTAATCCAGCATGAGGCTCAAGCTGTGCTTTACTCACTCATGGACAACTTTTCAGAACATACGTCACCAGGAAGTTCTACTGAGCATCTAACCACCATCTCAGTTGCTGCTGGACGAATTTCAGTGCTGGTGTTGCAGGACTTCTTGATGGCCAGTGATGGCTGTGAGCCTGAGTCACCCCTGGCAAGGTTCCGATAGGCTTCGTTCTGTCAGTCACAAATGTTGTTAAGTGCCGGCACACACCTGCTAAGTGCCGGGCGCTGTTCTAGGTGGTGAACAGGGCCAACAAAATTCCTTCTGTGAGTCTAGTGGGGGAGACGACAGCGGCAAAAGAAACCAGTAAATACGTAATACGTTTTCACTGGGAGGGGACCAGCAGGGTGGCCGGCTGGAGAATGATAGGGTGGCGGGGAGGAGGTGAGGGCGGTCTGCCAAGGGGTGGGTGCTTGAGCAGAGAGGGAGTGGGCCATGCAGAGGGGGTGGAAGCAGTGTTCTAGATGTTCCCCACTGTGGGAAGGAGCTGGGCTCATTGAAGGACAGAGAAGGGAAGTAGCATTACTGTGGCTGGAGTAGAGTGAACCATGGGCAGGGGGGCACAGAGGGAGGTCGGGGAGCTGAGGAGGGAGGAGGGCAGGCAGCAGCTCACGGAGGGCCTTGAGCCATGGTGGGCACACGGGTTCTATTCTGAGTTGAAGGGGAGCTGGGGAGGCGCCCCCTTAGCCGTGTGTGGGCGGTGAAGCTGACCGTGTATTCATCCAGGTGAGAGATGGAGCTGTGGGACCACAGGTAGGAGGTGAAGAGCTCAGATCGGGAATTCATCTTGGAGGAGTTCCAGCAGAATTTGCTCCTGGCTTGGATGTTGGGGATGAGAAAAGGAGGGGGACCATGGACAATTCCAAGGGTTTTGGGCTGAGCAGCTGGGTGGCTGGAGGGGCCCTTCACCGTGATGGCAGTCCTGGGAAGAGCCGCTCTGGTGCGGATGGTGGCCACGGGCTCAAGAGTTAGGTTGTGGCCCTAAGTTTGAGCTGCCTCTTATGTGTTTATGAGTGTGTGGTCCTGCGATCTAGGGAGGATGAGACTAGGGATGTATTTGGGGGTCATGAGTGTGTAGTTGGTACTGGGATGGGTGCACCTGCCAGGGGAGTGAGCCCAGACTGAACAAAGGAGTTGAGGTCTGTGTCCAGGGGGCATCAGTACTGAAGGTTGGAATGAGGAAGTGAGACTGAGGAGACAGACAAATGGTCAGGGAGGTAGGAGGAAACCCAGGCGAGGGTGGGGTCCTCAAAACCCAATGAAGAAAGTCTTTCTGGAAGGACGGAGTCACTGAGCCAGGTCCAAAGCTTTACGAAGTGGGGTCCTATGACCTTGCTGGGACCAGCTCTTCGTATAGATGTGGTCAAGTTGCTTGAGATTTGTGCAAATGGGAAGGAAGACCAGCCTCGCGGCTCTCAAGCTTGGTGGGAGCCAGAGCTGCTAAAAACAGCCTTTGCTTGAAACCATTCTGGGGCGAGCAGAGATAGGGTTCAGGGGTTAATGAAATGAACTCTCGTCTGCAGACTGGCCCATCTGGGGGTGTCTGCACCGAGCCCCCCTTCCTGGTTCCCGCTTGGGAAATGTAGCCATGGCTGGACCAGAGGTGGTGTCTGGGAGCGGCAGACTGTCCGCGGCGGAGTCCAGCTGTGAGCGAGCCCTCAGCACTGAAATTGCCTGCCTCACGCAGCCCAGAGCCAGCCCGTGGAAGTGGGCCAGCCGCACCTCCGTACAGGATTAGAGGGATGTGTAATGGATTAAAGATCAAAAATGTTAATTAAGAAATGGTCTTTTCTAATAAGATGCCTTCAAGGGCACAGGCCTGAAAAGGAGGGGATTTCTCATTTTGGCAACACGGTTTCTGTTGTAATGAAATTGGTTCACAGACAGTGGGGAGGACCCGACGTTAAGTCTCGTTTTAAAGACATCTCCATCCAAATTAATTAGCAATAAAAAACGGAGGGCTGAATGTCAGGCTGGCAGGCAGGCATTACGTGGTGGCTTGGCAGGAAGGCTGCACGGACTTCAGAGAATTCCATCTGTATCCCTGTGCTTCTGGAATGTTGTATCTGGGGGCACATTCTGGGGAGCCTAGTGGGGTCTGACTGTCTCTGGGGTCAAAGGATGAGGCCTGGTTGGATGCTAGGCCTAACTTGATAGGAACTTGCTGTGTGACTTTTAGCTATCCATGGCCCTCTCTGATCATTCCTCTAAGTTTCCTTTCTTATCAGTTGTGGATGACAACGAAATCTCTCCTATCTGCCTCCATGGTCTGTTGGAGCAAAAACATTCTTAGATATGGGTGATTTGAAAACTAAACTCTCAATGTGAATCAGTGAGATTATTGCTAAGGGATGGTTTGGGCTTTGTGTACCTGATCCAGCCTTGGCCACTCTGAGTTCTGCTTTTCCAGGCCACATTGTGTTTACCCATTCAGCTGTCCATGGAGACTTAGGCTGTGAAGTCCCCTAGGTTGTTCACATGTCTCAGAAGGGCACCATAGCCTAATGGTTAAGAACTGGGCTCTGGAGTCTGACAGGTCATCAGCTTGCATCCAAGCTTTGCCTCCTGCTTGGAACCTAAGCTCAGTTACTTGTCTCCTCACCTGTAAAATGTAGCCAGTGCCCCTGCCTCATAGCACTGCTGTGAAGTGTGAAGACAGAAAAGGCTGTAGCGAGCCTGGGCTCTGAGGGAGGGGGCATGGTGTGCAGTGCTGGGGGCTGTTGCTTTGATTATTGCTCAGAAGCAGAGGAATCTGTGTGTCAGTTTCAGATGGGTCCTTGGTTGGAGACTAGCCGTTTTGAGTTTCCTGGGCCCTCCAGTGTGCAAAACCTCGTTTTACAAGAAGCTGGTAGAAGGAGTCATTCAGAGCCTGGGACTTGCTCTGAAGGTTCTAAGACTTGAGAAAAGCATGGACCAACACGTCCAGGGGAGGGTGTCCCACTGCCTTCAGGATCAGAACTCACCCTGATGAAAGCTTGTGTGTTTTCTTGCACACCACAAATTTTGCTTCCTCCGGCAGTGATGTTGGGAGCAAGAGAGAGAAGGGAGAGGAGTTTTTTACTGTCCTCTTTCCTCTGGTTGCAGATTGCACACCCTTCTGCATCTTGCTTCTACTTTGGACTTACCATGGCTGCAAACCCTCACTGAATTTTTTTTTTTTTTTTTTGCGGTACACGGGCCTCTCACTGTTGTGGCCTCTCCCGTTGTGGAGCACAGGCTCAGCGGCCATGGCCCACAGGCCCAGCCGCTCCGCGGCATGTGGGATCTTCCCGGACCAGGGCACGAACCCGTGTCCCCTGCATCGGCAGGCGGACTCTCAACCACTGCGCCACCAGGGAAACCCACTGAATTTTTAAAAAATATAAAACACTCTCATTGTTTTATTTACTGGTATTTGCCTTGAATTGAATTTTTGTCTCATATTAATATCATGACTTTTGTCTTAATTGTCTTGCATCTGCCTACCTTTTCTCAACATTTTACTTTTTTCCCCAATAAAATTTTTTAAAAATTATGGTAAAATATACATAACATATAATTCACTGTCTTAACTGTTGTCAAATGTGCAGGTCAGTGACATTAAGAACATTCACCTTGTTATGTAATCGTGACCACCATCCACCTCCAGAGTTCTTTTCATCTTTCCAAACCAAAACTCTCTACCTATTAAACACTAACTCCTCATTCCCCACTCCCTCCAGCCTCTGGAAACCTTCCTTCTACTTTTTTTTTTTAACATCTTTATTGGGGTATAATTGCTTTACAATGGTGTGTTAGTTTCTGCTCCATAACAAAGTGAATCAGTTATACATATACATATGTTCCCATATCTCTTCCCTCTTGCGTCTCCCTCCCACCCTCCCTATCCCACCCCTCCAGGCGGTCACAAAGCACCGAGCCGATATCCCTGTGCCATGCGGCTGCTTCCCACTAGCTATCTACCTTACATTTGGTAGTGTATATATGTCCATGCCTCTCTCTCGCTTTGTCACAGCTCACCCTTCCCCCTCCCCATATCCTCAAGTCCGTTCTCCAGTAGGTCTGTGTCTTATTCCTTCTACTTTTGTCTCTGTGAATTTGCCTCATGGAAGTGGAATCAAACAGTATCTGTCCTTTTGTGTCTGGATCATTGCGCTTAGTGTGTCTTCATGGCTCATCCATGCTGTAGCGTGTGTCAGAATTTCCTTCCTTTTAAGGTTGAATAATATTCCGTTGTATGGATACTCCAAGCTTTATTTATGCATTCATCAGTCACTGGAGATGTGGGTTGCTTAATTATTTGGAAGAACTGCCAAGTGGATTCACCATGTTACAACACCCTCTCCTAGAGCTCTGTCTGCTGGCAGACTGAGAAGGAAAGTGGAAGGCATGGACTTCTCTTGTCCCTACCTGGATAATGGACACCAGAGGCAAGAGGCTTGTGGGGAGTGGCTTTCAGGGGTGAGGGTGTGGTGAAGCTCCCTCGGTGGAGTGGAGAGCTCTTGCCAACCCTCCCAGCTCTGCCCTCCTACTTGCTACCGCCTGGCCACTGGAGCAGGTGACCCGCAGACGCAGCCCCTTCCCGCCTTCCCCCGCTCCGCTAAGGCGGGCCATCTCAGCATCAGTGGTGCTCGGAAGAGAGAGGGAGCTCTCTGCTCAGTGAAGTTTGGTTGCCACACGCGGTAATGGAAATGCTTTTAACCTCAAACCGGCAACCAGACAAATGGCAGAACAGAAATAATGGGATGAGCTGCTCGGTGGTCTAAGGTGTGCCCTTAGTCAGGGACACCGATGGGGGAGAAAAAGGACAGGATTGGACCTGACCTTTAAGAAAGCAGAACTTAAAAGTATGAACACGGCAGTGAGGACAAATGGTGCAAGGCCATCCCAAGTGTTGGATGCATCTCTGAGACATAATGTTGAGTGAAAGAAGCCAGACACAAAAGAGAGCGTGCTGTGTGTGTCCATTTATGTGCCATTCAGAAGTGGGCAGAGTGGTGTCTGGTGACAGAGGTCCGGCAGTAACTGGCCTTGGGGCATGGCTGGGAGGGGCCTGTGGGAGACTTTGCGGTCCTGGGAAGGTCTTCTGTAAAAACGTGTCACCCCCTTTGCTTAAGATTTGAGCACTTTGCTGCATCTAAATTAAGTCTCAGTAAAAAAGGGACATGAAAAGAAACACCGGAAATAAAAACGTCTTCATTTCAGAGATGTGAAGGTTGTGGGCTGTTTACTTAGTTCATTTCCCCCTAAATTATTAAGGTAATATATTCCAAGACCCACTCTTGGGCTTGGCCTAGCCAGCCTTTCAGACCGAGCGTAAAGATGAGAACCGCAGGTCAACACACGCGGTTCCTAGGGTGGAGGGTATTGGGGGACCCCGTGTGTCCTTTTGACATTCTGCATGACAGGCAGGGGGTTGCGAGCCCTTCACTGCTCTCCACCACTCTTGGAAAGTACAGTTCAGGCCTTACGCCGGGAAAGTGCTCTGGGCCTCGGTCCTCTGGTCTGGACGCCAGGACAGCCTCATAGTGCTGGGAAGCGTGCACAGGGTCTATGTACCGGTGAAGCGCTGTGCAAAGGCTTCCGAGTGGGGAGTTCTGTCCTGGCAACTGTACGTCTCCCATGGCCAAGGTGAGGGGAGACATGGGGAGGGACAGATGCTGCCCGGGTGGATGTCCTCAGTGGTGGCCACTTCCTTGTGGGGCGGGAGCCGGTGGGGAGATTTTGATTCACAGGTCTTTCCTGACACATCTGGCAGTTATACCCGTACTGCATCTCCAGGGGTCTGGGCCCTGCAGGCTCAGCTTCTGGATCTCAACCTCTTTGCCAAGTGGTTTTTTTTAAAAAAATTATTTATTTAATTTACTTATTTTTGGCTGCGTTGGGTCTTCGTTGCTGGGCGTGGGCTTACTCTAGTTGCGGTGAGCGGGGGCTACTCTTCCTTGCGGTGCGCGGGCTTCTCATTGCGGTGGCTTCTCTTGTTGCAGAGCATGGGCTCTAGGCACGCGGGCTCAGTAGTTGTGGCTCACGGGCTTAGTTGCTCCGCGGCATGTGGAATCCTCCCGGACCAGGGCTCGAACCTGTGTCCCCTGCATTGGCAGGTGGATTCTTAACCACTGCGCCACCAGGGAAGCCCTGCCGAGTGGGTGTTTTTTTTTTTTTTTTTGCGGTACGCGGGCCTCTCACTGTTGTGGCCTCTCCCGCTGCGGAGCACAGGCTCCGGACGCACAGGCCCAGCGGCCATGGCTCACGGGCCCAGCCGCTCCGCGGCATGTGGGATCTTCCCGGACCGGGGCACGAACCCGTGTCCCCTGCGTCGGCAGGTGGACTCTCAACCACTACGCCACCAGGGAAGTCCCCGAGTGGGTTTTAAATAGGGATTTCTTCACTCATTCATCCCCCATTAAGCCTTATTTGAACATTGTTTCTGGGTGAGGATATGCCAAGAAGAATACTATTTGGAATTAGCCAGTTGGTGGGAGAAGAGGAGGGAGGCGGGGGTTGGGAGGGGGCGTCATCTTCTCAGCACCAACCATGTACACAGCTGAGCGCCAGGGCTTTTTCTATGCACATTGCCTCGGTTAATCAGCGTAACGCTGTGCGGTGGTTGTTATCGCTCCCACTTTCCAAGGGAGGAGACTGGGGGTCAGTTGGACTAAGTGTTTGCTACTCAAAGTGTGGTCCACGGACTGGCATCACTCACCAGCTGGCTAGAAATGTAGAATCCCGGGCCCCTCCCCAGACCTGCTGAATTAGATGCTGCCTTTGAACAAGATCAAAGGAGATCTGTGTGCACGTCCAAGGCCCATGTCAGCGAAGTGTGAGATGGCTGGGGACACACTCGGGTTTACTTTCCTCGGAAGCATGCCCTCTTTAGCAATAACAATGGCAGTCAGAAGGAAGCTCTTCTCAGTGACAGTACCCAGTGCTGTGCTGAGCACTTTCCACGGTTTATGGCATGTAATCCTCCAATAGCCCTCTAATTCAGGCACCACTGTCATCATCTCCCTTTTACTGTTGAGGAAACCAAAGCCTCAGAGAGGTTAAGTAACTTGTCCCAGGTCACACTGTGTTTGGGAGGCCAAGAACTTTCTTTGGTGTGTGTGTGTATGCTGGAGGGGAGGTGGTGATCATGGCATGATGAGAGGACTTTGGGGAGATGACTCTTGGTGGAAGCAGCAGACATGGCAGATGTTTTGCGGAGAACTCAGTGTGGATGGGGAGACCCTGGACACTTCCCAGGAGGTGCTGCCTGCCTTCCAGTGGGGAGACTTTCTGGGTTTTCCTTCAAGAATCAGATCCATGTCCTCTCTTCCGAGAAGCCCTCCCTGATTTCCCCTCACAGTTCGAAGCCCCCTCCTGTGCTCCCATCACCATCTGCTCATTTTCTGCCTTTGCCTTCATCACATGGTCTGGTTTGTGCCTCTCCTTGCTAGATGAGGAGGTCCTTGACAAAAGGACAACGTCTTGGTCATCTTTGTATCCTCCATCCCTACAACGGCTGTTTTTTTTCATTCATTTATTTTATAAGAGTATATTGGGGACCTTCTGTGTGCTGAGCCCTAGGTTAGGCGCTGATGGTTCCATGGCAAGTAAGGCAGGTGTGGTTCCTGATGCATGGAATGTAATAGAGAGGAAAGCGCTTGTAAAATGGTGACTCATTCATTCATTCAGCAAACACCAGGCCCTGGGGTTACAGCGTAAGCAAGTCAGAAGTGATCCTGGCCCTTAAATAGCTTACAGCCCAGTGGGGTGTCCCTGCCAGAAACCTCTCTTTACAGACTCAGCACAGTGCAGAGAACAGGGCTCAGGGGCAAGGTTCCTGGCCCCGCCTAGGAACCCTGATGCCTAAAGGTGGATGTGGGGATGTTTGGCCCCCAACTCATTCCAATCCAATGAGACTTCCAGAGTTTGGGGATCTTAATTCCATATGAGCACAGTGACTGAAAACAGGAAATTTTGGTATTTGACAAAGGTGTATGTGTTTGCAAAAGTGCAGTTCCATTCTTTAAAACATCCATTACCCGACAAAGCTTATTCCGGACTGAGAACTTTCATGAGCCACATGCTGGTGGCGGGTCTACCATGATCCACCTGTAAGCTGACCCTGGGCTGCCTTCATGTTACCCTCCAGCCATTTGCTGGCCCTTAGGTTGCATCCCCTCCACAGTATAGCAAGCTTTCCTTTTATTATTTTTTTGAACTGTTTTATTGTAAACTGAAACAGATACAGAAACCCCACAAAACAAATGTAGAACGTAGTGAATTCTTCTAAGGCGGGATGTCATTGAAACCACCTCCCGTGGTTGGAGAGAGAACTTTGCCAGTCACCCCAGAAGCCCCATCTGTGTTCTCCATCCCAGCCACAGCCCCTCCTCCTTCCAGAAGTAACCACTAGCCTGACTTTTCTGGCCATCACTTCCTTGCATTTCTTTAATGTTGCCACCTAAGTGTGTGTCCCTGGCCACTACAATTTAGACTTGGAGTGTCACTCTTTAAGGAGTATGAGGGCGTAATATTTTTTGAAAGGATGATTATTTTAAACATCCTTTAAAAGAAATCCTTGATGTGGAACTTTCTGACGTTTAGGCTCCTGGATAAAACATTTTCCACGTTGGCAGTTGAAGAGGGAGCAAGAAGAATATTCTGGTGCCTACCACCTAGCAGCTGTCCCCCCCCATCCACCCACCCAGGGTGTGGCGAGTGGCTGGATAAGCCACCAGGGTTTTGCGGTCGTCAGGGGAAGCGGTGACGTGGTCCTGAGCCAGGGTGACGATGGCTGGAATGGACTGACGGGGTGGACGGGAGGAGCTGATGAAAGGTCCTGAGAGAGGAGTCGTACATCATTCTTTCTTTGACTTGTCATTTGTAACATATTTCCCCTTCTGAGCATTTGGGGAAATTAATCTCCTCGCACCTGCTGCGGCAGGTAAACCTGAGTTTGCTGCTGGGGCGTCCCGGGCGCGTGGGTGTGTGTCTTCGAGGCCATTCTTCTTCAGAATAGATGGCAAGGGGGCTTTTCCTGCTGAGTCAGCCTCCTTACCACTCCACCCAAGGGGGGATTCGCAGGCAGGTGGTCATGCATCTGGCTTGGTTTGAGTTCCCAGAAGTTCCAATAACTTGCAGAACTGTGTTGAATTCTGGAAGTTACAGGCATGAGTTCTATGGGATTGGGCTATGGTGATTTAAAAACGCAGGGTAATTAGACAGTGTTAACCTTTCATGTGGGCCATGCAGTGCTTAGCGTGTAGGGCCTCCTCATGTCCTGGAAACTTACTTCAAGCAAGTGGATGACCAAGCCAGTTCCTGAACAGGAGCTGGGGGCTGGTTTCCCTGTTCACTTCACACTTAACGAGGCCCCTCCCCCGGGTCAGGGAAGGTGGCAGTGATTGTGTGAACGAACACCTTACAAAGAGCTGCCTTTGCTACAAGTTCATGAACTCTCGAGCGAGGGTAAATAGAAAGAGAATGTGGGAGATGTTATACGGCAAGTCAGTAAGTTGGGTGAGGAGTAAGCATCGCAAACCCATGGAATCCGCGATACGATATTGAAAGAAAAGGAAAATGTGATTTTTGAGATTGGAGATTTTTTTTTTGGCTGTGCCACGTGGCTTATGAGATCTTAGTTCCCCGACCAGGGATTGAACCCAGGCCCACGGCAGTGGAAGCACCGAGTCTTAACCACTGGACCGCCAGGGGATTCTGAGATTGCAAATTCTTGGCCTCATTTATTGACACACGTTCATGGAAAGTCTGTTTTGTCTTTGGCATGGAGGATGCAGAGGTGCTGGATTTGGTCCCTCTCCTCGAGGGGCCACGAGTGCCTTGCCCGACGTTGCACAGCCTAAGGGAAAAGAAATAACGGTCATTGTACAGTGTGGCTAGTAGTCTAGAAGAAGGAAAACACCCAAGCACAAGCCAGGTTTATTGTATGTGGGTGACATGGAATGAAATTCCCTTTACTACTTTACTCTGGAGCCTAGAGCTGTGCTGTCTTTCAGCAGGACTTAGGCTTTGAAAGTCTCACGTGCTTTAGGAGAAAACTCAAGTCATTGAGCAGCTACCTAGACGTGGCTTCTGAAGCCTGTGCACGTTCATGCCGGCCTCCCCAACTCCTCACTTGTCAGAGGCGCTCACAAGTAAGCAGACGCAGGTTGGGCCTTGTCCCCGTGTTCCCAGCCCATACGTGCCAGCTTCCCTCCATCATCGCATCCCGTTGCCTGGCAGTGCCCTGCGAGGTGGTGGCTGTCGCAACCACCTCCTTCCCCTGGAGGTGCGCCGTCTGGCCCTGACAGCCCTCGGGAGGGATGCCGGAGGGGGGTGGCTTTGGCCCCTTGTGCCATACAGCTGGAGGGAAGGACGACTCTGAGAGATGGCAGCACCGGAGTCGGCTGTGACTGCCGAGACGCTCCTTGCCTTGGCCATCGGTGGGACCTGGGGGAGGGGGTGGGGGTGGGGAACTTGCTTGATTCTGCATATTTCAGGTAGGGTCCGGCCTCCTTCAAGGCCGTCCTCTGAAGACTTGCTTATCCTACCGCTTTGATTCTAAGACGTGAATTTTTATCCTTGTCTAACATTTTTGAAATTGGGGGTGCATTTTAATATCCATGTGTATGTCTAATGAGATGACTCTCGCTCCTCCCAAGAAAGCCATCATTAAGTTCATGGGTGTCCTGCCTTGGGCGGCCTCTTGGACCCAAGGGGCTGTGGTAAATGGTGGTAGATGCCCGTGTCTGATGCCCGCTGCTTCCTGGAAACCAGGGTCTAAGAACCTGGGCCTTCCAGGATGTGAACGTCTAGCCCTGGACCTGCATGTGTTTCCAGCCCTGGCCGTCCCGGGCCTCTTTCTTTCCCAGACATGGCTGCACACACTCAAGGTGGAGGAAGCAGTCCACGACGGGCAACAAGTCTGTTCTGCAAATCCTGGACCTCGAGGCTTCCAGTCGTCTCTGTGGGCTCTGCCCGGATCTCGCTTACATGCTGCATCTGCTTCTCGTCCCTCCCTCACCAACCCTTCAGTGCCTCTCTGTTTCTTCCACCTCAAACCCCAAAACAGCCTGCTTCCAGCCAGGCCCCTCTGCTGTGATTTCTACCTTAACTGGCCACTCCCCGGGTTCCTTTCTGATCATCCTAACCTCCTCCAAGGCAGGCCTGTCTCTGGCTCCAGTTCTGATCCGCTGGGTGCCCAGACAGGGCCTGGCTGTGGGCAGGCTCTCCTGCAACACTCGTTGGCTGATGCATTGACGTGACTACAGCTCAGAACTGAAATCTTTTGGGCATTTTATTACTGTCAGCGTCTGGGCAACACAGCTCAAGGATTAAGGAGAGTTACGGGAGAGAATGAACTCTAAGAATGGCTAATTATTATTATTATTATTTTTAACCAACTGCAATTTACAAAGGGTATGTAGAGGGAAGGAGGCACAGAGAGCACAGCCTCTCAACTAGGGTTAATTAGAAGTCTTCCCTATAGCTAGTGCTTCATCAGCAACAGAACAGCATGTAAATAAATCTAATTTCCCTCCAACTCAACTCGTCAGAAGCTTAATTACAGCAGTCACGATGTGTGCATGTGTGTGTTTTTTTCATTAGCGAAAGAGGGTCATTATTAGCCATGTCTGCTAAGAATTATTATGAAGAGCCTGGTTCCACCCTCGATAGGTGTCCTCAGAGAGCAGAGAGGAACTTTCCGTGTGAACCAAAGAGTTTCCAATTAAGGTGGCTTGGAGGAAGCAGGAAGCGGCAACGCAAATTAGAAAATGATTACAGAGAGGGAAAAAGCAGGCGAGTGCCGTGCTTGTTTGTGGAAGGGTTCTGGGAACCTCGGTTAATTACTGTATGGAGGAAGAGTTCCTTTTGGGGGCTGGACCCTCTTTCCCCACCCTTGTCGCTTGCCTGGCCTGACATCTTGGGTCTACAAGACCCCTCTGGGGTCCTGTCTTGCTTTCTGGCTCCAGAGAGCTGAAAATGAGACTTGCACTTGGGGAGGACAGGGCTGGACCACTTCTCCCCACCCCTTTTAGATGGCTTTTCACACCTCCCCCCTCCTACCGTGGAGAAAAGCAGGGGAGAGCAAGCACACTGTCACCGCCGGGAAGATTGCCGCACTGGACGGCCGTTGCAGTGAGCGTATTGTTCTAGAAATAAATAGCTGAAAACCCAGAGTCAGAAATTAGTTAACACAAAGGAAGTCGAACCCTACAGGCTGAGTTCCAATTGTCTGCAGGAAGTGCCCTGCCCAGGGGGGCCTTTGAGGGAGGATTTAAGTCCATCCCGCCTGGCACTCAACTCACAATGTTGGCAAAAAGTTTCTTCTTTCCTTCCGACCCCTGCCTGCCCCCCCAGCCCCCCATAATGATTACTTCTCTCATTAAGCATTGTGAGGGGCTGTGCTTTGTGGTGCTAATAAACCTCTGGTGATCCAGAAATCAAGGCAGCTGTCTGAACCCCAGGCATATGTGTCCTGGCCCGGCAGACCGTGTCTGTCCTCAGCCTTCCAGTAGTGGTGATGGGAGCTGGCTGTCCCCAGGCACTGGGCAGAGGGCAGATCCAGCAGCTCATGGAATGGGAGGGAGGCTGGAAGCCCCCATCCTCTAAGCCACTCCCCAACATGTTTTCTTCCAGGCTCTGCTTGAATGCCTCCAGGGATGGGAGGCTCATTTCCTTCCAAAGCTGCCTGGACCCTAGTGGCAGCCCCGGTCGTCATGTTTATTGAGTGCCTACTGAGTAAGTAAGTGCTCAATAAACGTGAACTAAAAGTAGATAGGGTGAGGGGTGGGGTGTGCAGTGTCACTGTCCTCTTGGACAAGGAGGAGGTATGAAACTGAGGTTCAGAGAGGTTAAGTAATTAGCCTGTGGTCACACAGCTCATGAGCTGTGAAACAGGGGTGCATCTCCAGCTCATCGGAGGTCAAGACCACGTTCCCAGTCCTCGTGATGAAGCGGGGCAGGTTTTTCCTCCTCCTGGATGGCCCCACGGGCTCTGGTTCTGTGCCCTGTGATATCCCAGAACAAGCCTGCTCTTCTGTGTACTCCCCTTCAGTGGTCTGGAGACAGTTTTCCTGCCCTGCTCGCTGCTCCCTTTTTTAAAGGGTGAGATGCTTGCAGAGATATCCAGGGCTAGAGTTCTCTGACGATGGTGCCATTATCAGAGGTAGGGACCGGTTCTGGCAGGGACTCCCAGGCCCTTGAGTCCTGGTGCAGGTGCTGGGAAGTCCAGGACAAGCTGTGTGGATAGGAGCGAGCATTGCAGCTCCTTATTCAGGGCTGCTGAATGCCCACCAGGCCTGAGCCTGGCAGGGCAGGGTCGGGAGAGGGTCAGCGATGTGGTCCCCGTGTGTGCAGTTGTTGGCTGGGTGGAAGCTGTGTGATGCACCAGGCCACCTGTTTCTTTTATGCAGATTCACTCTTTTTTTTATTATTAATTAATTTATTTATTTTTGGTTGCTGCATGCGGGCTTTCTCTAGTTGTGGCGAGCGGGGGCTACTCTTTGTGGTGGTGTGCGGGCTTCTCATTGTGGTGGCTTCTGTTGTTGCGGAGCACGGGCTCTAGGCACGCGGGCTTCAGTAGTTGTGGCATGCGGGCTCAGTAGTTGTGACTCGCGGGCTCTAGAGCGCAGGCTCAGTAGTTGTGGCGCATGGGCTTCGTTGCTCTGCGGCACGTGGGATCTTCCCGGACCAGGGTTCGAACCCGTGTCCCCTGCATTGACAGGCGGATTCTTAACCACTGCGCCACCAGGGAAGCCCAGGCCACCTGTTTCAAATGCCTTCCTGGGCTAGGTCACTGCCACAGTGGCCCAGATTCTTAGATTCCTGGGCTAATGAATCATGGTCTGGGTGGATGACATTGTCACACAGTGATAGCCCCCTCAGTCCAGCTTTCTTTTCTACAAGCGTGATTTGGAGGTGAGCATCCTGATACGGGCGAGGATAGCTTGAGGGGCAAGACTAGGGGTCCCAAGATGAGCCTGCTGCTCTTCATTTGCTACCTCCTTGGGGTGGGGTCTTGGCTAAGACCCTTGCCCTTGGGGAGGAGCAGAAGCCTCATCACTGCCCTTCTTGGGTGGCACTTTATCTTTCCAAGGCTAAGAGTCACTGGTTCAGGGGTTCAACGTTGGGCAGGGCTGTTGAGGCGATCCTGTTACTGTGTCAGTAGGTAGGGGCCATGTGTGCGTCGTCTGACACTTGGAAGACCAGCGTGGTTTTGAATATAATTTCGTCTTTGATAAATCAGAAGACTTGTCTGGCAACGATGGGAGTTGAACCCAGGTATGACCTCGCAGCCTGTGCCCCAGCCACGGCCCTTTGCACAGAGCCAGTGTGTGCCACTGCCGTGGCCCTCTGATGTTAGAAACGTTTGCGAGTAAGATGTGACCAAGTTGAATTGAAGTCCGGAGGCTCTCACACAATCACAAACTTGTACATGGTCACCTTCGATCTATCAGAATTCACTCTGGGTTTTTCATGTTTGCCTGGAATCGAGGCACGCGCACTCATTCAGTCACAGTCTGAGCCAGGGTTTGATGGCTGTCCTGGGCCTTCCTCAGGCCCGGCGCTGCTCTCCCGGCTCTGGCTGTAGGTATACTGATGTCCTCTCGCTTCCTGGAGTGGAGCCGATGCTCCGTCACCTCTGGGTCCTTTGTGCTCACGCCCCCCTACAGAGGGGCCCTTCCTGCCACCCTGGCTAAAGCTGGCCTCCCCTAGTCTCTGCCCCATCACCTATTTTATCTCCTTCAAAGTAATGATTTTGTTTCTCTGTGTATCTGCCGTCTTTGTCTCTGATGAGAGGGTAAACTCTCTGAGAGGGTCTGCCTACCTCCGTCCCTGCTGTGCCGTAGGACAGTCCCTGGCGCATCTTAGGCCTCAGTAACTGTTTTGTGAATAAATGGATGTGTCTTAAATGCTCCTGCATCTCTCTTCTGGAAAGGCGCGTGAGGCTGGCCCTGGGGGCCTTGGCCCTCCTTCCTGTGGCTGTCTTCTGTGATTCAGAGCCAGCAGCTGGCAGACAGAGGGGAAGGTGTCTCCCAGGGGGCCTGCTTCCCAGAAACATCCAGCTCACTTCCCCCACCTGGGCTCCTCCAAGGACAGAAGAATGAGGAGCTTCCTGGAAACCCTCCTGGCTTAGCCCCTGGAGGGTTGGAATGACTTGGGTCCTGTGCTTAGCTGTTAGTGACGAAACCCAGGAAGCATCCCAATTTCATGACTAGGAGGGGAAAAACCTCCTTTGCTATTTGGTGAAGAGAGGAAAGGAAGCCGCCAACTGAGAATTCCCAGAGTGGGAGTTTCCTAAACTTTCCCTGGGATCATTGGGTGTGAGAAAGAGGCCCTGACTCCACTCCTGCTGGGCAGGAGTTTGATGGTGAGTGTGCATGGGTGTGCACACGTGTGAGTGATGCCCAGAGACGGGGCTCAAGGGCCACTCAGGGTCACAGGCTGAGGGCATCCTTCCTTTCAAGGTCGGCTGCCCAAACTCTCCACCACACGCCATCTGTCCTCTGCACAGATGCAGCAGGCAATGGTGGGCCAGGATGGTGTGGAGAGAGGAGGGCTGAGCACTGGGGAGCAGACCTGGCTCTGTGCATCAGTGCTGGTGCACGGAGCAAGTTCTTTTTCTTGGGAGTCATCGTCAGCCTTCTGGTCTAGTGTGGTGACTGAGAAATTGTGTTAGAGAATCGTTACTATTTCAATTCTATTTTAAAGACATTAGGACAGCACCTAGGAGCAGGGATACGGAGGCTTGTTAAATACAGATTTCTGGGCCTCATATTTAGAGAAGGGCTGCTGGTATGACATCTGCATTTTAACAGGATCCCAACCCCAGGTGATGCTGACCCAAGTGGCCCTTTGACCCTCATCTCCAGAAACCCTGTTTTTAACCCAGGACTCCAGGGTGAACCCATTTTCAGAGCAAGGAAACTTTTTCTGAGATAGAACAAGCCCACCTCTCCCAAGTTTGTTACTGGGACCTGTTTATATTTAACTAGGTGTTGGGAACCGTGAGGTTTCCCTCTAGAGGAAGCTGTAAAGGCAGACTCTAAGGGGAATTCCCTGGCAGTCCAGTGGTTAGGTCTCGGTGCTTTCACTGCCAGGGCCTGGGTTCGATCCCTGGTCGGGGAACTAAGATCCTGCAGGCTGTTAAGATCCTGTTTGACCTGTGGCATGGTCAGATTGAAAAAAAAAAAAAAAGGTAGACGCTAAGAAGTGATCCCCGAAAGAGACGATCTCGGCACAAAGTGTAAAAAGGTTACAGGGGGGCGTGCAGCTCAGGATCCCACTCATAAGATGACTGCTGCGTGTGTCCGGAAATGCGAGATCTTATTCATCGAAGTGGTCACAGCACAAACCTCTGGGAGTGAGATTTCAGGTGATTTTTACAATATATTTTCTTTAGACTTTTCTGTGTGTTACTAATCACAGTTATCTTTGCAATCAGAAATAATAGTAAAGCCTCATTTTTGTGGGAAAGAAACTCAGAAATACAGAAACAGTTCCAGGCAGAAAGCTAGGTGAGACCAATGGCTGGCCTGATACAGGCCTGGCATCAGCCCCAAGGGCAGGAAGGGTGGATTCCTATTGGAAATATGGGCAGAGCCCCCAGCTTGGGCATTTCTGAGCTGGCCTCAGTCTTTCCTGCAGCCACCTGGGGTCCCTGTGCCCTTCTTAGCTGGGATCTCCCATGGGACCTCACTCCCTGGGCTCCATGCCTTTGCTGGGTCTTGGTGCTAATGATTGCCCTTCTGGGGTGGCACCTTGGCTTGAGAAGAAGGTGACACTCCACCTGCCTCATCTTTTTATTTAATGTGGCGGAGATGGGATGGCACTACCCGGACCCTATGGAAACTTGGTGTTCTCCAAGTGGGAAGGCTGCAGGCTGTGGTCACGGCCATCTTTGCGGTGGCCTAGACTTCTGTGTTCACGTCTTTCTGCACTAGAGGAGTGAACCCAGAGGAACCGTGACCTGGCAGCCCGGGAAACACCTCTGTGCTCAGAAGGGGCACTGGCCTCTTGGAGATTGGAATCCCTGCTCCACCATCCTCTAGCTCTGTGACCTTGCCCTCTCTGGATCTCCATTTCCTTATCTGTAATTGAGGCTGCTAAGAGTCTCTGCCTCATAAACTAGACGTCACAGTGGGTCCCTGACAACATGGCTGCTTTTCCTCCTCTCCCTGCACAGAAAGGGAGCTTTGCTGGAAAGATTTCCAGAAACTGTTTCGGACTTTGACCCTGCCCATATCTCACCTGTAGCAAGTGATCGTCTGACGTGGCCCGGTGTGATTTCTTAGCAACCGGCTCCTTTTGGTCGGCCCAGCCATCAGACGCTCTCCAGCAGAGAAAGTCTGAGTAATTTTTTCCATTCGATGTGCAGTCATGGGAGGGGAGGCAGGGATGTGTTTTAGGCAGTACCTGGCTCCTCCTTAAATTAGACTGTTTTCCATTCTTATCTCCCCAAAGGTGGTTTTCCAGACTCAGCCATGACTCACAATCTCAGCCTGCCCACGGGAGGGTCAGAAAATTGGTGAGAAGTCAGAGTTGGAGCATTGATTTTCCTTTTTTTTTTAAAGACACGAAGGTGGAAAATCAGCATTTGCTTGCAAATGACTACCTTGTGGTACAGCAAAGGGATCCTGTCCAAGAGGGTCTGTTCTAAGGAATGGATGTGTATGACTTTAATTCATCTCAGTCTATATTCATCTATCCATCCATTCATTCAGTACATAGTTATTGTGTACCCACTCTGTGCCAGGCTCTGTTCTAATTGCTGGGGATTCCACAGCGAATGAAACAGACAAGTTCCTGCCCTAGTAGAACCAAAATAAACCAACCATTTATTTTCTCAAGCCAGAAACTCCCCTCCCTCCTCTGCTCCCCCCTCTCCGCCCCTGTCACACTGGATGAAGGGGGAGGAGCACAGGGCTGAGGTAGGATCCATGGACCTGAGGACTAGCCCTGGCTCTGCCACTAACGGACCACATGGCCTTGGAACAATACCTTGAGTCTTAAATTCTGAAAAAGCTGTCCTTTCTCTGGAGGCTTCTCCACCTAAAATTCTGTGCTTCCTTGTGATTCCCCAATTCATTCACCATCCCTCCTTTTTTTTTTTTTTGTGGCACGCGGGCCTCTCACTGTTGTGGCCTCTCCCGTTGTGGAGCACAGGCTCCGGACGCGCAGGCCATGGCTCACGGGCCCAGCCGCTCCGCGGCATGTGGGATCCTCCCAGACCAGGACACGAACCCGTGTCCCCTGCATTGGCAGGCGGACTCTCAACCACTGCGCCACCAGGGAAGCCCAACCATCCCTCCTTTTAAACATTTTTAGTGGCTCAGCAATAGTTTTTTCTATCATGGAATATTTCAGATACATAAAAGAGAATAATGACCACCCAAGACGTACCCTTCAGCATAAGGAACAGAGCTCCGTTCACCCAGCAGCGCTCCCAATCATCTTTCTCTCCCTCCCCCCAGGGCCTGGCATTTATCATTTCCATGTATGTCTGTCTTCTTGAAATACATATGAATGGTATATCAATACTATTGGTATACATGTTTTAGACTTTCTATAAGTGTTGTCGTATTTTATCATATTACCATAGTTTATCTTTGGCAACTTGCTTTTTCTCTCTATCTCTGTTATGTTTGGAAGATTAACCCTTGTTGATATGTGTAGCTCTGTTTTATTGCTGCGTGGTGTCTATTCTCTGAATGTACCACAGTTTGTCCATCTTCCATTCATGGAAATGTAGACGTGGTCTGTTTTTGTTTGTTTGTTTGTTTTTGGCTATTACACATAATTCTGGGGTGGATATTCTCACAGTGAATTCTCAGGCACAGGAGTTTTCTAGCAGATAAACCTTGATGTGAAATGACTGGGTCAAAGGGCGTGGCTCAAACACCCTTTGCCCCCTCTCTCCATCTGTCAGCTCTGCTCACCCCACCATCACTTTAGGTAACTTCTCTCCCAGTGGTTCCAGAAAATGCCTTGGCTTGTGTCTCAGTAGCCCCACTTGGGTCACATGTCCATCCTTGGTTGTCCAGGCCTGGGTCATGGGCCCATCCTTGGAGCTTGGAGGTGGGGCCTGTCCCAAGTGAGCCTCAGAGTGGGGGATGGGGAGGGCTGGCCCCGCGAAAGATCAGGGTACTATAGCCGGGGGCGGGACAGCTAACTGTGGGCACTGCCCAGGGTAGCTGGGCCGCATGCTCTTAGGGGAAAGTAGCTCTTGTGCCTTTTGCCCCGAGGTTTCTTGGAAAGCACCTGTCTCTTTGGCAACAACAGTGGCCGAGCAGATTAAAGAAGCCTAGGTTTGTGTTTCACACTTTGACTTCTGAGCACAGCTCAGGGCAGTGATCTTCAGTGTGTCCTTTTTAGAGATGGGAAAACTGAGGCTCGAGGGGTCTCAGCAATTCCCGAGGTGTCTGTGGGACCCAGTGAACTGGGAAGATACTCTGTCCTTACCCCCGTGCTTTCTCCCCACACTCAGAGGCCAGGTGGCTCCTTTACTGGCTCCAGAATCAGTCCTGCCATTTCATAGGTGGGAGAACTAGGCCCCGAGCAGGAGGGGGCTAAGGCGGCAGCTTCTTTGTGTCTAGTCACTCTGTTAACAACCTCAACACAATGTCGATGCAGGATGTTGTTACAGAGGGGGAAACTGAGGCTCAGAGAGCAGAGGCAACTGGACTGGCCAAGAGTGGGGGATAAAGCTCAGACAACAATGAAGGCATCTCCTTGGTCCCCCTCCAATGCTGCGTCCACGTGCCCTCATTTCAGGGTACTTTTCCACCCCAGAGGGAGCTGGCATCACCGCCCAGACCCCAGTTGTACCTTCAACGGGCCGAAGAGGTAGTCTCCATCCCCTCAGCTGCATCCCCGTGGGCACCCCACAGAGAGTCCTTTCTTGCCTTTGATGTAAATTCTTGCGCCTTCCTGATAATATTCTGGGCTCTTCTTAACGCGCGGGGGTCAGCTGTGAGGCATCTTCGCAATTTATAATTCTTGAGAATTCTGTTTGGTGACATGAGTTAGCATTTAACAGACACCCTGCCACCTCCTCTCTCCCTATTGTGACAAGCTCCTGGCAGAATCCTTTTGAGACTCGGGGTAATTGCACCACGCTGGGTATGGGAGGACCACGTTGCGCTTGAGTGCGTCTCAAAAACGTCTCCACAATAGACAGTCAGGTACGCGTTTGCTTGGCTTCAAGGCAATGATTTAAACTTAATTTGACCCTTGATGAGGGAGCCCAAGCTTCTGGTCGGACACAGCCTTTCAGTGTGGGCTTGCCTGCCATGCCTTCAATGGTTACACAAATAATTCCTTCATAACAAGTGCCTTTCAGAGGATGTCTGCTGCTGACAGCTAATATAGAATTATTGCCCCTGAATGCATTTCTGTAATTACTTCCCAGAGATCTGTCTTTGTGTTAGAAGACATTTCACACTTTAGTAACATAAGTGTTTTGGGAGAGTACGAGCAATAATTATGAATAGTCTTTCCGTGAAAATAAACCTAAAAAAATTATAAAAGCTAATGCTAAAATTGGTTAGATTCAGGGAGGAATTTCATTTGAATTTGATTCATGTATATTTATACCAAGTATAATAACCCTTCTTATATGGAAACTTTTTTTTTTTTTAAACAAAACAGCAGTAATGATACAGAGATCCCGCTTTCTAATTTTTGAGCAATACTGAAATGGCAAACTGATTAAAAGTGACAGGTTGCTTGAGACCGAATAAAGAAGCGTAATCGTGGAGCTCTGATAGGAGACATTTGTGGTAATGGAAAATGAAATGATTCATAGTGTGATCAATAAAAAATTAGCAGCATTTAATAAAAGGTTTCTGCTTCATGTTGATTAAAGAACAACGCGAGCAGTTTGAAATCCGAGTTAAGTGACGGTTTGAGGATGAGCAGGGGGTGGTGATGGGGTGTGGGTGTGCGTGCGCATATAGATCACGCGGATACTGGCCATCCGAGGTGGCCACCGGGCCCCTGGAGTGGGTCTGGAAGTTTCCTTTGCGCTGCCCACTTGACCTTTGATCTGTGGTTAATCCTTTCCAGGTCTGCCCTCCTCCTAGGCTCCAAGCAGGCCTTGCTCTGATTGGCGGGTGTGGGTCCGGCCCACTCCCCACTTAAATCCACCCCCGCGGAGGGGGCTCCCGCCTGAGCGAAGGCTGTGTTTTCCCCGAGGCCCCTCAAGTGTGCTGGATGGGCCCTTGGCTTTGTCCTGTCAGCTGCCCACGGGTCCAGGTTTCTGGAGACTTCCGGAATGCCCCACAGCGCACTTGCGGGACTGGGCACCCGCCTGGGGGCTGGAGGGAAGTCAGCAGCAGGCGGGGAGGCCTCAGTCAGCGCAGGAGGTGAAGCGGTAGGGAGGGGAAGCGTCCTTGCAGGGGGCGGGGCCTCCGCCCGCGCGCCGTGGGGTCCGGGGGGGAGCGGCTTTGGGAAGCTGTCAGTGCCCTCTGGCTTCCGCCTCAGCGGCAGCAAGGCGGCAAAGCCACACCATCAGACACGTTGCCTTTCCTCCGGGCGCCACTTCAGTGTTCCCCGGGACGCGCCGCACACCGGGCCGGCTGTCTCCACGCCCGGCAGCCGGCTAATTTCTAAAGGCTCTACACAGCCTCTCCGCTGTGGCTGCAGGGAGTGGGGCTTCTGGCCTTGCAGGCCCTCGCGGGGCTGGACCGGAGACCCTGGTCTGGAGGATCGGTGGGGGGCAGCTGGCCTCTGGGTTACAGCAGCAGCTCCTCAGGACCAAGGGCAGGGAGTCCTTTACATTCCTGGAGTCCTGGGGCAGCGGGCAGGACCAGGGGCCTGTTCCTGGCTTTGTTCCCAATGTCTCGACTTTCCCCAGAGACGTGCAGAGCCATGGCTGGACGTTCAAATGCTAGGGTAGGGCCCTTTCAGACTGCTTGGTTCGCATCCATTTATCGAGCACCTTTTGTGTGCCAGGCCTTATGGTGGGGGCCGAGTGCGTTGGGGGGGTCAGATGAGCAAAATTGATGCTGACCCTGCCTGCCTGGAGCCGCTCACTGGCATGGGGACAGTGGGAGTTCTGCAAAGAGAAGGACCATGACTGCTGTGGTAAGAGCAGGAAAGCGGGGTGCCCAGTGAGCACCCAGAGTGCGTGTGGGGGGCTGACCCTGTTGGGGTGAAGGTTCATTGAGCTGAGCCCTGGACGGTGAGGAGGAGTTGTCTGGGTGGACTTTTGCCCACTTCCTGCTTTCACAGTGGAACTCCATCTGTAAAGCACTGCTCAGTGGGACCCCAGCATCTACAGCAGACAGAGTGGGGCTTCCTTGGTGGGGAGGTAACCCTCGGCTTTCTGCCCTCGGGCCTGCCCCTGGCACAGCGAAGAGTCACTAAGGTGCCCTTCTTTAAAAATTGCTGCTCCACAGCCTTCATTTACAGATGGAGCCACTGAGGCCAGAGAGGACGGGACCTGCCGGGATCCCCGAGCTACCTCCGTGTGGCCTGAGGGCTCTGGGCTCCAACCGCACCGCTTGTATTTGCCTTTGACCTTGAGGCACTCTTGCTCAGCCTGGCCACCCGTCCTGTCTTTGGGGTGCGCATCTGTCCCCGGTTCCACCATCCTCCTCCATGGAGCTCCTCTTTCTGCCATGGCTGCTGGGGGTGATTTGCACCCCAGCATCCGCACCTTGAGTTCTGCTCCTGGACTGGGAGCAATTAGGAGCGCCAGACCATGGCTCTGGCCACAAATTAGCTGGATTTATCGAGCTCCCCATGCTGCCCCGCGTCCTGTCCCCCCTCCCCTGCCTAGGTCTGGCCTGCTTCTCCATCTCCTCCTTCCCAGCGGCCGTCGGAGACAAAACATGACAGCGAGGAGAGGGCAGAGTGGTCATAGCCTCAGGAGGTCACGAGGCGGTAACAGTGTACAATTTTCATGGTTCCAGGGTGGCTTTGTCCGACTGTGCTTCATTACTGCATGTGGCGAGATCAGTTTTATTAAGATTGTGAGGCTCAGAGGAGTGATACTGTTAAAGACCAGCTAGAAAAATATAATTTTTTTCCTTTTTGGTGAGGGTGTTTGTGATTGCTTTTTCTCCCCTTCCTGCTCTAATCCTCCCACTTTCCCTCCCTCCCATCTACCGTCTTTTCTTTCCTCTCCTTCCTTACCCATCATAGTTGGGAGCCGGGGGCGGGGCGGGGGGTGGAAGCTGCCATCTCTCTCTGCCTTTGTGGCTTGAGCTCAGCACCTCAACATCCCCTGGGAGGGGAGAGTCATGCATTCGTTCAGCAGGTACTTGCCCATAAAGGGCAAGGTGCTTGTGACCAGCGTTAGCCTCAGCAGGGTAAGCAGCTATGCTTTGTCCTGTGGGGCATCTACGTCACTTAGAGCAGTGGCTGGCGCATAGTAGGTGCTCAGAAAAATGTTTGTTGATTGACCAAAGAGGTGGAGGATTTGTGTCTGATACGGCTTCAGCTTTGGGGGAGCTTACTGCCCACCACAGCCTGGGTGGCAGAGACCTGGGGCAAGGCCACCTGGATGAGAGCTCCCATAGGGAGCTTCTCCAACCTGAACGTGAGGAAGTGATATCTTCCTCATTTTCTAGGCAAGGAAACTGAGGCTTAGACGTGCAAGCAACCAAAGTCACACAGGAGGGAACCTGAACCCGGTTCTAAATCTCCAAAGAACCGACACTTTCATCATTGTACAGCTAAACTCCCTGTCTGACCCAAGGGGGCCCAGTGGCTTTTGCTGGGTGTGCCCCATGGTAAAGATGCCCCAGGCCACATCCAAGCCCGCCAAGGCCGATGGTTTCACTCATGCCGTGTTTCTTAAGATTTGAAGTTAACACTTAAACATCCAGAGATTTCACATAAAAATATGGATTTCCTTCATTAAAAAAACAAAACAAAACATCTAATGTTTGTACTGGGCCTTGCTTTTCTGTATGGTAACTATGTAGAGATTTGAGCAGGGACCACCCCCTTGGGTGGGTGTACATCTTCCCCCCAGGCTCCTCCAGTCCATTCTACTCATTTGTGTCAGGGTGGGGGCCTTGGAGTTGTGAGCTTTGGTCCACTCATGATCTGAGTGACAGAGTGAGCTGTCTGAGCTCTCTGAGCTTCAGTTTTGCCCTCCGTATAATAAGCCTAATGTTGTATCTCCCTTATTGGGCCATGGGTCACCGGGGGAAGGCTGCAAATGAATTGGAAGATCTGATCTGAGAAAAGTGATTACCATCACACTGCTAACCATTTTGGCCTCGGGTTCTAGAATTCCTGACAACTAAAGAGACATTCTCTGGAAAGTTCTTGTTTTCCTGGTTAACCACTGGCCCGTGGAAAGGGGGTCCCTGTTCCCAGTCTTGTATCATCGGCCAGGAAGGAGCATCCCAGCAAGGCTCGTGTGATGCAGCCCGAGGTCAGGTTCAGTGTCTGGTTGACCGTGGCTTTGAAATTCCATCCACGGAGCCGTCCACGCTGACAGGGGAGCAATAGGCGCTCCCCCCACCCCCCAAGACAGCATGTGGAAGTTGCTTCCTTATTTAAGTGGAACTTGGACAGCAAATTATGTGTTAAAATATTTGCCTACAGCTCTGCTGCCAAGGGGACCCTTTAGGCTGAGTGTTAAATGTTACCCTGCTGCCTGCACGGCACATATCTTAAACCTGAAGATAAATAGTGGCTGCCTTGTGGAATTTGGGGCCAGCAGCGGATGCACAAGCAGAGTGTCTAATTGGGGTTGGCAGGCTCCTTGCCCAGACCCGGCCCAGTCCCTCTCTTTCTCCATCCCACCAGTCCAGGTGTGTGTGAGAAAGTGTTCATGGAGACGTGTCCTTCTCTACAAGCAGGGCCAAAACGCCAAGGTGAGGTTCAGCCAGGGGTTTGACCTCGTGCCCAGGTTCCGAAAGTGCTTCCTCCACGCTGGCCCTCGGGAAACGTGCTGCTGGTGATACTGTGTGTAGGACACATACGGGCTGTTAGGATGGAGCACGTGTTCTCTATTCAAGCAAAATGTTGCTCCAGGATAAACACTTTGCAAGTGGTAGACACCTGCCTGGACTGTGAATTCTGTTGGGAGGTCCCCCACCGCCGCCCCGCAACTACGTACAGGGGGAGAGCACAGGGCAAGTGGGCTTGTGAGTTGTAAACACACCCGCATCGTCTGCACCCGGGACAGACCCCCGGCAGGGGTCACGCTGTTTCCTGGAGGAGGTGGGCTTGTCACTTACTCAAGGTCACACAGGGAGGGAAGGGGGAGCCTGAACTTGAGGCCAGGAATTTCCTCTCCTGATGCAGTGGATCCTTTTGTCTGTATGGACATTTTTGTGCCTTTCAGGGGGCATGTGCCCTGACATTCTCCATCCTCAGGAGCCTGTGAGGCCTCCTGCCAGAACCTCTCGTGCAGTACGATGTCTCCACCCGCGTGTCTGAGCCATGATGCAGCCTGTGTTGGTTTGAATGATGATAGCAAAATAAGACAGTAACCGTAGCTACTGTTTTCTCAGGCTCATTGTGGGCCAGGTATCAGGCTTTGTATATACTACCTCATTAAAATAATTTAACTTCATTAAAATTTTTCTCAGAGAGGGTAAGTGACTTATCCAAGGTCTCCCAGCTGTTAAGTGACAGCATGTGGATCTGAACCCAGACTGGCTGGCTCCAAAGTCTGGAATTCTTTTCATGACCATCTCTCTGTAGGGACAGCTTGGTTCCATCAGCCCCACTGAACTCCTCTACACTTGTGCTCCCGGTGCCCCCTGTTCAGTTGGGTTCTCTCGTCAAGCCCTGTACGTGCCTAGAATTCACTGTCTGGTGGTTCTGATTTCTGCGGAGGTGGCTGGTACGGTCTCCTATCCAGGTCTGATTGCGGGAAAAGATGGGGAGACCGTCCCAGGACTTGCTGGCCTCCAGGACTGATTCTCCCGCTTCCCACTGTCACCTGGCACCAGTCCTGCCCTTCACACCTCTCCCTGTCCTTCCCCTGCACCCTTGTCTTGCACTTTTGCCCACATCCTCCTCTGCCCGCCTGCCCCTGCTCCAGCCTCCTCTGGGCTCCTTGAAACCCTGCAGGGCTCCTGGCTTACCCGTATCTGTGTGTAGCTGTGGGCACAATTCTTCTCGCATTGATGGCCAGCCATAGAGGAGCCTCACCTCCACCTTGTGAGGCAGGAGAGGGTGGTGTCCATCACGATTAAGCTTCTTGACACATAGGGAATCGGCCTCAGGTGGGAGAATTGACATAGGGTCACTCGTGGGGCGAGGGAGGGGTGTCCTAGAGCTAAGACTGGAACCCGGTCCCCTGAGTAACCCGGCCCAGGCCGCAGGCACTTACCACCTATACCTCCCTTGGGGCATTCATTTCTTCACTGGGCAGTCATTCATCCACCCCATGTTGATTAAGCATCTTTTCTGTGCCAGGCCTTGTGTGGCTTTGAGGCCACCAAGATGAAAGAGACCGGGGAGCGCCCTGTATGTTGTAACAAATACATGTGTGTTATGCCTGGCACACAGTAGGCGCTCAATCAATATTTGTAGGGTGAACGAAGGAGAGAATGGATGAAGGTGTGTGATTGTAGCCTCTGGGATGTCTCACACCTCTCACACTCTGCCCTTGTTTTCTCTTTCTCGGGCGTGTAGGGGTTGCTCCTGGCTTTCTGCCTCCGTTGGGAAGGCACTCAGCCATAGGGCCCCAGAGGCGGGACCCCCAGTGGTCCCTGGCTGGTTCTCAGGGTGCCCAGGGCCCCCTGATGGCGGGGTGATCCCCACAGTCCTTCCCAGGAAGGAGAAGAGGCAGCCTTCTCTCTGAGGTTCTTTCTGACTTGCGTGCTGGCCGGGGACTGGGGCTAGAGGGGAGAGACCCTCCCTCGCCGGTGTTCTCAGGCTGAACCTCTGTCAGCTGGCCCTGGGGAGCCGTGAGGCCCCGACAGCCCTGACTCATGAGCTCAAGAAGCCTGGCGGAGAAGGTAAGAAGTGTCCTGTTCCCAGACCTGGCAGCCTGTGGGCAGCCTGGCCCCCCGGGGTCTCTCCCCTTTCCCTTTTTTCTGGCCGTGGACTCAGCCAGCTGTCCCCTGCTCAGCGCTTTCACAGGCATTCCCTTTTTGCCCTCCCGCGTGGTGGTTAAGAGTCAGGATCTGTGGTCAGAAGAGCTGGGTTCGAACCCACGCTCTGCCCTTCCCAGTGTGTGTGATTTGTGTGTGGTCCTGAGCCTTGGTTTCCCCCTCTGCAAAGGGGAGGTATCAATTGTATCTCCCTCATAGGCTTACTGTGATGATGGGATGGGAGGATGTGAAGGTAGAAGGGTACCCACGTTGACAGCATCACTCAGGGTGCAGGTGGCCTGGGGTGGGGAAATTAACTGTTTTCTAATGATAAGCAATAAAGGCTGAGTGTTTTGTTACTGTCTCTCTTTGCTCACAGAAAGTTCCCCAAGCCCATATCTTGGGCTCAGGGACTGTGGCATATGGAGGTGTGGTGTAGTGGGATCAACCGGTGTAGGTGTTCCCTCTTCCTCCTGATTTGAAGAAGAAGTTGGCGGGACAGACTGGCCCCATCATATGTTAGGTTGAACCATTTGAGATTGCCAATTTTGGGCTTTTTTGACCTACAAAGATGGCAACTTCATATGGTTCAACCTAATACTTATCACACAATAAACAGCACTGTAAGCACTTCCCCTCCACCTACCTGTGTTGATATTCAGAGTCTTGTTTCTTTGAAACCAATTAATTCATACATTCACCATTCACTGAGCACTTAACGTGTGTCTGTACCAGGGGCTGGGGAAGACAGTACCAAGCCAAACCAACCACAGCTCCTGCCCTCATGGAGCTTATGGGGTGTGTTGCAGCGGTCTATTGCTGTGTAGCAAACCACCCCCAAACTCAATGACCTAAAGCAACAATTATTAGTTTGCACACTTCTGTGGGCTGACTGGACTCAGTTGGTGGTCTCACTTAGCATTTCTTGTAGAGTTTCAGTCACATGCCAGTTGGGGCTGCTGCCTTCTGAAGGCTTGTCTGGGTTGGATGTCCGAGATGCTGCACTCCCGTGCCTGGTAGCGGGCGCTGGCAGCGGGAGCTCAGCTGGGGCTGTCGACTGGAGCACTTACAATCTCTCCATGTGGCCTGGGCTTCTTATAGTAGGGCAGCTGGGTTCTCAGGGGTCATGTCCCAAGAGACCAAGAGACAAGGGGGAAGCTGCATTCTAGTTTCTGTTACATTCTAGCGTTCGAGGGAGTCACCAAGGCCAGCCAGGCCAGAGGGGAATTGTGGAGGCGACTCAGATCCCTCTTCTTGATGGGTGAGGGCAAGGTCTCCCTCCACAATAGCACATGGGATGGGAGGGGTTGTTGCTGCCGTCCTGGGCAAATGTGGCTGCCACCAGAAGGCAGAGAGTAAAAAATCAGCCTATAAAAGTGTAAGTGAACTTTGTGCCAAGTGCTCTGACAGCGAAGGGAAGGGAACTATGGGGAAGAAATGATGGGGACCTGTGTGACCTTGGTGCTCAGGCCCACGGGGAACAGTTACGGCAGACCTGGAGTGTGAAGAAGCCCTTGGCTAAACAAACTTGAAGCTCAGGGGATTGAACAAAGGTCTGTGGGACTGTGGAGATAGGTGGGAAGTCAGAGAGGTCAGCAGAGCCCTTGCTGGACTTTGGGGGCTGCAGCCAAGCCCCTGCAGATGGCCTTGGAGGGTTGGCAGATTCCTTGACACTCAACTCACTTTTCCATTGAAGCTCCGCTGTGGGGAGACCGTGTAGCAGAGTGGTTAGAGTCAGGAACAACTGTGTCTGCAACCTGCCACTATGGCCTTGCTTAAGCATCGTCACCTCACAGAGCCCCGGTTTCCTCACCCCTAAAATGGGGCTATGATGGTGCTCAGCTCATAGGGCTGCCTGGCGGGCTGGGCTCAGAAGGCACCTGGCATGCAACTAGTGCTCAGTAAATGCTAGCGGCTCTTGGTGGAGCCCTGGGCAAAAGGATGGGGGTGTGCACACTGGAAAACAACTAGGCTGTGAGTTGTCCCGGGTGGAGGGTGAGGCCGGGCGGGCTGGGAGCTTTGTTAATGGACGGAGAGGCTGGCATTTACGGTGCCGATTCTGTTTCCTGTCCCGTGCTCGTGGCCCTGGGGGAGAGGGCCCTATTCGAAATTGTTTACTTTGGGCCTTCCCTGGGTGGGGCCGGAGGGAAAGGCACCAGCGGTCCGTTTTCGGGACATCCTTCCCAGCCCCGGTGGAAAAGAAATGAGCTCTGCTGACTTTGCCTTGTGGGCCCGGGTGGTTGGAGGGACCTGGGGGTCCACTGTAGTTCAGGCCCAGCAGGTCACCACGTTGGAAACATGAGGCAGCACTTGGGATGGGGGCTCAGGCAGGGCTGGTGGTGGCCGCTGGGCTCTGTGTCCTCTGTGCTTGCTCAGCGAGGACCCTTGAGGGACCTGGAGGCTGGCTGAGGGCAGGACGTGGGCCAGCAGGGTCACCCCCGATGAGCCAGGGCCGGGTCAAGGTGCTCTCACTAGGGCCCCGGGGGCTCACTGAGCAGCTGCTCAGGGTGGGCCTGGGAAAGAGGAGATCCAGAGGGTGCTCCAGGGGGGCCTGGCGCCCTCGGCTCTGTCCTCAGGGCTCCCACCTTCCGGCCTTGGGAGCCTGGGGAAGGGCACGCAGCTCCACATCAGAACTTGTAGGTTCAATCCCTTGTGTGGCTTTGGGTGGCCTCTCAGAGCCACAGTTTTCTCATCTGTAAATGGAGAAATAACACCATGTACTCTTTTTTCCGATTTAAGGATCAGAGACTGGGGGGCATAAGAGTGCCTTACAGAGCAGAGCCTTGAGCTGGTGGAGCGCTTCCTGCTCTAGAGGTCCTGATTCTGATGACGCAGCAGAGGGGCCCCCGGGGACTGGAGCTTCAGGGACGTCCTGCTCCCTAAGACTCCTTCGGCCCACGTGACCCCTGGGACCTCGGGCGATGAGGTCCCCACGTCACCCGCCCCTCCCCCCTCCCACCCCTTTCTGTGCAGCCACCTTGCCTTCCCATTAGGAGACAGCGGCAGGGGAGGTGACAGTTTCTTAAAACAGATTTATACTCTTGGATGACTTTATGGGTTTTTGCCTTATAAAAACCCAAGAGTTGACATTCTGATTTATCTACTCCTGAGTCAACAGGATGTACCAGATTTAAAGAGATCAAATGCATTGTACTGTTTGTGGTTCCAGTTGTGGATTAGATGAGCTATTGTGGAAAATGCTGCCAAGTAAATATGGCAAAACAACAACAACAACAACAAGGGGATAATTTAAATATGTCTATTAAACGATGTGTTAAGTAAAGTGGCACAGGCGTGGTGCCGAGCATAACTTATTACCTGGAGAGCTGGTGTAGTAGAGAAAGTGGGAATTATGGTTCTTTCTCCCCCGCTTCAGAACATTTTTTTTTATTATTATTATTAAGGGAAGAGACTGTAAAGTAGGAATTTCAGAGACGGGCGCTTGCCCGTGTAACCATGGTTGTATGATGACTTATAATATTGAAGGCTCCAAATGATAGTTCTCATTTCTTCGCTTTCTCTTTCTTGCTGTCACCACAGCAGCAGATCAGATTTCCTGAGATAAATATGCTGCCTGACTTTTAATGGGATTTCTGTATTGCCGGGAGTTGGCATGTTCTGATGATAAAAGAATCTAAAAATTGTACATCCCTTAATTGGTAAGCAGAGAGATGTTTTGATGGGCCACAAATGGAAACATTGATTTTTACTGCCTCTGTGCAGTTCCAAGTGGCGTGTCATGCCACGTTCGCCGCCACGGAAGGCGGCAGCTGGCTCTCCAATGAGCTGATTTGTGTTTGTAGGTTGCTGCTGTCGGGTGCTTGGAGGTGCATGTTCTGTGCAGACGGGAGAAACAGAGCCCTTATAACATTATCTATTTCTGAATAGAAATATTTATAGGACTGTGGCTTCGACCTCGAATGAAATGCATTCTTTGCTTCATTTCTCTTTCTTGCTTTGGCGACCAGTCCTTGGGGGTTTAAAGGTTGTGTGCTGAAGCCTTTTCCTGTAACTGTGATGTTATGGGTGACACACACACACACAAACACACACACACGTGCATACACACACCTTTGCATATGCGTATATGTTTGCATCAATATCTTTACACAAAATAGAGATTTCTCTCTTTAGTTTAAATAAATGCTAGTTTCTGCACAGATAGATCTGTTTTCCAGGACAGACTGTGGGAAGAGACAACAGGCACTTTGATTTTCCAGTCCAAGTCTCTGTATTTTTTTTTTTTTTTTTGCGGTATGCGGGCCTCTCACTGTTGTGGCCTCTCCCGTTGCGGAGCACAGGCTCTGGACGCGCAGGCTCAGCGGCCATGGCTCACGGGCCTAGCCGCTCCATGGCATGTGGGATCTTCCCGGACCGGGGCACGAACCCGTGTCCCCTGCGTCGGCAGGCGAACTCTCAACCACTGCACCACAGGGAATACCCGAGTCTCTGTATTTTAATGGGCAAGTTTAATCCACTGACATTTATTGGGATTACTGATATATTTTGTATGTAATATTTACCATGCATTTTTTGCACTTTGGTTTACAAGTTTTTGTTGGGTCCTATTAATCGCTCAGATTGAGGCTGTTCTCCATTTCCCCCAGCTGTGCAGGGAAGTGCACTAGGCAGGAGTCAGGATGTTGAGGTGAACATGTGTGTAGGGTGCTGGGGATGTTGCATCCTTCTGTCTGGAGGCCAGGTGCCTTACCTATGAAAGGGGAATAACAAAGCTGTCCCTCTTTGCGGGCAGGGGGTGGAACCGTAAGATAGCTTGAGCCCCCGTTTAGCTCTAGGATGTGTGAGACTGTGAAATGGGGCTACGTGTGTGTATTTGTGCTTTGTAAACGCACAGAACGCTATGCAAATGCAAAGCATCGTTATCGTAATCATTAACTCACTTTTCTGTACAGTTCAACAGCTGGTCTGCGCAGTGCTAAACACAGAATTGGTATTTTATTTTAAAGAAGTTGGTCAAATGATTCCAAGCCTGGTTCTCACTGTCTAGGCTGATACCGGGGCACAAGTGAGCGCTCAGGGGCATTTTAAACAGCAATTTGACTATCCGTGGTCCTGCAAACACACGTGCTTCCTTGATTCCAGAATCAGGACATCTTTGCAAAGAACTGAGCCAACATCTCCACATTGGGAGGCATGTTATGTGGAAGGTGAGCCTGGCTAAGAGATCTCCCAGCTCTAAACTTCAAGGCTTTGGGGGAAACTAAAAGTTCAGGTGCATTAGGAACAACTGATGGAAACTCTAGAGAAATGTGTGAGAGAGCTGGGTTTTTTAGGAGACAAAATGCTAAGGTATTTTCACCTCCCTGATGGGTCATGACCCCCAGCATCCAAGCACAGAGGGAAGATGACAGGACATCCCTCTAGAAGATTTGCACCAAGAATTAAATAATCTAGCTGAGAATTATGACACCACATGCTACAAAAACCCCCGTATTTTAGTATACTGAGAGGTGTCAAGAAGAATGGACCCTGGGAGGTAGAGTAATTAAATGTATCTTCGTAAATGCAGGGTGATTCTTTTAAAATCCTTTCCCCAGACCCCGTCAGCTGACATGGACTGTATTCTTCCTGTTGGCAGGAGGCCTAGAAGGAGAGCCAGAGTGTGATCGAAAAACCAGCCGTGTGCTGGAAGACAGGAACAGCGTGACAAGTCAAGAGGAGAGAAATGAGGACGATGAAGACATGGAGGATGAGTCAATTTACACCTGCGATCACTGTCAGCAGGACTTCGAGTCTCTGGCAGACCTGACGGACCACCGGGCCCACCGCTGTCCTGGAGGTAATGCTAAATAGCACCGGGATTCTGACAGGTGGTTATATGGATAATTGGACATAGCAACAGCTTGAAGCCTCAAGTGAGATTAAAGAATTAATAATGTAATTTTACAGTTAATGTCATTTTATTGTGGTGTCTTGGGTACCCTTTTAAATAAAATTAAAAATGAAAGCAACAGCTTTCCAGCAGGCAGGAGTTAGGCGGAGGTGCCCTGTCCTTGCTCCCCCAAACTGCATTCCATAGTATGTGGGCCATAAATGGGTGGGTCTGCACCCCGGATTTCTGGAAGGCCTTTTGGAAACCCAGCAATTAAGAGGTCATTAGTGCAAAGTTAAGCAGCTTAAGTGTGGAAAGCTGCATGAAGGAGTGAGCTCTGAAGCAGGGCTTGTGATGGGATGGGGAGAATTTCAAAGGCCAAGAAGTACCCCTACAGAAAGGGACTCAGTTCCACCTCCTCACTTGGCCTTCTGCTTCTCTGGGTAGGAGAAGGGTGGCTGGGAGCAGTTTCTGACTATAGCAGTTTGACTATAGCCCTGTGTTCTATTTACCAGCTGCCTCAGAGAAGGTGGGCAAGGCCACAGTATATAGGAGCGATTTAAGGCTTGACGAGTTGAGTGTGTCTGTGTGTCTGGGATACGTGCGATGTGGGGGGTAGGGGAATGGAGGCATGCATATTCCCGGGAGTATGGCAGCCATGCAATAGGGATAGGGGTTGACGTGTTTCCAGGCTCTGAGCAGGGAGTCCAGAGCATTTGTGTGCCTTAAACAGCTATCCTGAGACATCTCCGTCTATTGTGATTGTTGATGAAACCCTTTGGATGCCGGTTTGTGGGAAGAGGACCTAAAATCTCAGACCAATATTCCAAGGAGGACCCGACCCCTGTTTTGCAGGGGGAATGTGCTGGTAGGAGATAGGTTGGGACTCAAAGTCTTGCTTCCCCTGCCTTTCATGCCATCTTGGAAGATTGAAAGCCAAGTGTTTTGGAACTTTGCTATGACTTTTCCTCTAGTGTCATCTGTACCCGCACAGCCCTGGGTAGACCAAGTGTTCATTCTCGCCCTCTAGAGGGAATAGATATCAAACACAATAGACCCGGCAGCACTCCAAGTTTTGAACTTTTTGGGGCTCAGCAAACCAAACCACAGTCATTTGGAATTTGTGATATTTCAATCATTGGCAGAGGCAACGGCCAACTTATAAGCTTAGAATCAGAATTAGAAGGGACTTATAGGGTTGGCTTTTCCAGTCCTCTTATTTGCTGGGGGGAAATACTGAGGCTTTGAGAGAGAAAGGTGACTGCTTAACCAAGGTCACATAGCAATTTGGTGACAGAGCCAGGACCTCCTCAGGACCCTGGGCTATGGACTCTCATTCTTGGACCTGAGAAAACAATAGATGCTAGCGTAGCTCTTGATTTAGCCAAGAACTGAGGTGAAATCTTAAGTATAAAAGAGTGAAATATTGTCACTTACTTTAAAAACAATCAGTTAATTGATCTTCTAATTGAAAGCTATTCTCTTCATATTCTATGTGAAAGAATACACTGTTCTCATCTAGTTGTTAAAGCAGGGCCCCTCAGGACCACTGCTAAGTGATGCTTTGTAGAGTTTCTGCAGCTCTTGGAGTGAGGTCCTACCCCTGGCACTACTTAGGCTGTTCCTTCCTCCAGTTTTTCAGAATCAAGGAGATTCTCATGTCTCTTACCACACTTTTGAGAATGGTGGTATTTCTAGGTGGAGAAGGGAAAATGTGAGACTTTAGGGCTATAAATGGGGGTCTGTATTGGAAATTATAAATGGTAGCTAATTATTCTTCAGTCCTGGGCAGGACTCTCTTCCCAGTGGTGGTCTCTTCACTCCATAGCCTCAGACTTTGGCTGAAATCATGGCAGCCCCATTTGCAGGGTCTCAAGCCATCTTTATTGATGCTGCTGGTATCCACCGATTCCCCTGCCTGTTTCCTGACAGGACCCCACTAACAACCTCCACTGGTACATGGGAACCAGGAATATCCCCAAGCCCTGGAGCATTGGATGGGAGTCAGAGATTCCTTGAAAGAGTACAGGAAACGACCTCGTCTAATAGCATCCCCAAGAAATTCCTTACCACCCAGTAAAGGAGTGACCCAGCGTGGGTGAGTCTCCCTAACATGGGAGAGATATGTGAGGAGCTCTTTTCCCCCAGTTCTTAGGATTACCCAGGGACAGGACACACCTTTGGGAATTGTGTGCGTATTTTCAGAACCAGTCCCTATCTGGACACTTCCACATCCTTGGATTGTGCAGTGGTGTTCAGACTGTGTTTCCAGAGGTGTCTCTGAGGCTCTTGGGGTCGGTATTGGGGCCTGTCTGATTGAGGGGCTCTGACACCCACTCCAGTCAGAGCTATCACCTGCTTTATACATTGGGCTATAGTGTAAGATCTTTAAACATTGGCTTCTACTTTAAAAGTTTGGAACTGGTACAGAAATGCAACAGCAGGCCCTCCCAGGCCAGCCTCATGGGTCTGCTGGATGCTCATCATTGATCACCCGGTCGCAGTACTAGGGATGATACAGGTGGGTGTTGCTGCCCCATGGAGCGTCACTCTGGAGGGAAAGGTGGACACTTGGCAGCCCAACAAAGACCATTTCAGACAAGGATTTCAGAGAAGGCCCTGCTCTGCTGAGGCCGGGAGGGCTCTGGGTGCTTGCAAGATGTTTCTGAGGCAACAAATGAGTCTTGTTTCAAGGGAAGGCGGGACGTCCCTGCCGTTGAGGATTTGGGCCCTGAGGGCAGTGCCACCTGTCCATTGGAATCTGGCTTTGGGTGTGAACGACACTCACGCCCCGCAGAGGGCTGCCCTCCCGGAATGTGAAGGCGGCACACCCCTCCCCAAGCAGGGCGCCCGGGAAGCCCAGCCCTTCCAGATGGTCAGCGTGTTGGGAAGAGGCTGTGTGTGTGGGGGTGGGTGTGTTTGTGGGGACCATCTCAACTGTGGTCCTTTTATTATTATTCTTTTATTGAAGTATAGTTGATTTACAATGTTGTGTTAAATACTGCTGTATAGCAAAGTGACTCAGTTATACATATACATTCTTTTTCATGTTCTTTTCCATATGGTTTATCACAGGATATTGAGTATAGTTCCCTGCGCTATACGGTTGGACCTTGTTGTTTATCCCTTCTATATACACCAGTTTGCATTTGCTAATCCCAACCTCCCAGTCCATCCCTCACCCATTCTCCTCCCTCCTGGCAACCGCCGGTCTATTCTCTATGTCCATGATTCTGTTTCTGTTTCATAGATAGGTTCATTTGTGTCATATTTCAGATTCCTCGAATGTGGTCCTTCTTTGAACTGCTCTAGCAGAGTGAGCTCCGGGCTCTTGCTGTGGCAGTTGGGGTGTGGGTGAGGACACTGCCTTGTTCCATCGGAATCTGGGAGAGTGGTGTGAGGTCTGCAGAGTTTCTGGGGTGGGGATGTGGGGATGCTCTTCATGGACGGGGAGCCTCCTGCTGGAATGACAGTGATGGTATTCATCAGGAAGCCCCCAGGTCCCCCAACCTGGAGCTGGGACTGTCTGCACTGAAGAACCCTCATTTCCAGAGGTTTCGTTGTCCCTCAGCAATAGTTGGCAGTGCTGGGTCCAGGAGGAGTTGTTGAAGTGTGGACCTGAAGAACTCAAGACAACTCTATCGAGACCTGTTCATATTTCTCTCTCTCTCTCTCCCTCTGTTTCTCTCTCTCTCGTTGTCTCTCCTTTGTGTCTGCGAGAAACCGACCTTAAATCCACAAGGTAACAGACATTGCATCTTTATGACACACAAAACGAAACAAGCAAGAACCAGTTCTGTCTGCCGATGCTCCCACCCCCAACAGCTGTGTGATTTCTCTTTGTTCCCCTCCAGCCCCTGCCCACAGGATAACAAATGCTTACATGCTTGGAGTCGCGGGCACTTAGCGTCTTCCACTTGGCATTTGTTACTGAACATTTTCTGAGTGGATTCCCTCGTTGCCACATGGTCTTCTCCATTTGGGGAGCTCTCCTGTGCAGCTTGCGTTGCTGGTACTCGGTCCACATACTATAAAAACATTAAATGTCGACTAATATGCCAGTAGATCAAGACTTTTGCAGCAGAGTAGATAAAGTCTGACTCGATGTGTGATGGGCTTGTCTGTTCCTGATGGAGAATCGTTTGTGGGCACCAAGTGGGGAGATGTTTGGTGGCCGTCTGAACCGATGATAGAAAGTCTCATTAATTTTGGTTCTACCAACTCGAATAACATCGGGAACAGGGAGTGAGCTGAAGTTTACGTTGACACAGTTTGTGCAGTGTTGGTCGAGCACCTTTGGGCCCTATAAACGGTTGCAGGGGAGGTTTTCCATCATTTTCTGGGAGCCAGGAGGATGGCAAGTGCCTTAGAAAGTATCTCTGGGAACTTGCTGGGGCACCGTGGAAGCAGACATGAGAGGTTTGATTTACCCAGGGACCGATTCCAATTTTTCATGTGCTCATTGAAGCAGGTCACCCGTGGACCTTCAGTCTGGATTCAGGTGGAATGTTTCCCTGTGTCCTGGTATAAAAACTACCTTTTGGGCTTCCCTGGTGGCGCAGTGGTTGAGAGTCCGCCTGCCGATGCAGGGGACACGGGTTCGTGCCCCGGTCCGGGAAGATCCCACGTGCCACGGAGCGGCTGGGCCTGTGAGCCATGGCTGCTGAGCCTGTACGTCCGGAGCCTGTGCTCTGCAACGGGAGGGACCACAACAGTGAGAGGCCGGCGTACCGCAAAAAAAACCCACCAAACAAAAAACTACCTTTTAAGGATACTCTGATTCATACTGAGAGCACATCGGCCCAAATTAATGAGGCTGACTGCCTGAGGACGTTTGGGTGCTGCATCTATGCCGCTATCGTGCTTTAGACCCACCTTTCCTGACTGTGTCGGGAGCAGGTGTCAGCAGGGCTGTGCCTTGTGTTGGTCTCGAAACAGCCTGGGTCCCCAGGGCTGGAGCACCGGTGGCTTTTGCAGGTACCCGGCCTCTTCGCCGAAGGCACTGCTGGCATGATTTGGGTTTCATTATAGGTGGGGAGAGGCAGATGGAGTCTCTTTAGAAACAGACTTCTCACTCTGGGCTCCAGGCACTTGCTCCACAGAATACGAATTGTCATCAGGACCAGGTAGGAGCCTTGAAGTATGCGGGGTTCCTGCCGCCCTTGGGGACTTGAAGGGGGCTGCAGTCCTGACACTCTTCATATATTGAGCACCTGTCACGTGATAGGCTCCATGGGACTCGCCCTGGAATGTGCCCCCTGCAGCCCCCCCATTGCTCTCTCTGCAGCCCCTGCCCCACTCAGTCCCCAGTGCTCACCAGATTCTGTAATTATTCCATGATCATTTTCGATGTGTTTATCACCCACGTCCCCTGCTACTATCAGGCTTCATGAAGACAAGAGTCATGTCTGTTTTGCTCCCTGTTATGTCTTAGGCCAGTGCCTGGCACACAGTGGTGCTTAATAGATGCTTGCTGAGTGAAGGAATGATCTTACCTTGTCTTTACAACATCCCAGTGGGTAGGTCCTATTTTTCTTTTTTCTTTTCTTTCTTTCCTTTTTTTTTTTTAGAATTATGGGACTTCTCTAGAAAGAGGTGACAAGCTGTTTATTTTTATTATTAAAAGAAATTTTTTGGCCACGTCACGGCATGTGGCATCTTAGTTCCCCTAGTAGGGATCGAACCCATGCTCTCTGCAGTGGAAGTGCGGAGTTCCAACCACTTGACCACCAGGGACGTCCTGAGGTCCTGTTTTTCATCATTCCTCCCCATTTTACACATTGGACAACTGAAGCTCGGAGGCAGGGGATCTTGCTCAAGGTTACAGAGCTGAGCTAAGATTCGAGGTCTCAACAGCTTGTGCTGAGAACACAGATTGGGGCCGGTGAGCAGTGTCTAACTAACCTCCAGACAGCACAGCTTTTTTGAATGCTCAACTTTATTTTATTTTTATTTATTTATTTTTGTGGTACGCGGGCCTCTCACTGTTGTGGCCTCTCCTGTTGCGGAGCACAGGCTCCGGACGCGCAGGCTCAGCAGCCATGGCTCACGGGCCCAGCCGCTCCGCGGCATGTGGGATCTTCCCGGACCGGGGCACGAACCCGTGTCCCCTGCATCAGCAGGCGGACTCTCAACCACTGCGCCACGAGGGAAGCCCTGAATGCTCAACTTTAGAAAAAATAAGAGGGGAATTTGTTCAAATAGCAACAGCAAAAAATGTGCTCCTTGTGGTTTAATTTCACAGCTCCCCAGCACCCTCCCCCAGCTGCCCCCCTTTCCTGAGGATTGGGACCAAGGAGTGTTTCCCCAGCCCTTTCGGAAAGGCAGACCCTCCTTTTCTGGCAAAGGTGAGATGCTGCTGTGTAAAAAGCCGGGTGGAAAGTTAATTACACCCTGGTTTGTTCATCTGTGGCCAGAGTGACCTGTGGGCCCTAATTACAGGGCTGGGGCTACATGGAGGCTGGCACCTTTGCCAGCCTCGTTCCCGTCCACCGGTTGGCCAGAGCTTGCCTTTGTGCGCTGGCTCAGGCCCTTTCTTGCTCCGACAGTGTGGGTGGGGCCCCTCCCTGCCTTATTGCTTGGGGCGCCACTCGTACTGGTTCCATTTGGGCGAAACAGAGTGGGCGCAGGCCAGCTGCTGGGCGATCACTGCCAAGTACACAGGTGCAGGGCACGCGTTTCTTCTGCCCGTGGGGAGCGTGCACAGAGCCTTGGTGTCAGCCGGCGTGTCACAGGGCAAAAGGCCAGGGGGCTCGAGCACAACTAATACCCCCACATCAAGAGCTTTCCTTCTTGCCAGCAGCATCTGGTCAGAAGGCATGGAGCAAGAAAGAGTCCTGCTTACGTTAGCCACAGAATGTGTAGGACCAGAAGCAAACCCACGGGGCATCGTTCAGATGTTGGGAGCAGACAAAGAAACAGAATCAACTACTGGGGGACCCAAAAGAGGCTTAAATAAATGACAAGGTGGACCTTGTTCTTGAATGGAAAGATTCAATATCATAAATACATCAATTTCTGCTAAATTAACCTGTAACTTAATGTTAGCCAATAAGAGTGACCATAGGAGTTATTTAGAAATAACTGATTCTAAAGTTCACGAGGAAAAATAGACATGCAAGGATAGGAAGGATAGGAAGGGAAATTCCGACAAAGAGGAATGACAGGAAGGGCTGGCAACTAGATCATATTTTATTTACTTATTTATTTTAAATTTATTTATTTTATTTATTTATTTTTGGCTGCGTTGGGTCCTCGTGGCTGCACAGGCTTTCTCTAGTTGCAGCAAGCAGGGGCTACTCTTAGTTGTGGTGCGCGGGCTTCTCATTGCGGTGGCTTCTCTTATTGTGGAGCATGTGCTCTAGGTGCGTGGGCTTCAGTAGTTGCAGCATGTGGGCTCAGTAGTTGTGGCTCGTGGACTCTAGAGTGCATGCTCAGTAGTTGTGGCGCACGGGCTTAGTTGCTCCGCGGCATGTGGGATCTTCCTGGACCAGGGCTCAAACCCATGTCCCCTGCTTTGGCAGGCGGATTCTTAACCACTGCGCCACGAGGGAAGCCCTAGATCATATTTTAAAACATGTTCTGAAACTGTAGGATTCTAAGTGGTGGGGGACAGATTGGGGGAATGGAAAAGAGACCAGGAATGGATCCGAATGGAAATTAGGTGTGTGAGAAAGGTGTTATTACAGAGCAGTGGAGGACAGATGGATCACCTAGTAAGTAGGCTTGGGATGGCATGGTGGCCATCCTGGAAAAGGAAATTGGATCCCTCCTGCATCCTAACGCCAAAACAAATCCCAAATGGTTAAGAAATCTAAACATAAAAAGAAAACTTAAAAATACTGAAAGAAAACATGAGTTTTTTTAAAAAACAATAATATTATCAGAGTGGGGAAGCCTTTTCTAAATATAACCCTAAACCCAAAGCCATAAAACAAAAGACAGAAATATTCAACTACATTAAAATAAAACATTTATGCATTGCCAAAACTGCAATAAATCAAACCAAAGACACGTATCACAGGCAAAAGATATTTCCCTTAATGTGTGAGGAGCTCCTACCAACACTAAGAAAATATCCAATATATCAACAGAAAAGTGGAACAAAGGCCAGTCTACCCAAGGCCAGCCGCCCACTCAGATTGGTTAAAGCCCACACTGGTCTTTAGATATTTTGAATATCTCCCATGTGCACAGGACAGAAATGGAACCAGAGAAAGAAATTCGAGAGGGATTGTAAACAGGAAGATTCAGAACGCCCTTTATAATAAGAGAACTGCGAATTTAAACCACAGGAAAACACCACTCTTAACCCATCCGATTGGCAAAGACCAAAATGTTTGCCAGCCCCTTGTGCTGGTGTATCCTTGAGGCCAAGGCTTGGGTCCTGTTCTCTGTATCCCCAGGGGCGCCTTGGCCTGTGGTTAGAACACAGAGTAGGTGCTCAATAAATGTTTGTTGAGTTTTTCCCCAGGAGGCTACAACCCCCTTGAGGGAAGAGATGACCTCAGTAAGGTAGACGGTGCAAATGTCATGGATGAAGGACTCTGAAGTATGAGATAGCAAAAATAAAGGTTCCAGGAAGTGTGCTGGGACATAGTAGGTCTTCAGTTAATGTGGAATCAGAAGGGGAGTTAGGGAAGGAAGAGATGGTTTATTCATTCAACAAATATTTATTGAGCCTATGCTATATGTAGGGACCCTTCTGGGTGCCGGGGATGTGGGAACTACTTATTTGAGTAAAAGTTAACTCATTGGAGAAGGCACTCACTTCACAAAAGCATTCTTTGACTTGTAAGGTGAAGCACAGTAGGTGCCCTTGAAATAGCTAGCTGCCTTCCCCAGTGCCTTCAGAAGGTGTTTCCATGTATTGAGATGTCATTCCCACAGCTCTCTGTGAAGGTACTCTGTGTGTCCGCCTGCTGGCACACTGCTATTTGCGAGGGTGGGTGACTGGCCAGCCTGTGTCCACCTGGCTCTTGGCAAGGGTGGAACCTTCCCTATATTGCCTGTACCCTGCCCTCTGAGTTCCCCATTAGAAGGTGCCTGGGAAGGCAGCAGGCTGCGCGGGACTGTGGCTCTGTCTGGGCAGCTGTCCCTGGCTCCTCACGGTGACACGGAGAGGAACGGTTTTTCAGAGACTGGTGTCATCATTCCCCTCCCATGAAGCCTGCGGGTCTACACGCTGTGTCCCCCTTGCCTCGATTATGCAGAGCAAGAGCTGCTATCGCATGGTTGGGCCTGTAGGTCTCTCCAGAATTAGACACCAAATCCAACAATATAGAAGGCAGGGGTCAAAGTGGGAAGAATCCACATTTCTTTTGGTTTCCATGGGAAAATAAGTGTCTCTGGGTATGCCCTGAGGTTTCGGAGGGCTTTGCAAAGGGGAGGGAATCTCTTATTTCTTCCCATGTAGCCAGCTCGATCACTGTGACGACTTTCTGGATCATTGCGCCCAAGGGTGGGCCAGAGTGGAATCCAGGTGTGGTGGCTGACACTGGACATGTTTCTGCTGCAGACATCCCTGGGCTGAGCCTCAGTGAGTAGCCCCTGGAGCTGCTCTGGGGGAGTGGGGAGGACTGTGCTGTTCCTCCCAGGCTGGACTCTGGTTTCTGCACCTTTCCTGGCAGCTGCCAAAGCTTCCTGTTGTTGGGCCCAGAATGTACACCCAGCAGGACCTCAAGGTCCTGGGAGGAAAAGAAAACCCCACCCTGGCCCTCAGGCTGGTTGCACACGTATTCCTGGTGTAGTCTGGGTCTGGTCTGCTGTCATCCATTGCAGCTTAGAAGATTCCAGGGGGTACATGTCACGTCAACAAGTAGTGATGCCGTACCTACTGTATTGCCAGGGCTGCGTGTGTGAGTGTGTGTATGTGTGTGTGAGAGAGTGACAGAGAGAAAGAGAGATCGTGAGCGAGTGTTCCCAGCAACAAGGAATAGCTGGAAGATGACGTCACCATCGTCCTTTTGGCTGCCTGGCACATAGTAGGTCCTCAGTTAACATGCTATCTGCATAATGACTCAATTCAAACTGACAAGTAGAGAAAAGCAGATTCACTGGCTCAAGGAACTGAGAAGTAAGGCTGGCTTCAAGCATGCTCCTCCTCCAAGACATGCCCCATGCCCCAGGGTTGTCTGCAGAAACCCCATCACCACGTGTGCAGGGGCAGAGGTGTCTCAGCACCTCTGAGCTTCCACCCTCCTGACTCAGCCTCACCAGGAGAAAGAGCAGCCTCTTTTGTTTTTGTTTTTGTTTTTTGCGGTACGCGGGCCTCTCACTGTTGTGGCCCCTCCTGTTGTGGAGCACAGGCTCCGGACGCGCAGGCTCAGCGGCCATGGCTCACGGGCCCAGCCGCTCCGCGGCATGTGGGATCTTCCCGGACCGGGGCATGAACCCGTGTCCCCTGCATCGGCAGGCGGACTCTCAACCACTGCGCCACCAGGGAAGCCCTAGAGCAGCCTCTTTTGAATTATCCGGACACAAGTCCTGAGGTTGAGTTCTAGTGGAGCAGCCATGACCAAGGCTCACCCCGAAGGCGCCACTGTGGCCTGGGGGAGACAGATGTGCCTATTAGGCAGGCCCCTGGTTGGGGGGTCTGGGGCAGCTCCATACAGAGCCCTGGGACTGAGCACTGGAGTTGGGTTCCCCAGGATGGTGACCAGGAAACATGGACGTCTTCTTTAGCAGGAGGGAATTATATGCAGGTACACATGAGGGAGTGAAATAGTTTAATCAGATGCCAGATTGACAGCTACCGATGATCAAATCCATTCATTCTGCTTTTGATAGCTTCGAGTCATCTCATCCCAGAATTTTAGGGAGGCACGTTCCTCAAATATCATGTAGCTCAGAGGTTCCCAACCTTATTCTCAAGCCCTTATACTCAAACACAGCCAGTGTATAAAGCAGATGGATGCAGAGTGCTCTGCTGAAGAGTTTGGGGGATTCTGAGCTCTGCCTACTGGCCTACCATCCCCCCGTCCTGTCCCCTTCAACCTCCTAGAAGTCCCAGGGCAGCTCTTCACAAGCCCCAGGCCGTCTGAAAGCACTGCTTGGGCCGAGCTCTTTAATGAGGGGGGACTTCTCCAGGGTCACATGAGGAGGCGGTGGCAGAGCCAGTGGCCCCAGGGGGTATGTGATAGTTCCTAGGAGGCAGCACAGCCCCTCAGTGGCTGCTGGTCACACACATGTTCTCTGATGGGTGCCCCTTTGTGCACGCCCTGGCTGTCCGTGAGGCCACCCCATACTAAGCTGAGGTCTCCAGACCCACAAACCTTACTCCACTTGGACTGGGTATTTTCTTTGCTTCGTGTGGAGTGACTTTGGCCCTTGAACTGTTACAGACTTTGTGGAAGTTGTGCCCCCTCTTTGGGGGTCCCACAGAAGCCTGCCCACCCTCTCCCCTGCAGACCTCTACCTCTTGGTCCTGTGGGAGCGGAGCTCTGGGAGAGAGGTGTGTCACGCCCTCGTGGCATCCCTGGCTGCCGGGCCGCCCGGGACATCGTGCGCAGGCCTTGGGCCAGGCTGGAGTGGCCAGGCGGCCATCGGGTCAGTTAGACAGTGTGGAGAGGTGGCCGTGAAATCAGTCTGCTGTGCTGTATACCTCTGCAGCTTCATTCTGGGACACCCAGTGTTACCAAAAGTCACATCTTTCACCAGCGTTGGGGGAAGGAGGGTGCAGCCGAAGTATTCCAGAGTCACAGTAACAAGATTTTTTCTATATTCTGTAGGTATTGCAATAATAAGTTTTTTTCTCCAATGTGTACATGTACGGTTCCAAAACCTCAGTGTTATTGAGCAAACTCAGGGCCAGTTATGTGGAGCTTTTGTCAAGAGTCACAGTTTTCCTTTCGCATCAAGAGCTACAATTTCATCGGCCCAGCACTCCTTGCTCCTTGTCACTTTTATCACCGATGGTCAGGATACACAAAGACCAAAGCCCCTGGGAGAGGCCCTGGTGCTTTTCTCCTGGAAGTGCTGGTGCTAATTCCAGATCCTGCTGGGCATAAAGATCTGAAAATTGTGTTCCCCGAATCATCAACTCGGTTTCCTCCAATTTGAGGTTTGAAAAGCTTTGAGAAGTGCCTGTAGGTGAAGATGGGAATAGCCTCCAGCTGAATCCTGACCTGGTTTTGGGGTAAAAGAGACAAACTAGAGGGGAATTGTTCTACAATAGTCCTTTATTGTAGCTGGAAACTATTGATGACCTAGTCCCACCTCCCTTAGTCTACGACCCCAGGCACCCAAAAGAACAAAAGCAAACTACTGGTCAGAGGAAAAATATGTTCCTTAGAACTTTAGCAGCCCTGGTATGTATTCATTCATTCATAGAGTAATTTTTTTTAAGCACCTACTATGAGCCAGGAACTTGTCTAGACACGGGGCATAGTGAGTGAAACAGAAAGCCGTTCCTGCTCATCTGGAGCTTACATTTTATGACACCTAGCACTCACTGACTTTGGCCAGGAGATTTTTTTAAACTGACCTGTTTGTAGTTACTTTGTTCTACAGAATCGGTTGGTGTCCTCTGTGGTGTCACTACGGTGTGAGCAGTGTGAGAGGGGAGGACAAGTAGGTGGTTCACTGGCAAACAGTTAGTGTGCTCAGAGGCTGTGTCAGCAAAGCAGAATGAGGAGGCGATTGCTCTGTCCCATGCGTTGCTGGAAAGACCACGATTGGAGAGGGGTTCAGGGGAAGAGGAAGAAGGGGAAGCCTCAAAGTCATGCTTCCAAGTTGGGAAGTTAGGATTCTTGGGGGCCAGTGTCAGAAAACCAAACCCTAAATTGCTTAAACCAAGTAGGGGGATTTATTGGCTCTTATAAATAGACATTCCAGATGTAGGACTAGCTTCAGGTACGGCTGAATCCAGGAACCCTGGTGAAAGCCTTAGGACCTAGTCTTCTTGCACCTTCTGGCTCTGATGAGTGCTGTGTTGGCTTTTGGCTCAGACCAAGTGAAGTGCTCTGAATGGCAGACCCAGAGATGTTCTCCAGAGGAAATCAGGGTGTTGCCAGCAGAAGACGGGGGACGGGATGCTGTCAGGCAGAAACAGCCCAAAGAGAAAAGGAGCTTGGGCCGTTTAATCCCAGGCAGCAAAGATCCCAGAGTAGGTGACCTGACCTCAGGGATGGGGAAGAGCTTGGCCAGTCCCACCAGTTCAGCTGGTGTCTGTTCCTGTGATGGTGACCAGTGGTTATTTTTACTGTCACCTCTGGGTAAGATGTGTTAATGGAGAGGGATGCCCAGTGGAAGCTCTGGTCAAAGCTGTGCGCCATAGCAGTGGGGGATGAGACACCCCAATCCTTCTCTCCGTCAGTCTTGGTACTCCAAGGGACAGAGCCAGGACCAATGCTAGAAGCCACTGGGACGCCCATTCTGGCCATATGTAACGAGCAACTTCCTGGTGGCAAGAGGCTTTAGAAGCCTGGAGATGAACACGTCAGATGACGGCAGGTGAGTGGGATTGGGGGAGGGGGGCGGGGTCAAGGGGCTGGCACTGGTCTGTTTTTCAGGTTCCTCCAAACCCCAAGATCCTACGATTGGCATCCCTAAAGCGATACCCTAATACAGAAAAATAAAGAACACTCCCAAACAAAATGAGAAACCAGCCAGATTTATCTGCTGCTGGCTTGGGTGTGCGGTTCAAGGAGTGCAACCAGCAGGGGACCAGCCTTTGTCTCCTCGGGCTCGTACCCCAGCCCTGGCCTCACCTGGCCATGTAGCTGGCATGGCAGGGACTGGGAGAAACCGCTTCGGTTCTGCGGCGAAGGCTTGGGGGATGTAGGGACTTCGGAACAGGAAAAGAGCAAGGAAATCTGAAGTTTAACTCTGGCACTGGTCTAAAATAAAGCCAAACTATTGGTTGAGCGTTTTGGCAGTGTTTTTAAGCACTGTGTGTGCCAGCTCAGGGAAGAACTGTACAGGGGATTATAAAATGCTTCATTTTGTGTTAAACAGTTTTATTTTGGAGTTGACTGGTTAGAATTTGGCTGCCTTTGGAAATGACATCATTGCTCTGCGGGGGCATCTGGGAAGACTGAGGCTGTGAGGCAGCTGTGCAGGTGGGGGATGGCGGCTGGCTGTGGGGAGCACGTGTACCCTGGCCACCACCCCCTGCCCCCGCCCTTGGGTGCTGGAAGTCTTGGCCTCACCAAGTGGTTGGCTGTGTGTGTCAGCATTGTTGAGTGCCAGGGGGTGATGAGGTCAGGTCTGCTGGGGCCAGTCTGACCCCTTTGAGAGCAGGTAGGGCCAAGTGGGGAGGAGGTAGCAGGACGGAGGCTGAGGGGCAGGCTGTGGGGGGCCTGGGGAGGAGAGGTGGTTGGCTTGTGCCTGTGGCCTCCCAGCCTCTTCCTGGCCTCTGTCCCTGGGGCAGCTGTAACGTGTGCTCCTCTCCTGCTACACGTGGAATGAATCCATCCCACTGACCTGGTCCTGCCTCTCCCAGCCATCCTCATTTCAGCTCTCATTTTATACCTGCCGCTGGTTTTCCCTTTTTGCATCCCACTCGGTTCCCCCTCCCCAACCTTGAGCCTTGAACAGGCCATGCCTTTTCCCACCACAGGGCCTTTGCACCACTCTCCCTTCTACCTGGAGGTTCTTTCCCTTCCTTTTGGGTCTCAGCTCCAACGTCACCTACCCAGAGTGACCCTCTTTGACACCCGCCCCCAGCTAAAGTTGCTCTCCTTCACTCTAGTAAATCACCCCATTTGATTTTCTTCAAGGCAGTTCTTGTTATTTGGGATTTTCTTCTTGATTTGCTTTGGGATTAGTGTCTTTGCTGCTAGAAGGTGACCCCCTTGAGAGCAGCCACCTGCTCTACCGTTTTCATGCTTGTATCTGTCTCTGGCCTGGCACAGGGCCTGGCACATAGTAGGTGCTCAGGAAATATTTGTTGAATTTGATTTGCTGGAATTGGCCCTGGTGGTGCCAGGTTGTTCCATTTGTCACTCTCTTGGGTGGCCGAGGACCAGGAAGTCTTGAGGGCAGTCTCCTCTGGTCTGGAGAGAAGCTTCCTCCCTTTCAAATACCTCCAGGTCACACCTCCCTTCCCCCTCCCTTCCTGCCCCAGAAACTGTTCTTCCCACCTGCTTCCTGGGACCCTAGAACAAGCCAGAGGGTGGCTTCTGCTCTTCCAGAGGAAAGGGACATTTTGTATTTTGGACCTTCAGTTTGTTGTTAAGTCCCTAGTACGTGCCAGGCCCTGGCTAGGTGTCAGGGGTATAGCAGATTCCCGCCCTCAGGAAGCTTTTGTTCTGCAGGAGAGGCAGCTAACGAAGAAGTAAGTAGATAAATGCATAATGACAGCCTGGGATGCACACGGGAGTGGATAAGTACAGTTGGGTTCCTGCCCTGGGAGCGAGCCCACTGTCTCCGAGGGGAAAGAGCAGGTGTGCAGAGCATGGGAAAGTCCCAAGGCTCCTGGTGTGGGATTTGAGGAACCCTAACGGAGTGGCAAATAGGAGGCCTGGAGGGGGGTTTTAGAAGGGTTCGTGTCTTGTGGGGTCGTGCCCCCGTGGAAGGAGTGACAGAGTTGCAGGGAGAAGGGCAGTGGCCACTGACACTGGTGCAGCCAGGTCGCAGAGGGTAGGGGCTGGGGACCCCGGCACGGGGGAGTGAGGAATGAAAAAGGCTTTGCACTCTAACTGCCTTCACCGTGGGCTGCTGGTCTCATCCCTGATTTTGAAAATCTCTCATTGCTCTCACTGATGCCATATTTTACACTGCTCCCTCTGATGTCTTTTTATCACTGTCTTAACAAACACCTTGTCAACATATTTACTTAAAAATTGTTTAAAGTATACCCTCTGAGTCAGGGTCCCCACAGAAAACAGATGGCACGCTCAAACAGGGTGACTGAAAGGGCTGTTATGGAGCTGGGCAGGGCCAAGGGAAGCCAGCTGGGATCGGGAACACTGGGGACATCCCAGGGACCTCAGAGAACCTAAGGGGGAGAGGGGAGGAGCGCTTGCCGGGACCTGGAGAGAGCAGCTGGCGGACAGGGCTGCCCTGCAGGAGAGCGCCCATGACCTGTGAACTCACCAGGGGAATAAATGCCCCAGCTCTGCCCCTCCCAGCCTCCAGTCATCAGCTGAACCCAGCAGGAGGCAGAGGAGGCTGTTGGGCATCCTCCCTGGGCACAGGGCGGGCAGAGGAGGTGGAGGGTGGGTCTGGAGGGGCCAGTGACCCGCACCCTGTGCATCCCCCCTGCTCCAGGGGCTGGCTTACATGCTTCTGGGCAGCCGTATTTTGGAGACTGCCCCCCAGTTTGTAAAAGGGGAAGTTTCCTGTGTGGATTTGTTCTGGGGATTTCAAGCCACACGTTTGTCTTGGAGCCTGGGGCCTTGGCTGTGGGGTTCGGCTTTTGGTTTTCCCTTTTTGCAGGATGTGGTGCCTAGTCAGTGATGTGGTCTTGCCCTGTAATGCTATAGATTGTGGGAACAGAGGAGCAAATTTGTCAGACACAAGGCTGGGCTCTTGGCGGGTGTAGCTGTTCCCGTCACGTCCTGCGCTGCCCAAACTTTGTTATTTGCATAGATGGAGAATTGAATAGGTTATCGTTCCGATTGACGCCATTTACTGCTTAAGTATTGGGGAAATTGACAAGGAGGGCGCTCTGTGGCCGTCACCACCCTCGACAGTGTCATTCCATTTACGGCTTCACTGGGGACAGTGGCAGGGGAGAAGTCAAGGAAAGCAGGAAGGTCAACGATGCTTCTGAGGAGCCTCTTTGTTCATTATGTATTTATATCGCACGTGATTTCCATCCGCCGGCTGCTCCGCTTCCGGGACCCCAGAGGATAAGGCGAGGAAACCTAGGCTCTGAGCACCAAAGCTATTTTTATTTGTGCGCAGGGCAAGGTGATGCGGCTGCTGCAGGCCGAGGTTCAGTTCTCCCTGACACACAGAATTGGATATTAAGGCGGAATTAGAAGCTTGAGTCCGAGGCCATCCCTTGTGAGTGATGCATTCAGGATGGCATTATGACTTTCCAAACTGCTTTTGCAGAGAGCAACCAGGGTAGATGAAGGAGCCATTCTGGGGGACAGCTCCAGGCCCCCAAGTAGCCCTGATGTTAGTCTGTGAGTAGATGGTGAATTGTCCGTTTCCCCGAATCCAGTCCTCTTCCTGTTGTTTCTTTTTTCCATGACACTTTCCCCACTGGACATTCAAAAGCACTTCCTTCTCTCCACAAAGCTTTGCAGCATCCCCCTGGCTCGTCCACCCGAGCCCCACCCTGACTTATCACTGTGGAAAGTCCCTGTGTCTCCGATGACTCACGCATGGGTCTAGTACTGTTAGCATTGCTTCACCTTTAAGTGACGGGGGGATGAGGCTTTCTGTCACTCTCTATTTAGAAAAAAATTTAGACATTATTAAATATCACTAACACATAAGTGTATTCTATTTGTAGAAATTTCGAAGATACAGATAAGGCTAGATCTTCTTTCTGTTCCCTGCCCCACCCCAAGGTTGATCGCGGTCACCGTTCTGGCTTGCATGCTTCCAGACCTTCTGCTGCAGATTTACATAATACCGTGTTTCGGGGATTCTGAGACACACTTGGACCTCTCTGAAATTGAGATGAATCTTAAAATTAATGGCTTGCCATGGTTTAATTGACAGTGTTTTTTGTTTTGCTTTTTTGGTAGTACATAAAATAGTGGTGCATTTTACGATCTATGTATGGTTCCTTAGATTCGATGAAATATGGTCTATGTGTATCCATAGAAACAATGTTGTATTGATTTTTGATGAAAAAAATAAATACCGTATTGGATCTATCATCCTGCAACTTGCTTTTTTTTTTCCACGTAGTATTATGCCTTGGAGGGTTTTCCATGCTGGTGTATAGATCTCCTTTATTCTTTTTTTAAATAAATTTATTTATTTTTATTTATTTATTTTTGGTTGTGTTGGGTCTTCGTTTCTGTGCGAGGCCTTTCTCTAGTTGCGGCGAGCGGGGGCCACTCTTCATCGCGGTGCGCGGGCCTCTCACTGTCGCGGCCTCTCTTGTTGCAGAGCACAGGCTCCAGACGCGCAGGCTCAGTAGGTGTGGCTCACGGGCCCAGTTGCTCTGCGGCATGTGGGATCTTCCCAGACCAGGGCTCGAACCCGTGTCCCCTTCATTGGCAGGCAGGTTCTCAACCACTGCGCCACCAGGGAAGCCCTGTCCTTTATTCTTTATTGATGCTGTGTGGCATTGCATAGCATGGATATACCATGGTTGTTTCCAATTTAGGATGGGCATTTAGGTTGTTGCCAACTGTTTGCTGTACTAAACATTCTTATATACATCTCCCTATAGGAGCACTTTTTCCATTGTTGGTAGAGAGAAGGGGGGGGCATTGTTGGGCCCAAACTTTATTCCATTCCATTCCATGCCATCCCCTTCTGTCCCATTCTGTCCCATCCCATCCCATCCCATTTCATCCCATTCCCATGCCCTCCCAGCCCCTCTCATTCCATTCACAACCATTACCCCAGTACTTACTTGGTATCAAGTAATATGCCCAATCAGTTTTGGGGCTTGAGGTGTCTACAAAAAGGGAGTCTGATTCCTGCCTCCCCAGAAGCTTAGAGTCCAGCTGGGAGGGTAGGCATGAAGTTAGACTTGGATCAAAACTCCAAAGCACCCCAGTTACCTCTAGGGGTAGGGGCACAGGTGTTGGTGTGGTTCTGAGGAAGACATTTCAGCTCTCATTTTATACTCATTCTGGGGTCCTCTCAGGCTGGCAGGCCCCTCAGGAATAACAAAAAGAATGCCTTTGTACTGACATGTGTCACCCCTTGTCCTACCTGGGGCATGCATGGGAATCTCTCCTAAGTGGGTTTCTTAAGGCTGACATGTGTTTGAAGTGTCACAGGGGTTTCCTCTCTTGTTTTCCCACCTTTCAGCTGAGTAGGGAGAAAAGAGCCCCCCACCTGTCCTTTGGCACCTGGTCTGCTCTCCATGAAGATGCTATGTCTTCTCTCACCAAGGATGCAAGAAACATGGGTCAGGGGATTGGAGGTGTTGGAGGTAGATAGAGTCTCTCTGCCAACTGCCGCCTAGGGATATTTAAACAGAAAGTGCTCGAAGGTTGTCCTGGAATGGCCTCAGGCGTGCTTTTCAAACTTTTAAGTGCATATAGATCACTTGGGATCTTGCGAAAATGTAGGTTATAATTTAGCAGGTCTGGGAGGGGCCAAGATTCTGCGTTTGTTACAAGCTCCCAGGGGATGGAAATGCTGTGGTCTGGGGACCATACTTTGAGTGGCAAGGACTTTAGGACTGCTAAGCAAACTCTGGAGGCAGGGAGGATGTGAGGAGTGGGGCAGGAGGGTTTTCATGGGCGCTGGGGCTTTCTAGGGGCCAAAGCTGGGCACATCTGGCAGATCTTACTTCTTGGGGCCATAGGTTATCTTACTTTGCATTTTTGGCACCCTGCTCTCCAGGAATTGTATGCAAGTGAAGGCAGGGTTTGTTGGTTTGTTTACAGCTGGTAGATTTGCACGAGAATTTCCAACCTCAGGGAGGCATTTAGAATAGGGTAATTCTTCATTCTGGGGGACTGTCCCTTGCTTTGCAGGACATTCAGCTCCCCTGGCCTTGCCCACTAGATGCCAGTAGCAACCTCCCTGATTCTTGTAGCATCTGAAGGCCAGGCAGTGCTGCACCTAGTTGAGCCACTGAGCTGGACTCGGCTCTTGTTGTGGGCAGGGACCATGGCCTGGTCTCCATGTCCCCGGTGGCTGGCACTGTGCCTGACCAGTGTGCCTAATCAATGTGTGTTTCATGAAGGAGGGAGCCTCCTGGACACAAGTTATAATCGTCCCTCCCTGCTTCAGGGAGAGAAAGCCCAGTGATGTGCCTCTGCTGCATCGGGCAGGGGGCACCTGCTGAGGACAGCACCGTCCTGACCTCGCGGGAGAGCGTGGGGAGACGGGACCCAGAAGTGACACAGCATTCTGAGGTTCATGTCTGTTTCCTCAGCTTTCTCCCAACGCTCTGAGGCTCCGCTGGATGGAGTGCATGGAACAGCAACTGAGCATTAAAAAAACATCTTTTTTATTGAAGTATAGTTGATTTACAATGTTGTGTTAGTTTCAGGTATACAGCAGAGTGATTCAGTTATATATATATATATATTCTTTTTCAGATTCTTTGCCATTGTAAGTTATTACAAGGTATTGAATATAGTTCCCTGTGCTATACAGTAGGTCCTTGTTAGTTATCTATTTTGTGTATAGTAGTGTGTATATGTTGATCCCAAACTCCTAATTTATCCCTCTCCCCCTTTCCCCTTTGGTAACCATAAATTTGTTTTCTATGTCTGCGAGTCTGTGTCTGTTTTGTAAATAAGTTTATTTGTATCAGTTTTTTAGATTCCACATGTAAGTAATATCACGTGATATTTGTCTTTCTCTGTTTGACTTACTTCACTTAGTATGATATGTTGCTGCAAATAGCGAGCATTTGGGATTTTGATGTGTCTTTTTTCTGGGCTGAGTTGCTGGAAGATAAGTCCTGTCTTGTTTATCTTTATGTCCTCAGGGCCTGGCACATAGTAGGCATCTTGTAAACGTTTGCTGGAAGAACTATATGAATTCATGAAGGGAATCGGCTCATCCCAGGAGCTCACTGATGACTCCTTTTGGTTTTGACAATTGGGTTCATAATGGGATCCGTCATCCGATTCATTCATGCAGTTATTAGTCTATTTATTCCTTCAACAGCTATATCTTGAGCACCTGCTATGTTCTGGGCACTGTGCTAAGGCAGGGGCACCCTCCTGAGCAGGGTGGGCGTTATTCCCCTGATGGAACTGATGGTGTGCTGGGGAGCAGCGTTGTGAGAATCATAAAGCCAATGGGAAAATCACAGCTGTGGCAAGTGCTTCTAGGGTGGTGCTGTGAAACAGCTGAGAGGGGCCTCTGCATCTTGTCTTCGTGGTGGTGCTGGAAGCAGTGGGATGTCAGGGAGGGCTTCTGGGAGGGAGTGACGTTGCAGCTGAGATCTGAACTGTGTTTCATCCAAGTTAAGTCCTTAAGGTATCGGTAGGGCGGGGCCCTCCCACATGAGAAAAAAGTTTTTTTGCAAGAATTTGATTTGGGATATTTTTTAAAAAGCATTAGAAGATGCACAAATAAATAAATGCATCGATAAAAAAATTTTTTTCAAGCTTTCTTTACACTTTATAGTTTAGTGTTTTTCTTTCCCTTTTGAATTGAATTTTGTGAATGTGGAGCCTACACTTTTCCATATGTGGGGCCTCTAAAAGTATTGACCCTGGATCTGGGATGAGTAAGCGATACGTGGGTGAAGGCTTACAGAGAAGAGTGATACAAACAGAGAGAAAAGCATATGCAAAGGCCCTGGGGAAGCAGAGGTGATACAGCACGTTGGAAGATCAGCAAGGAGGCCAGGGTGGTAGGTACCCGGCGAATGGTGAGGTGAGGGCGTGGGATCAGGCTGAGAGGTCTTTTGAGGCCAGATCGCACAGGGCCTTGGATGGCATGGGAAGGAGTGGGGATTTTATCCTAAGACTTGTGAGAAGCCATTTGAAGGGATGAGCCAAGGGGTGGCGTGATCAGATATTTGTTTATAATAGATCGCTGAGGCTGCTTTGTGGAAAACGGACTCATCTGTGGGTCAGTCTGGGTTTTGATGATGAGTTTTCATTTTGGGGCTGGCAGTCATGTGGCCTGGGCCACCTGGGCTGTGAGGCTGAAGGTACCATTGCCTCGTTGGTGCCAGGCCATAACCCCACTCTCTCTGCATGTCGGGACTCCCTCTTCCCTTCTGGGTCAGGCAGACCTGGCCCTCAGAAGCCAGATGGAGTCTAAAGACCTTCGGGGGATGTTTAGATTTCTAAGTCACTGTAAACCTCCCTGAACTGACCTGTTTTTCTTCCATCTTGCTCTTGTATTTTTTATGAATGGATGCTAACAAATGTGGCAGGGTGATTTGTTTCAATTTCCTTCTGATACCTGGACTCTGTGTTCAGTGGCAGCTGTCCCTCTGGCAGCTGGAAGTCCGTCTCCAGGAAGTGGGGCTCTGGGTCCCATCACACCTGCTCTGTCAGGAACATCGGGGCAGCTGAGACAAGGAGCCCCTTTAGAACGTGGGACGGGAGGCTCAGTGCCTGTTGGAAGGGACGAGACTGGTTCCAGTGTCTGCTTGGCCAGACATTGTGGCAGTGACCGGCTTGGAGGTGAGAACTTGAAGGCTTCGCCTCATTTGGGACTGCAGCCCTGCCCATCTTGTTTGATGGAAACCAGTTCTTCAAAGGCAAACTGTAGCCTCATGTTTGGTGGGGCTTGGTGATGGGTCAGAGCTCTGAGAGACGTCAGCCTCCAACGCCCATGAGACTAAAATTCACCTCTTTACTTGAGTGGCCGTTTGTGGTCAGGGTCTGTCCCTATTTTCTAGCCTGTCTCCCAATGCTCCACCTTGCCGTTGTCCTTGAAGCCTGTTGTGTCCTCGCCCAGGCCATTCTCTGCCTGGAATGCCACCCCCCACTCTGCTTCCTTGGCAAAGCCAGACCTGTCCTTCCGGCCTCCCCGGAAGCCTTCCCTGACCTCTGAGCAGATGCTGTCTGGCTCCTCCTCTGGGGCTCCCAGGAGCACTTGGCCTACTCCCTTGTTTTCAAAATACATTTTTCTTATTTCATGCTTGTTAGACAAATTTGTTGTAGAAGATCTATTAAATAAAGACAAGCCAAAAGAAGAAAATAAAATCCAGCCATAATCCAGAGATCCAGCGCAATCACTTTGGCATTCATCCTTCCCGATTCTTGTTCTGCAGCCTGCTTCCCACCCTCCGCCCCACTCACTTACCTACAGATTGTAAACAGTTTATCATACTGCTAAATGTCATCCTGAAGCGTCCCTGAATGGGCTTGATAGTGTTCCACTGCATGGTTGTACCCAGGTGTGTGTAGCTAAGCTGGACACACCCATCCCACACATCCGCCTTGGGAGGGCAGGGACCCACCTTGACTTTCCATCTTTGTTCTCCCAGGGCCTGACTTTGATTGGAGGGCTCATAGGAAGCGTTCCTTGCATGAATGTATCCGCATTCTCATCTCTTTCCTGACATAACCAGAGCTAAGCCTGTACCTGAGGCCATTTTCTTCTTCTATTCCAAATACCCTCCCACCCTCTCCCAGAAAGGAGACTTCACAACCCAGTCAGCTATTGTCTGACCTTTAAAAGGCAAGTCTGAAGGCTCAGGCAACAAAGAGGCTAGAGAGGTTGGGTGGGAGAGGCTGGATAGGAAGGCCACCCAGAGGTCAGTAGCGTTGGTACCCACCCGTAAGTGGCTTGCAGGCCAGGAGGGAGCTGGAAGGTCCTAGGTGGTCAAGGGACTGCTGCAGGTGGTGAGCAAGAGGGACTCCAAGGTGGGGTGGACGTCCCTGCAAGCTGGCTCCCAGCTCCGGCAGCCATGTTTGAAGGCCCCCAGGGCAGCCGAGGCCTTTGGTTCCTGGTGCGTGTGCTCTGAGGAGTTTTGCCCTGTGATGAGGCACAAACCTTCATACTCCCTCAGGCCTGTTGGAACCCAGGAACAAAAGCCTTGATCTATTCATGCAGGGATTAAACAATTGTTTATTGCACACCTCTCACACATCAGGCTCTACGCTCATGGAGACCACAGTTTAGGGGGTGTGGGTGTAGGGTGACCAACCGTCCTGGTTTGCCAGGGACTGAGGGGCTTCCTGGCATGTAGGATTTTCAGTGCTAAGATTGGGAAAGTCCCAAACTGGGACAAGCTGGTCACTGTAGTCAGACGTAAATGTAGATCCTATCATCCAGGGTCAGGACTGGGGGATTCAGGGGTGGCGCGGGGGGTGGGGCGCTCCCGGAGGGATCTGGAGTTACAGGCCTGGCATGCTTAGTGGGAGCCTGACGTGGAGATGTGATGTCCAGAAGGGTGAGGTCCTGGAAGGGGCTTCTAGCAAAGATTCCTCTCCCGGCTTCTCAGTTCTTCAGGCCACTCCTCCACTCAGGTGGTCCCCCTCTTGGCACCTTGTAGCCCGGTGTCAGGACAGAGGCAGCTCTCCGGACTGTGGATCCTCGGGGCCTGGGTTAAGTCACGTCTATAAATCAGCCTCCAGGACCCAGTCTCCTCTTTGAGGAAGAGGGTTCCCCGAAGTCAGCTCTGAAGGGGAACCTTGTTCTTCCTGCCTTGGGACTGAACAAAAGGAGTGTACCTATGGGGTCGACCCTGATAGCCTCATCCACGGCCTGGGCTTATCATCCATCCATCTCTTCACTCACTTCTTCACTCAACACGTGGTTCCTGATTATCCGTTATGTCCTGCCTGATGCAGTGAGCCCAGGGCCAGGCACATAGGAGCTGGTAGGTACGCAGCCCTGCTGGCCCATCGGGGTCAGGCAGCTTTGGAGCCAGCCTGCTCCAGAAACTTTAAGATTTCTCACTGGGGCTGCTGGTGGGAAGGACTGCGCTAAGTCAGCAGAGCCTTATCCAGCCCCCGCTGGCCTCCCCCAGGGCTGACACCTGGGGCTGAGGCTCCCCTGCCAGGCATGTCTCTGGAGCCTTTGTCCCCAGAAGTCTGTGAAGGTGCTCGAGAGAATGGAATCTTGCACCCTTCTCTTGGAAAAGCCATTTGTCCATTGAAATGCAATTTACTTTGGAAAAGAGGAAAAAAGACTAGAAGGGCCACCAGGGTGAGAAGGTGTTTGTGGGACCTACAAGCCAACTTGGAGGGTCCGTTTCCAGCTTGCAGGTGAAGTCCCGGGAAGAAGCAGGGCTGGGTTGGATACATGGTCACCGCTCCCCGTGACTCTCCTCACCCCTGATTCTAAATGCTGTTGTGCCAGCCCAGAAATGATTTTTATTCCTTAACGTGCTTTAAAAAAAATTCAATAAAGGAAAACCCCAAGCTGACAATGTCATAGATAGTATGGTTCAGGTTCAAAGAGAATACAGTTTTTTAAAAAGCTACGAAATTTCTAGAAGAGAATTCTTTGTGTGTTCCAGCGGCCGTGGCCATGGCGTGCTGAAGCAGGCCGCCTCTCATCCTGGTGTGCGTGTGGGGAGGTCCTAAAGGCAAAAGCAGAGCCGTGGCGGGAGGAAAAGGCCCAGCCTTTTGGAATGTGCGTGCATGTGTGTTGGCGTGTGTGTTCCTATCAACACGTGTACACATTTATCAAATTACATCTGCTTTTACCTTTAAAATTTTATGAACACGGGCATATGGCGCATTATCCTGCCATGGAGTGTGTGTGTGTGTGCGTGTGTGTGTGTGTGTGTGTGTGTGTGTGCGCGCGTGTGCACAGGCAGGCCTGCTCGGCACTCACTCCTCGAGTGGCTGAGAAACTCTTCTGCAGAGGAGAGCCCTGGAGCGCGTGGGGCTGTGGGTGAGCGGACCTCCCCAGGGCCCCAGCCTGGCCCTTGGCCCACCAGGCCATGAATACATTTCCATCCCCGGCCCCCATCACCTAGGCAGCTAATTCCTCTGAGCCCTTCTGCCTTATTAAAGTCACAGATCACTTTCCCGAGCTTAACGCTGTCAGGACCAGCGCGCCCCAGTTCAAACCCCCTTCCCTGCCGCCACCTCTCCGCCTCCGCACAGCCGCTCCTGGAGGGCTGGGGCCTGAGGTGCGGGTCCGCCAGACCCCCACCCCTGCCCTGCCCCCTCCTCGGTTTGGTCTGCCCGACGCCTTGCAGTGATCGGTGAGGTCGCCTCAAGATTCCTTCAGTAAAGCCCTTGGCAGGGAGACAAGGGCCGTCACAGCTGTGCTGCACAGACTGGCTTCCAGAGGCGAGGACGGGGCCGGCCCACTCGAAGTGGCTCCTCGGCGGAGGGGTGCGAGGCTGGCTGCTGGTTCGGAGAACACTCCTCCCGTCCCCGGCTGCCGTGGCCTCCCCTGTTATGAAATATGGATGGTGCCGGTTCCAGCGTTGGGAGACTCGCTGGCAGCACCGAGCGGCTCCAAAGGCCCGCCTTGTGCATGCACCTAAACACTTCACTGAGCAATCTGTCAACATGTCAGCAACACATGTTTTGTAAAAAGCTTCCAGTGGGAGTAATGACTCCCACCAGGACTTCCAAAATGCTTTGAATTCAGCAGATTTCTATTGCGGGCATCCCCTGGGGTGCCTTTTACAATGCCTACATTTCAGAAATTTGAGCCACAGACCCCTGGGGGTTTCCTTTCATAATGCCTCAAAATGTAGGGTTATATTGTTGGAAGTCCCCATGGGGTCTTTATTAATACCTGAATTCTGAGGAACTGGAAATTACACAGGGCACTGCAGGGGCCCAGATCCACACCAGGAAGAAGAGAAAAACTCTGTGGGGAGATTTTTTTTCTTCATGCAAGAGTGAAAGAGAAGAATTTGCTAAAGGACAAAATTGAGTGTGTTTGAGCTTCCTTCATTTAATCTGCCTTCTAGGACGTTACAGTAAAATCTGCAACGGGGAAGGGGGGAAATGACTTTTCTATTTTTAAATCGCACTTTGATATTTTAGGGGCCGGAATATATTCTCTTTAAACACCCAGTGTGGACGGGTATTGGTTAAAAAGAAATTGTTTTTCTCTTTGGTAATTGAACGCACCTCTGCTGTCACGCCCTCCTCCAGGGTCTCCCCTCTTCCTCAGAGCTGTTACAACTCCTGTCGAACTCGTCGCATTATCATTAACCGTTTGGGGTCGGTTTGAGATGTGGGCCCGCTTGCTCTCCTCCCCTCCCTTCTCCTCCCCTCCTCTCTGTGCGTTAAAGATGAGAAAATCAACCTTGGAGATGGTCCAACCCCGTGCGAACTGGTTTCAAACCCTCGCTCCCAGTTGGGGCCGTCAGAATAGGCAATATTGAGGTGGCCTACTACTTCTTTGCATTTTGTTGCTGAAGTCTTGAAAAGACAGAAGGGGTGCCCTCTTCTCCCCCAACACACACACACACACACACACACACACACACGCACACACACCAGTTTCTGCATGTGACTTGTTCCAGCCTCTGCCATCACCTTCGGTACTGGTTTTTAAAAGTTACAAGACTTCAACATGTTAAGCCTTAGGGTTAATTTAAGCTGCCTTTTTCCCCTTCGAAATCTGGCACTCACCGGCTTGCTGAAAGAGGTCCCTTGCTCTATTTCTATTACAGCCTCATTGACTGGGATAAGAAAATAGCATCGAGAGTGCTAACTTGCCGCAGCCAAGGCCAAGAAATTCTAAGTTGCTGATAAGACCCTCCCTCCTCCCTCCCTCTCCACCCTCCTCCCCCTTCCTGCCTCCTTCTTCCCTCCTTTCTGCCAGTGACTGGATCACACAAGGGACTCGGGAACTCACATTTTCCCCCCCTCAGTGAGACTCCCAGACGGTGCTCAACCATCTGTGGTCCCGTGGGTCCAGCAGAGGGGGCCCGAGGAGGGGGGTTTGCCCATCAGGAGCTGGTTGGGTCAGACACTCGCACAGATCCTCTGCACCCACCCTGAGCGGGCTGATTAATTAAGCAATTGCATCATTGATTCAAGGTTTGTGATTTGGTGCCAGGGCTCTGGCTGGCGCGTTCCTGAGCTCTGCTTCCCTCCCCCGGGCTGTTAGTTGTAGGATCCCCCTTTTTTTTTTTTCCTCCAGCTGGATTTTCCTTCTCCCTGCCAACCCTGGGTGGGTGGTGACGAAAGGAATTGGGCCCCCTGTATCCCAGCTGCCCCCGACCCTCAGCCAGGAAGCTCTGGTGGCTCCTGGGGTGTCTTTATGGGGTGGAGCTCTGAGCTCACAGCCCTGGGCAGACCCCAGGAGGGGCCTTTTCTCCTCCCAGCAGGCCCCATGGGTTTCAGCAGGGGCCGGGAGACTAGAGGGCAAGGAGCCCTGTGGCGCTGATTTGACATTTTTAGCTGAAGACCTTTGTTCAGACCAATTTCCAAGTAGCTTTGGGTTGGAGTGCCTTCTGCTTTTTTCTTTTTCTTTCTTCTTCTTCTTTTTTTAAAAAAATCCTGGGCCTATTTTTTATTTTTCTTTCAAAGCGATGAAATAGAATCTGACCCTGGGAATCCCATTCTTGCCATCTCTTTCCCCAAGCCACCACCCTCTCCCGCCTGACCAAGAAGGCCTGAATTTCCCAGCAGCCTCTGGGCCTCAGACCATCCTCTCCCGCCCCCTCCCCGGGGCTTCTGAGGGCTGCAGACTCCCAAGGGAGGCCATATCCCTGCCTGGGGCCTGGTTCTCAAGCTGCAGGGTGGGAGCCACCATTTTTCTGTCCTCCTTCCTCTAAGAGACTTTGGCCTCATTTTGGGGAGGCAGTGAAGTCTGCTCAAATGCTTCCAAAGCCCCTGACCTCAGGGTTGAGAGCCATAGCAGTGGGTGGGAGAGCGGTACAGGAAGAAAATTTAACCCACTTCCCAAGAACACAGACTTTTTCCGGGGGAGGCCTGGGCCATGTGGCAAGAATCTGTAAAGTTTTCAGTGAATAAAGGTGGCATTATAACAGCATCCCCTCCCCCAGATAACCCAAAACCCAAAGCATAAAAACAACCCGAGACAGACCCAGAGAAATACCTTCTCCTTGTGTGCCTCGAAGTGAACCTCGAAGACGCTGCCTTTGGGAAAGAGGGCATTACAAACTTAGGTTCTTTAGAAAACCCACCCTATTTGCCAAAATAGACAGCAGACCGCCTTGAGCACTAAAATCCATGTTGTTCCAGAGAGGAAGGGTTGGGGGAGGCGGAGTCCATGAGCCCCTGACAGAGGTCCAGGGAAGGGAGGCCAGAAAGCCTCCTCCAGGCAGTGATTTATTTTATTTTTTAGATCTATATGCTTTGGCCACGTTTATTTATTTATTTCCAAAGGGCTATTTTTGTCTGCCCCGGCTCCTTTGTAGCAAAGCCCCCTTTTCTAGAATTTCCTCTCCTTTATTAGAGTCACAGCTCAGATTTGTATGGCCCCGGGGGAGCCGGCCAGCCGCTGGTAATTTCTCTCAGACACCCAATTACCCCCTGACGTCAGTGCCTCCTGGCCCCGCTCCCCTGGGTGCCTGCATTTTTTCCTTTGTAACACTAATAGCTGACTAGCTAAGTGCCTGTCCGTTCCCTGGCAGAGGACTTGATTGTGTTTTCGGCTGGATACTAAATCCAAAAACTATGTAAAAATGTCAATAGGTGAGTGCACATTGATTTTGGTTAGTCACAGTGATATTTGAGCCCCTCTGGGAACTCTGTCTGGGGAAGTATTTTACAAGAAAGATAATATAACAGAAAATTACTGGAGCTCCGCGGGTCTCTGGTGGGTTTCTTAGGGGCCTGCTAAATTGCTGTAGAATCAACAAATGCTTTATTAATCTAAATTTGTGGTTTTGTTCTTTCTTCTCTTCAGAAGGTTGGAGTTTTAATGATGCCGGCGGCGAGGCTGGGCGGCGCGGCCCGCACCTTGGCTGCTGGGCTGGGGTACCCTGGCTGGTAATGAACTCCCAGAGGATTCTGGGAGCAGGGCGGCTGTGTTCCCAGCCGGCTTCCTGGGGAATGTGGAGCAGGCGCCGGGCCTGCCGCTTGCCAGGCTGAGGTCTGTGCGAGCAGATAAAGTGAGGGGCTGAGGGCCTGGAACAGCTGTGCCGGGCCAGGCTGACTGGGAGAGGCTGATAAGGGCCCAGAAGGAGCTCAGGCGGGCGGCGTGGCACCACCAGAAATCTGACGGGGTATCAGGACTGGCAAAGAAAGTTAAACACAGGGCCGATTCCGGGGGATGCTTGGCGGCCCTGCGGAGAAAGATAATGGTAATTGATGGAATCAAAGTCACAGCACAGCCTTGTGTTTTCTTGGCAATTAATTCCGCTCCCCCCTCCCCAATTTCTAACCCTCTGGCATTCGCAGAGCCCGGGATGGCCTGCGAGCAGCCTGCTCGCTCAGATAACCAGCCCATGCCCTCCTTGCTTTGGGGAGGGTAGGAGCCAGGGAGATGCGGCCGAGAACAGACACAATTAGAGACCAGGTTTTAAAATATATATTACAAACAAACAAGTCGGAAAAGAAAACCCCACTGAAAAGTTAAGGATGTGTCACTCCGGGAGCTCATCTGATCTTGCTCTGGAAGGGAAGGAGGAAAATCGATGTCTTTGTAAGAGTGCCTGGCGCTGCGTCTCCTGGCTGGGCAGGACAATGTGAGTCGGGCCCGGCTCTGCACACATGCACATGCACACACACGCCTCCCGCGTGATGCTGCTGGGGGAAGACGGCGCCGATAATGGGACAGCAGTTTATGCCGCGTACAGATGCGCTTGCCTCTCCCGCATGTGTCGTCCTGCCCCCCTCTACCTTTTTTGTCCCTTGAAAGGCATCCCTTCTCAACAATGGGCTAACCTGGCTGTTGCCGCGGGTTCATGCTGCCCGCCTGCTCCGTAGGTGAGGCGTTCATCTGGCCTTTTGTTGTGCGCACGCTGGAACACACCTGCTTGCAGAGACACGCGTGAACGCACAACTCTGGACCGCACCCACTCCTCTGCACGGCCCAGCTTGCTGGTTCCTGGGCGAGTCCCGCTGTGCCCGAGGGAGCCCCCGTGTCAGCTCCAGGATCTTAAGCAAATAAACCACTCCAAAAATTTTCCCTGGAGTCTTTTGAAATTAAAATCAGTGCACAGTGAAACGGTGTGTCAGTCCGGTGTGCAAGGCACAGGCCTCCAAATAACTGGAAATCCTATAAGGGAAGCCGGTTATTCTACCTGGTGCCTGGCTTATACCCCAGGATCGTACTTGGTAGCTAGTTAGTATTAAGGAAAGGAACCCTCCTGTTGGAAGGTAATGCTGTAAGTTAGAGGGACGTTTGTCTCCCACCCACACATTTTCTGGCCTTTCCTATTTCTGGGAGCCCGTCTCTGGCTAGGTGACGTGGATTGGATACCAGAAGCCAGGTGACAGAGGGGCACAATGGAGCAGGACTGCGGGGCTTCTGATTTGATTCTCACCCCTCGTGGGGTCCACCCCATCCTGCCTAGGCGAGGGGCTGACCTTGGCCCTGTGTGGAAGCAGTCAGAGAAAGGTGTGGGCCAGCCCCTCGCAGCCAGCCTCCTCCCCCAGGACTGATGGACGGCATTCCTGCATTGGCTCTGGGGCAGCTCCCCTGAGCTTTGTCTTCCCCACAGGGTGGGAGGAAGGAGGTTTGGAAAGGAGGCCCCCTGGTGACTTCTGAGCCATCAAAGCCTGGGCCAGCACGCCTCCAGGCCCCTCAGCTCCTCTCCTGAATGGGCTCTGCAGGCCGGCAGCTGTTTTGGGGCCTGGAGAGGAGGAAGGGGGCTGGTCCTTTGTCCCTGCAAGGAGGCCTCCCGGAGGCCCAGGCCTGCATGGCGGGCAGCCACGTTAACCTTCCACCCTGGGGGGGAGGGGGCTTGCCTGAGGTCAGGCACATAATGAGGCCAGGTCCCTGGCTGTCCCCTGCCTGGGCTCCGGCAACAAAGGCCCAGTCAGGCTGCACAATGAGGGGGAGGGGGCCTGGTGGGGGCGGGTAGGTGCCGCCACAGACAGCCTCGGCGGCCCAGGGTTTCCTTCCAGCTCACCCCATGCTGGGCACTTCAAAGGGGCAGAGGGGAGAGGCCAGCCTGGCCGGGGGGCCTGGGCCTCCTCCTCCCAAAGCCGCTGCCACCGGAGGTGGAAAAACACCTTGAGGATGTGGCCAGTGGAGTCAGGTTTTGGAATCTGGCGCCTTGGGGAGCCCTCGGTATGGGGTCTTTCTCTGGCAGCCTTGGCTCACAGTCTGTGTTTGGGGCCAGAACTCAATGTGGCCCAATTATTTAAATCAATGCCTTTCAAGTCAGTAATAATAATAATAATGATGATGATAATATCCCTTGCATGAGGACATATGTTACTGAATTCAGAGCATGGTGCCCCCCCACTGCCCGTTGACTTTTCTGCCTACCTGGTGAGGTGGGAGTGTGAGCAGGTATGAGCACCTGCGTCTTTCAAGCGGGAGGAAGGGAGGGAAAGAGCAGTTTCTGGGGTACAACGCTTGGCTCTTTTCCTGCTTGCTTTAAATTCTCGCAGTGACACTGAGAGTTGGGCATTCGGTCCCATTTTACAGATGAGTCCACTGAGACGCTAAGAGGATAAATAAGTAATAAATATATTTATTATTATATTTATCCATCAAAAGCAAATATGTATTTATTATTTATTGTATCTATCAAATATAATAAATAAACAAAGCAAGCCTGCCAGAGATCACACAGCTCCACCACTTGCAAACTCTGTGACTCTTATTAATTTACTGAACATCTCCATGCCTCAGTTTCCTCATCTGTAAAATGGGGCTAATAATAGTCCCTACGTCATGCGAGTGTTGGGAGGATGCATTGAAGTCTGCGTCGAGGGTCTGGAGCGTGCACAGTAAGCACACAGTAAACAAGAGCCGGTGCTCTTGTTAAAGTTCTCTGGCCTGGATTCTAGTCCAGATAATCTCAGACTCAGATAATCCCAGAGCCAATGCTCTTTAAAACTCTGTAGGGTTGCTGAGGGATGATTAGTCTGACCTGCCTGGTGTAGAGTTGGGGAAGGGGTCCAGGGAGGGGAAGGGCTGGGGTACGAGCCACAGGTGAGTGGCGTATGGGTATGGGAGCCAGAGGTGCCTCTGAGGGCCACACTCTCCTGTCTCCAGCAGGTGTGGGGCTGCGGGCAGGTGCTGGGTGTATTTTGCCAGCTTTTGGTTGATTGCGGAGACTCACTTCTTCACTCGATACCGGACCATATATTGTATCTTGGAAATACCCACAAGGGTTTCCCGAGGCCCTCCTAACACTACCCCAGGTAGCTCTTAGGAGTAGCCAAAAATTGCCTGCCTCGTTCCCTTACCCTTGCTGTGGCCCAGGTACCTGCCCTGGCCAGAAGGCATCAGAGTCCTTCCCGGAAGGATGAGGCCCGGGGGGAGGCCCTCCCTTCCCTCAGAGGCCATCGTGGGTCCTATGTGTGGAGTGCCCTTTGTGGGAGAGGAAGGTATAGGGCATTTAACCCTTGGGAACCCACGGGGTATAAAGAGACAGAAAGAAAAGGCACGCCGAAGGCATCTCAGTGCCTGGGCAGCACAGTCTGCCATCCCATCGGTGGAGGAGCAGACATTGGTTGTCTTCACCATGTGGGCAAAAAAGTGCTCTGAGAAGTGGCTGCAGGTAGAAAATCCTATGTGCAGTTGGGAGTTTTACAATCAAATCCTATTGAAAATGCCCCTCTCAGTCAGCTTTAGTGGGACCCTTTCCCTAGCCGTTTGGCAGAATGAAGCCTCGTCCTTTGTGATGGGCACCCACTGTTCCACTCAATGGAACACACTCTGCCAGGCACGTGGTGATGCCGAGAAGGAGAAGAGGAGTGCTGGACCCCAGGAGTTTCGTCATCTCGCCTTCTCCCTTCTCCATTCCCTCCCTCCTTCAAATATTAAGCATCCTTATCCCCTATGCTCATAATAGGAGTCCACAGAAATGAACAGGGTGGGATTCCCGTGTTAGACAGGGCTGGAGGAACAATGCAGTGGACACTGGCAGAGGGGTGCCCGTGAGAGTTGACTGTAGCCTTGGCCTTCATACTAACTCACCGTGTGAATCTGACCAAGTCATCCACTTGTTCTGAACCCTCATTTACAGAATGGGGACATTGCCCTGAACCATGGCATTCGTCACAAGGAATGGAGGCACACCTCAAACTGGCTTCGGGATAAACCTTCAGGCATGGCTGGAGCCTTAGGAGTTCACTTCTCATGTATTTTCATCTCTGCTTTCCTCTTGTTGGCCTCATTCTCAGCCAGGTTCTTCCTGAGAGGGGGAAGTTAATCCCCCTTCCTGCAGAGCTCACATCCTCCTCACGTCGTCCTTGCTGAGGTAGAACATCTCATTCCTGCCGTGTAAGAAAGTCTCAGGGTTCACTCTGATTGGCCCAGATTGGGTCATGTGCCCATCCACAAACCAGTCTCTGTGTCTGGGGGATGCAGTGCTATTTGGCCAGGCCTGGGGTACCTGAATCACGTAGCAGGGGTGTTTGCTCAAGGAAGACAGGGCTGTTCTTACAGAAGGTGGGCACGGGTGCTGGACAGGCTAAAAGGCCTGGATCACCCCACTTCAGTCATCAGTAAGCATCCTTTGAACTTCTTTCATGCATTGCACAGGCTCTGGAGCCCAGCTGCCTGGGTTCTAACCCCAGTTCTGCTTCTTACTTACTGTGTGACGTTGGGCAAGTTACTTACTTCTCTGGGCCTCGTTTCCTCGTCTGTAAAATGGAACCGACAATAGTACACATGCCTCATAGGGTTGTTATGAGAATCAAATGAGTTAACCCGTATAAAGCATTCAGAGCAATGCTTGGCTTGGGACACGGTAAGCACCTAAATGAATGTTAGCTGTGACTGTTTTCATTCATTCACTCTCTTATTCATTAACTCTCTTGCACTCAGATAAGAAGTAAATAAATCATAGTCTCTGTTCCATAAGGGAACTCGCAGAGGGATTCTATGATTACTTTTTGCTCATTTATTCAAGAAATGTTTATTAGGCACTTACTGTGTGCCAGGCACAGTGCTAGGCTATGGGCACAGGGCTGATGTATCCTTAATAATTCTTCGTTTCCCAACTAAGCAGCATGGACAATAATACCTTCTGCAGAGAGAGTGCATAAAGAGAATAGATGTGAAAATGTGCTCAAAATCGGAAAGTCGCCTTTTATCTGGCACGTTGCCAGTGGGTGGGCATCCACCCACCTGTCAGGGGTTGTATACCCTAGGAATTTGCTCAGCCCCCTCCTTGTCCCTTTCTGGAGCCTTCCCCACTGTGTGCCTGGTCCCCTTAGCTTCTGTGCTTGCTGCCAGCAAGACGGATGGCATGGCTTCAGGTCTTCTCCGCTCTGGCTGGGGGAGGGGGCGTGCAGGTGTTGGTTCTTGGTGAGCAGCACCGGGTCCAGTGGGTCCTGTTCCCTTGCCCGCTGAGGCTTGCTTCCTTGTGAGTCTTGGGCCTGGCTGTGGTCTTGCTGGATCGCTTCCCCTAGCTCTGTGCTCCAGGGGTGCCTGCTGAGATTCCAAAGGAGGAGAGGACAGGGAAGGAGAAAACCTTTCATTTGCTCCCTTCCGGGTCATGGGTGGATCTACTCACTCGTGAACTGCTCTGCATAAGAAATGGGCTGGAGAGGGTGTGGAGAAAAGGGAACACTCCTGCACTGCTGGTGGGAAGGTGAATTGGTACAGCCACTATGGAGAACAGTATGGAGGTTCCTTAAAAAACTACAAATAGAACTACCATATGACCCAGCAATCCCACTACTGGGCATATACCCTGAGAAAACCATGATTCAAAAAGAGTCATGTACCAAAGTGTTCATTGCAGCTCTATTTACAATAGCCCGGAGATGGAGACAACCTAAGTGTCCATCATCGGATGAATGGATAAAGAAGATGTGGCACATATAAACAATGGAATATTAGCCATAAAAAGAAACAAAATTGAGCTATTTGTAATGAGGTGGATAGACCTAGAGTCTGTCATACAGAGTGAAGTAAGTCAGAAAGAGAAAGAAAAATACCGTATGCTAACACATATATATGGAATTTAAGGGAAAAAAATGTCATGAAGAACCTAGGGGCAAGACAGGAATAAAGACACAGACCTACTAGAGCATGGACTTGAGGATATGGGGAGGGGGAAGGGTGAGCTGTGACAAAGCGAGAGAGTGGCGTGGACATATATACACTACCAAACGTAAAATAGATAGCTAGTGGGAAGCAGCCGCATAGCCCAGGGAGATCAGCTTGGTGCTTTGTGACCACCTAGAGGGGTGCGATAGGGAGGGTGGGAGGGAGGGAGACGCAAGAGGGAAGAGATATGGGAACATATGTATATGTATAACTGATTCACTTTGTTATAAAGCAGAAACTAACACACCATTGTAAGGCAATTATACTCCAATAAAGATGTAAAAAAAAAAAAAAAAAGAAATGGGGCAGTGGGGCAGCAGGGCCTGGTTCCTCAGCATCAGGAGAAACGAAGCAATTAGTCTGTGCCTGTCTTTGAGGCGGTAATCATCCCAGGGCCCCTTATCGACACTTACCTTGTTCCAGCCACCCTGCCGACCCCTTCTCAGATGCCCCATCTTTTAATACCCTCAACGTTTCTCTTAGGTACGTACTTTGGGGATCCTTTATTTTTACCTATCGAGAAACTGAGGCCCAGAGATGTTCAGTAACTGGCTCAAGCTCACCCAGCCAAGGTGTGGCAGGGCCTGGTGGAAAACCATGCCTGTCTGACCACAGATCCTAAGTTCTTGGCCACCGAGTTGTACTTTCCCATGGAGGAAATGTTCGCACACACTCAAGCATCTTCCCAGCTGGGAGAGACCCAGAAGGTGGCTGATTTTCTTTGTACAAGTTGGAAATTTCAGAGACCAGAAATTGCCGAGAGGGCAAGGGTCCTGGTAGACTAGAGTTTATCTTTGTAGTACATACTTTTTTTTTTTTTTTTTGGCGGTACGCTGGCCTCTCACTGTTGTGGCCTCTCCCGTTGCGGAGCACAGGCTCCGGACGCGCAGGCTCAGTGGCCATGGCTCATGGGCCCAGCCGCTCCGCGGCATGTGGGATCTTCCCGGACCGGGGCACGAACCCGTGTCCCCTGCATCGGCAGGCGAACTCTCAACTACTGTGCCACCAGGGAAGCCCACGTAGTACATACATGGATCAACCCAGAGGATATCTTTATAGGCTATGTTCACTCCTTTCTGAGGGACATCCCTGTCCTGATCTTGCCAAATCCTTTCCCCAGTAAGGAACAGCCACTGCAGACCCCCTCCTGGTGACCAGAGCCCCAGAGTCAACAGCGGTGGGTCTGCTTCCGAGAAGGAAGTGATCAATGCCCCTGATCAGATACCTGTGCCCCAGGCTGGAGCCTTTGGCTTCTGGAGGACGGGGCCCGTCCTGTCTCCACACACTCCCCAGGGGCTGCGTCTGTCAAGACGGGAACTGGCCGGCAGCAGTTCGTTAAGTTTGCCGAAAGCCCTCCTGGTCCCTGTCTGGCGTCCCCTGCCCCTCCCCTGCAGCCTGCCGTCTCTAGCCAGGCCGTGCTGGGGAGGGTGGACCTGGGCTGCTCTCCCAGGCCACAGCTGGTTGTAGTTCTGCTGGGCCTTCTCCGGGCCTGGACCTGGCACACAGTTCAGTCTTGGGCTGTGGGGAGCGTGGGGAGGAAGCTTCCCTGATTTTCCATTTTTCTCCTTTGCAAGTTGGTGGCTGACACGTCTGTGCTCTGGCAGGGAGGCAGAGAGGCCCATTCTTTGGGCCTCCTTGTTTCTCTCTCCACCTCCCTTTCCTCCAAGCCCCGTTCTCATTGGGAAAGCTGCTTTGTGCTGCTCTCCATGTGCCTGGGCTGGGGAGGGGCACGGCTTCCGACGGGCGCTGCCAGGAGTTCTGTTGGGGGCATGAATAAATCATTTGCTTAACCCAACACTACCTATTGCTGCCTCCTCCAGAACCTCTCTGGGCTGCCCCTTTTCATGAGAGGTATTTATCATCATCATCATCATCATTATTGTTATTATTTTTAACATCTTTATTGGAGTGTAATTGCTTTACAATGGTGTGTTAGTTTCTGCTGTATAACAAAGCAATCAGCTATACATAAACATATATCCCCATATTCCCTCCCTCTTGCGACTCCCTCCCCCCCTCCCTATCCCACCCCTCTAATAGTGATGGGGTGGCAGCTCTGAAGAATCTTTGGGAGATGACGTCGCACCATGGAAAAAAAAGCAGATGATTTAGATCTTGACAGTCTTGTGTTCAAATTCTTTCTCTGCCCAAAGTCTGTGATCTTTAGCACTTAACCTACTTGTGAGCCTTAATTTACCCCTCTGTGAAATGGGGCCGTTGAAGCCTCACTTGCATGGTGATGGGGGATTCAGAGGGGTTGTGTGTGTGAAGGGCCAGCACACCGCCTGGCACACTGGGGCTGCAGTCAGTGAGTGGTGGTTCTGTTTCCTTTGGCCTGGAACAGGACACCCCAAAGGGATCGGAGTGGGTGGGGTAGGGTGTGTAGAGGAGGGAGCTTTCCCTGGTGGGCGGTGGGTGGACCCGCACGAAGCAGTCTAGGCTGCAGTGCCTGGGTGGACCCTGGAGAGGAGCCACCCACAAGCCTTTGGCTCTTGAGGCTGAGCTGTGATCCCTTGTGGCCGAGCTGGATCACTGCCCCAGGAGCCTGTGGGGCCTTGTGGGTCCAGAGATGAGGCCATTGTGAGGGAGGACCCGCCCTGGTTTTTCTGTCTGGGGAAGGACAGCCTTCCCAGCTGCTCCTCACAGACCCATCTCTAGCTGGCCACCTCCTCTGGTGACATCCTAGCCTGTTGCTGCCCTTTGTAAAGTTATGTGAAGATGTCAGCAGTGATGCCACATGTCTTTGGGACCCCCCTGTGTGCCACATGGAGGCTGCTCACTCTTAGGGGCTCCTGGCCTCTTCCAGGGCACGCTGGAGTGAAGGGAGAGGTACCGGGTCTTCTCCATCTCACTGATACGGTGGGCACCTCCGAACCCCTGCAGGCGACAGGGAGGAGTCATCCTAGGGAGGTGGGCTTTGGGAATTTCTGAAAATACTCTAGGAATATTCTCTAGGAAAGCAGCGTATCCTTGCCCAAATTCTTTATTATACGATACCATCTGGGACCCATGTCCTGAGCCACCACCCATGAACAGGAACGAATGCCCTCATCCTGTACCCAGGCCTTCAGGTCCTCATCTCTGTGCCTGCTTTCACAGCCAGAAGGTCTCTCGGGGTGCTGGCTGCAGGAACCCACTTAGGGCTGGCCTGTCCCAGCCCAGCACAGGCTCATCCTGGTGTCTGGAGCCCAGCCATCGCCAGGCTCCCAACCCCCCAGGAACCACAGGGCTACCCTGAAGGTGTTGAAAGAAGAAAATCCTACAACTTAAACTTGTCTTCTGCTCCCATCCACGTCACTTGTGAATTTGTAAGTTTTTTTCTGTTTCGGTGAGTCACTCATTTATCACGTGAAGAACACAATTATACCCCATTGTTTGAGTACATGCTTTAAGCGTGTCCGTGTTTTTGCCACCCTGTCCTGGCATTTCTTCATCTATGAAATATACCTGGATTCTCATACGTGGGGAAGACCCAAGCCTCATTCAGCCTCCGGGGGAGCCGCCTGGCTGGCCAGCAAGGCATCTTTGAATGGAGACCCGCTGTCAGCCTCCTGGGCCCCAAACCGACGGACTTCCCTCCACCAAGCAAGAGGGCGGGCTCCCATGTGTCTTTTCTGTTGCAATTATCTCCCTGGCTCCTCCCCTTGATACAAAAGGCCCAAGTCCGGGTCCAGAGTAAGTTATTTGTAATGCATTTTCTGAGTCCATATTGCAATATTAGCCATGACTGTCTGCTGTGTAGAAAAAGGGGGAGTTTGCGTTTGAAGTTTAATCCAGCCTCTACTTAAGCTCAGTCCCTGGGCAATCCTTTTTTCTGCCGCTGAGCTCAAACAGCCGGTCCTCAGGTTTGATCTGCTGCCCCACGGAGCCCTGCCCAATGTGAATTTGAAGAGTTTTTTTTCTCCTCTCAACCAGGGAGACTTGCAAAAAAAAAAAAAAAAAAAGTCGGTGTGGTCTGCGGCAGCGGCTCCCATGGTGGGTCCCGGGGTCCCTCCCTGAGCCCCTCTGCTGCTGGGGGCTGAGCCCACCCGGCCTCCAGCCTTCCGAGGCGGGGGGGTGGGGCTGCGTCCCCTCCTCGGGGTCTCCGAGGAGCCCCTTTGAGCTCTCGCTGCTGGTGGACGGCAAGCACTGGGGAGTCTGGGAGTCCTGTCTGGCATGTGGGGGGCAGAGAAAAAGGAGGGAAAAAAGGGAGGAAAATGAAAGGCGTGAGTTTGTCGGGAACTGGTGCTGGCGGTGGAAACAGGAGCCGCAGCAGGATGGAACCTGGTGGCCTTCAAAACTTTTCTTCTCCCCTCTCGCCACATGACTCGGAGGATGCAGGCAGTAATTAAAGGCCCCCCTGGCTCCTCATTTTCTGTGCCCATGTCTTTGATCTGGCTCACGTCGGGCAGCTATTTTCATTGTTCCTGCCTTTCTTTCATTCTTTTTTGATGGCAGAAACGATGATCTTTGATTCCAGAGTCGGAGGTGGGCAGGAGAGTGTTACAGGTCTTACATAATGCATCTTTCACATCTTATTTTTAAACGCGGGCATAATCAGGGCCTGGCAGAGGCTGGGCTGGATTTTAACCCATGTTTGGGGAGAGGCGGTTGCCTGCCCCGTGGTGCTGGCCTGGGGGTAGGTGGGGACAGGCAGTCGTGTGCAACTGAATGAAAATTACTAGAGGAAGCCTTTCCCCTCCACCCTTTTCTAAATATAACCTGAAGGGAGTTTTTCCTAATTGTTCCCTGATGGCCAAAGATGTGCCGAGAGCAAGCAGGACAGGGAAGGCTCAGTGCGCAGAGCCGGGCTTTTCTTGGTGGCATTGTGGGAGGCCTGCACGCTGTTTATTAGCGGATGTTAATAAACTATAAGGGAGAGGCCACAGTAGGAGTTATGTGAGCTGGTAACTCAGGTGGCCGAGATAAAGTGGAGACGTCTGGCCAGATGACAGGAGGTAGGAGGCAGAGGGGCGGGTGTCAGAGTCTGATCCATTTGCACATCCTTTCCTGCCCCTCATCTCCTGAGCAAACTTGGAGGACCTCCCGGCAGAGGGCCCTGTGGGATGGACAGAGGTGAGAAGACGAGGCCTTGGTGATTAGAAGCCTGTGGTCCAGGTCTGTGATGGGGACGTGAGTGGCTGCTGCAGGAACCACAAGCTCAGATGATGCTTGGGGTCAGGCAGGTGAGGGGCGGGGTGGGGCTGGGTGATGGAGATCACGTGCGTGTTAAGGGGAACAGCTGTTCCCCAGTTCCTGTCGTCAGCTGCCTTCCTGGAGGCTGGATCCGGTGTTGCCCAAGCTTCCAAATTTCCATGAGAAGCCAGAAATTCAGGTCTTGATGGGAAATCTCTCAGAAGAGATGAGAAAGAAGACTTTCTTGGTCAGAGGACAGTGCTGGCAATGGTTGGGAGTTGGAAAAGCCCTGCGTGTGGAGGGAGTGAGGGGGTCCCTGGGCTGCCAGAGCAAGGCGGGGGGCGTCAGGAGAGTCCGGAAGGCCCGTGCTCTGCAGCCCCTGCCTGGGGCAGACTGGGAAGGCCCATGACCCGAAAGCGACCAGCTCCTAGGTGGACGCAAAGGCCTTCCCGGCAGTGAGTTCTGCTGGGCTGGAAGAGTTCTGCACGCGATGTCTGAGGCCACCTGTCACCTCCACTGAATGCTTGCTGTTCATGAGGGCATGGACCCATCCTGCCACCACGGGGACAGGTCCCTGTGAGAACTGCTTCGTCCTTTGGGCAGTGCTAATGGTTTATTCCTGGGAAGGTCTGAGGCTTACCTTCCTGCCCATCTACCCCAGGCTCCAGTATCAGGATTTTCACGCACTGGTTGCTTCACTAGATATTTATTGAGTGCCTACCGTGTGCCAGGCTCTGTGCCGGGCGCTGGGCATACAGTGGGTCACGGGGAGGAGGAGAATTGACAAATCCCCGCGTAACTACGTATATCATCAGAGAATATATATCCGGAAGGAAGAGTGTAAGGCGTGCGAGAGAAGCAAAGGCTTTTCCCAATAACTGATGTTGAAAATGATGTAAAACAACTATACTCCAATAAAAATTAATTTAAAAAAAGAAAAAGAAAATGAAGGTGGAATGATGAATAGAAACAATGGGGGATGGTAGTCCAGAGAGTGTTCAAAGACCCCAAGACAGGAAGCTATTTGGCAAATTGCAGGACTGTCAGCAGGCAGTCTTGGGAGCCTGCTGAGCGAGGGGGTGCACTGTGGGGACCAGGCCCTACAGGGCCTCGTGGGCCAAGGTGGAGCTCTGGGGGCTCTCAGCATCATCAGACTTGCTCTGAGGAGGGTGGGTGTGGGCTGGGCGGGGAAGCCGAGGGGCTGGCGCAGGCAGTGGGGGTGGAGAGCAGAGGGCGTGTTGGAGAGCTGTTCGTTCTGGATGGCAAAATGGACAGGACTAGGAGATGGATTCAGCATTGGCGGCGAGGGAGCGTGGTACCAGGAGGACCCACGGGTTTCTGGCTTGGGTATCGAGGTGAGCAGAGAGGTCTTCCCCGAAGTGGGGAGGCCTGGAGGAAGAACGAACTGGGTGGAGAAATCCTTCTCCTGTTCTGACGGCCCTCGGCTGGGTAGGGGCCTGGGCAAATCTGGTGAGGACAGTGGGGCTCGAGCTCGAGGAGCCCCAGCCTGGCTGCCGCTTGACCCCCAAGAACCCCCCTCCACTGCGTGAGGACAGGGCGTCCCCTGCACCATCCCCAGCTGGGCCCACCCAGCCCTGTCACACACCTAGCCTATGGCGAGGGGACCCGCTCCGTGAGGCCGCAGAGCAGTTAATACATGTTGGGATTGGTTGCTGCCCGATCCTTGAAGGTTTTCCCTGCGCTGCACCTTCTCCGCCTTCTGGAGGGAGACCCCCTGCCAGCCCTTGGGCTTGCGTACCTGGCTGGGCTGCCTGATGCCCAGATGGAGGTAACCTGTCCAGCATCGTTGTTCCATTGTAAATCCTCTGGATGGCCAGCAGTTGTGTGGATGGCGCGTGTGCCCCTGCCTTTCTGGGCTGACGCGGGAGGGCTGTATATTTCCACCTGCCGTCCAGGCTGCACATGGTTCTGCTTTGCCTGGTGTGTGCAGAGCCTGGCGGGCAGCCCTCAGACACCCCCGCCTGACAGGGCCTGTTCATTCATGACCCCCTGTCTTCGGCAGCTCCCGCTTGCAGCTGGGTTGCTGGGGCCGGGGGGGAGTGGTTCCTGCTTAGCCAGGATGGAGGGGCCTAGAAGTGGTTCAGGTTGGGGAGGACTTCTGCGTAGGGGGTTCTTCTGGGAAGACAGGGCTCCCAGGTGGGCTCCGTACTCCTCAGGAGCTGGATTTCTACTGTCGGTCCAGGGCGGCTCCCCTAGGTTTGCTGCTGATGTCACCTTGGGGGACTCAGCTTCCCCTTTCTTCATCCTCATCCTGAAAGCAGGCTTTCCAAGAGAAATGCGACCAGGTCTGAGCTGGCAATGGAGAGGCACATGTACCGCTATGTAAGATGGCTTTCTGGCTCGTAGCCTGGGGTCTTTTCATCCGTGCCCTATTCTCTCACCATCCAACCTTTGGGCTAATTAATGGCATGAACTTCCTCATGATAGTTTATAAATGTCCCCTTGATTTTCCCCACGGCAATTTGAGAATCTAATTATCCCTGCTATATCTGGCCATGTTATTATAGTTTGACAACCTGAGAACTCAATAGATGAATCAAAGACAGCAGTTAGCAGAATTTGGATAACGAGGATTTTTTTTTCAGAACACCCTATTTTCCTGTTTATATCCTTTCTCTTGGTCCTTATCCATGCACACGTGGGATTGCAGGATTACAACCTGCGGGAACCTAACGTACTCTGCGCCTTCACCCGGTGAGTTCATGGTCTGACCTGCCTCCAGAGCCCGTGGTCCGTACAGCTGCTCCTAGCGACCATATGAGGATCCAGCATGAGGTGTGGCTAACGTGCTGGCGTCATTGTCTGGCACATTGGAATTTCACAGGAGGCCTTTCTTCTTCCGAGTTTCCTTTCGGACCCTGGTCTCCTTGAGGGGACTGTTTTCAATGTGCCTTGTGGCGGAGAGGAAGGAACTCTGAATCTGGGGTCAGGAGAACTGAGTTCTAGCCCTGGGTTGCCACTGGGTGGCTGTGAGTGAACTTGGCCCTTTGTCCCCTGGGCATCAGTTTCCCTGTCCAAAGGTGACGGTGGATCTCACCCACCTCTGAAATTGCAAGATTTGGGATTCCAAAGAAGGAATGTACTTATGTTAAGAATGAGTATTAAGTATAAAAATATACTACTTATGCTAACTTCTTCCTTGTAGCTCTCACCCCAGCTTTAAAAGAAGTGTGCAGTAAGTGAAACAGGTTTTACACGTATGTGGTGTAATTTTCTGATCATTGTCTGTCTCCCGCATGACACGGTCAGCTCCACGAGGGGCCACCTCGGCCGAGGCCACCACTCACTACTCCAGTGGTGGCACACAGGAGAGAGAGCTCAGTCAGTACTGTTGAGCCAGAAGTCAGAGAGCAAAGTTAGTGGCAGGCGCTGGGCAGCACCCTTCTGCTCCTGTCCACAAGACTATAATTGGAGAATACAGATGGATGGCCAGGGCGATTCCCCGGTCCTCCGGGCACTAAAGCTCTGTAGCCTGGAGAGGGGCCCCTTCCTTATCAGGGTCAGAAGCGGGTGGAAAAGCTGTTGGGTGCGTCCTCAGCCCTGACCCTCCCTTGCCTGACACATGCCGGGGTCGGGATCCTGGGATGGGAGTCCTGGGTGGGGGTGTTCCCTAGATGGCCACTGTGCTGAGGTCCTAACACCTACTCAGAGCCACCAACACTGGGCACAGTTGTAATGATTGTCATTACAACATAATAACTGCTGTTTATGGAGTGCTTATGACATACAGCATCTCATTTCATCATCACCACATCCCTGTGGGGTGGGTATCGTGACCTCATTCCCATTTTCCAGATGAGGAAACTGAGGCCCAGAGAAGTTCTAATTTGCCCAAGGCCACACAGCCAGGCGGCGCTGGAGCTGGGAGTTGAGCCTGGCCACCCTCTCTCAGAGTTCGTGCTGTCCATGACCAACCCCTGTGGCTTCCGCCAGCTCAGCACCCCCATAAGCCTGGCTCTCTCCTCTCCTCCCATCTCTCAGGGCCTCCTGCCATGCTCGGCGACATCCCATCTGTCAGAAATTCTGTTCTGGCCAGATGCAATGCCCCTCCTGGGATTCCAGACCGGGGCAGTAGCTACAGAGGGAGGGGAGGGGGATTCTCAGGCCTCGCTGTTGCTCCAGACCCTGGCTGGGCACGTATGGCCTGGGAGGCTCTGGCAGCCCTAGGCTGTTCCCTGTGGCTGGGCCTTCTGTGCCCCGGCCCAGACTTTGCCCCTGAGCAGGTGGGATCGGATGTGCTCGGCCAGCCCTTTGAGCTCGCAGCGAGCCCCAGCAGCCCTGGCCGTTCCCTGGCTCCTTTCTCCTTGGTGGAGAGAGGGGCCCGGGGAGTGGGCGGGGGAAAGGGGAATGGAGAGAAGGAGGGGCAGGATAAGGGAATGGGTAGGGGGGAGCAGGCAGGGAGGTGGGACAGACCCTCTGAGGGTGAAGAGGAAAGGACATGGGATGAAAGCAAGCAGACAAGGGAAGAGGAAGTGGAGGTGGGGGACAAGGTGGTCCCCCACCTTGAGAAACTAGAGGGGAATGGAGGGGGCTGGGGAGGAAAGGAGGAGAGAGCCGTGGGCAGAGATGGAGGGGGTGCCGAGGGGGCGCTGTGTTGGGTACAGAAAGAATTCTGACAATGTGTGGAGGCCAGAAGGCCCAGCTCACGACCCTCACAACCTTCAGCAACCGCAGGCAGGCACCTGCAGGTGGTGGCAGAGGCCATGGGGTTGGGCTTGCCCACGGGCTCCTCCCACCACACGCCGGGACCGGGGAGCCGTCACTTTGAGGTCCCTGACATTTGCGGTGAAAGGATCTGGTCTGAGGTCTCATTAGCCTCTGCTTTGCTGCGCGCACCCTGCCATTCAATCTCCCCGTCCGTCCTTCCAACACCAAGGTTTGTAAATCTGCCCATTTGCTGTATGACGTCTGTCGCTGACGTGAACTTGACCATGTTAATACACACGAGTTTTTTCTTCCCTCTGCTGCCCAGGGGGAAAGAAGGTGCCGAAAGAGAACCCGTGTCTCTTTTCCACTTAAACTTGGGAACGGCTTAGTCTGAATGCTGGTGGATTTCATTTTCCCCAAGCTAGCGCCGCTGCTCGCTGCTCAAGACAAAGGAGGCCTTTCGTGCCTGGTCGTTTCCCCCAAACCCGCCCTTCGTTATTCGCCTCCCTTCCTACTTGTACCAAGCCCCCCACGTGGTTTTTCTGCTTTGCTCACCTGAGGGCTGAGCCCCTGACTCTCAGAATCTGGGGAGCCTTTTGACTTTCTCACTGGATAGGCCTGTTGTCCCAACTCTGGGGTTCCTTGGAGCTGAGGGACATGAACATTTCTTAGAAAATTATTTCTCCCTGTCTCTCCCCACTGACCTTGATCGACACTGGCACCTGTCTGGCTTAAAGGTTGTGCTTTTACAAATGAAAGATGGCTCCAGACCTGCATACTGATGGCTCCAGACCTGTATACTGATGGCTCCTGACCTGTATACTGATGGCTCCTTACCTGAATACTGCTGAGAAGACTGAGACCCAGAGGGAGACCCAGTGGGCTCTGAAGCAGCCAGGGGTGGTGTTCTTGAACCAGTATTCACAGGCATCTGTGAACATTTGTATGGAGTGAGGGTTGACTTTTGTGTCTCATATCAGATTCTCATAATGCACCTCATTCATTTATTCATCCATCCATTCATTCAATAAATTGGTCTCCCCGAACTGTGCGCCAAGGCACAGCTAATCTGTCAGAGTTCTGTGATGTATTTTAAATTTTCAAGGGAACACAGCAATACTCAACATCTGTTGGACATGATGTGAGCTATTAGCTTGAGGTTGTCCACCATTTCAACATTAGATCACTCTGTATTCTTTTTGATGACATTACATCTTTGCAAAGCTGGGCTTTCAGTGGTTACTGTGGATAAAAAGCAGGTACTAGGTGAAAATCAATATGGAAAAAGAAATGAGGATGGCGGGTCCAATACGATTCCAAGGTTGGAGAAGTTGTGTGTTGACCAAGGGAAAGATGACTTTGGGCCTGTGGGGCAGATTTGGGACTTTACTTGGAGCAATGGGAAGGTCTCAAGGGGATTTTAAGCAGGGCAGCGATGTGAGTAGATCTGTACTCTGCAAAGAGCCCTCGAGATCTGTGTCTGGGTTGGACTGAACATGGGGAAACTTGTTAGGGGCCAATGCAGTGGTCCAAACCAAGCAACTAAGCAACCAACCGAACCACCGAACAACCGAGCAACCTGCCAACCGTGGTGGCTTGGACTCAAGTGACGGCAGCAAACTGGGGAGGTGGTGGGCAGATTTGAGACCTGGCTGAACGCAGGATGGACAGGACTTGGTGACGAGCTGTGTAGGCGTGAGAAGAGAGAGAGGAAAGGGGTCTGGCAGGGGGACATGATGACATGGAGAGGACAGAGCAGGAGAGCAGGACTGACACATGCTACCTCACTCTGCTTCCTTTTTTTTGTTCACTCCTGGTTACCTAACATCTCGTAGGATCATTTGATTACCCTGTTACTGTCCATCACCCCCACCAGACTGTCAACCCCATGAAGGCAGGACTTTGCCTGCTTCTCTGCTGTGTCCCTGTCACCCAGACCACACCTCATACAAAGATCAGAGGCTCCCAACTTTCTTGGTGCACAATGCCTGAGTATCTAATTTTTTTCAGGGCACCCCTAAGCCCAAAGAAATACCTTATAGCTCCCTTTGTTCAAAGAGTCAGGTGCAAATAACAAGTATTTACGTCCTAACAACTTAGTTGCTGTTTGAAAAATAAAACACATAAACTCAAAGGAAGAAGTATATTTTCATTTCATTCTCAGATAACCACAGTTACCAATGGAATGTGCTAAAATGCAGATTCTGATTCAGCGGGTCCAGGTGGGGCCCGGAATTCCGCATTCCTCATAGACTCCCAGGTGATGCCTAGCTGCTGGTCCGGGACCATGTTTTGAGTGGGTGACTGAGGTGACTGCTGGGCCACTGTCTTCACTCCTTTCCAAGCATCCTTTCATGTCTTTCGCTCTCTGCAGAGAGCTTCGCCAGCCCCACGGCACGAGTTAGATGGTCTATGCGGGGTGACTTGAGGTACCCAGCACAGCTGCCCCCATCTCTGTGAACAGGCATCCTTGCTGGGCCTCACCAAGGGCTCTAAGTGGCTGGCAAACCCTCATCGAGAACGTGATTGTTCCTGGTTCCTACCAGCAAGGTGGTCTTGGTGGACTTGGAATGTGCTAGAAATGCTTGCTGGGGCAGGATCGTTAGCTGTTTCATCCTGGCTGTTTTGTCATCTGGAGTCACCTGCCTTGTGATGGCTAGGTACCCATTTTAGGCCCAGAATGCCAGAAAGTCCCACGGATCACCAGACACTCTGCTTCCTTTCTGGGAGCCGGGTCCCACTGAAGGGAATTGCTTTCCATCTCCTGGCCTTCATGGTCAGATCTCTCTCTTGCCAGCGCCTGGTGGTTATGGATGTCCAGATCTGGGAAGGTAAGTTTTCTGGTCACATGCACAGTACACATCACAGGTGCACACTCACATGCATGTGCATGGATACCGGTTAGTGCCTGGCAGAGCTCCGCAGTGTAAGTGGAAGGGCAGGAGGTCGTACCTTCCTGCACTTTCCATTCCCTGGGGAATTTAGTCTAGTCTACTGATCCAGAGAGCACCCAAACGGGACTTGGGGCCAGAGCTGTGCTGTTCCCGATGGCTCTCGGCATCAACGATCAATTGATTCATTTATCAGTTCATTCTCATTCCCTCCTGCTCTGAGTGTTTATTTACTAACTGTGGCTGATGTTATGAGCTGGAGGGCCAGTGTAGCTGGAGAAAACTTCCTGGAGGAGGGAGCGTTGGGGTGTGTGTGCATGTGTATGTGAGTGTGTGCATGCCCGTGTACATAGGTGTATGTGTGTCGTATACCTGCACACACATTTGTGTGGAGCAGCTATGAATGTATGTGTGCACGAACACGTGTGCACCTGCACATGCCTTGCGTGCAAGTGTGTGCGCCCGGTAGGATCGTACAAGCAAAGCCTTGGTGCCAATAACAGCAGCTTTGGAAACCTCCCTTGCCTGTGTGGATCCCGGGCTGGAGAAGAGAAGCTGCTGTTGGGTAGAGCAGATTTCGTAGCTTGGCTTCATGTGCGTGTGAGCACTTGGGTGTGTTTTAATTAACTAGAACATTTGCCTGGAAATGAGCAGCGGTGGCAGCAGGCGCAAAGGCAGCTGGAGCGGGGGGCGGGGCGGTGGCAGCCATGGTGGCGGAGGCCGTGGCAGCCAGGCTCCCGAGGTTCCACATGCCCAGTCCCGGCTGATGGCACATGGAGTGGTGGGGTGGCAGGCTGCCCCTGCTGCTGCTGGTCACTGGCCCAGCAGAGAGGGCATTCTGGGAGTGGCTGAACTTTCTAGAATTCCCTGGACTCCTCTGCACCCCATCTAAACAGAGATGACCAGGGTAATGGTTCCAGCACATGGGTGGGGACATGAAACTCCCGACGTTGTATCCAGGACGATGGACCCATGTTTTGGACCCATGAGCCGTGTAGGACTGACTGTCCTCTCTCTATTCCCAGCCCAGCAACGGGCACATAATGGGCCCTGTGTACATGTTTACTGCATGTGTGACTCAACAGGTAAAGGCAGCCAAGGCTCAGAGAGGCTAAGTGATGTCTCCAGGGCCACACAGCGAGTTGCTAGGCCAGCTGGAAATTTTGACTTTGTTTCTGTACTCTTTCCGTGACTCTGTAGTGTCGGCATGAGGGAATGCATGGCTTTATCTCAGGGCAGGTGAAGACTCACACCACAGGTGTGCACACCTCACCCTTTGCCTGGAGCCGTTCTAAGTTGTCTACCCACCATCCTGTCCATCTGGGTGGTGGGGAAGGATCATCTTCCCGGGGTTTCTTGGGATGGTAGTGTTTTCTCCCATCAAGAGAGAGGTGGGGAAGGGGTGGGGATGACTGGAGGGGAAGGACTGGGGTGGTCCCTTCCTAAGACAGATTGGCCACCAGTAGCTCACAGGTTGGCGTTTATTGAAGAAAATCTCTGCATTTAAATGCTAGACTTCCCCTCAGACCTCCCCCTCTCTGCCATCCAGTCTGTTCTGAGGCCTACGGTCCACCCCTTGGCCCCTCCAGGGTGAGGTGCTTCCCTGGGTGTCTGGTCTTTGCTTTCTCTTTGTCCCACTCCACTCAAGGGCTGCTGCCTGATGATTTTGCTGAAATACCACTTTATTCATGTCTCTCTCCTGTCTAGTGGTCCAGGGGTTGGACTCTGGGGCTGCACTGCCTGGGGTCAGATGTAGGCTCTGCCCCTTGCTGACTTTGTGATTCCAACAGAGTGACGTCACTCGCTGAGAGAGCCTCGCTCTCCTTACTTGTAAAGTGGGATGATGCGCTGTACGCATCTCGGCTGCAACTCACCATATACACATGGCCAGGACCACTGACGCTTGTCGGAGCCATAAACTGGGCCGCTACCCAGCCGAGGGCACTCTGTGTGCTTGGCACACACACACCAGAAGTCCTGTGGGCACACTGATAACGCTCGCAGTACGAGAGGCTGATGGGACATAAACCGATGGAAGGAAGAGTTCAGCTCAACTCTTCTTGGGCACCTCCTCATGGAGGGAAATAATGTGGAATCACAGGCACTGTTTCAATAATTATTTCTGTCTTTTTGCTGAATGCATAGCTAAATTCACATAGGTTAAAAGTGCGTGTAATAGAACTCCCATTATATCTACGTCTACCTATCTATCTATCTACCTATCTATGTATCTATCTATCTATCTATGTATCTATCTATCTATCTGAATAACTTCCATTCTCATGCGGCTGTCTTTTCTTGCCTTTGCCCTTACTACTTACTCTGCCCAGAATGTTCTGTCTCCCTGCTCCTTGGCTTTTTATTTTTTCCCCATAAATGAGGACCCAGCACCAGGTCTATCTGCCGCATGGCGGCGTCCCAGATCAGCCAGCCAGACTTGAGCTTCCTGCCTGACGGGGCCCCTTTTATGGTCCCACCACGGTCTGCCTTGTCTTGTGCCCTTATCTCAGCCTCCTCTAGAGAATAAGCTCCTGAAGGCACGGGCTCTGGGTTTCTTTTTCTCGGTCACGTGCTGTGCCCAGAAGTCGGTGAGTCCTCATTGATGCCGACTGAACGGAAGGCCGGCTTGGGATTTGCAGCCAAGGCAGGAAGGGGAGTTTGTGCACGCGTATGTGTATGTGTGTGCGTGAGTCCACACACGTGTACCCATATGTATGTGCACACATGTGCATGCTTTGGCCCATCAGTTTGATGTTCCTCTCTAATTGGATTTCTGAAGAAAGGTGCCTGCTTTAATTTTTAATTAGAAATCAGAGCAGAGAAAGAATGGGCCAGCACTTCAGCTGGAGGTTTTTCTCAACGCTGGAGTTCTTTTTAACAAGCACTCGCAGTCCAGAGCGGCTTCTGTTTGGGCTGGACACCGCCGCTCGCGCTGGTGGGAGTGTCTTAATGCCTACAAAATTATCAGGTAATTATTTGGTAATGGGGCATCAGGATTTTGCCTATGCAGCAATCTTTCCCTGCAGCTGAAAAAAGTTGCCGAGAAAGAGAAGTCGGAGATGACCAGGGATATAGCTGAGGAGTTGTGGGATCCCCACGCCTTTTGGAAGAGATGGGGTCCCTGCCCTCTGGGCATCCTGCTGGAAGCCCTGGTCTCTGTCACATGGGATTACCCCACGGCGCGTTTCTCCCAGGCAGGAGATCTGTTTAGCATATTTGCTGTAGGTAAAATAATCTGTGCAGAATGTGGCAGGTGGGGAGTAATTACCTGGGCACCAGGACGGGGTGGGGAGCCTCACCTGCTGGTAGAAACCTGCCCCTGGGCATCTGGGCTCTGGCAAGGACCCTGGGAGGTGTGGGGATGCCACCAGGGTCTGGGTAGCCTCCAGGTAGGGCGCCTCCTGGTGGGGTTAGCCGGAATACCGCACACGTTGGCCGGGGGAGGGGTGGTGGTGGACTGTGGACACTGGGGACATTCACAGATGCTTGAGTGTTTTTTTCAGGAAGCTTTAAAACTGCGGTTCAGTACTTTGCTCAGGACCTCCTGGGGTGGAGAGGACAGACCCTCAGGCCAGACGGCTGTGGGGCTCCCCTACTTATGTGCTATGTGACTGCAGGGAAATTACTTCTTCACTTCTCTGTGCCTTACTTTCGCCTTCTGGAAAGGAGGAATGGCAACAGTGTCTCCCCACAGTGTCACCAGGAAGATTAAAGAGACAATATGGGTCCATATCCCTTATTCACTATTCTGGATTCCAGAAAGCCTGAAACCGGAAAGTTTTTTTTTTTTTTTTTTTTTGGTAACTCATTTGGCAGTAAACTTTGACCTGGTGGATGCGAAGCCATTTATAGTACTTGTTTAATTCGTGGTGGTGAATTATGTTGTGCTGCAGAAGTATCAAGATGCTTGGTTGCTTCTGAGGTGTTCCCAAATACCAAGGAAAGTCACTATATTACTTTTCTAGAACCTGAAGAAGTCTGGATTCTGGAACACATCTGGCTTCGAGGGTTTAGGGTAGGGGATTGTGGACGGGCATATGCAAGGCGTGAAGGGCACCGCACACAGAATGATACTCAGTAGGCATCAGGTGGAGCTGTCCTTCAGACAGAATATCGCTGCCCCATCTCTGCCCTTTCCTTCTTTCCTCTCACTCTCGACCGTCCCAGCATGGCAGGTGCGTACGTGCAGGCACACTTCTGCCATTCCTCTTGGGCAGGAGATGGGATGCCCCGTAGCAGGTTGATTTGTGCTTGGGACGCGGAAGAAGGGCCAACTGTTGACCCGGCCCCGGGGGTTGGCCGCTGGATTCCATGCCCGTGGTTTGTGTCCGGTTTGGAGGTGGCTGCTGCCAGGTCTGTAGCTGCCCACAAGAATAGGGCCAGAAGGAACCCCCTTCACACGTTGTCCCTCCTCCTCTCCCAGGGGGCAGTCATCCTTGTGTTGGAGGGACATTTCCTAGTGCCTGCTGACACCATTTCTCCAGTGCCCCCTGGGTGGCCCGGCACAGCTAATGAAGGCTGCTTGGTCTTCCTAGTTGTGGGAATCCTGCGGGCTCTGACCCCACAGTCCGAAGGGGCTGCAGGGTGTGGAACCTCATGTGCCTTCGAAGGAAGGCAATTAGGAAAATTGGAGGTTAACCTCCCTTTATTTATATGTTTCTCTTTTACTGCCCGATCAGACATGTCTTTTTTTTGTTTTTTAACATTTTTATTGGAGTATAATTGCTTTACATTGGTGTGTTAGTTTCTGCTTTATAACAAAGTGAATCAGTTATACACATACATATGTCCTCATATCTCTTCCCTCTTGCGTCTGAGATGCGCGGCCCCCCAGTGTTTCTGGCCTGACTCCCTAAGGGAATTGAACATTTCTCAGGGGGCAGGCCTCTGCTCTGTGCTCCAGGTGCAATCCACTTACACCGCACCAGCGTTTCAAAGAGCTCCCCCTCCTCCCAGACCCAAAAGATGCTTTAACTGTCTTGCCTCAAGCCAGTGTTGTCAACTAGCTGTACTTTATCTCTTCTGTTTGCGTTGTAAAACCCAGCAATTAAGAAAATCCCTGCTTCAGGTTAATTGTAGCCTACATCGGCCCAGAGCGAGGCAGTGTGCCGTTTCACTAGTTTCGTGGCTTTTGAGGCAGAGGGAACTGGAGCACCTGGGGAAACCGAGTCTCAGAGACAGGAGGACACTTGCTGGAGATGGCACAGGGCACGGAGTGAGACAGGACTGGAATTCAGGGCCCGGACTCTTGTCCCCCCAGCCGGGTGCTTTCCTGCACATGATCCTCTCTGCTGGTGGAGTCAGGCAGGTAGGGGCATCCCCGGTGGCTTGTGAAGTGGGCAGACCTGCCCCCGCCAATCCTTCCTGGGCCACAGCCCAAGGGGTCTGATGCCTCAGCATGGACGAGCGCAGATACGTCTTCTTTCTTTACAGGGGCCATCGTTTTCGGACTGTGATCTGTGGGCATCTGCCCCGGTCTCTTGTGCAGAAGCAGGTTGTCTGAGGGTTGGGGGCTGGGAAAACCCTGACATCAACCAGTTGCCGACACCTACTGTGTGCTGTCTGCTGCGTTGGGTGGCCACATCTCTCCGTGCTGGCCAAGACAGAGGCAAGCAGCTGGAGCAACCACTGCCTGCATTCTGCCTGTACTTCGGGCCCTGGAGGGACCATCCAGCGCCAGCATGGGCCTCTTCTCCTGCTGTGGCCACAGCCCAGATTTGGGGGGGGGGCAGGTTGTGTCTGCCCGTGGCATCTCCTGCCTTCCTGTCCCATATGTGTTCCCAGTGATGCCACCTGTGGCGCTCGCACTTGGCAGTTTGCAGAGCATCTGCACGGGCATTATTCTCCTCTGACCCTCACTGCAGCCCTGCGAGGTGAGCAGAGCCCAATGAGTGGAAACTGAGGCTCAGTGCAGGGAGGAGTGTAGGGCCACATGGCCTAGGAGCGGGAGGCAAGACCAGCCGGGTCTGTGTGTGTGGCGTGACACGGTGGCGGATGGGGGCAAGACTGCCAACTATTTTTTTCCTGTGTGGTTCTCTTCTGAATCCTTATTGTAAGAGAGTGAAGTCTGGGGCTCTCTGAGGGGCATCCGGGTCCAACTCCTGCCTCCTGGGTCCAGACCCTGTAAGGGGAGCCTGTATCTTCCTGTGTCTCTCTGGCCGGGCCACACGCTCTGGGCCGCCTCGTCAGCTGCCTGCTGGGCTTGGTTCAGGGACAGCTGAGGGGAGTATGAGCCTGAGGGGAGTCTGTGGGGACAACGGTCCTGCTGGGTCTAAAAGAAGAAGGGCTCAGAGAGGGGAGGTCACTTTCCCCAGGTCACACAGCATGTACGTGGCAGAGCCAAGATTCAACCCAAGCCCACGCATTTGACCTCCGCTGCCCATGCTTCTCTCCTCCTGGGTGGCCTGGTGCTTGTTGGGGGCAGGGGTGGGGGAGCCTGCAGGATGTGGGATCTGTAGGATTCAGTCTGTGGGATTGGTGACTTAGCAAAGGAGCTTGTTTCCCAGGTTTCCCTGCCCATACTGAGGGTGCCTCAGGTGGCTCTGGTCTCCTGCCACCTGACTGGTCTCAGGGAGCTAAGGGGACAACTTACGCCCTGTCAATCAGATGGAGAAGGGGATCCACAAATAGGACTGGTCACAGCCACTATCAATCCAGTGGAACCCATATCCAGGTCCCTTTTCTGAACACTCCCTGGGGGTCCAGGTGTGCTGCCTGTAGGACAGATATGAGGAGAAGTGCTGCCCTGGTGAGGGCTGGGCTGGGAGGATGAGAGGACTCCAGACTTGCAGACTCAGCTCCCATTGGAAGCCACCTGGGAGCTGTGGCAGCTTGAGTCTCCCACCCCCACCACTTCTGGGCCTCAGTTTCCAAGTCTGTGAAATGTGAGAGGGCCCTTCCCGACCCCCTCCTCGACATGGGGAGGTATGGGGTGTTGAGGCCTTTGTGAGCCACTGTGGGGAAGGGCTGCCCTCCTGGGTCTGGGTTGGGTTGAGTGGCCTGAGGCTCTTGCAGTCTCAGGAGCTGCATGTTGGAGATGATCCTCAGGTGTGGGTTTCCTCTAGGAATCCTTTGGGAGGAGTTTGTAGTTTGGAGGGCAGGGCGGCAGAAACCATTGCGGTGGGAAGGGGCAGGGCATGAGCACGCCGTCTTGATCCAGGCAGACTCGTTTGCAAGACGGCTCTGCCTCTTGCTGCAGAGAGCCTCGGTTTCCGTTTCTGTGACTTGGGCATAACATTTGCACGTACCCAGGATGTTGCTGGGGAACTCAGAGGGCGCAGGCATTTGGAAAGCGTTGTCACACTCTGGGTCAGAAGCCTTCCAGAGCTCCCATCGACCTGGTTGGTTACTCCTTACACCCTGTTTAATGTCTTTTTTTCTTTTTAAGTTTCCCGTTAAGTTTCTCTTTAATTTTTTAAAATTTTATTTTGCTTTTGGCTGCGTTGGGTCTTCGTTGCTGCATGAGAGCTTTCTCTAGTTATGGCGAGCGGGGGCTACCCTTTGTTGCAGTGTGCGGGCTTCTCATTGCGTTGGCTTCTCTTGCTGTGGAACATGGGCTCTAGGCGAGCAGGCTTCAGTAGTTGCTGCACGCAGGCTCAGTAGTTGTGGCTCATGGGCTTAGGTGCTCCACGGCATGTGGGATCTTCCCGGACCAGGGCTTGAACCTGTGTCCCCTGCATTGGTAGGCGGATTCTTAACCACTGCGCCACCGGGGAAGTCACTGTTAAATGTCTTTGGGTTACTTATTTTATTCTCCCTTCCTCACTTGGGGGATTGGAGTTGGGTAAGAAAGTGAAAGCTGCAAATGACTAGCTCTCGTCTGGTTATGTCACTAACCTACCGTCTGACCACCCTCTTGGGCCACCACGCCCGCGTGTATAAAGGGAAGCCACGGCAAGGGTTGATTTAGTTTGTTCTGTGCGGGGCAGTGCTGTACGGCGCTCTCCAATTTGATCAGCATGACATTTCCATGGGGATGATGCTGTTTCCCATTTTATGGAGGAGGAGGTGAGGGCTCAGAGCTAGTGAATGGCGGAGCCAGGATCTGAAACCAGCCTGGCTTATGTCCCGTGGGGCTGAGCACCTAGGACTCTAGGGCTGCAGGTCGGCCGGCTGGGAGGCTGCAGGACGGGAAGGTGAGTTCAGCATTGGCAGAGGAGCTGCCTTCAGGCTTCCCCGCCAGGCCTGGGAGTGGCCACTGGCCCCGGCTCGCCCTAGCACCATGCACCCCGGCCCTTTTTCCCCTTGGCCCCAGGGCCCCCTTCCTTGGTCTCTTGCACCCCCTCCTCAGTTGCCCTAATGACTTAGCCCGGGTGGCAAGTTGAGTGGAGAAACCACTTCAGGGAAATGAGAGTCCTTGCTACCAGCCTGGGTCTCAGGTGTGTGCGTAGCGGCCCTCCCTGGGGGTCTGGTGAGCTGCACCTCCCCCCTCCAGCTGTTAGACAGGAACTGGAGAGCTGTGTGCCTGTGTGTGGTGTAGTAACTGTGTGTATGTAATTGTGCATACATGTAACTGTACACGTATAACTGTGCGTATGTGACTGTGCATGACCTGTGACCTTGTATAGAACCGTGTGGGTATGTGACTGCAGTGTGTGTAGGTGTGTGTAGGTGTGTGTAGGTGTGTAGGTTTGTCTTGCATGTGTGTTTGTTTGTGCATGTGTGGGAGGCTGGAGGTAGTGGGAAGGGGGAGGTGTTGACTGCGTGGGGCTCAGGGCAGGGGCCCCAGGAATTTATGGCAGGGGCTAACGTTACCTCCTTTGCTGGCTAAAACACACTTTGTAGAACAGAGTTACACATATGTTTAGATAATTAGAACAAAAGCCAAAAGAACAATTCCATTCAAAGGGACGAAGCCGGGAGGTGGGGGTCCACCAGGATCTGGAGGGCCGAGTTCTGTCTCCCCAGCTCTCCCCGGCCTTTGCTGGGTTTTGATCGTGCTATTTAGAAAATCCCTTTGTTGTAGGATAAACTGACATTGGCCTGCGCATTTCTGCTGTGAAGTTTGCTATGTTCCAGGGCCCACTCGGGACATTAGGAGCTGATTAAATGAGCTAATTTTAATTTGTTCAGTGGTTACAGATGCAGAGACCTTTCCATGCCCTTTTCTTGAGGCTCTATTTATTTATTAAATTTTTTCCTGAAAAGTAAAAGACCTTCAGGACTCCCTTTTCTCTTCCCATCCCCTCTTAAAAATAAACATATGAAAACATTTCAAACAAGAACTTCAGCTGGGAAAGAAGGTCTCCAATACGGGCTTAGCCACTAGAGGTGCCAGTGGGAGGCTCCCCGAGTCTGGGAGCTGGGGGGAGCTGGGGGCGGAGCTGCTGGGATGGGCCACCCACCGCGGCTCAGGGAGAGGAGCCAGATGAAATTTAGTGGAAACGGTCAAAGACTTGTCTCACCTCCAGGCCTTTGCACGTGCTGGGGCTGCTGCTTGGACCTCTGTTTCCATCCCTGTTTCTTTTCCTTGGCTAATTCTTATTCATCCTGCTGGTCTTAACGTAGAGGTTGCTTTTTCTAGGAAGCCCTCTTGCACCCCAGCCCCTGTTCTCCCACCGCCCCGGGGCCTTCTTCAGTTGTAGCAGATATCAGCACATAGAGAACGTCTGTCTCTTTCAGGAGGCTGTGAACTCCGAAGGGCAAGAACTGTGCCTGCGTTTTCTCGCCTCACACCTCCAGCACCAGAGTGCCTGGTGGGTTCTAAGCACATCATCAACGTCTGTCGAAGAGATGAATGAATGATTGAATGAATGAATGGGTAGATGACATCTACACTTACTGGACTACACTACACACCAAGCTCTTTTTTAAAAACATATTTTAATTGAAGTATAGTTGATTTACAATGTTGTGTTAGTTTCTGGTGTGCAGCAAAGTGATTCAGGTATACATATAGATATATATTCTTTTTCAGATTCTTTTCCCTTATAGGTTATTACAGAATACCAAGTATAGTTCCCTGTGCTATACAGTAGGTCCTTGTTGGTTATCTGTTTTACATATAGTAGTGTGTGTATGTTAATCCCAACTCCTAATTTATCCCTCCCTCCCTTTTCCCCTTCGGTAACCATAAGTTTGTTTTCTGCATCTGTAGGTCTATTTCTGTTTTGTAAATAAGTTCATGTATATCATTCTTTTAGATTCCACGTATAAGCTGTATCATACGATATTTGTCTTTTTCTGGCTTTCTTCACTTAGCATGATAATCTCTAGGTCCATCCATGTTGCTGCAAATGGCATTAATTCATTCTTTTTTATGGCTGAGTAATATTCCACTGTGTGTGTGTGTGTGTGTGTGTGTGTGTGTGTGTGTGTGTGTGCGTGTGTATCAATATATGTATATGTATATAACATTTTCTTTATCCATTCGTCTGTTGATGGACATTAGGCTGCTTCCATGTCCTGGCTATTGTAAATAGTGCTGCTGTGAACACTGGGCTGCATGTGTCTTTCTGAATTAGAGTTTTCTCCAGATCTATGCCCAGCAGTGGGATTGCTGGATCATGTGGCAACTCTATTTTTAGTTTTCTGAGGAACTTCCGTACTGTTTTGCATAGCGTCTGCACCAATTTACATTCCCACCAACAGTGTAGGAGGGTTCCCTTCCCTCTGCACCTTCTCCAGTATTTCACTACACAGCAAGCCCTTGATGTCACGTCCCTGGGGTCCCACCAATCTCAAATTGTCATCCGTAGTTGTGTGTGCCTGCCCCGCCCCCTCCGCCTGGCCCTTTTCCTCACTGATGTGGGCTGAGGATTCAGTGTTGAGGGCTGAATCTCCAAAAATGAACGTGGTGGGAACTCACGCTTACCCGGCCCAGCGTGACGCTGATTTCTAGGCCCAGGATGCAGCTCAGGCCCAGCTCTGCTGGAAACCTGACTGAAGGCCGCAGAGGGAGGAGAAGGGAGGAAAATTGCTCCGTGAGTTGGCTTTGTACAGCGCTTACGGGCCAGCCGGCCTTGGAGGATAATGTGCCAATAGTGGAGGTGCTCGGAGCGCAGGAAAGGAGGGGATGTGTGGCTGCGGCCAGCCACCCCCGATCTTGCCTCAACCTCCCAGCCTCCTCCCCACTCTCTCATTTGCAAGGCGCCTTTCTCCGGGGTTGGGGCACCTTTCAGTGAGCAGCAGGGTTTTCCCTGGAGCTGTGCAGCCATTGTGGCCTGGCCCGTTTCTGGGGCCTGGTTTCTATTTGCTGAGTGCTTCTTCCCGCAGACGGCACCGCACCCACCCCACCCAGGGCCTCTGAGGGGCTGTCCCCCACCCTGTCCTGGCAGCCCTGTGTTCCTTCTTTAACCCCAACCTCAGGGATGGGCTTTGGAGCGGTACTGCCCCAGGCCCCTCGTCTCTGCAGAAATCCCAGAGCCGGAGGGGGAGTTGGAACTTCTTGGGTGCCCCTGGGGTCTGGGGCCCTCAACTGGGTCAGCATCTGGCTGAGTGGCCGAGCCTTTGGCCTCCTCTGTCTCCTCCCCCACTCCCTCCCCGAGGCCCTTCCTCTCCCCACTAGCTGGATTCTCCGCCAAGTGCCGGCGGGAGCAGCCACGCTGGGCCCATCCTTTCCTCGGCTGAGGGTGGGGATGCGTCCCGGGGCTGAGGTCACCAGTGGGGCAGTGGGAAGCGCTGCTCCAGCCCTCGCCTGCCCCGCCGCTGGGTGCCTGGAACAAGGGCATCAAACAACTTGGCCTGGGGCGCCCTGGTGAGCAGGGGGGAGAGGTAAGCGGAGAGGCGGGGCTGGAGGGGACGAATGGATAAAGCAGGCTGGTGTCTGCACCAGAATGCCAAGAGTCCCATTAGAGGCTCCTGGCTCCTTGGGAAGCAGAATGTTCGCTCAGAGTGGACTCTAATCCAGAAGGAAGGGAACTGTTTTCCTGGACCGGGAGAGAAAAAGTGAGGGCCTAGGAGGCACTGGTGGCAGGGCTGTTAGATCTGTGTTGGGTCCTGCAGTGTGGGAGTAGGATGCGGCCCCTTGGGAGCACCCTGATTTCTGGGTCTGGCGCTGCTCTCTTTGCTGCCCCCTCCCCTTCTCTCAGTGTCTGTCTGGTGGCCTCCCGGCCCCCGTCTCCTCCGAGAAGGCTGGCCTGCATCCCTGATCGTCTGCGTGCCCTTTGGGCTGGAGTGCTTGCTGGCCCCTAAGTGCCTTGGCTCCCACCCCCGCACCCTCCTCCCAGCCCCTCACATCTGTCTCACTTCCTACAGCCCGGTTCCTGGCTGGCGGCTGGGAGGCTTCCTTCTGGGCCCGACCTTGCCACCCACAAGGCCACCGTGGCCCCAAGCCATCACCTCCCAGACATCGGTCTCCTCTCTAGTCATAGGGGGACATGCCAAGAGAACACCGAGACAAGGCTCTATTGATCACCAGACCATGACTCCCAGTGGCTTCCGGGGGGCCCCACGGTGTAGGGGGCTCGGTGTTAAGCGGGTGCTTCTCGGGGCCAGCCACTTGTTCTCCTTGGGAAGGAACGGGTGAGTTTCTCTCTGTTTATTGTCGTAACCAAGCTACCAAAATGGCAAACTTGGGTTCGGCAGTTACACAGCGTTTCAGAAGCAAATTGATAGGATAACGTGTTATTATTGGCTACTGGGTTAATAGCTATTTTGGCAGGCGTGCCAATCCTGCGTGGCATCGCTGGTGCGGGCGTGAGAATGGCGTGATGGGGTAGAGGGGAATGGTGGGTGCGTGTGGCACAGAGCGGAAGACTGGGGAGGACCCCAGGGGCTTCCCTCCCCTGGCAGTGCCTGCTTGTTGCCTTAGCCAAGACCAGAGAGGTTGAGAGGCCAGCGTCAGGTCACACAGTGAGTCGACGCTGGGGTTGGATTTTGGGTCTCTGTGGGAATGAATAGCTTGGTCTGTGATCTCTGGAGACAGGACAAGTGCCTTCGCTCCGAGCATCATGCTGGCATCTCAGACAATGGGGATTTGGAATGTATCCAAGGTGGCTCGCTCCGGCTTCAGCGCTTTTGCACACGTTCGTCCGCCTGCCTGGAACGCTCTTCCTCTAGATTCCTTGGTTTGCTTCCTTGCTTGCTTCAGGCCTCTGCTCACCTGTCACCTTGTCACCTGTCTGGAGTAGCACCCCGCCGCCCCGTCCCTTCACTCTCTGCCCTTATCCTGCTGCGTATTTCTTTGTAGTGCCACCGGACTTACTACAGATGGATTTATCGCGTTATTGTTAGTCTCCTCTCATTACATTGAGGCTCTGAGGGCAAGGTCTTGGTTGTACTCACTACCCTGTCCCCAGAGCCTGGAACAGGGCTGCAGAGTAGACACTTGGTAATACTTGTTGAAGGAATAAGTGAATTTAAATTGTAATGTTATTTTTAAAAAATGGCTGCCACGTATTAGGTGACTGATTCTGTCTCCTCTCAGAGGATGGTGGGAGTCCGGGGATCCTGTTATTCCTGTCCCTAAGGGGTGGTCAGCAGGCCCTCCCTTAGGGCTCAGGATGACATCCATTTCTTTTTGCTAAGGAAGCTCAGAAGGGAATGAGTTCCCCATCACTGCAAGGGACCAAACCAGTGGCAGAGGGGTTGGAAGTGCTGGTGGGGAGGGCGAGGACCCTTCTATGTTTGGGTTCCGTGACGGGCTCCGTGGTAAGATAGTGGGGTCAGCTCTTTCCATCACATGCTGTTAGTGACTCTTATCCCAGATCCCCGAATGGTGTGTGAGGATGTGGAAAATTGGGGATGCTCATGGGAAGGGCAAACTGGGAGTGGGAGGTATGGCCCACCAAGGCGGTGAGCCCTGCGGTTCACCAGGGGTTTTCCCAGCGGCCTCTGCTCTTGCTGCCACCGATCTGGAAACGACATGCAATGACACATTCATTGAGCGTTTCCCGTGTGCCCAGTGCTGGGCCAAAGCGGATTATCCTATTTAATCCTCACCACAACCAGAGGAGGCAGAAGGTGTTCTCTGTCCGTTTCCCCCCTTGGTGAGGCTTAGAGAGGTTCGGTAACGGATCCGAGGTCACATAGCTGGTCAGCGGTGGAGCTGGGACGTGAACCCAGCTCTCTGGCTAGGGAGCCTTCCTGGACGCGCTCCTGGTGCGCCTGGAACCAGGCTCCCTGGGCCAGTGTGTCTGCTGGCCCAGCACTCCGAGAGAGCCTGGCATGGACAGAGTAGGTGTCAGTAAGTATTCAGAGAATGAATGAATGAATGCAAGGAGTTTCCCAAGATGAACAGGAAGTGATCAATTTTTTTGGTCCGTTTGGGCAGGGAAGGAGAAACCCAGGGCGGCGGTGGCCAGGAAGGGGTGATACCCGTGTGTGCTTGGCTGGCCTAACTTCCTCCCAGAACTTACAAGGCAGCCACTTGGCCGTGTGTTCCTAGAGGGAGGGTGTGCTTACTTGTGGGGGTTGGGTAGTCAGTAGGGAGATTTGGGGTGAGGTTTGGAGGTCTCTTGCGGGGAAAGGCATGCATACCGGTGCATGCACACACACCCCCACCCTCACCCTCCAGTGAGGAAAGAGATATTTACTTGCCGAGTTTTACCAGAGAAACATGCAAACCTTTCACTCCACCCCAGAGCACAGTGCTGATGCTGTACCTTTAAGAGCATGGAATCTTAGCTTATTATTTTATTAAATCTATTCATTTGTTCTGCTCTGGTCTGAATAAATAGGAGGCCTGTAACCACCCACCCCCAACCCTTCCTGTCCACTCCCAGTGTCTCCTTTGTTTTAATACCGTTTCTCCAGGGATTCAGTCTAAGGCTGGCTGGCTGAGCTCTGCCTCCATCCCTGCCATCCGCCTCCCCTACCCCTACATACCCTTGCTCTCTCCCTGGTTCCAAGAGGTTCTTTGAAAGGAAAGAATGACAAATGCGGGCTACACTGAACACTGGACTAGTTGCATTCTGCCACAATGTGCGGACGCCCCAGGGACCTGGCTCTGCAGGGGTGGGCCCCTCTGGGCCCAGGTGGTCAAGCTAGTGGTCAAACTCATTAACCCCTCAGCTGCCAGCTGGAGCCTCCACCTGGTGGGGACCCTCCTTGAGTGACTCCCGGCGCCTTCTTTGCGATTAGCTCTGTCGTTCATTGGTTAGTTCATTCATTCATTCTCTCATTCAGGTGTTCATTCATACTACAGGTAGAAAGTGCCTCCTTTAGACCAAGCCCTGGGCTTAGCATTCCTTCCATCCGTCCATCCATCCATCCGTCCATCCATCCATCCGTCTATCCATCCATCCATCCGTCCATCCATCCATCCGTCTATCCATCCATCCATCCATCCATCCTAGTCATTCATTTATTCATGCTACAGTTACCAATTGCCTACTCTAGGACAAGACCTGAAATGTACCCTTTCATTCATTCATTCATGCATTTATTCAATCATTAAGCAGATAGGTACTGGCAGGCACCTGGTGGGGGCTCCCAATTTGGGGCTTCTCAGAGTTGTCTCTGGGCAGCTCTAAGCCAGGAGTACCTGTAGGGAGACACTCACAGAATAACCCAAGAATGACATTCTTGGGCAAAGATGAACAAGTGAAGTGCTGCTTCGATGCAGTGTGAATGGCGGAGGAGGAAATTCACAGCTTGTTCACAGCCCTGCACCCAGCACTGACTAACGACCTGGCTGAGACACTCATTCATCCATCGTTCGTTCATGGAACATTCAGCAAATGTTGATGACCTACTCTGTGCCGGTGCTGACATGAGCTGGTAGCTAGCCCTGCTGGGGACAGTGGCCCCGGCAGGCTGTGGGCATAGCACCACCACCCTCAGGGATGCTGAGTTGGGGGCAGTGTCTCCCCTTCCCAGACGCCCTGCGGGGAGGATGTCGTGGGTGATGCATTGTGCAAAGGGTCCTGGGTGATTCATTGCTTTCCACAGGGTGGTCTTTCTCTGTTTATACCTCTACATTACGTCAGCCTTCTCAGCCTCCTCTGGGGTGTGTGTGCGTGTGTGTTTTGGGAGGGTTCCCATAATTCCACCTCTAACGTACTGACATTTTGTGAGGTTGGTGAGTCAGGCAGTCAGATCCTCCTAGCTCTGCTGGAGTCTACCTTGGGGCAATTCCCTCTCTCAGACCTCAGGTCCTCAGTATCCGCACATGCACAACGGGTGGCAGCTGGACACTCCCAGAGGTTTATTTCAGCCTCTGAGCCTCGGGTTCCTCATTTGTAAAATGTGTCTAGTGAAAGGATTATGTGTGGTTTAAATGCATTAATACACGCAAAACATTTATGCTTAATAATATAAGTAAACAAAAAGAGTGAGCATGGCATATAGTAAGTGCTCAGTGAACATAGTTTATGATGATTTTCAAGTCTATTTATGACAATAGGCACAGTGTAGGGTAAGATGAGGGCTTGGTTACGGCATAAGGACGTGGTGGCCATTCAGGCTGAAAAAGCAGAGGTGGCGGCAGGGGGTAGGGGTGCCTAGGGAAGGGTCCGCGATGCCGAGAAGGGACCAGGGGACTGCATGCCCCAGTTGTGATGTCTGGGACTGCAGCTGCCTTGCCCCACGCTTGGAAGTTGAGTCAGGGGACTGCCCCTGGCCACAGCCGCCTCCGGGGGGCGCCTGTCATGCCAGCCCAGCCACACGGGGCTCCTCCTTCACACTGTGGTCCCAGGCCAGGTGGCCACCTCCCCAGCTGCTGCCCCTGCACTCGGGGCCTTCCCCAGGCTACGTTAATCTCCTCCCAACCCAGGTGGGGCTGGAGCAGTCTCAGTCATCGAGGGTTGACAGCTCAGCAACAAAACCCACAATGGCAATTTTTCTGGAGGCTGAGACGTGAAAGTCCAGGGAAAATTGAAATTTTCTCTGCTGAGTCGCAGACTGGCTGAGTATAAAGGGTGAGTGGGGCCCGCAGAGTGGCTGCACTGCTGGCACCAGCACATCGGTGGGGAATCCTAGGGCTCTTCCCCCTCTTTGGGGCCCAGCCCGCCTCTTCTCCCCTGCCTGCCTCCGGCCAGGTGCTGTGCTGGGCACACCACGCCACCCCCCCAGCACGCTCCCAGCCTGGAGCGGGGCGAGGGGCACACAGCGAGCTGCAGTCCTGTGCGAAGCGGAGGCCAGAGGAGGAGCCTCACAGTGGGGGCCTGAGGCACTTTCAGGGATGGGCAGCCCGATTTTAGATGGTTCATGCAATTTTTAAAAAGGTAATTATGTTTGTATTTTAATGGACATTACAAAACATGATACACACGATTTCATCAAGATAATTATTTGGGATTACACTCAGGTAGGTAGCCCTGTTAGGCCTAAAGCAGGTGAAAGGACAAAGTTGAGTGATAGTAATAAAAGTAAGTAAGTAGGGCTTCCCTGGTGGCGCAGTGGTTGAGAGTCCGCCTGCCGATGCAGGGGACACGGGTTCGTGCCCAGGTCCGGGAGGATCCCACATGCCGCGGAGCGGCTGGGCCCGTAAGCCATGGCCGCTGAGCCTGCGCGTCCGGAGCCTGTGCTCCGCGACGGGAGAGGCCGCAACAGTGAGAGGCCCGCGTACCGCAAAAAAAAAAAAAAAAGGAAAAAGTAAGTAAGTAAATAAATAGGGCACAAGTCTGGAAGGTGACCCGAGCGTGGTGAGTCACTGGATGGACTCGGCTTGCGAATCTGGTGCCACCACCTTAGGTAAGTGTCGTGGATGGGTTTCCTGAATGGAGAGCTTGAGGCCAGGACTTGGGTCCAGGTTCTACGTTGGGGAGGTAGGTGCTCTAGGAAGCAGGAGTGAGGGACAGGGAGAGTGAGGCAGGGAAGGGAAAGGTCAGTATTGAGGAGGAGTGTCAAGGTCACGGCTGCGGACCCCTGGGCTCGATTCAGCTGGAACCTTCCTGTATGTGCAAGATGCCCCACAGGCTCCAGTCCCCCTTCGGTTGAGGACCACCTTCTGGAGAGAGGCAGAGCCCTGGAGGCGAGAGCTTGAGGTGGGGCCTCAGGCCCCGGCGCTCAGACCGTCCACCGCAGCTGCGGCTGGACCGAGCGGCTGAGGGCTGTGCTGCATGTGCCTGGGGCACCTGCCGGGGCAAAAGGTCCCCCGCTCTCCATCCCCAGTGTGTTCTATGCAATGGGACCAAGCTGTGACGGTCTTGTGGGATTGCCGAGAGGGCCCCTGACACATCACGGGGCAAAGAGAGCGAGTATTTTGGGGGAGAGCTTCCATCCTCCCAGCTGTGGGAGGCTCCTCAGTGCTCCAGATGCTTGGGGGGATCCTTGAGCTGGTTCTCTGTGGATTCGACTGAGGTGAAAAACAGCGGATCCGGGCTTCGAGGTCAGACAGCATGCCTGCCTTGTCTGCAGACGTCTGACCCTCCCAGCCCGAGCAGAGTGTCCCCCAAGACGTGTCTGGGCTGAAAATGAGGACTCGACCCTGACATCCTCCCGGGGTTCTTGATTGGGCATCCAGCCTGGGCTCTAAGGGAAGCTGGCTCCGGAGCCGGGGGGCGGGGATGTTCTTGCTTCTGAGCAGGTGTCACCCACTCAGTTTCCTTCACTCCCATATGGTGATTCGCACACACAGTATCTCAGGGTGATTAAAAGCACAGCCTGTGAGGTCAGGTAACCCATATTCAAAGCCCAGCTCGGCCGTTTCTGACATGTAGGACCCTGGAAGTGTTAATTAACCTTTGTAAGCCTCAGTTTTCTCATCTGCAGAATGGGGGCTGGCAAGAATAACTCGTCAGACTGTTGTGAATATTAAATGAGACAACGTGTGACATGGAGCAAACAAGAAATGTCTAGCACATGATAAATGTCATTTATTATCCATATGTTATAGGCATGTATGTACATATTTAATATGAAATATAACATACTTATTAATCATCTTTCCATGTCTTTAAGATCTACGTTAGACGCTTCAAGTTCTAGGTTAGAAGCACCATGTGGTTTTCTCTGATACTGGGTTTTGTGAAAATTATAATATGAATCTGGTTATTTATTCACATTCTTTACCTTCATTGAATACTTCCTCTGTCCACACCTCCAGTAAGAAAGTCAGGATACAAGCTGCGTTCTGTAAATGAGCTGAGGAGAGCCCGGAGGCCAGGGGTTTTCCCAAGGTCACACAGCTGCTTGGGGCTGGAAGCAGCCCCAGAACCAAGGTGCTGGTCCAGCCCGCTGGGAGAGGCCCCAGCCCAGTGCCGTGGGTTTTGCTGTGTTCTGCTTGGGGCCAACCAGACCTGGAGGGGAGGCGGCAGCTCCTGTGTGGATGAACTGTGATTCTCCCCGGGGCCTCCCTCCCTCAGGGAGCACTGAGACCTCCTGAATCTGTCTCAGGCCTCGCCCAGATGCCCTGCCTGTGACCTCCCCCTGCACCTGCCCTGATCGCTGTGAGCGCAGAGCTAAGCCAGGTCTCTGGGGACTGGGGGGCATGGCCTGAGGGGCGGAGGGCTGCTGCGCGGGGCCGGGTGTGGCAGCAGGCTCTTAGGACGGCCATTCCTGAGCCTCAGCTCCCAGGCCCTACCTGGCACCGTCTCTCACGTCTTCTCCCTGGAGGAGCTGGGGCTGGAAAATCATTGCAGGGGCAAAGCCCTGGGGAGACCACGCAGACGTCAGCCTGCTGTTCCTGAGATTTCCACCTTCCACGCTCACTTCTACACTGGAGGTCCCAGGCTTTGGTCATTTGTATCCCTCTGCCATAGTTTTTGCAGGATTTCCGTATCACTGGTGCTATGATTTACCTATTATTTTTCTTTAAGTCCTCTTTTTGTACTTTAATTTATTTCCTTAATTCTGCCAATGGAAAATCAGTATCATTTGCTGTAAGTAGGCAGTGACCTTAAAAGTAAATTGAAAACACCCAAAGAAAAGCTCACGTTCAAGTTCTTCCAGCCAGAGCTTTGGCATTCTGAAAACCCCGAGCCTTGGGGTCTATTCTCTCTCTGTTGGAATGTTAGAGAGAAATTAAGGACGCGGCACCAGGTGGAGTCCTCCTCCTCTGCCTGACGGCTGAAAAGGGAATCGAAGGGGCACGAACTTTCTCACTTTGTGCGTCAGTGTTAGGCTGCCGCCTAAATCACCATGGGTTCTACTGATGGTGCACGTCCCATGTTTGGGGGACGCGGGTCAGTGGAGAGCCTCCTCCTTCCTCAAAGCACGATTTGAGTGCCCCTGCCTCCCAGCATGTGGCACCTCCCTGCTCACACTTCCCTGAGCCTGCCCGGGAGGGAGCTGTCTGGGCCTCCCCCAAGGGAAAGCTCCCCAGAGCCCTGCAGATGAGTGTGAGCTGTGCTAGGCAGACCCCTTGGACGCATTGGACTGCTGTCCCCTTAGTTTGATGGCTTTCTGGAGAAATATGGGATCATTCCAGGCTCTTTCCACTACCTGCTGTGGAACTCGGGGCCCTTGCCCTCTCTGAGTCTCAGGTGTCTGATCTGTAAAACGGGGGAAAATGATGGTGGGCACCACGTAGGATGGAGGTGGGGATTTAATGAGGTCAAGCTTATGAGGAGCTTGGCACCATGCCTGGCACTCACGGGGGGCTCTGTGGTTGGTGGCTGCAGGGTGGGACTGGGCCGTGGGCAGTGATACCAGTCTGAGGTTCAAAGAGTGGCTCAGTGTGACTATGTTTCAGACCTGAAAGAATGAGGGGGGACACAGGGGCTCCCCAAGGACTCAAAATAGACAGTGATGCCAAGTGCCACAGTGCAGGGTAAAAAGTGGCAGTGCCCCCAAGGTCAGGGAAGGGCACCAGTGGTGGCAGAGGGAGTCAGGGAAGGCTTCCTGGGGGCAGTGTCTTGAAGGAGGAGCCCCTGCTGATCAGGCCGGGCGTGCCGTGGTGGCAGTACGGGCCTCTGGACGTGTTGCTCACCTCCCTCCCCACAAAGGAGAAGGAATATCCTCTCCCTTTCAGAGCTTCAGCTCTGGATGCCGCATACTCTTTCCGCTGAAGTTGGCCGAGGAGATGCCTGAACACTTCTCAGAAAAGTCGAGGACTTCCAGACTGCAACTCTGACATCTGCAGCTATAACGTAGGGAAGGGAAGAATGCTATCCAAATAAACTTAATCCTAATCAAAGGAGTATTTTCTTACAGAAAAGCTTCACCTATACTTAATAGTTTTAAATTGTTCCGCGTACCAATTAGAGGTTTAATTTTGCTGTTCCCTCCAGTGGCTGGAGGATGTGTGTGGTTTGCGTTTAATCAGAGTTGGGTTTTTTTTTTTTTTTGGCTGGTTCCAGGGAGGGGAGGAGATGAGGAGACTGTTTTGGGGTTTCCTTCTGGTCCTGCCAGGACCCGTGTCTAGGGTAGAGGTGCTGGGTGCCTCCGAGTTTGGGGTTCTTTGCCGGGGCAGCATGGACGTCACCAGGGAGTGAACCAGAGTCCCCTCGTGCCCACCTGAGGGCAGCTGGGATGTTCTGCCACCATATTCCTGCCTGGAGAACCCAACGCCGAATTAAATATATGGGTTATCCAAAAATTTCTGCAGCAATAAGGTGAGTTATTATTGATTCACAGAGCACGACAAAACATCGCTGCATGAATTAGCAAACAGCTGTTTCTAATTTGAGTTTAGAAGGGTACACAGAGGAACTTGTTTCTCTGTTCACTCCTTTCATTTATAATGAATTTTAATCACCGCTACAGGTGAGAAAAATGTAGAAACAAGCTTGTATCTTGTGGAAGAAACAAAGGAGAGACAGATGCTAACAGATTTCCAGTCTGTGATAAAAAGGATGTTTTGGTACACTTTACATGTAATTAGAGCGCAGCTGTTTCCAGTCCCAGGTCCACGAACACGGCCGAATGTGGGCTCTGCCGATCTCCAAAGGGAGGAAAGAAAAACAGTGATTCAACCCTGAAAGCATCTTGCTTTCTCTCGAGTCGAGCAGAGAGCCCTTTGCTCCGGCCCTTGGTGGTGTCATTTCGTGAAAGCTCATGGAGGTGACTTCAGAGACGCTCTGCAGCCGTGACGGTGGGAGGCTGGTGGGGTGAGGTCGGGGAGTGCAGGGGGCCCGGCCAGGGGGCTGATGGAAAAGCCTTCCAGAGCCCCTCTGCTGGTAACAAGAGCCCCATCTTTGGGGCTCATGGGGGAATATTGGGGCCCTTCTTCCCTGGCAGGAGCCTATCGTGACACTCCACCTTAGCTAGTTTGATCACCGCCAGCTCTCGGGCGAGTTGACGAGTGCTCTATTTTTTTTTTCCTTGTATGTTTAATTTCTGCAATAAAACTCAAGCTCAATTGCATTTTCAGTATCAGTGCTAAGTGAATTTGTCTAAGGGATGGAGTAGCCGGGCAGGCTGTGTGTTCTGTGGGGTCAGAGGCTTCAAGGGGAAAGGCAGATGTCCCCTTCCTGTCCTGGGTGTCCAGCAGCCCTTTGGGATGGCAGCCTAGTGGGTGAGGGGCAGGGGTGCTCTGGGAGTCAGGCCTCATCCCCCACGCCCTCCACCGTGAGCCTGGAGACCCGGGTCCAAGCGCCAGCGAGGCTGCTGGTGCCTGAGTTTTCTGTCTATACGATGAGGGGGCTGGGCTGGGGGCTCTTGTAGGCTTCTTTCCTCTCTGATGTCCTGGGATTGTAAATGGCAAGGGCCCGATGGGCCTTTATGCAGGTTGAGTGTCTTTTGCTTAGAAAATCATCTTCTGTAGGGGGGTAACTGCTTGTCCTTAACTTAGACCTTCCTGGTTGTTAATCAGAACTCAGGGAGGTGGGACCCTTCACTGTCTTGTGCCCATTCAAACCATCATGGCCATTGCCTGCCTCTCTTGCCTGTCTCTCTCTCCCTTTCTCTGCCCTGTGATCTTATGTTGAGCTGGGAGCCAGTAGCCAGTGACTATTTTTATCTAATAGAGCATTTCTCATATATAACCTGTTACAAATATTCACTTATTTCATCTGCATAGCAACTCTATAATTGGGACTATTATTATTATTCCCATTTTCCAGATGAGGAAACGGAGGCACGTTTCTTCTTCTGTACAACTGAGGAGGTTCATTAACTCGATGGAGCTGGGAGTCTAAGGCTCCTTAGTCCAGCTGCTGGACCCGGCTGCCAAGCAAACACAAGTGCCTTTGGGGCCCAGGACACCTCATAGTGAGGAAGGGGGCCCTGTCGATCTGGACAGACAGGAGAGTGAGCACCCGGTTCTAACGGGGAGCGGCAGCTCTGGTCTGTCATGGCTGCACCAAATGCAGGTCCTGTGTCTCCAGGTCTTTGCCTTCTCCTTCCAGAAAACTCAGAAGTGGATGTTTTAAAAAACGTTGAGTGTTCTTGATTTCTAAATGTTGGCATTTTTACAAAATAACTGATAACTGGGTGGTCCCCAGACCATCTGGTGAGAGGACAGTCACGGTGATCTCTGTCCCCCTGCTCAGGTCATCATCTCTCTCAGTCCCGCTGCGAGTCCAGTCCCAGCTTTTCCATTGACCATCTGCTCTGTGACGTCGGGGTTTGATCTAACCTCTCTGTTCCGTTTCCTCATCCGTGGGGTTGACCACGCAGCTTACTGTGTAAACCCAGATCCTCTGAGTGTGAAAGAGGGACACAGGCTGGGTGGGATGCTGGGTTCCATCCCAGGATCCCTGGGTGTGTGGCGCCCTGCTTGCTTGTAATATGGAAATAACAACCACCACCACTACCTCAACCATGAGGAGCTGCTCCAACGTCAAAGGGATAATGGGTGTGAAAATGCTGTGTAAAATTTTAAATGCCATACAGTTGATGGGATTTACAATGAATGAAAGTTCCACTAGTAACCTCCTTCATTTATTGAATGCTTAGCAGCATATACACATTACCCATTTTGTAAGGTAGACACTCTTATTATCCCCATCCTATGGTTGAGGAAATGGGGGCTCAGAGAGGTGCAGTGACTTGACAACCGTCACACAGCCAATGAGTGGCAGCTCAGTCTAAGCGAGCCCATAGTCTCAAAATACGGTTCTGCTGTCTCCCAGTGGCTGATGTCTCCTTGAGACTGATGGAGTCTCTTCAAAATAATACTGATGGTTTTGGTTCCCCGGAAGGTTTATTAAGGGCCCGGATGGCAGTCGTTGGCTGTCAGGTGGCATTTCAGCAGCCCCTAGAGACAGCTAGAAAAAGGCATGCCGGGCCATGGCTTTCAGTCTGTTGGGAGGTCTGTGGGCCCTCAAGGATATGTGCCAGGTGTCCCTTAGAGGTGGGTCAAAGAATAGGACCCCACCCTTCGCCCACCAGGGCCAGCTCCTCCTCTCAGTTTGGGGCCACTGACCTCTGCATGCCAGCCTCCACCCTCATGCTGCCTGTTGACCCTTGAGCACCACCCCCGCCCAGCCTGCTTAATTTTGATTCCCAAACTGAAAGAATGATCCCTGCTTTCCCTGTCTGTGGCCTCACTGGTGATGATGAGATCATAGCTGCAAAGGCACTCTGAGCTCCCTGGAGCAGGGAAGGGTGAATACAAATCGCTGTTGTTTTTACTGAAAGCATAATTCTAATTCAAGATTTTAGGTGGAGCCATGCCAGCTCCTGGTGTCCTTTAGGAGGCTTCTTGGCCTGCCTCTGAGGAAAGACCCTCCAGCTGCCTTTTCCCCTTTCTTCTCAGGGTGGACTCTTGATTTCTCAGGGGCTGGGCCTCCAACCTTTACACCATACCCTCAAATGTCCCTTTAGGGAAATCAAATATCTACATGCACAACTGACTACTGCTTACATGAAAGGTTTTTTCCCCCCTCTTTTAAAGTGCTTCCCTGGTGGCGCTGTGGTTGAGAGTCCGCCTGCCGATGCAGGGGACACGGGTTCGTGCCCCGGTCCAGGAAGATCCCACATGCTGCGGAGCGGCTGGGCCCGTGAGCCATGGCTGCTGAGCCTGCACGTCCGGAGCCTGTGCTCCGCAACGGGAGAGGCCACAACAGTGAGAGGCCCGCGTACTGCAAAAAATAATAATAATAAAAATAAAGTGCTTCAAAGTGGCAAAGCATTGGTTTAGGGTTGAAACTTGAGATGGTAACTAATTGACAGAGAGGTTGGGCAGACAAGAGCAGAGAAACCTAAGAATGCTAGGTACCTTCTGCAACCCTCAGAGGTCCAGGCATATAGAGCAGACTCAACAAACATGCGCCGAGGGAAAGAACACAAACCGGGAGATGTCCAGCAGGAAGCTGGGATACCTACTATCTGGCATTCCTCATTCCTGTACCCAGGGAAGCCATCACTAGTTGATCACAGACTCTTAGAGCTACAAAGCCTCTTAGAGACCAATTCATCAGATTCCCGCTTTCAAGAGTTGGGAAAATGAAAGAACAAGAGGGGATGGGTGTACTTGCCTCTACATACATCCCTATGCTTATTCAGTGCCAGAATCTGACCCTAGTCCAGTAGTGATCTCATCCACTGTGGCTCATGGTACCACCCTCTGGGCTCAAAGTTCTACTCTCTGGCTTTGCCCTCTGAATTATCTTTTTTTTTTTTTTCCTTTTTTAAATGGAAATTATCACATGTTTGCAGCTGAGTAATTTTATTAGCCTATTTCCTGCCTGTAGAATCTGGGGGGGTTCCTCAGCCTTCTTCCATCTCCTTTTTGGTCCAAGCTGGCAGTGTTTCTGCTGGTATAAACTTTTCAAGAAGCTTGTGGGTCTCCTGTGTATGTCATGGGGGATCTACACCGTTAGACAAGGTCCCTACATAGATTTTTTTCTAGATAATCTGATCTCTACTTTTGGCTTCTTCTGGGATGGCTCCAGGGCAATGCTCCCAAATTTCCTAGATGCTCTCTGGTTTGACATAGAGGATATGTGAGTCACATTCTTAATATCTTCAAAGAGTCTTTTGTGTGACTGAGTGTTCCAACCTTTGGATTCTTCTGAGATATTAGCAAAATGTATAGTCACACTCTCAGTCTTTTCCCTAGAGTGTGATTTGCTGATAGTGAATCTCTTAATTATAATGTCTTTTGCAATTTGGTTAGGCTGAGAATTTCCAAAATCATCAATTCCTGGTTCTTTTTGCTTAACGGTTCTTCTCTCAATCCATCTCTTTCCTCTCCACTACAAGCAGCAAGAAGAAAACAGGCCATACCTTCAATATGTTGCTTGGAAATCCCCTCAGCTAAATATCCATTTTTATCTATCACTAGTCCTGTTTTCCACATAACTGTGGGACATGATTCCCTAAAGCTTCCTGGCACTGTATAACAAGTATCCCTTTCTTCCAGTTTCCAATATCAAGTTCCTCATCTTCTAAGCCCTCGCCATCAGTGCCTTTAATGTTCATGTTTCTCTTATCCGTTTGTTCATGATGATTTAGGTATTTTTTACGGTGACTTAGGTTTTCTCAAATGTACTCCTTACTTCCTTTTGGGTCTTCACTAACAGAGTCAGTTTTTCTATGAATAATCTTTTAAAGGTAATATAGGTTTTTTCTACCACACTCTTGAAAATTCTTCTAGTCACTGCCCACTGCCCAATTCCAAAGCCACTTCCGCACTTTTCAGGTATTTGTAATAGCATCACCCCTCTCCTGGTACCAATATCTGTATTCGTTTCCTATTGCTGCTGTAACAAATTATCATGGACTTAACCGGCTTAAAACAAGAACAAATTATTATATTATAGTTCTGTAAATCAGAAGTCTGACATGGATCTCACTGGGCTAAAACCGCAGGGCTGTGTTCCTTTCTGAAGGCTCTGGAGAGAATCTGTTTTCATGCCTTTCCCATTTTTAGAGTCTGCCCACATTCCTTGGCTTGTGGCCCCCTTCCATCTTCGAAGCCAGCAATTGTATCACTCTGACTTCCTCTTTTGCCTCCCTCGTCTGCATTAAGGACCCTTGTGATTACACTGGGCTCTCCCAGGTAATTTAGTATAATCTCTTTATCCGAAGGTCATCTAATTGGCATCCTTAATTCTATCTGCAACCTTAATTGACCTTTGCCATGTAATGTAATGTATTCCTAGGTTCTGGGGATTAGGATATGAACATCTTGTTGTGGGTGGGGGGCATCACCTTGCCTACCACAACCTCTGCACAGATTATTTAAGCATCCTGCTCTGCCTGCCACCAAGTGAGGCAAGAGACCAGCTACATTCATTGGTGCTTGGCATCAGAGCCAGCCTCGGGTAATCCAGCTTGGTAAAGCCAGCCACCGACTCTGCCCACTTTGGGACATGCCTTTGTCTTTGTGGCGGGTGGGGTCATAAAGTATGAGGACCTCTTCTTGGCTGTCCTTGAGTTGTAGGGGTTGGCACTGAGCAGCTTCTGCAGTGGGGCAGGCCCTGAACCGGCACTCAGGGCCTGGAGAGGCAGTGTAGTCTAGTGGTTAGTGAGTGGATTTGGGGTGGGGGTAGTGGTACGTTTGCCACTTGCTAACTCCATGTGCTCAGAAAGTTGCTTTCCTTCTTGGAGCCTCAGTTTGCACGGTTAGAAAGAAGGGAATGTAATAGCACCTACCTCGTAGCGATATTGTGAGAATCAAACGAGAAAATGCTGGCAAAGGATCTGGTTTATAGAGAATGTTCCGTAAACAGTAACTACTGTGGTTTTTATGAGTTTAGTTCTGAATCTGTCTGCTCCTGCTCTGTGGCCTCTGTTTCCCTGTCTGTGTTAAATAAGATGAGTGATGGCCCGTTGACTTCCTCTTGCCTCCCCTCCCCCTTGCACCGATCCTACATGTGTGCATATAACTGAGTTGCGGAGTATTCTGGGATGGATGGCCAGCTTTGTCACCTGGTAGGAGGTAAGGACCAGGGCAGGCACTCTTGTCGCCTTCTTGTTGGTGGGCCCCCCTGGGCCTAGTTTGAGTCTGGATGAGTCCCTGGTAGGCATGGAGACAATGAGGATGCCCCACCCAGCTGGGAGCTCTGGCCTGGCAGCCTCCGTCTCCTACTGGGCCTTCATACCGTGGGATCCAGGACCCCACTCTGGTCCAGGGGTTAACTGTGCTGGGCTTCTCAGGAAGCTCACACCACAGTTTACTGGAAGCAGCCCCAGGAAAAGGCCTCAGAGATTGCCCAGTCCAGCCATGTCACAGAGGCAGAAGCACTCCCACCCTCCCAGCAACAGAGTGGCCTCTGGGACCGAGTTCGTCACAGATCCAGGCTCCCCACAGACCCCCCTGCTGCACCAGGTTTACAGGGAGCGCAGGGAGACAGATGGGTAGAGATTTGAAGTTTCCTAAGAAGAGATCAGCAATTCACCCAGATGTTGCTCCAGCTGAATTTGCATCGTTTCATGTCTGGAAGCCACCTGTCTGGTTCTGGCTGCCTCTGTGGGAAGTGCAGTCAGTGGTGTGTCCTGAAGCACATTCATGTCTTGCAGCTTTTGTCACCTCGGGCTCCGGGGAGCATTGATCTGCCCTCCCAGGATGCCCGGGCTGCTTTGTGCCCACTTTGGGTGGACCTCACCATCAGCAGAGTTGGACCTGCTGACCCTTATCCCTGGCTGGAGACCCCTCTCTAGACTACAACACAGCTCCACAGTACCTGTCAAATGTTGTTGTCTCTGCTTGAACAACAGGATTTTGGTGATCCTGCCCTAAAGCCTCCTTTTCAGAGGGGATGCACAGTTCCCTTCTTGAAAGAGAAAACCTGATGGTTAAAAGCTTCTACTCTAGCACTGGGAATCAGGAGACCTCCTCCTCCAATTTGCTCCCCGCTCTTTGAGCATTCCACTTGTGCACTCCTCTGCTCGTGGCAGACATTACCAATTGATTTCAGCACTCATTTCTTCTGAGCCCAGATAGGGCCTCAGAATCCTCCTGAACACAGTATTCGAGGTGACCACTAACAATTTACCATCCGTGGAAGTTTTCTTCTCTCTCTGGGCCTCAGCTTCTTCCTCTATATCAAGCGGGATTGGCGTAGATGGTTCCTGAGTCTGGGGTCGGGCCACAGTTATTCCCATTCCTGGAATTCCCAACGGGGACAGAGGGGAGGCTCTACCTGGAGCCCCGTAGAGCTTTGTCTTGTGGGGAGGGAACTTGCCTCCATAGCAATTTTCATTTTCCCATGGAATCGGGTGAATAGCAAGGAGACCTTCTGGGGCTTCGTGAGGAATCGTCGAGCCTTTTCGTGGCTATTATGGAAACAATCTGGATGATTGGAATATTGTCCAAAATGACTTTTCTATTCATCCAGAGGGGACTCTTGAGGCTCAAATTCCAACTTCCCATATTACGTGGAGGCAGCCGAGGGCCAGGTCTCCTGCTGGACTCTCTGTCCAGTGCTCTTTCCTCTGCCCCAGCGTGTCTCCCCCAGGCCCCTTGCTTGCCCCAAGTCTGCCTGCTGTGCACGGTCTGGACTATCCATGGGGCAGCGCCCAGGTGGGGTGCACTCGAGTGCACAGTACCCCACACTGGGGGCACTTGTGGACTTGGAAACTTCACTCCTGGGACCGCTCAGCTTTTGTCCCCTCTGGAGGCTGGTGGTCATTTTTATTCACTTGAATGGACCTGCCCATCCCAGGGATGTCCTAGAAACCTGGAGCTGCCTGGGCATTGGCTGTTCACACCTTCCCCCTCACTGTTCTTTTCAGAGCCGTTTATTCCTCTAGCACAACTTCAGTGACAGAGGGCTCCCTCCCTCCTCAGCCTGTGCCCCTCGCTGCAGGAAGGTCCCCCTTTCTGCTCACTCCTCTGGGCCTGTGGGCTAGCTACTCTCTCTCCTGCATCCAGGTACTTCCTCGGCAGCCCCGACCTGGATTCTCTGTGACTGGAGGAGCGTGGAGCTGAGGGTCCTAGCCGTCCTGGGTGGTGGCCACTCTGCTTTCCCCAGACAAGGTGTGTCTGAGGCCACGTTGTCATGGCTGTGGCCTCAGCCTGTGGAATTCACCAAGTGTGGCCATGTGAGCTTGGGGTCCACCTGACTCTTTCTGCCACTGATGTATCCCGAAGCCCAGTTAATGTTCTTTTTTCTATATAATTGAGTTTTTATCGAAGTTCCTCCCCTCTTTTATGCTTATTTCATTCTCTTCCTGCAGCAGACTGCACAAGCCCCATGTAACCCATTTCCTATCAGGCCTTTTTTCAGGATTAGTCCTTTGTTTTTTTTTTTTTTTTTTTTTTTGCGGTACGCGGGCCTCTCACTGTTGTGACCTCTCCTGTTGCGGAGCACAGGCCCCGGACGCGCAGGCTCAGCGGCCATGGCTCACGGGCCCAGCCGCTCCGCGGCATGTGGGATCTTCCCAGACCCGGGCACGAACCCGTGTCCCCTGCATCGGCAGGCGGACTCTCAACCACTGCGCCACCAGGGAAGCCCCAGGATTAATCCTTTTTAAATGACTTTAATTTCCTTTTTGAAAGTGATTTTTCTATTTATTTTGTTATATTTCTTTGTACTCATTCTAGCGGGAGGGGGAGGCCAAGGATCTGGCATTAGTCACTGGGTTTCCCTCTTGATATTCTCATGTGACAGTGCCCCCTCCCAAAGGAGAGAGGCAGGGTAGCATGGTGGGTGAAGGCACTGACTCAGAACCAACTAACTGGGTTTGAATCCTGGCTCTCCTGCCTGCAAGCTGTGTGGCTTTAGGCGAGTTACTCAGCCTCTCTGTGCCTCAGTTTTCTCACCTGATCAGGGAAATATTAAATAATAATAATAGTGCCTATCTCATTGGGCTCTTGAGAGGACTGAATGAGTTAACACATGTAAAGCTTTTAAAAGAGTGCCTGGCACATAGTAGACTCTATCAAAGCATTCACTTGGACATGAAAAGGTGGTTGGTCGAGCTGGACTTTCCTTGAAACTACCTTCTCCCTGAGTTCTGAAACATTCAAGTTGAAGGGGACCTTGGGGTTGCCTTCATCCTGTTTCTGCACCCCTTCCCTTTCTGCACATCTGCTTGAGGGTGTGTGCTGCACCGGCTGCACTGTGTGATGTCTAACAGTCAGCACGAGGGGAGTGTTGCCGCTGTAAGAAAAGGACCCCCCCTTCATCTGCCGACCTCCCTGCCCATCCGTCCTGAGTGTGCTGGCCCCAGTCATCTCTCCAGTCTGCTCCTAGAAGAGTAAGCTAAGTGCCCCCCAAACAAAATGCATTTGGAGGGGATGGGGCGGCAGCAGTCAAGGTTAAACGTTGTTAAGGTAAAAGGCTTTAAACAGGGCAATCTGAGTTGGGTCTTTATTTGTCAACATGCCCATTTCCCCTGATTGGATCTTTTCAGTTTAACGAGCCTTATTTTCGTTTCAATTCAGATGATTATAATCTCAGCAGTTGCTCAGTTTGTTGTTCCCAGAATAATGTGCTTTGCTTTAGTTTTGAGACTTGTTTGCAGAAAAATCAAGCCAGCCAGGCAGCCCCGCAATGAACCTCGGGGACTGTGGTGCTGGGGCAGGTGGCTTCTTCTTCTCAAAGACTGGGTGGGGTTGCAGGTGGAGCAGGGTGAGAGTAGACCCCGCAATCCTGGTCAGACACCACTGGGGCCTCCGGCTGTGTGACTCAGGGCAAGTTACTCACCTCTCCGAGCCTCAGCTTCCTCATCTCAAAAATGGGATGTTACCAATGGGAGGATGAAAAGAGATTAATTGTGGTAATAGAAGCACTTAGCACAGTGCAGGCACTTGGGACGTGCTCACTAGATGTAGCTGCTAATTTTATTAGCACTGGTGGTACTCATTTGTGCTAATTATTATTACTGGCCAGATAGTGCTTTTGTTTGTCAGTTTTATTGAAGTATAATTTGCATACCATAACATTCATTTGTTTTAAGTGAGCAATTCAGTGGCTTTTAAGTAAATTCACAGAGCTGGGCAGTCCTCCCCGCAATCCAGCTTTCAGGCGTTTCCATGATCTCAGAAGGATGCCTCTTGCCCATTTGCAGTCAATCCCTGCTCCCTCCTCTGGCCTCAGGCAATCACTAATCTGCTTTCTGTCTCTACAGATGTGCCTGGTCTGGACAGTTCATGTAAATGGAATAAGAGTGCTTCTTCACATTACGTGTTCTCATCCACCCCTCACAACACGTCCCTGTTTGCAGATGTGTGAGCTGACTCTGAGAGTTTAGAGGAACGCTTGTGGGGTGGACAGATGAATGGAGGAGCAGGGTTCAAGTGCACGTGTCTGCTCTCATCCTCAGACAACGTGAATGAAAGACGCGTCCGGGCTTGGTCTTTCTGGCAAGGCGTCTTCCTTGCCCCCCTCACCCATGAACTGGCCTGTCTTCCATCTGTCGGCCCTGCGAGCTCCAGCCAGCCTCTGGACCTCCCGGGCCTCGGGGGCCCCTCCCTGCAATGCAGACGATGGGCCATGCTGGTGGTCCTGTCAGGGCTCAAAGGGGAGCCGGCCCCTGACTGCATGGGAGCTTGACACGGGGGTCCCTCTGCTGGTCTCATCTACTCAGGTGTAGTCTGGTACGACTGACCTGTGTCAAGGGGCCTGACTGTGGACAGGCCTGGTGCTGGCCTTCCCTGGGGGACGTCACTGTGGTTGTGCCTCAGTTTCCTCGTCTGTACAGTGGGAGGGGCCCTGGTTCCCGCCTCCCTCGTGGTTAGAACAGCCCTTAGCAGAGGTACACAGGAAGGGCTCTGTGGCAGCTTGCGTGAGTCTGAGCTAAGACATCAAAATAATAAAACGCTGGTGGAGCCCGGCCAGGGGGTGGGGGCCGAGCACATCCCTCAGCTGCCCCAACTCCAGCCATCTCTTCCCTTGGGTCCCTTTGTCTGCGCCCCGCGTAGCCCAGCTGGCAAGAGCTGGGAATTACCCGGCAGGGGCCGGGGCGCCTCCCGCCGCATCTCATCTGAGGAGCTGGCAGCCCTGCGTCCTTCCCATCCGAAGGCCCTGTAATGTGAGGCTCCCAGGGGAGCAGGCGCCCTCACTTTGGGAGGCACCCTGCTCTGGGTTGGGTGACTGGGCTTCAGAGGCAGGGAGGCTGCTGGGAGATGCAGGACTCTGGGCCGGGAGCTTTGGAGAGCGGCATCCTTCCAGGCAGAGCTCTGCCAGCGGTGCCAGCTGGGGTCAGGCAGATCTTCACACGGTCGGGGCCAGAGGCCCCGGGCGGGCACCAGGGTGGTGCGTGGACCCTAGGAGCAGGCTCTGAGTGACCCCGAAAGACCCTTTAGCCGGCCTTGCTTGTCTCTCCAAGTCTTGGGGTTGGCAGCTGGGAGAGCCTGGGGGTATGGGACCCCCGGTCTGAGCCGTGCCTCCGTGATGGTGTGTGTGTCTGTGTCTGCAGGTGAGTGTGCATGTATGTTCAAGCTTGTGGGTGCATGTGGGAGTGATTGCAGGGGAATGGATATGTTTGTGTGTGTGTGAGAGTATGTGACTGTGTGTGATTGTGTGTGGGTAAGAGTGTGTATGACTGCATGTGTGTGAGTGTGTGTTGGTGTGTTGGAGTTCACATGTGAGTTGTGGGAGTGACGTGTGACCTGTGTGTGTGTGTGAGTGTGTTTATGCGTGCAGGTGTGTGTGCCGGTGCCTGCCCAGCCTCGGAATGTGGTCCCCCTGCCTTGCCCTTCTAGAGGGTCTGGGCTGCCTCTGGCCAAGAATTTCTGGGTTCCACCTGTGAGGCTCTTCCGAAGACTAAGCTGGCTTGGCTGGGGGCCGGGGAGGCGGGGGCCGTGGTCTGTTTCCTTGGGGGTTAGAAGAGCAAGGTCAGTGCAGTCGAGTCTGAGCTTTTGTTTGTCTCTCCCCTGCCCGTAGCAGCCTGCGGTCCGTTTCATTCATTATTAAGTCTTAAATCCACCCAACACGAAACTTGAGCCATGGAATTCACTCCCTGCTCAGGCTGGCTCGGTTCAACCACCCCCCCCCCCCCCGCCGTGTCTTGGGAAACTTCACTGGTCTAATTTGCTGTGTCCGGTTTGCCTTTGTTTTTTCCAGAAATGGCCAACCCCTAGTGCGGGGGTGGCCCCTGTCCCTGGGGAGGGCGGGCCACATAGGGTGTCCGTGCAGGCCCCGTCCGCACACGCCACAGGGGATTTAAGGGCCCACTAGGCTCTGAGATCTGTGGCTGTCTGGGTCCTGGCCCCATCTCTGATCACCACACCGTCAGGCCATCACCCAGGGTCCTGAGCGAACTTGGGGCAAATCCAGGGGTGGAGGGGGAACAAAGAAAACGACCGCCCTTGGGATGGTTTGGGCTGGGAACCCTGCAGCCCCTTCTCAAGTGCCCCTGGTTTACGCCCGTGTGTGCTCTCGGGGCTGATACCGTGTGCCTGTAACTTCCGCCTCATATGTCTGTGCGCACCTGAAGCAGCAGTTCCAGCTTTATCAGTCCCCCCTTCCCCGCGGAATGTGGTGTGGCCGAATTCATTAAAGTGCATTTTATTTTCTTGCAGAATTTTGCTTACGTCCCATTGCACCAGTGGGATTTCCGCCACAGACTAGGGGTTGGAGGGGGAGTCAACCCCCGTGTCTTGATCGAGTGATGGGACTTACCTCCTTTGGGCCTATGGGACTGATGGTCTCTGAGGACATTTCAGGTGACTTTTTTCCCAGGCTGCACCCCCCCCACCCCCCATCAGGGAGGTGACTGAGACCTCACCTCCTGTTGGGGGGCTGGGGGCTGCATCCAGCGAGGTCCAGGAAGGCGTTGCCCAGGGGAGAGGCACGTCCCCTGCTTATCCTGCCACCCTTCTTCCACCCCCTCTGCAGACTGGAAGGCCCGCATGTCCACTTGTTTCCGGCCCCCCAGACTCCCTCCCCCCACTCCCCCTGCAGCAGTGGGCCAGCTGCACAGCCTCAGCCCGCGAGCTTTCAAGAAGCTGGCTCTGTCCTTGTCTCTCGCGGCCCTGGGAATTGCCTCTAATCTCTCTTCTGCCTTCCCTCTGCAGATGGAGACGACGACCCACAACTCTCCTGGGTGGCCTCGTCTCCCTCCAGCAAGGATGTTGCGTCCCCCACGCAGATGATCGGAGATGGGTGTGACCTGGGCCTGGGTGAGGAGGAAGGGGGCACGGGCCTGCCGTACCCTTGCCAGTTCTGCGACAAGTCCTTCATCCGCCTGAGCTACCTGAAGAGGCACGAGCAGATCCACAGCGACAAGCTGCCGTTCAAGTGCACCTACTGCAGCCGCCTCTTCAAGCACAAGAGGAGCCGCGACCGGCACATCAAGCTGCACACGGGCGACAAGAAGTACCACTGCCACGAGTGCGAGGCGGCCTTCTCCCGCAGCGACCACCTGAAGATCCACCTGAAGACCCACAGCTCCAGCAAGCCCTTCAAGTGCACTGTCTGCAAGCGCGGCTTCTCCTCCACCAGCTCGCTGCAGAGCCACATGCAGGCCCACAAGAAGAACAAGGAGCACCTGGCCAAGTCGGAGAAGGAGGCCAAGAAGGACGACTTCATGTGCGACTACTGCGAGGACACCTTCAGCCAGACCGAGGAGCTGGAGAAGCACGTGCTCACCCGCCACCCCCAGCTCTCCGAGAAGGCCGACCTGCAGTGCATCCACTGCCCCGAGGTCTTCGTCGACGAGAACGCGCTGCTCGCCCACATCCACCAAGCCCACGCCAACCAGAAACACAAGTGCCCCATGTGCCCCGAGCAGTTCTCCTCGGTGGAGGGCGTCTACTGCCACCTGGACAGCCACCGGCAGCCCGACTCCAGCAACCACAGCGTCAGCCCTGACCCCGTGCTGGGCAGCGTGGCCTCCATGAGCAGCGCCACTCCAGACTCCAGTGCCTCCGTGGAGCGAGGCTCCACGCCGGACTCCACCTTGAAGCCGCTGCGGGGCCAGAAGAAGATGCGGGATGACGGGCAGGGCTGGTCCAAGGTGGTCTACAGCTGCCCCTATTGCTCCAAGCGGGACTTTAACAGCCTGGCCGTGCTGGAGATCCACCTGAAGACCATCCACGCAGACAAGCCACAGCAGAGCCACACGTGTCAGATCTGCCTAGACTCCATGCCCACCCTCTACAACCTCAACGAGCACGTCCGCAAGCTGCACAAGAACCACGCCTACCCCGTGATGCAGTTCAGTAACATCTCCGCCTTCCACTGCAACTACTGCCCCGAGATGTTCGCCGACATCAACAGCCTGCAGGAGCACATCCGCGTCTCCCACTGCGGCCCCAACTCCAACCCGCCCGACGGCAGTAACGCCTTCTTCTGCAACCAGTGCTCCATGGGATTCCTGACCGAGTCCTCCCTCACCGAGCACATCCAGCAGGCCCACTGCAGCGTCGGCAGCGCCAAGCTGGAGTCCCCGGTCGTGCAGCCTGCGCAGTCCTTCATGGAGGTCTATTCCTGCCCCTACTGCACCAACTCGCCCATCTTCGGCTCCATCCTGAAGCTCACCAAGCACATCAAGGAGAACCACAAGAACATCCCGCTGGCCCACAGCAAGAAGTCCAAGGCGGAGCAGAGCCCGGTCTCATCTGACGTGGAGGTGTCGTCCCCGAAGCGGCAGCGGCTCTCGGTGAGCGCCAACTCCATCTCCAACGGCGAGTATCCCTGTAATCAGTGCGACCTCAAGTTCTCCAACTTCGAGAGCTTCCAGACCCACCTGAAGCTGCACCTGGAGCTGCTGCTGCGCAAGCAGGCATGCCCCCAGTGCAAAGAGGACTTCGACTCCCAGGAATCCCTCCTGCAGCACCTGACGGTGCACTACATGACCACGTCGACCCACTACGTGTGCGAGAGCTGCGACAAGCAGTTCTCCTCGGTGGACGACCTGCAGAAGCACCTGCTGGACATGCACACCTTCGTGCTCTACCACTGCACCCTGTGTCAGGAGGTCTTTGACTCCAAGGTGTCCATCCAGGTGCACCTGGCGGTGAAGCACAGCAACGAGAAGAAGATGTACCGCTGCACGGCCTGCAACTGGGACTTCCGCAAGGAGGCCGACCTGCAGGTGCACGTCAAACACAGCCACCTGGGCAACCCGGCCAAGGCACACAAGTGCATCTTCTGCGGGGAGACCTTCAGCACCGAGGTGGAGCTGCAGTGCCACATCACTACGCACAGCAAGAAGTACAACTGCAAGTTCTGCAGCAAGGCCTTCCACGCCATCATCCTGCTGGAGAAGCACCTGCGGGAGAAGCACTGCGTGTTTGACGCGGCCACCGAGAACGGCACGGCCAACGGGGTGCCCCCGGCTACTGCCAAGAAGGCCGAGCCGGCCGACCTGCAGGGCATGCTGCTGAAGAACCCCGAGGCGCCCAACAGCCACGAGGCGAGCGAGGATGACGTGGACGCGTCAGAACCCATGTACGGCTGCGATATCTGCGGGGCGGCCTACACCATGGAGGTGCTGCTGCAGAACCACAGGCTGCGGGACCACAACATCCGGCCAGGCGAGGACGACGGCTCCCGGAAGAAGGCTGAGTTCATCAAGGGCAGCCACAAGTGCAACGTGTGCTCACGGACTTTCTTCTCGGAGAATGGCCTCCGGGAGCACCTGCAGACGCACCGGGGCCCTGCCAAGCACTACATGTGCCCCATCTGTGGCGAGCGCTTCCCCTCGCTGCTGACGCTCACTGAGCACAAGGTGACCCACAGCAAGAGCCTGGACACGGGCACCTGCCGCATCTGCAAGATGCCCCTGCAGAGCGAGGAGGAGTTCATCGAGCACTGCCAGATGCACCCCGACCTGCGCAACTCCCTCACAGGCTTCCGCTGTGTGGTCTGCATGCAGACGGTCACCTCCACGCTCGAGCTCAAGATCCATGGCACCTTCCACATGCAGAAGCTGGCGGGCAGCTCGGCTGCGTCCTCCCCCAACGGCCAGGGGCTGCAGAAGCTGTACAAGTGTGCCCTGTGCCTCAAAGAGTTTCGCAGCAAGCAGGACCTGGTGAAGCTCGACGTCAACGGGCTCCCCTATGGCCTCTGCGCCGGCTGCATGGCCCGCAGCTCCAACGGACAGGTGGGTGGCCTGGCCCCGCCCGAGCCTGCCGACCGGCCCTGCGCCGGCCTCCGCTGCCCCGAGTGCAGCGTCAAGTTCGAGAGCGCCGAGGACCTGGAGAGCCACATGCAGGTGGACCACCGTGACCTCACTCCAGAGACCAGTGGGCCCCGGAAAGGCGCCCAGACGTCGCCAGTGCCCCGGGTAAGTGCAGCCCACCCGAGCCTGGACCTTGCTCCTTGGGGCTCCACTCGTGCCCAGAGGAGCCCCCGTGCCGAGCTCTGTGTTGCCCGGTGGCGTTCCCTCTAGTAGCCCAGAGAAGCAGCGCCATTGTGCAGCGGTTAAGCACGTCTGATTGCAGTAGACTCTGAGTTCAAACCCCAGTGTCACCATTTCCCTTCCTGTGTGACATGGCATTTATCTTCCTGGGCCTCATTTGCCAAGGGCTCGTCTGTAAAATGGGAATAATAATTGTCTCGACTTCATAGAATTGGTATGAGGGGCCCGTGGCATAATGTAGATAAAAGGCTGATGCAGTGAGCGCTTCCTCAGTGTTCTTGGTCGTCTTGGTCATTGATCGCGGGGTGGACTTATTCACACACTTATTGGGTCTTCTTGGGCAAGTGACTCTGTTCTCTAGGCTTTAGATTTAGGAATCCTTTGACAATTTATGGAGATAATATACACATAAAGGGCCTGGAACCTGGCACTTAGGGCCCGGTCACGCTAGCAGTTATCACCAGCTGATACTATTACCACCAACGGCATCACTATAGCCAGTGCAGTTGCTGGTACATGGAAGGCCCTAGGAAGGTTTCCAGTTACTGTTATCGTTAATGACTGACTGATGATTGATCAAAATTGTCCTGTGCACCCTTTATTTTGGGGGTGCCTGGCAGCTAAGGAGAGTCAGAAACGGTCCCTGCCTTGGGGGCTACGAGGTCAGGGGGAGCCGCAGGCCCATAACCAGTGGGTTTCGATGAGGCAGGGGAAGTCTGAGCTACTGGTGGGTCCACATGGGCCCTGGGAATGGTGACCAAGGGGCACCGGCCAGTGGGCCTGGAGGCTGCATGACCCTCAGGTGTCAGAACGGGCCCGGGGGTTCCCATCAAGTCTGTGTTGTCTGTTTCCAGACTGAGGAGATGCCAAGCAGATCTCGGGGGTATCTTTCCCTGGAGAGCCACTGCTGGTACCACTGGCAGGGGGGCAGGATTTGGGGAAGGGCCACCTGCCACAGGTTCCTGCTGGAAGACAGGGATGTCTGCTGAGGGTGTTTCACTGTGGGATCAGAACTGGGGCCCGGAACTCCGGGATTTTGAGGGGGAGAGAGAGTGAGAGAGAAGGATGGCGGGAGAGGCTGAAGGGAGAATCTGCAGTGGGGGCCCCTAAGGGGTCTCCTGGCCAGCTCCCCACAGAGGCCAGCGAGCCAGAGGCCCTGACCAAGATCACCCAGCTGCAGAGGGAAACGTCTGAATGAGGATAGAGCTGTGTGTCCAGCTGGGGCCTGAGGCCTCTCCTCAAAGCCCCGTCTGTAGCAGAGAGCTCCTTTTAGAGGTGATTCATTGGTTGATTAAATTTGTCCTGAGCGCCCATTATTTCTGGTGTGTCTGGCAGCCAAGGAGAGTCAGAAATGGACCACTTTCTTAAGGCCTTATGACTGAGCAAAGCCTTCTAGGTAAGGGTCCAGTGGTCACCCTTCAGAGGTCCTGAGCACAGTGCGGTCACGGCTGCCCAGCTCTGTCCCCCTGAGCCTCAGCTTTCTGCCAGCCAGTGTGGGTGGATTGGGGAGGATTTGGGCCCTGGAGTCAGATGGCCTGCGTTAAAATCTCCCCCTTCCAGTACCCACTTATGATTTGACCTCTCTGGGCTTCGGTCCTCACCTGTAAAGCCAGAGGGTAATAGCAGTACCGCTAGTAATAGCAATTGCAATAGTGTCTACTTCCAAAGCTGGCATCACCTGTGAGGGACCGGGCGGTTGTTCTGCTTTTCTAACCAGCCTCTGCTCTGGTTGGCCGGCGCGTGTTCCTGCTCAGTTGTCAAATACTGTGACTGTCTCCCTGCTGACCTCAGTGTTTTGCCCTGAGGATTAAATGAGTAAAGACGTGCTGGGCATGTAGCAACCACACTTGTTGTTTTCCCGTTTATAATCACACCTCACATTTATTGAGGAATAAGGATGTACCAGGCACACCCAGGCACTTCCTATCTATTTAATCCTTACAACGCTCACTTTACAGATGAGGAAAAGGAGGCAAGGAGCAATTAGGAAGTTTGCTGTGAGCCCCGCAGTTTAAAGAAGCAGAGAAGGGATTGGAGCCCAGGGAGTGTGTGGTGCCCCAGCCCGAGCTCTTGACCAGCCCTTCAGCTAGCACCTCTGGAGCCCATCCTAGTTGCAAGGGTGGGGTCCAGGGCGGTCAGCCCGGTGCTCATGCGGTGAGACAGTGTGGCACGGCCGGGCCCCTGCATACCCTTCTCCCGGGTGCGCTCCAGCCCCATCCCTGCCCACACTGGGGCTCCTGCCGGCCATGGGGCTGCTTCTAGCGTCCCCAGAGCCTTTGGCTATTGAAGGCGGGATCCTGTATCAAGTACTACTTCATAAAACCCCTACTGTGTGGGCACCCACTCTTATATTGTTTCCATGGCAACACCCTGGACCTTTGCCATGACCTTGGCTTTGGTACAGAGGGGGCCCAGACTCAGAAAGGTGGAGCCACGTACCCGAGGATGCACAGCTGTGCGTGGGAGTGCGGAACTACGAACCCGAGGGGGCTTGTTTTCTGGGAGCCTGGAAGGCCTTCCTCTCCCTGTTCCTGGTCTTGTGAGAGAGAAGGGAGCTGGAACTCACATCTAGAGGCCTGGGCAGATGGGCCATTTGCAGAAAGAAGCTAGACAAAGCCTGGGTACCTCCCCAGCGGAGGCACAGCCTCTGGGGCGTCGCCCCCTGCCTGGGCACGCCTGGGGGCAGGGGCCCAGCTGTCTGTTCGCCCACCCCTCCCTCCCCCAGGGCTCACGCATACAAGAGCAGACTCTGGGGGCTGCACAGGGGCTTGGGGGCTGGCAGGCTGGGACCCTCGGGAGTGTATCCATAGCAACCAGCTCTCTGAGGACTGGGTTCCCATGGGGCCGAGGCTGCTGTCGGCTGGAGCGAAGCGGTGAGGTTTCCGCCTCCCCCTCTGTTTACGGGTAATAACAACATCACCCCAATTCCAGCCCCTTGTGGGCAGACCCCGGCCCTCATCGACTCACCAAATTGCCACGGTGCCCCGTCCGGCGTGGGGTGGGGAGGTAGACTGGGTGCTTTCACACTCCATCTTCCTGCAGGGTAAACAGACAGCCAGGTTCACGGGCTTGTTCAGGTGACAGCTTTCCGTCACCCAGAGCAGGGCTGTGTGGGGTGGTCTTGGCGTGGAGCCAAGAACGGCAGCTCACACAGTGTCTCTGGTGGGCGCCTGCCTGGGGTCCAGTCCCAGCTCTCCTGATCACCGGCGCTACGCTTTGACCAAATGATTTAGCCTCTTGACACTCCACTTTCTCCGTCCCTAAAGTGGAGCTTGCAGAGTCATTCAGAAGAGACAGTGCCTGCACGTAGTAGGCTCATGATAGGTGCTCAGTAAATGTGAGTTGCGATCATGATACGGGAATTCAGTGGCAGTGGCTGTCTTTCCCCTCTTCTTCCCTTTCCCTCTCCGCATCCTCAGGCATGTTCTCTTCCTGCCCCGGGACCCTCTGGGGTTGCTCGGGCCACGCTGGGGAAGGCAGCCCTGGCTTAGGTGCCAGTGTTCAGCGTTGGCTCTCCTGGGCTGGGCCCCGGGGGAGGCGCTTATGCAGAGGAGGTGCTTTGAATGCCAAGTTCTCTTTTTCTGTCATTACGTCTCCTAGCGGGGGCTGAACCTGCAGAGGAGGATGCGGTCTTTGGGGGATAGCAAGAGGGAGACGGACCCAGAGGAGGTGTTGAGGGGAGGATGGGGGGCAGCAGGAGGTAGACAGAGTGAGAGTCCTCGCCTGCTCTCCCCGTGCTGCGTTCCACAGCCTGGCCTGGGCGCCTGCTCCTCCAGACCCTGGGCATCCCTGGTCTCACATGCAAGGCCCAAAGGGCCATCTTTGGGTGGGGGCATGTGGGTATACATGTGCCTTAGTGAGTGTTGGTGCTGGTGAACCTGTGTGTGTGCAGGTGTGTGTACGCCTGACTGTGAATGTGCGTGTGTATACCTATGAGTCTACATGTGTGTCCACAAGGGTCAGTGCACACCCTTGTGCCATAAGTCGCTTGTGCATCCGTGGGTACATTGGGGAGTGATGGGTGTGATGGCTGTCAGGGTTCCAGGGAGAGAACTGAAAGCGTGTGTGTTACTGGGGATGCTCCTTGAACTTGTGGTCCATGAGGATGTCTCCACTTCTCTGGGGGTGTTGCACTTATGTGTCTGTGTTACAGGGAGCAAGTGGGTTGCTGTGTGTAGGGGTTGTGGGTGTGTGTGAGGGTCTTGCGTGTTGGTGGTGAGTTGGGGCGAGGTATGTAGGATGTTTGCAAGTCTGTGTGTATATCCTCACATGCGTGTCCGTGCCTGCGCATACGCGCTCTGTGTGTGCGTGTGAACGCCCAGGCCCTTTGGTCAGCAGCTCCTGTGACCACTCCCCTGGGATTCCCCGGGAGCCTGTTGCCCCACGAGGCAGGGCCCGGTCCTCTTCCTGCCACTGAGGGGGGACATTTGGGGGTACCCTGTCGTCCTGCCCAGGCAGGCTCCTGTGCTTTCAAGCACAGTGAACTTGCTTCATTCATCTGCCCCGCGGAGGAATAGCACTTTGATCGTGAACTGCCCCCCGCAGTGGTCTGGACAGCCGTGGCCGTGGCCGTGGCCTCTAGAGACTTCCAGCCAAGGAGGTGGGGGGCACAGTCTCCCTTGTCCAGCAGGGTCCTCTGGGCTTCCTCTGCATGGAGCTTCCTGGGGCGTGCTCCATTCTTGCCTTTACTTCCTTCACTCATTCATTCATTCATTCATCCATTTAAGCATCGAGGACTCTTATACTTGCCAGGCAGAGTGGGTGAGGGACACATGTGAGAGGGAATGAATGATTTTGATGGTGGAGAAACCCAGGGTCCTTCCTCTCCGTGAGCACAGACGAGGAGTTGAGCCGAGGTGGGTGCTTTGGGACTGTGCCCTTCAGAAGACTTCAGTCCCTGCTGTCTCTTCTGGCCTGAAATCTCCTCTGCCTGTTGTGAGGCTCCCCTGTTCTGTCCCCACCAGACTCACCCATTACTCCCGGGTGTTTCCGTGCGAATGCCTGCTTCCGGGCCCAGCGCTGTGGCTGCTCTGAGGACATACTGAACGCCCAGGTCTCCCGAAGCACTGGGAGCAAGGCCCTCTGGTCTTATCAGCACGGGTCCTGGAGCCCCAGCGGGGACCCTGCCTGGAGCCCGGAGCTCCCAGCACCAGCTGGTCCAGTTGTTTCTCCATTCCTTTATTCAACAGTCTCTCGGCAGCAGTGGGAATCATGATGAACGTTCAGTGCTTATTAGGCACTCGCTCTGCGCTGGGCCCTGTGTTGGGTGGTGGGGATCCAGGATCCCTAGTCACCGGGGGATGACTTCTCTTTGTCCCTTCTGCCCTCATAGAGGGCGTGGCACATGTTATTTCACAGCTTTGCTCATTTGTTCCACAAATGCTTCCTAAGCACGCAGTCCTTTCTGGGACCCCACAGGTGGACAGAACGCGTCCTGGCCCTCTGGGTGCTCACACTGCAGTGCGAGCAAACAAATCAATTGGCCACGACAAAATCGTGTGCGGAGCAACTAGGTGCTTTCAGCATAAGCTCAGGGGCCTGGGCAGATCCTAAACTCACTCTGGGGTGGGAAGAAAAGGCTTCTCAGAAGAGGTGCGATTTGAACAGAGTCCTCAAGGATGGTGAGGGTATTCCAGGTGGAGGAAACAGCATAGGCCCGGAGGTGAGGCCAAGCCCTTCAGAAGAACTGCAGCTTCGGGTGGGGCTGAGGTGGGGCTGCGACAGCTGAGCCCTCTGGTGGTTCGTCCTGGCTGCGTCGTTGAGGGTTGGGTCTCAGTGCTCAGCCAGGAAATCCAGAGTCTTGCCCTCTTTTCCAGAGGCCGAGGGAGGCCCCATCATCCCAGGACCCAAAGTAGTCTTCAGAAAACTTGGGTACTTTGGATTCCCATACCACCCCTCCCTCTTCCTAAAAACGCACAGCCACAGCCCTTCCCCCACTCAGGCAACACACCTCTGTCCACGGTGGGCTGGTTTCACACTGAAGCTCCACTCTTTGGAACCAGTCTTCGAGAAGCTTTGACACTTTTCATGTTCTCCATTTCTCTGCCCCCCTCCCCACAAAAGCAGTTGGTAATAGCTCCCCGTGTGTGGAAGCCAGCTGTAGGATCACCCGGGGCCTTGTGTGTCTAGGGCAGATGAGGAATTCTTCATTCACCCCTGAGTGTCAGAGCTGATGGAAGCAGTCTCCCCTGCTTGGCCACTCGGTTCTTAGGGTAGGTAAATAGATGAGAGAGGAGTTGGATGGGTGCAAAGAGAGATGAATGGATGGGTGGATGGGTGGATGGATGGATGGGTGGATGGATGGGTGGCTAGATGAACGAATGGGTGTGTGTGTGTGTGTTTAGACGGATGGGTGGGTAGACAGGGGGTAGGTAGACAGTGATGGGTAGACAGATGGATGAACAGACGGATGGATGAGTGGATGCAGCAGGCATAGATGGGTGGAAGATGGGTAGACGGATTTGAGCATACCCCAAGCAGAACAGCCTGCCTCAGCTTCCTTTCTGTGGTTCTGCTGTGTGCCCTCACCTTGGGATGGGGCAGTTTCCCCGGGTCGAGCAGAGGAGCAGCTCCCTTGCAGTGGAGCCTGTCCCCACGTCCCCAGGCTGAATCTGAGCTGGATGCAGAGGCAGGTGGGAAGAGAATGGCCTGGAGAGAACTGGGAGTGGATCAGAGCCATTCTGGGAAGTCTTGAGCCACGGCCTCCAGGAACTTTTGCTTTCTGCTCTGTTCTGCACCCTGGCTGTCTAATTCCTTTCCTTTTGGTTTCCAAACAGAAGAAGACGTACCAGTGCATCAAGTGTCAGATGACCTTCGAGAACGAGAGAGAGATCCAAATCCACGTTGCCAACCACATGATTGGTAAGCACGCATCTCCTCCTACCTGTGCTGCGGCCGCTCCTCAGGGTTGAAATGTTTGGTTCCAATCATCATTTCACTGGCTTGTAGCTCAAAGGATAGAGTCACTGCTGCTGTTTCTGCGACGTTTCAAATGGGACTAAAAACGTCAGAACTGGAGCACTTTCTCCACCCGAACCTTCTTTTCGCGCGGCTCCACTCCCATTGCAGTCCAACTTTTGACAGTCTCTTCCATTTCCCAGCATAAATTTCCCTCCATTTCTGGAATGAAGTGCTTTCCAGTTGTCAAGCACTCAGGGGCAATTACGCTTCAATTTCGTATGTCATGGCATCAAATAGATTTAACTGCTCACGTTTCCCCACGAAACGTGGGGAATTCCTCAGGCACATTGTCAAAACAGAATGCTTACAGAGTTATTCCGCTGCTTTTCCCATTCCTCTTCAAGCGGTCTTGGACTTTGGGAAATTCAGCCTTTAAAGAAGGGAGCTTTCCAAGTCGCATCGTGTTCCCACTTGGCCCGAGGGATGGAGGGAAGCCTTGAGGTCTTACTTGCCTTCTGTGGGTGGCTGTGGTCTCCCTGGCGGCTAGGGAGGCCCTTGCTATAAGAGAGGGCACAGCGGATTTCTGGTGGCATGGGGCTAGCCCAGGGGGTGGGTTTGGCAGTGAGGGCCTTGAGAACTTCTGGAATCTTGGTGCCCTGGGTCTTTGGCGGAAGCGTGATCACCTTCTCCAAGACTCCCGCAGTCTGAGTGATGAAAGATCAGGCCTGGGTTGAGCATCCCGACCCTGACTTTCTCTCCATTTTTCTGCCTCTCATACGTTCTCATTAAAGTCTTAACAACAGCCATGCCAACAGACTGCTGCTTTACAAAACCCTTGATCGCGTACATTAAAAAAAGGTCCACTTAAGCGTCCACCTCAGTGGATCCTCACGAATTGAGCACACTTGGGTAACCAACACCCAGGTGAAGAAGCAGACCATTCCTGCATCCCAGAACCCCCCCTCGGCCCCCTCCATCCCCTTCCCCCACCAACAGAAGGGCCTCAGCATCTGATGCTAACACCATAGGTTACTTGTGGTTGTTTCGCGTTTTATGTAAATGAGATCACACCGTCTCTGCTCACTTGTGTCTGGTGCCTTTTGCTTGTTCCTATTAGCGCCTGTGGTTGGACATTGCCCCTTCTCACGGGTGTATGGTATTCCATTGTGTGAACACATCACCATTTATCTGTTCTTGATACACATACTGATGGGCATCTGGTAGTTTCCTTTGCAGAATTGTTTCAAATACTGTGCTGCTGTGACCATTCTTGTATGGGTCGTTGGTGGACACTCACATGCGGTTTTAATGGGAATATCTCTCCGACTGAAATTGATGGGTCATAGGATATGAGTAGGCTCCCCTTCAGTAGATACAGATGAATACACTTCCAAAGTGGTCGGTTGTATGAAGTCTCCCTCCCACCTCAGCCTGTGAGAGTTGTTCCGCATCTGTGCCGTCATCCACACTGTACATGATAAGGCCCTTCTTCAGTGGAGCTGTGCTCAGGGTGGCTGCGGTCCCCTGGTCCCCGCCAGCTGCTGCTCAGTGAGTTTGGGTACCTAGCGTCCCAGTGACTCGGGGCAGGTCCCCTGAAGGCGCTGAGCACAACTGGGTGCCTGGTGGGGCTCCCTCAATGACGAGGGGACATGAGAAGCACGGGAGGGGCAGGGGACCCTGGGAATTCAGCCCGACAGGAAGGCTGGTGACTTTTTAGTTCCTTCTGTGTGAGAGGCCCCTGCTGAAGTAGAAGAAGGAAACTACTCTGTCCGTCACTGGCTGCTGAGCGCGCTTTCACGGCAGTGTCAGGGAGGTGAAGACGAAGATATCTAAAAATGTTTGCTTTTGTAGCAGGTGTTAATGTGCGCTCTTGTTTGTAAGTACCAAGGTCGAGAGGCTGACTAATTGGACCACGGTGAGTCAAAGGTGTTTCTCCCCGCCTCCTTTCTCCCTTCCACCTTTCCTTTTGCGCAGCACCTGGAAGCTGGGTGTCCACAGGTGGAAGGCGAGGGCTTGCTCTTAACTAGAGTGGTGGAAGATGTGAAAGGAGGGTTTGATTGGCACTTGGGTCTCTGTGTGAGCAGAGGGCGGGGTCCTGCAAGAAGTCCCGGCTGGTGGCTGGAAAGGGCCCCTCACCAGGCTCGCTCGGCAGTGCCGTGAGCTGGCCTGTTCTCAGGATGCGCGGGGTGTGGGGACCTGAGAGCAGGCAGCAAGGAGCTGTTGGTCTCAGAGCCTGAGCGTCCAGGCAAGACGTTTATGCAGCTGCACGAGGTCTCACATGCAGGCCCTTGGCTCATGGCCATGAGGCACGGGCCAGGGACCTGCTGGGGCTACACCTCTGCTGGCAGGGCTGTATCTCCCCTCTCTCTGCCCTGCCCCCCTCACCTGCCCTTCCTTCCCTGACCTCATCACCTCCATCAATCAAAGAACGTTGAGCATGTGCTACATGTAGAGACCTGGGGTGGTCCCTGTGGGTGATAGAGGGTGAAGGGGACATGGCCCCTGCCCTCAGAGACCTCACAGCATCCCGCAGAAGACACCACAGCACCACTCTGTGCAGTGGAGGGAGGTCACACTGGGTGAGGATGCTAACAGCTGCCGTGGACTGAGCCCCAGCACAGGCCGGGTACTTACGTAGCTTCTGGTTTTCCACCTCACAGAGGAGGTTTAATGACTTACCCAAGTTCTTCCAGCCAGGAAATAGCAGAGCCAGGGTCTGAATAAAAACCAGGCTCCCTCCACTGTGTGTGGCTCCCCTGCCAGGGCCTGTGGTGGGAGAGACCCAGCCCTACCCTCAGGGGCTTCCTGTCCATGGGGGAGGCTGGTGGGCATCCAGTAAGCACAGTGTAGTGAGGTTGATGCTTCCGGAACAGGGACTGCTGGATCCAAATAAGTCCATCAGGAAGGCCTGGGTATTGAAAGGTAAGGAGGCGTTTTCTCTGTGGTTTAGGGCCATCCCTGGCAAAGGGAGCAGCTTAGCAATGAAGGACAGTTGCTAGAGAACAGGGCCCTCGGAGAGCTGATTGTAAGGAAGAAGCAGGTCCTTGAAGGATGTGCTGTGGTTCAGCTGAGAAGGTGGGAAGCAGCATCTGTGGGAGGACTGTAGGGTGAGCAAAGCTCAGAGGCAGGGGCAGAGGAGGTGGCTGGGGAGTGGACGAGCCCGACTTGGCTAGGGTGGAGGCATTGCACGTTGTAACGTCATGGGCAGTGAGGGTGGGGAGGTGGCTTGGGGCTGGACCATGGAGGGCCTTGAAGGCCAGGTTAAGGGATTCAGGTTTGAACTTGACCCTGTAGGCTGGGGTCCAAATCTGGGGGCCCCTTGGTGGGTGTTTTATTTGGTTTCCCTTGAGAACCAGGAGAGGTGGCAGCCATGGCCCATATTCCCACAGAGCACAGTTGATGGGAGCTGGGCAGCAGCTGGAACCACAGGCCCCACCAGTCCCTGTTGTGAGTTGGGGGGATGCTTTGCTCATTTGTGGCCCCTGCCTGGCCCCTGCGGGCACCTGAGTGTACAACCTTGGGCTTACACGCTAGGGAGCCATTGAAGGTTTTGGAGCAGAGTATGGCCTGGTTGTAGCTGGGTGCTTTGGGGAGATTAATCTGGGTGCAGTGTTGAGGGGGAAGAAAATGGGATGAGAGGGCACGGTATGGACAACTAAGTGGGAAGGTATCAGAACAAGGTTTAATAGAAATCCTTGAAACAGTAAGCCAACGAACAGAAAACAATAGTTAAATTCAACAGAAGAAAAGTAATGGATCTGATGAAGATGATTATTGAATTTAAGATGTCTAGAGACTGGAACTTAATGGAACGATTCTAGGACAGATAATACTTGGGAGAAGTTAATATCTGATGGAATGTTTGCTTTGTTTATTGTCTGTATGCCTTTAAAAAATAAACTCATTATGCAAAAAAAAGAAGCAAAAAAACCCAGAGACCTGCCCCGTCTGGTCCAGAGGTGAGGGAATGAGGCAGGGAGGGAAGGGAGGAGGGAGGTGATGGAACTTATATTTGGCCTGTGCTGTGTGCCTGTTGGCCCTGGTGGCTTGGGGAAGGTGGCGGGAGTGACTGTGGGAGGTGTGAATGGAAGAGAAGCAGGTGCACGAGCTCTGGCTGGGGGCTGGCGCTGCAGCCCCGGTAGACACTGTCCAGTGTCCCTGTGGACAGCTTCCCCTGCTAAATGGCCCAAGCCCAGAGTGGCTGCCTGGAGCTGGCGGGGGTGAAAGCCCCCCTTAGTGGCACCGAGGGTACTCGGCACATAGACGTGACGCCGTTCAGCTTGGTGGTGTTCTCATGAACTTGGGGCACCGGGGGTCTGAGGCAGGCCTCCCCAGGGACCTGGACTGTGGGAGCCCACCCCCGGGGGATGCTAAACTGACCTTTTTATAGCGGGGTGGGGGGGTGCCTCATCGTGGCTTTGCAGCCTCCAGACCCCGGGAGTTACGATGACTCAGGGACACGTCTCCTTGGAAACATTTTCCCAGCACCCCTCTCCTGGCTGCCGCTGGTGAGGGCGTGATTTGGAGCTGATCGAAAGGCAAGGGTCTTTTGAAACCTTTCAGTGGCGGGGTCTCCTTTGAAATCCCCCCTCCCCACAGACAATGAGGCCCCCCTTCTCTGGGCTTCCCCCAGCTTTTGAAATGGTTTTAGACACTCCCTCCCTGAGCAGGCACATCAAAAACTTGGAGCAGTCCACAGTTCTGTTCTGTGACCTCCTGCGGGGACGACCTGGCTCCACCCAGCTGCCCCTTCCTCACCTCCCCCTGCGCCCCTCTCCCCCGAGATCCGCCCCCCCCCGACACCCTGGAAAATGGCTCTGCGGGAGGCCCCCGCCTTGGGCTCCCCGGGGCCTGCTGAGGGAGAGCTGAGGAAGGCTTGTGGGGGGCCTGGCCCAGAGACAGGGCCCCCCGATGGCTGGAGGATGAGCGTCTCCCCATGTGTGTTGGGCGTGTTCTGTACAAGACGTGAACAGCCCCCCCAGGGCACTTGGGGCCTCAGAGCCCCGGGAAGCTAGTCCGCCTGCTCTCTCCTCATCTCCTCATCCGCTCGCAGACCTCTCCCCTCCCGGTCTCTGTCAGGCCGATGGCTGGACGAGGGGTCTGAGAACTTGTCCTTGAAATAACGAACTTGCTATGACCCAGGTTGGCCCCAAGGGAGTGACTCAGCCTCTGGGCCCTGGAGTCCTAACTCAGGGCTTCACAGGCCCCTGGGGGGAGCCCCGAGGAGGGGCAGAACTGGGAAGGGACAGTCCTTGGGGGAACTTGTCAGGGACGTTTGCCCTCCGTGTCCTTGGAAAGTGGCTGTGGACCCTCTGGCAGGCAGCCAGGCCAGAGCTGGTCCCGTCCCGGTGGGGCATTAGTCATTCTGAAGATGTTATTTTCTTGGTCACGTCAGCCTCTTTCCCTGGGTGCCTCTTAAGGCCTGGGCTTTGCTGTCGGCAGTGAAGAAATGGGGGGCATTTGGAAGATCAACCTCTCCCACCTCCTGCTCAGGCCTTTAAAATGCCCCCCATGCTAGGCGGGTGGTTCTTGTCTGTCTTCCTGATACTGTGGCAGGATGGGCCCTGGTCCACCTAGAGGGGAAGGGTCTGCTCAGGGTGTGTGTGTGTGTGTGTGTGTGTGTGTGTGTGTGTGTGTGTGTGTGTTGGAGAGAGAGGGAGATTTTCTGCCTTCTAAGTCTTTAAGAAGCACATCCCAGGAGACATGTTGAAACCCACCTTTCAGACCAGGTACCCCCTCTTTCTGAGGCTGTTTCCACACCCAGGACCCTTGCTGAAGACCTGGCCTGCAGTATTTTTGGAGAGGAAGGAAGGTCTGGTGTGGAAATCAGTGTTTCGCCCTCACACCAGGGAAATCCAAAACCCTCAAATATGACTGAAGAGAAAAACATGTGAAAAGGAAAAGGAAAAGGAAAGGGAAAAAAAGGTTCCTGTGCCTTTCTGTTGGGAACACATCTTGCTGAGCAGGGCTGTGCTAGCTCTTTTGTGGTGCTTTTGATTCAGGTAACACCACACACCCAAAACATCTGTCTAACCTTAATATGTGATAAAACTGTCTCCCTCTGCCCCCAGAGATCACGTTTCAAGTTCTGGGACTGTTCTGTCAGGATAACAAGCCTGTACAGAGAGCCTATCATCTAATTCTTTCTTCTTCTTCTCCCCCTCCCCTCTCTCCTTCTTCTCTTCCTCCTTCTTTATCCCCCAGGTAGGGCACAGTCACTTCCCTCCTTAACAGCCCCCATGGATGAGGGAACTCACTTTCCCTGACTTTGAATCTCATTGGTTGGTTTAAGGAGGCTGTTGATCAAGTACTTTGGTCTATGAAGAATCCGTCATTTCTGGATTTTAAAATAGTGGAAATTTTCTCATTTTGATCGATTTCATCCTTTTTATAAGGCCCTCCATAGGTGGGTTTCTTTGAATAGTAACCTCAGTTCAGTAAACGTGATTGAGATCCTCAGTGAGGAACCGCTAGCCAAGTTGGGAAGGGGGTAACCTGAAAGAGTAAGTTAATATCATGTCACTAAGTCTAAGATACAGAAGCTCAAAGGACAGGCATGTTGCCCAATCTGGGCATTCCAGGAAAGCTTTCAGGAGGAGGTGACACCTAATCAGGCTCCTAGAAGGTGGAAGGTAAGGTGGGAGGGGCCTTCCAGGCAGAGAAAATAGCATAATCCAGTTCATAGAGAAGAGGCCCATGTAGTTTGTGGGGAAATTGTAGACAATTCAGTATCACTACAGAATAAATTTTGAGGCAGGAGTTAGGTGGGTCACAGAAAAGGCTACAGTAGAGTAGGTGAGAGAAGATGAGGATATTGGTTAGGAGGGTGTGGCTTGGAGAAACACTTGAGAGGCAAAACCAGCAGGATTTGGGAATTGAATGGAAATGGGAAGTAAGAGAAGTTAGGAATGACTCCAAGGTCCCAGGCGACCAGCTTCTGAGTGACAGGTAGAAGATGATACCATGCCTGAAGAAGAGCTATTGGGGGTTAGCAAAGAAGGTGATGATTCCAGTAGGGATCGTTACCATCTAACAGGACTTACTGAGTATCAGGCCCTGCTGCCAATATCTACATGTGTTATCACATTTAACCCCGCGACAGCTTATGAGAGGGGCATTGTTGTTCTCCCCATTTTGTACACGGGGAATTGAGGGGATGTGTCCAGTGTCAGTAAGCTGCAGGTGGGGGATTTGAACTCAGGCAGTGTGATTTCAGAGCCTGGAATCCTCTTAACGCCTACACCTGGAGGCCCATCACACTTAGTTAGCTCGAGTTTGTTGGCAATTTGGCCTTGCAGGAGCTGCCTGTGGCCTATCTGAATGTTGGTGTCTGGCCAGCAGTTGGCCGCATGGGTGGGGAGCTCAGGAGGAAGGCCTTGGCTGGAGGAGAGGTTTGAAGGCCTCAGCACAGATGGTGAGGCAGCTGGGAGAAGGGAGGGGCATGAGGAGCGTGGGGTCATCTATACCCAGACAGCAAAGTGCTTCTGGGCAGCAGCGTGAGGGGCCACAGAGAGGCCCGTGGAGGCAGGCTGAATGGGGTCTGCTGGACTGTCCTGAGGATGACCATCGTCCATGAAATCAGACGGAGGAACAGGTTGAGGAGAGGTGGGGAGACCAGCAGTGTAGACTTGAATTTCCAGGTTCCAGACTGGGAAGGAAGGGCAGAAAACAGGAGCCGAGGGTTCCAAGGGTCAGAGGAAGCTTTTGCATTTTGAAGAGGGAAAGACCAGAGTATGTTTCTAGGCTAAGAGGAGAGAGCCAGCAAGGAGCAGAGGAAGGATGGAGAAGAGATAGCGATGGAGCCAGTCCTGGAGGGTCAGGGCCTGGGGCCTTGGCACCGTCTTGATGGGCCAGCCCGCAGGCACGGCCTTCTTCACGTGCTCTCTGTGCCGTGGACTTGGAGGCCCGTGTTGTTGAGTTGACTTTGTTGGATGCCCTTTACGGTCATTTGGCTGCTTGGGCGCAGCTGACATGTGAGCAGTTTCCCTTGCATCTGCTTCTGGCTGAGCCTCACTGGAGTGACGGCAGAAAACAAGGGCCCTGCAACCCCAGGGCTTGGCCTGCTCTGTTCTGAGCTCCTAGTAGGTGCCAGAGTCTCACACTGGGCTGTGGATGCCTGTCCAGGGCTCCCTTCGTCACGGGTCCCTGGGCTTCAGTGCGGAGGAAGTGGGAGGCCTCCTCTTCTGACTGCAGATCCCTGCCCTGAAGGAGTCGGGGTGTCCCTCACTGGCTGACCGGTCTCACAGATGCCCCACCGGGTGCAGTTTCCAGCCCATTTCCCTGGGGAAACCGAGGCAGGGAGAAGGGAAGTGATTCCCCAAAGACACACTGTGAGTCGTGATCCTGACTTGCAGTAAGAATCCAGGGTTGCTGATGGGAGTGTTTTCTAAACAAAGACGCTTTATTAGGAAGTTACTGATTTTAGTTTATCCAGAAGATCTTTATTAAGCACCAACAGTTTGCTCAATCTTTTGTAGATATGAATATTAATTAGAAACGTGCACACGTGTGCACACACACATAGAATGTAGAACTCTACAGTGAATCAGAGTGGTTAAGAGCACTTCCAGCTCATGGTTAACTAAGTTATTTGGCCTTTTGTATGCTTCAGCTCCACATCTATAAAATGCCCTCATCTTAACATAGCTGTACTAACATAGCAGTTTAGGCAGGTCTCGTTCAGTGACACGTCAGGGATGCAACTCACACTGACTACAACATTCAAAAGAGAGTTATTGGCTAATGTAACTGAAAAGTCTGGGGATACATTAGGTAGCTGGCTTCAGGCATGGCTGGATCCAGGGGTTTTTAAGAAAGTCATCACCAATCTATCTTTCTTCCACCTCCTCTCAGCTCTGCTTTCTCTTTGTTGCCTTCATTCCCAGGTGGGATCCCCTGGTGCCAGTGACAGACAGCAGCTCCCCACTCAGTGGTCCCAGCAAAGAGGGGCATGTGCTTCTTCATCAGCAGAAGAGGTTTCAGGACCAAGGCTTACTGCCTCAGAAGCGTCCTAAAGCTGCCCAGGAGGCAATCATTGTAGCCAGGGAGTTGGAGTGGGTTGACTGGTTGCGCTGGCACTACCCACCCTCCCTGGACGCTGAGGTGGGCCAGTATCTGCCCCTCGTCCCCCCACAGTGGGAATGGGGAGGGTGATCTTGAAAAGAGAAAGGGTATCTATTTTTCACAAGGAGGGGGCTGCACAAACAGTAGAGGGTCACCACCCCTACCTTTTGGGGGCTGTTTGAAGAATTAATGACTTAAAATATATGACAAGTGCCCAGCACATGTAAGTTCTTAGTAAGTGGTAGCTATTAATATTAATATTATTATTATTAGTCCCTGTGGCAGGGACTCATTAAAGATAATGATGCTGCTGCTAGAGCCCTTGTTTAGAGAGGATGGACTGAGCCCCTCTGTGACCACGCTGAGCCTACAATCCCAGGTGCCAGTCCGTGGCAGCTCAGAGGTTGCTGCTGAGGGCTTCCTGGAGGATGAAGACTGGCCCTCTGCCTTTACCAAGTTCCAAGGAGCTGTGCCTGCAGGATAGCTCCAGAAGGGGTAGCTTTCATCAGACGGGTTTATTCATTTACTCCTTCATTCATTCAGCACTTTTTTTTCTTTCCTGAACACCTACTCTGTGCCAGGTACTAGGCGTAGATGTTGCAGTAAGACAGACCAAGTGCCTGCAATCCTGGAGCTAGTGGGGATCAACTGTTAAACAAGAAAACAAATTAAAAATCCCGACTCTTTCAGAAAGTGATATGTTCTGTGAAGAAGAGAAGGGGCAACCACGTGTGTCCAGGAGCAGCGTAAAAACGTATGACTGGCAATGGCCTGGCTAGGAGGTGACTTTGGCTGAGAGCGAGGGCCCGGACTAGTTTTAGTTTTGATCAGATGCATGACTGCCCACCGACCTGGACACCTGAGCCTGCTGCTGTGCATGCCCTTCCCCCACAGGAAGGGGAGATCCTAGAGGGTGGTGACACATCGTGGTGAGAGCAGCCCCGGGTGCCCAGGGGACAGCCTGGGGTTAATCGAGTGCTGCTTCTAGTGCCTAAAGGGGCCCCTCCCCAACCTCGGATGGTCTGTCAGGCTCCCTCCAGCCCGGATCAGCACTGGAGACTCAAGCATCCACTCTTTTGCCCTTTTTCTGGATTCTTTGTGGACCACCCACAAAGGATCCTTTCACCAGAGCTCCATAAACCCAGCAGCTTGGGAACCTCCCATGCTAGTGTCTGCCTTCCCCCTCTCTTAAGGCACTGCCCAGTCTGGGGCATCTTTGTGGTCCCCTGGCATCCCTTTGCCTGCTGTCTGGCCTCTCTCCTTAAGTCTTTCTTACTCCTCCCTGGGTCCACCCTCCTCCTTTCAGTCTACAGCCCCCAGCTGCCTCCAGATGCCTGTGTCCTGTATTTCCCTCCTAGGGTTTCCAGATTTAGCAAATAAAAATACAGGCCGGCTGGTTAAATTTGAATTCCAAGTGAACAACAAATAATTTTTTAGTCTAAGTGTGTCTCCAATATTGTTTGGGACATACTTAGGCTAAAAAGTTATGCGTTGCTTATCTGAAGTTCAGATTTAACCAGCTATCCTGTATTTAATCTGGCAACCCCATGTCCTTTCCCTCACAGTTCCTATGCCTCAAGCCAGAGAGCTTGGGGAAGCACAGTGGTGCTCCCACCCCACCTTCTTTTAAAGCTTTTTATGGTCCTCTTTTCATCCTTATAAAATTATTAACTATAAAAAATTAAACTTTTAATTTTGAGATAACTGGAGATTCAGTTTCCTCTAACCGTAACAATTTGTAAAATGAGAAGTACAGTATCACAACTAAGATACTGACACCCATACACTTCCAGCTACAGAACATTCCCATCACACAAGAATCCTTCATGCTTTCCTTTTAAAGCCATAGCCACTTGCATCCTGCCCCCGCTCCTTCCTTAACCTCTGGAAATCACTAATCTGTTCTCCATTTCTATATTTCTGTCATTTCAAGAATGTTATATAAATGGAATCATATGTAAGTCTACATGATCTTTGGGATAAATTCCAGGAGTACAGTTGCTGGGCCTATAGCACTTGAATGTATGACTTTTTAAGAACTGCCAAACTTTTCGAGAGTAGCTGTGCCATTTTACATTGCCACCAGCAAGTTTCTCCACATCCTCACCAGCGTTCGGTTCATCACTATTTCTAATTTTAACCGATCTGATAGGTAGGTGGTGATATCTTATTGTGGTTTTAATGTGTATTTCCCTAATGGCTCATGATGTTAAACATTTTTTCATGGGCTTATTTGCCATCTGTTTATCCTTTTTTTTTTTTTTTTTTTTTTTTTTGCGGGCCTCTCACTGCTGTTGCCTCTCCCGTTGTGGAGCACAGGCTCTGGACGTGCAGGCTCAGCGGCCATGGCTCACGGGCCCAGCTGCTCCGCGGCACGTGGGATCCTCCCGGACTGGGGCACGAACCCGTGTGCCGTGCATCGGCAGGCGGACTCTCAACCACTGCGCCACCAGGGAAGCCCTGTTTATCCTTTTTGATGAAAAGCATTTTTATATCTTTTGCCTATTTTCTAATTGGATTGTTTCCTTTTTTGTGGTTGACGTTTGGAGTTCTTGTATATTCTAGATACTAGTCCTTTGTCAGATATGTGGTTTGCAGACGTTTCCTCTTGGTCTGTAGCTTGTCTTTTCATCTTCTTAAGTGGGTCTTTTGTAGAGTAAAAGTTTTAAAGTTTGATGAAGTCCAAATTATCAATTTTTCCTTTATGGCTCCAAGTCTTTGGTTTCCAGTTTAAGAACTCTATGCCTAATCCTAAATCCCAAAGATTTTTTCCTATTTTTTTCAAATAACTTTTATAATTTTACATTTAAGTCCATGATCCATTTTGAGTTAATTTTTATACAAATTTGGGTTGAGTACCACCCACCCCCATGTCCAGTTGCTCCTGGACCATTTTTTGTAAAGACTATAGTTCTTCCATTGAACTGTTAATTATCAGTTGGGCATGTTTGTGAGGATCTGTTTCTGGGTTGCATTGATCTATGTGTCTATTCCTCTGTCAACATGACACAGTCTTAATTGCTATAGCTGTTTAAGTCTTGAAATCGGACTGAATCCTCCTTTTTTATTGTTCTTTTTCAAAATTGTTTTATTATTTTTGTTTTTATTTTTTGCGGTACGCGGGCCTCTCACTGTTGTGGCCTCTCCCGTTGCAGAGCACAGGCTCCTGACGCGCAGGCTCAGCGGCCATGGCTCACGGGCCTAGCCGCTCTGCGGTGTGTGGGATCTTCCCAGACCGGGGCACGAACCCATGTCCCCTGCATCGGCAGGCGGACTCTCAACCACTGCACCACCAGGGAAGCCCTACAGTTGGTTTCTGAATGTTGATTTTGTACCCCTTGACTTTGCTCAACTCAATTGTAGGAGTTTTTTTGGTAGATTCCATGGGATCTTCTGCACAGACAATCATGTCATCTGTGAACAGGAACAGTTTTGTTTATTCTTTTCCTATCTGTGTGCCTTTTGTTTCCTTCTTCTTGCTTTTTGCTCTGGTTAGAACTTCCAGCATTATGTTGAATAAGAGTGGTGAGAGTGGACATCCTTGACTTGTTTATGAAAAAAACAGGTGTAGGGTTTTTTTTTTGCGGTACGTGGGCCTCTCACTGTTGTGGCCTCTCCCTTTGTGGAGCACAGGCTCCGGACGTGCAGGCTCAGCGGCCATGGCTCATGGGCCCAGCTGCTCCGTGGCATGTGGGATCTTCCCGGACCGGGGCACGAACCCGTGTCCCCTGCATCGGCAGGCGGACTCTCAACCACTGCGCCACCAGGGAAGCCCGTAGGTTTTTTATAGATACTCTTTACCAGGTTAAGGAACTTCTCTATTTCTGTTTTCCTAAGAGTTTTTATCATGAGTGGGTGTTGAATTTTGTCAATTTTTTTTTTTTTTAGAAGATGTTGGGGGTAGGAGTTTATTAATTAATTAATTTATTTTGCTGTGTTGGGTCTTCGTTTCTGTGCGAGGACTTTCTCTAGTTATGGCAAGCGGGGGCCACTCTTCATCGCAGTGTGTGGGCCTCTCACTGTCGCGGCCTCTCTTGTTGCGGAGCACAGGCTCCAGACGCGCAGGCTCAGTAGTTGTGGCTCACGGGCCCAGCCGCTCCACGGCATGTGGGATCTTCCCAGACCAGGACTCAAACCCGTGTCCCCTGCATTAGCAGGGAGACTCCCAACCACTGCGCCACCAGGGAAGCCCGAATTTTGTCAATTTTTTTAAAACTGCAGCTATTTATATGACCATGTGATTTTTCTTCTTTAGTCTGTTAATATAGTGGATTATACTGATTGATTTTTTTTTTTTTTTTTGCGGTACGTGGCCTCTCACCGCTGTGGCCTCTCCCGCCGCGCAGCACAGGCTCCGGACGCACAGGCTCAGCGGCCATGGCTCACGGGCCTAGCTGCTCTGCGGCATGTGGGATCTTCCTGGATCGGGGCACAAACCCGTGTCCCCTGCATCGGCAGGCGGACTCTCAACCACTGCGCCACTAGGGAAGCCCTATATTGTTATATTTTAAGTGAGTTCCTTGTAGATAGAATATAGGTGGTCTACTCCCTGTCCTCATTCTGTCAGTATCTGTCTTTTCAATTTGTATATTTTGACCATTAATATTTAATGTAATTAATTATATGTTAGAGCTTAAGTTTGTCATTTTATATTTGTTTTCTGTCAGTTTTCTCTGCTTTTCATTTCTGTTTTCTACTTCCTGCCTTCCTGTGGGTTACTTGAATATTTTCAAGAATTTCATTTTGGTTAACCTGTTGTGTTTCTTTTTGTACAACTTTTAAAATGATTACTTAGGCATTACATTATATAAACATAGCTTACCAAAGTCTTCTGGTGTCATCATTTTACCAGTTCAAGTGAACTGGTAAAGACAACCAGATTATAAACCGTATTTATAATCTAATTGTTTAGAACATTTCTCCTACAAATATTTAGAACCATATCAGATAGTGGTAAATTTTTGCTTCAACCATCAAACATAATTTAGAAAACTCAAAAGAGGTAGAGAAATTATTGTATTTACCATAATTTTGTTTACTGTGTTTTCTTCCTACTTACAAGAATTCTTGTATCATTTCCTTTTCTATTTAGAGGAGTTCCTTTAGCTTTCTTTTTATTTTTCTTTTTGTTTCTTTTCTTTCTTTTTTTTTTTTTTTTTTACAGTAGGCATTCTGGTGACAAATTCTCTTAGTTTTCTTCATCTGAGGATGTCTTGATTTCCCCTTCATCCCTGATTGGTAGTTTTGCTGGATATAGATTTTGTGTTGCCAGTTCTTTCCTTTCAGCACTTGAAAAATATTGTACCACTTTCTTCTGGCTTCCATGGGTTTTGATGAGAAATCTGCTGTCATTTGAATTATTTTTCCACTGTGGTAATGTGTCATTTTTCTTTCTCTGCTCTCAAATTTTTTCCTTTGTCTTTTTTTTCTTTTGAGTACTTTTTAAGTTCACCCCCTTTCTCCTCTCCTTCTAGGACTCTGACCACATGAATGTTAAAGTCTCATCAATCTCTGAGGCTCTTTTCATTAAAATAAATCTATTTGCTTTCTTTTGTTATGTCTTCCAGTTTGCCAATTCTTACCTCTGTTTCCCTCCTCCCTTCTGATGTTGAGCCCATCATTGATTTTTTAAAACTTTGTTTTTTTAATTTCTAAAATTTCCATTTAGTGCTTCTTTTTATCTTCTGTTTCTTTGCTGAGACTTTCTCTTTTTCCATTTGTTTCACACATGTTCATAATCGTTGGGAGTAGTCTATGATGGCTCCTTCAAATTCCTTGAGAGAGAACTGTAACTTCTCAGTCATCTCAGTTTTCGTATGTATGGATTGTCTTTTTCCATTCAATTTGAGATCTTCCTGGTTCTTGGTGGGACAAATGATTTTTGACTGAGGTGGGAAGAATTCCAGGTTAGTCTCCCTACTAGGTCTCCACTGATACCTCTTTGAATAGTGGGAGGAGTGCCTCATTCCTGTCCCCCACCTGACTTTCCCTGACACCAGGAGAATGGGTAGGTGCACCTTGCTACTGCTGGGTTGGGGTGGAAGTTCAGGCTCTCTAGATGGTCTCTAGTGACACCATGAGGAGGGGCCATGTTACTGCCCAGCAAGTATGAAAGTCTGGCTCCCTACTAGGCTTTTTTGACACTCTATGGATATGGGGTATTGGATGCCTTGTTACAGCCTTAAGAGCATGGAAATCTAGGTGCCCTGCTCAGCCTTTGCTTGAATGGGTAGTGGGGAGGTAACACCTTTTCTATGGGTTTGGTTGGAGCAAGCTGTTATTGTCTACAAGTTTTCTGTCTTGCCAGGCTGTGTACCTTTTCTGGTCCTTTGGCTAGAGAGCCCAGGCTTTTCTAGGGGCTTTTAAAATCTTATCTGTCGGCGTTTCCTGGTTGCCAACTGCTTGAGCTCCAATCTGAGATATATGAAGCAAAAGGAAAACCCAGGGTACTCACTACCATGTTGTTTGTTGGGTCCCAGTGTCCCTGGCTATTCTGCCTTCTTTTCTCCACCGTTCAGAATATTCTTATGTTTCTTTCATAATGTCCAGGGTTTTTATTTGTACTTAGCTGGAGGAATAGAGAAAATTATGTCCAGGGGAGAAATCTGGAAACTGAATAGGCAACTAAGCGTCTCGGGAACATTTGGAAAACATTGCTTTATTCCACAGCGACGTTTTTGCAAGGTTGCTGGGTCCCAGGGCTTGTGGGGAAATTGGAGCTTAGACTGGAGGTTTGTAGCTCAGACCTGGGCCAGGACCATTTTGAGGACCCTCCTCCTTCCCCCGCCTCCTCTTCTTTTGCAAGGGGAGAGAACAGTGGGCTGTGTGAGACCCTTGACTCACCGGTTGGTGGCAGTCATAAATCGAGCCCAGCAGCACCCAGTGTAAAGGTTGATACTAATGACACCTTGTTTCTGCATCCGTCCGGCTTTGCCTTTTGTTTTTTCCCCCAATGATCCTTGTCACCCTGATTTTATCTCCTTAGGAGGTGATGAAGAAAGCCGGGGTGGGGTCCTACCTGACATATCACCTAGGTGCACTGATGGTATGAACCAAAAGTTGGCAAATGTGGGCCAGTATTGGTGCTTGAGGGTTAGGGAGCGATGCAGTGATGCAGTGCTGGAGATGTGGGGTGGTAGAATGATCTCAAGTCCATGCAGCCGAGTGCTGGAAGCTGTCATGGGAATCGGGAGGGAGCAAACCAGGATTCGACTGGTCATCGGGTTGTCTTGTCCCTTCAAAGGAGGATAGCTCTTGCACAAACCTCACTTTTCCCACCTGGGCATTCTGAGCCCCCTCCCTAGTTGGCACCAGCAGAGTCTCAGGCAACTGTAGTGGAATTGTAGCACTTGGGTGGATACTGGAAAGTGGTGATGTTTCTGGGGCGGTGAGGCAAATAAAACCATGACAGATTGTTTTCAAAGCACCGAATGCAAAATTGTCAACACAAACATATTTCTGGACCGAACAGTCGAATGTGTGAATTAATTACGGACCTATTAAGAAGCAGAATTATTATTCATTTCAGGGACTAAAACAACCCTGCTGCCCAACCCTTTCACTCTGGGAAGAGGATTCCATGGGCTGCTCCTTTTAAAGTTTTAGGGGCTGGTAGAAATGCAAGAGACTCTGTAGCACAAACCTGGCTTCCAGCAGCCACTTCAGTTTTCATGATCTGTCCCCAGGATCTTTTTTTTTTTTTCAGTACGCGGTCCTCTCACTGTGTGGCCTCTCCCGTTGCGGAGCACAGGCTCCGGACGCGCAGGCTCAGCGGCCATGGCTCACAGGCCCAGCCGCTCCGCGGCATGTGGGATCTTCCCGGACCGGGGCACGAACCCGTGTCCCCTGCATCGGGAGGCGGACTCTCAAGCACTGCGCCACCAGGGAAGCCCTGTCCCCAGGATCTTGATGAGGGTTGGAGTCCCATCAAACGTTAACAAGCACTGTAAAGGGCCTGTAGCTTTAGGAGAAATCATTGTCTCTACTGGGAACATTGAGTCCTTAGAACATGCTGAGGGTGAGGGCCTCTGTCCACACTGCGCCCAGTTGTCTTCCTGTGTCCACGTGCTTGGAATTCTGTGGGCTGTTCTCCACACACAGGGCTGCAGTGAGCCACAAGAGGCACCTTTCAAGTGTACGGGTGCTGCAAAAGCACTTCACTGGGCGACGTTTCATGAAGGATTTCTAGTAAGGGGTAGCCTCCTAAAAACTACCCACACAGACACACATACAAACAGACACACAGACACACCCCCCCCTCAGCATTGCCTGCATGAAGAGCTTCGGCTGTCTCAGCATGTGCCCTCAAGATCTGTTTTACCAAAAAAAAAAAAAAAAGATTTAGCATCTCACTGTAAAACATTTTTGGGCTTCTATCTGCAGCATCAGGTTCAGAATCTGGTTTCAGATCTCTTGTTCTGTCCCTCACTCCTGGGGCAGTTCAGCTTTTTCTCCCGGTGACCTGTTGGCGGCCTTCACCCCCTGTAGAACCCTTCTGTTTGGACCCTGCTCGGATTCGAATGGCCTTTGCAGAGTTTGCGCAACCTCTGCTTGTCTGCTTGGAGGCTTGGGGTTATCTCTCTGGATGGCAGGAGCATTGCTCCTTGAAGCACATGAATGGATGAATAAAAAGATAGTCGGAACATGTCCCTCACCCTGTTCTAACCCAACTCAGGACACTTGTGTCTGGGCACTTGGTGGAGGGTTGGTTGGGATTTACATGGTGTGCACCAGTACCCCTGTACTGTTTCTTAAAATACTGAAATAGTTTCTGACCTGCTGGCAGAGTGTCTGCCCTGAACTTCCTGCTCACAGATCCTCCCCCTGAGCTTGGAGCTTTGGCCCTTCCCTAGATCCAGAGCACAAGGGGAGACCTCCTGGTCCATCAAGGCCACCAGCCTACAGCCAGGGATGATTGAGCTGGTGGGGACCCTGGTGCGCCGGCTGTTAATACGTTTGCTTATCAGCCCTGCTTGTTGCCGCACTTTGTACTCATTCTCTTCCTCTCCACTCGACAGCAAGTGTTTCCTGGATCCTAGCCGTGTGCTTGACATGCGCTGCTTCCTTACTGAAGCCGGCTTCTCTTGGCCCCGTCTCATTTCTTCCTGACCGCATCCCCTGCTTCTGTGCTGTGTCGCACCACGTGTCCCTTTTCTGTGGCGCTGGTGAGTGTTGCCGGTGCTGCGTAGGAGACGAAAGAGCCCTTTCTATTGCTCTCATTCTGACCCCCATATGATGGGACTTTCCTGTAGGAAGTTTACTCATATGTATGCTTTTGACATTTTTATTCCGTTTGCAACTTGCCCGATAGCTGCTTGGTTTTCCCTGGCACTTTTGTCACTGCTGTGACAATAGTGGGGGTGTGTCAGCTGTGAGAGCAGCCCTTTCCCTCCCGTCCCCACTCAGAGTGGCGCCCAGACCCTGTTCAGCGGCCCCGCTCATTTCCATCGAGCACTCGTAGTGATGTAGTGACGCTGGCTCAGCCTTTCTTATTCCTCCCATTACTGGGTGGAGGAAACACCTTTCGGAGCCTCTGTTCCCGGCTCCCCCGTTTTCCGCGCGAGGCAGCTCTGAAAGTGTTGTCGTTAGCGCATCTCTCCTTGTTTCACAGCCGGGCGGCGTGGCTTAAGCTGTGAGCTGAAAACTGACCCTTGTGGGTTTGGCTTCCACTGCCCGTCAGCGGGGCCTTCCTCCAGTATCCCCGCTGCCCTTGACAATGACTCCGTTTTCAGAGTGGCAATGTACTGACGAGTGAGTGTCTGCAGGAAGGCACCTCGCCCAGCTCGCAGGCTTCCAGGCTTGGGGCTGCGCAGGAAGCTTCATTTATTTTTAGATATCTTAGCTCTCCCGAGGGAGGGTCTGCGCACTGCCCCCCCAACCTGCCCCCTCCAGAGATGGGCCCGATGGTCTGCTCTGAGCAGTGGAAGGGGGTGGGGCAGGCTCAGTTCTGTTTTGGGAAGGCGAGCTGGAGTTCTCTCTTTGTTAGGAACCATGTCTGAGAGGGTCTTGCTGTTCTGCAGAAGCCATGAGGAGGTCAGAGCTGGAAGCTTTCCTACCACCTGACCCGTTTTGCTCATCCAGAAGCTGAGGCTTAGAGGGGGGCAGGCACTGTCCCAAGGTCACACAGATGGCCAGAAACTGGGGCGAACGCAAACCAGGCCTGTGCGTGCCCAGGTGCCGTCTCTCCGCTCATCCCTTAAATACTCACTGAGTGTGCACTGCACACACATTACCTACTCATTCATTCAACAGGTGGAGCCCCCAGACTGGCCTCTTGGTGAGAGTTTCCAGGGGAGGGGCCTGGAAGGCTGTGTCGTTGACAAGCACCTCCACCCGCGTCCCCCGGATTTGTATCATCAGAGAAGTTTGGGAAATTCTGGTCTATACCACACCTGCTGGTGGTGGGTCCAACCCGGCAGGAGTCCTGGAGCTGGGACTTTGGGGGACTGTGGCTCAGACCCAGGAACAGGACTGTGGTCTGGAACCCTCCAGTCTCTTGGCAAGGGGAGAGGGGAGCCAGGCAGCATCCAAGATAAAAATAATACTTTTTTGGGAAACGAATAATACCTTATCCATGCTTCCATCCGAGTAGTTTTGTTTTATTTTCCATTGTTCTTTCATACTCTGATTTTATCCTCCCAGGTACTAGCCTCCCAGGAATCTGGGAAGTTGGGGGTCATTAGTGGGGAGAGGGTACTGCCTTGCTCAAACCAGTTAGTGCAATGGTCCTGGCACCCAGCAATGGGGTGGATGCACCGTGCTCATTGGTGCTGGTGGTCAGACATAGGGGAATAGCTGCTGTGGCTTGAGGATGGGAGAATAATCTCACGTTGCAGGACAAGGGGGCTGCTGACCGTGCTCAGAGGAGCTGAGCGCTCCAGTATTCCCCTTGTATGGATGCGGAAATGGAGTGAGACTTAGGGACCCTCTGAGGTGACGCGGGTATTTGGTATTGATGGAGACTAGAAATGAGGCCACTAGTTCACTGGTTCTCAGAATGCGATCTGAGCAATCCTGGCTTTCCAAGCATGGGCCATGGGCCTCCTGGATGTGGGGCCAGAGGGTGGGACACGGGGGTTGAGAGCAGCTTTGCTCTGTTCTGCTGTGTAAGTTGGTGTTTCGTGTAAGATTTCGCTGGGAAAGTCAGAGACTCTGCCCCGGGCCACTCTGTGTCCTCAGACCTCACACCAGTACCGGAGTTAGGAGAGTGGTATGTCAGGCCTGGGCTGGTGGGCGATTCTGGGTGATTCTCCAGACCTCGATGAACCTCAGGCTCGTCTTCTAGATGGGATGGACGCTCTGTCCCAGGTTGCCAGCAGGTCTGATGAGATGTCAGGGGCAACTGGCGCTTCACGTCTTGGTTGAGGGTCAGTGGTGAGGGACCTAGGTGCTCGCTCAGTCAGTGGGTTGCCGACATGGCCCTGTTTCCTGCCTGCCTGTATTCTTTGACTTGCTTTTTGTTACTTATCCTCTGTCAAAATCCAGGAGCTTTTCTTGCAGCTCAGACACCGGTATAACATGAAAAAACCCAAGGGCCTTTAGTCTCAAATGGGTTCCTTGCTATCAAAAGCTTCTTCCTGCATGAGGGCACAAGCCTTGGAGCTTTCTGGCACCCGTGTGCCCTTGCCCATCACCAGGGCTCCTCCAGCCCTGCCCCTGGCAAGCCTCAGAGGCAGGGCCCACATTTGGATGACTTGGAGGATGAGGAGGGATGGAGGCTGGATATTTTCTTACTTTTTTCTATCAGTTACTCAGTGATGAATCCACTGGTTAATTGCTCAGTCCTTCTCTCTGTGTCCACACTGTTGGCGTGGCCCTGGTGCTCCCAAACATGGAGGGAGGACCAGCTCCGTAACTTGTGCAAAATGAAAATGCAGGGCCCTGTGTTAGAAAATGAAGAATTTCAAGATGACAACAGGAGGATATCAAACCAAGTGCAGGGCCCTTCTAAATTCCGGCCCCTATGTTGCTACACGGGTCACAGGCCCACGAAACCAGCACTATGTAGGCGCAAGATGCTTTGCGTGGCAGGCACCCCACAGGGCTCAGGCCTGCAGGGTATGGTTGTGCAGGTTGCATACTGCACAACTCTGGGGAACACCCTTCACCATTCCGTCTGCATGGCAGCCCTGCCGGAGGTGCCTTCAGCCAGCCCTTGACAGTGGCTGTGACCCACAGCTTTGGGACAGAGAGGCTATCTTGGCGATGGGCTGGTGTCCTCACATCCAGATTCTCCCCTCGAGCCACGGTTCTGGAAGCTCCTCCTTCGCTCCTCCCTTTCTCCTTGGCATTTCAGAGACACGTTTCTCCACGAAGCTGAGGTGCCCAGGCTCCACGCGGGTGCTGCTGGGGAAGCATCCGCTCCTCCGTGTGGATCGCCCGCTGGCGGCTCTGCTGTTAACCTTTGGGGTTTGCTCATAAAATAGAAACTCTCTTTGTAGGTCAGTTTGTCAGTAATTTTGGCAGCCGCGGGGCCACCGAGGGAATGAGGCTTGGTTCCCACTTGTCTCTCGTGCTCGGTTTGGAGACTTTTGCGGAGCCCTTCCCCGGGAGGAACGCTCACCCCTGCCGGAAACGAGAGACGGTTTTCTCTGACCTGGTTTTGAATCGGCAGAAGCAATTCCTGTATGCTGGAAATGTACGGCCGCTGAGAAGGAATTTGGTCCAAACCCAGCCTGCAGAGCCTTCTGCTTAGGCCCCTGTTTTCCTGGGCGGGTGGCACTTGGGTGGGGCTTCCGGGTTCTGCTTCTGCTCCCATGATAAGTGAAGTGGAAGGTTCTGCTGAGACTGGCACCCACCCGAGCCTCACTGGGCTCGCCGTGGTCTGCAGGATAGCGTCGTGGCCTGCCAGCTGACCCACTTGCTCCTGTACCACCCCTCTTGACACCCCCCACAACCCCAGCCTGGGTTGCCAAGGCTCTGGGCATCTTCCGTTGCGATAACCTCCCAGTGCCCAGCCCTGTACTCTGTGCTGGAGGGGAGGGAAGAGATGAATAAGTCCTCATCAGACCCTGCCTTCAAGGGCCTGGCAGTAGGATGAGGGTGAGGGCAGTTAGGTAATGTGCAGGCTGGTGGGGTTGGTTGTCAGAGAGAATAGTGTTCAAGGAAGGCTGAAACAGGTGGCCTGGAGAAGTCAAGGAGGGCTTCCTGGCAGAGGCAGTGATGAACTAGACTCTGACCCCTCGCTCTATTATTTTTGAGGCCTCTAGGGAGTAATACTGAGCATCTCTAGTCCAGTGAAGGAAGCCTGGGGAGGCTAGGCTGGGATAGTATTATGGCCTGGAAATTCAGTCCCACTCAAATAATAGCTGAGCACCGTGTGTAAGATGCATTGCCAGAATCAGAGTTGATTCAGAGGTAGAACAAGACTTGATGACCAAAGTTAAGGTTTGTAGATTGAGAACTTCAGGTCAACCAGAGAGACGGGTTGAGTGCCAGGGGAGACGATGCTGAGGAAGGAGAAGAGGGCAGCTTGGGGTCTGGGGAGAGCTCTAGGAGTGTCGAGGAAAGAGACCCTGGCTCCTGCCTCCTCCAAGAAGTCAGGCAGGCTGGGAGGATGCTCTCCAGCTGCTTCTGTGTTCCTGGGTGTTGCCTTTAGGTCCCAAGGTCTGAGCATGGACCCATGGGGCAGCAGGGCCCAGTGAGAAGCCTGGAGCTTTCTCTGGGACTCAGAGGCCTGCTCACAGCTTCCCTGGACAGACCTCTGTATTACTGATGTTTGTAGAGAGTGCTGCCTTTGGAGGCTGTGGGGTGAGAGCCTTTTATGGGAACGAGCTGCAGCCTGGGAGGTAGGAGGTCTAGATTCCAGTCTATGCTCCCCTCATGTGCTTTGTGACCTTGAGCAAGTAATTTGCCCTTCCAGGAACCACACTCTGGCCATAGCATGACTGAAGTGAGCATGGAGTAAGTGAGCATGTCACTACGTTAACCAGATTTCTTTCCCGTAGGACTTTCAGAATTTTAACATCATGGTGATTACAGTGGTGATAGTGATCGCAAACAATTCTATAGCACTTACTTATGTGCCAGGACCTGTTCTGAGCACTTTACATCGGCTGTTCCACTTAATTCTTACGTCTGCCGCCAGAGGGATTCTTTGAGTGGCAGGAATACCACAGCACTCAGGTCTGCAGGGTATGGTTGTGCAGGTTGTACACTGCACAAGTCTAGGGAACACCATTGTGGCCTACGTGGCTGCCCTGCCAGAGGTCATGTCAGCCAGCCTCTGACAGTGACAGGGATCCAGAACTTTGGGGTAGAGAGACCCCTCTATTCTCTCATTTTAGAGATGAGGAAATCAAGGGGCACAGAGGCAAAAGTAGCCTGCCTAAGGCTTCTCTGACTCAGCCAGCAGGAGTCAGAGCCAGGGTTAGGACCCAAGTGATCTGGCTACAGGCTCCATGTGCTCAAACACCATGCCAAATTGTACCCATACGGTCACAGAGCCCCTTCTTTATGGAGCATCTGTCTACAGGGAGCAGTGTTCCCTGGAACACACTTTCCAGATGCGTTGCATGGGCACTTCCTGCTGCCAGCCCTGGACCGTCAAACTCCTGGGGGAATCTCAAATGGGGATTTTGCTCCAGTCTCCAAATTTCCACCTATGTGGAATCCTGCAGCGTTGTATAGATTAATAGTCATCTGTTTTTCTTCTTTCCATCTTTCCTTTATAAACACTGTATCAGAGAAATTCACTGATGATGTGTCCACCCGAGGACCGCCTTGCCGCCGAGGCAGCTAAGTATTAAGGGGAAATTCGTGAAATGAAGTTTGGAAGCTGCCGGCCTGGCCGGAGCCCCTTCTGAGTGCTGATGATTTATTTCGGCAATGTGGTAGTCATTAGTATCTTTGGTGTTGGAGCCCACGAGCTCTGGCCTGGGTCTGTGACTGAGGGAGCCTTCGGGGCCATTACGAGCTAATGGCTCAGTGTGGGCAAAGGAGGTCTGCAGTCAATCTCGCTGCCGGCAAATAATAAACGTCGGCCGGTTCCCTTCCTGCTCCCGGAGAGGGAGGGGGCCTCAGCGCACCGAGGCCTGCTGGGCCTCGGAGTGGCCTGGCCTTGTCTCCACAGCCGTGGGAGACACCAAATCACACCTCTTCTTGGCTTGGAGAACTGAGGTGAGAAGTTGCCCAGAATTTTGTCTGACTGACCCAGATTTTAGAAACCTGAGGTTGGTTTGAGGGCTCTCAGTTCTGCTGGTCTGGCTTTGGGCTGTCTTCCTGCAGGGTGTCCTCAGCTCATCATGTCCTCGTGGAGAGGGCGTGCGTGACGCAGGGCCGGTGCAGGAGCCTCCCCAAGGGAGGGGTCTCTGCTGTCTCTACATCTGGGGAAGATCCCTCCATGTTGACCCCTTTTAATTGAGACCTCACTTACATACAGTCAAGGGCACGAACATTCTGAGTATTGTTCTTTTTTTTTTTTCTGCGGTACGTGGGCCTCTCACTGCTGTGGCCTCTCCCATTGAGGGGCACAGGCTCCGGACGCACAGGCTCAGCGGCCATGGCTCACGGGCCCAGCCACTCCGCGGCATGTGGGATCTTCCCGGACCGGGGCACGAACCCGTGTCCCCTGCATCGGCAGGCGGACTCTCAACCACTGCGCCACCAGGGAAGCCCGAGTGATGTCCTTTGACATACATGTGCCCACCCAACCCGCGTCAACAATAGCCCACTTCCCCCCAGCAGTTTCCCCAGGGCAATTGCTTCTCTGACCTCTACCACCTGAGGGTAGCTGGACCTGCCTCTGAACGCCGTGTCAACGGAACCCTGCGCTGTGTGGTTTTTGCGTGTGGTTTCTGTAGCTCAGTTACATTTGTGAGGTGCATCTCTGTTTGCGTATCAGGCGTTTGTGCCTTTTTATTGCCGTTATAGCCCCTATATGAACATGTCCCAGTTTGCCGTGTGTCCTACCGATGCTGGGTGTTTGGCTTGCTCCTGGTGGGGGCTGTTATGAGTAGTGCTACTAAGGCCGTCTGCAGAGGGGTCGTATCTGCGGAGGGGTATTCTGTGGTCACACGCACGCATGCCTTTGCTTGCGTAACTGGGAGGTTCCTGAGCTACTGGCTCATGGGCAGGGAAATGTTCAGTTGGGGTAGAGGCAGCCAGCCTTCCAGGGTGCTGCCCACCCTCCCCGCCTGCGAGGCCCTGCCCGCCTCACGACCTCACATCCTACCCTTCCTCCTGCCCCCCCCTCACCCCGCTCTGGCCGCACCCGACTTCTTCCTGTTCTTGGACACTCTGTGCCCTCTTTGTGGAATGTTGCTCTCCAGCCCTCCACACCACTGCCTCCTTCACAGGCAGGTGGCACTCCTCTCCGGGCTGACTCCCACTCCAACCTCGTCACTCTAATCCACCCCATTTTATTTCCTTCGTAGCGCTTCTTGTAATATGCAATCGTCTCGTGTACTCATGTTTGTCTGTGTGGTGTTTGTCTTTCCAGGTGGACCAGGGGCCTTGTCTATGTCGTTTTTGCCTGTCTGTCCAGTGCCTGGACCAGAGTCCAGCACTTAGTCGGTGTCAGTAATGAGAATAAGAAGAATTCGTGGACTTGAACTTTTTAAACTCAGATGTCTCATGTATCTTGTCTTTGCATCCTAGCCACATTCCTGTGTGGAGGATGAGGTCAGGACCATTGTCTCCATCTGACAGATGGAGGCAATGAGGCATGAAGAGTGATTGATGAGTCCAGACAGGCACCCAAGCTCCAGGTCTGAGCCCAGTGTTCTGCCCAGCGTGTTGTTTATGAGCTTTGACTCTGAGGTCTTGGGATCTGGGTTCAGATCTGGCTCTGCCACCCATTTGCTGTGTGACCTTGTGCAGGTTCCTTAACCTCTCTGGGTCTTGGTTTACACATTTGTGAAATGAGAGGATTAACGTATCCAACGTCAAGTGCTTGGCCTGTCAAGGGAGCACTCAGTGACGGAGTCTCTTCTCTGATTAGTTGGTTTTGCCTGGACCCGCACTTCTGTCCACTGATTGCAATGGGGACAGTGTATGGGGAAAGGGCTTCCTTGACTTTTAAAGAGTGCCTAGTGAATCCCAGCGTTTTTCTTCGGATCATGGAAGTTTGCTGTTGCATGGGCCTGATGGGACTGTGTCTCCTTCCTCCTCTTTCCTTCCCTCCTTTCTTGTTTCTCTTTTTTCTTTTTTTCGTAATCTGTAGATGGATTCAAAGGCAAATAAGCTAATGTGTGTGCATGTCTGTGTGTGTACACATTTGGGGAGGGGTTTCTTTTCAGCCCAAGGTGTGCAGGGTGAAGTTCAGAAACTGGGACTTCCTTAAAACAATGCAGCCTTGCATTCCCTGCTGGGGTCAACCTGCTTTCAGGTGTTAAAGCTATTAGGTTGAACATCCAGTTTTTGACCTACAGAAAATGACAGTTTCATATGGTCCCCCTAATACTTGGGGACCCTATAGAAGTGGCCATTTACAGCAAACAGTTGCTGCATTAATTTTAAATAATTTCCATCCAGTCCTAACATTGCCGTCCCTCACCCTGGATGTTTCCCTGGTGATACACCATCAAAAATGCTTGGAAGTAAATCAGTGGGTTTCTTCAGCAAACAGCCCTCCCCTTGGACTTTCTGAGTGTCTCTGCACACCGAGGAGTACAGGGCCTGGGTCTCTGAAGGGTTGGGCACCCCTCCCTGAGTTTCTTGTGCAGTGGAACCTCTGCCCAGGTCTGTGCTCACTGGCCAGGGTCTGCCAGCACTGAGGTCAGGAAAGGTCTTCCAGGCCCCTGCCCTTTTTCCTCCGCACAGGCCTCACTCTGGTCTTGCAACCAGTTCCCCGCCACTGCTTCTGCCCCTAGAATGATGGTCCAAGAACCCAAGGACTTTGAGTCATGCGACAGCTCTGGAGTGAAAAAGTGATAATAATGGTAAAAATATTAAGAGCTACTATTTATGGAGTGTGTACTATGTCCAGGCCCCTTGCGTGCATTATTTCAACTTTCCCCCCAAATTATCTAAGGTGTATTTTTCCTATTTGACATGTTAGGAAACTGAGGCAAGGAGAGGTTCAATAATGTCCCAAAGCTCTCACAGCTGGGGAGGGGGCACAGCCTGGAGTCTCATCCGGGTCGCTTAACTCCAGATGTGCCCTTCTCACCACCCCCCTCTGCTTCCTGGATGTTTTCTTCAAATACACAAATTTGAGGAGAAGTTGAGGAATGGTTTCCAGGAGGAGAAAAACACACGGGTAAACGCTGAGTGTGATTGACAAGCTCTCCCAATAGGACCTGTTCTGCATTCTGGGCAGAGTGAGCCAGGGAGGGCAGGAGTCGCTGGGGACGCTCCTGGGGGCGTGGCGTAGGGAGGGCTGAGCTGTGTTTGGGCTCCTGAGGGGGTGGGGGAAGGGAGCTGTGATTGCCAAATCCTTGAGCTCTTTTTGATTGAGGACTGGGCAAGACCCTGGCCAGAGGACTGTCGTTGTAAAGCCTTTGTTGAATGCTGGGGAGCAGTGGTAATAGAATCTCTTAGCATCACAGTGCCTTCTTAGAGCTGTAGACATATGGATTTATGGAATCATAGCATCCCAGACTCCGAGGACTGTAGAGCTCTAGGCTCGTGAAGCTGGGGACCTCCTACTCACACAGTGTGTGAGAGAGCCGCTGACATGCGTGAACACAACACGGGCTTATACACAGCAAGCCAGAGCCTTCTCCAGAGCTGGCCATCCAAGGGAAATAAGACGCGAGCCACGTGTGCAATTTTAAATCTTTACTAGCCGCCTTGAAAAGAGGTAAAAGGAAACAGATGGAATAAAATATTTTTATTTAACCCAATATATCCAAACTATTATGATTGTACCATAAAATCAACTTAAAAAGTTATTAATGAGAATTTTTTACATTCTCTTTTTCGTAGTAAGCCTTCAAAATCTGGTGTATATTTTGCGCTGGGAACCAGCCACATTTCCACTGCTCAGTAGCCACACGTGGCCGGTGGCTGCCATAGTGGACAGTGCAGGTCTAGGTAGGAGGACCCCTGCATTCCTGACGGGATGCGCGTGGGAGGTGTAGGCCGTGGGCCCATGAGGGAGCCGGGGTCCCCTTGCTGGGAGGGACCGGCTCTTGGGGATCCCTGGCAGAGGCCTTAATCTCTCTTTGGTGTTTGCAAAGAGGCATTCCCAACTTGGAGCACTCCAGCCATCTTGCCAGCTGCTGCTGTTCTTTACGGCAGCCCCAGGTGTGGCGCTCAGAGAGGTTTCTCCTTACCCAGAGGGAGCTCTGAGGTGGTCAGATGGAGCTCGAGGCCCAAGAAGGGCCAGCAGAGGAGAGAGGAGCCACACCGCCAAAGCTCCTGCCTTCACTCAGCCTTGGGGAATGGAACACTGGGCAGCGTCTCCTAGCGTGGGGCCCCTGCCTGTCAGTTCCCGGGGGTGGGTGGTGCAGATGGTAGGTGCGGGGGCACACAGCTCAGGGCCCGAAGGACCCCCCCTGCCATCATCTGAGGCCGTCTTCCCGGGCTGACGCTGTGAAAGTGATTCTCCATCTCTCCTGCTGCAGCCACGGGGAGATAAAAACCAGGGCTGTGGGGATGGTAAAGAGGGATCCAAATTATATTTATAATATTAAAGTGAGTGCATTTGTGCTTGCTGTTCTCCAGGGTTTTTCATAAGTAGAAAAACACAAATTAGCATTTTCCATTTCCATATATTGACTAGAAAAATCGCCTGCTCTCAATTAAGACCTATAGCTTTTGGGAGGGATGCAACAATTTTATAAAATATTTACAGCGAGATTTGCATTTTACACGGTGTTACAGTTTTTCTTGTGTTTAGGAGAAAGAGCTGAGGCCTGTGAGAGGAAATACATTCTCTGGAATCGAGGGGAAAGAAAGCTGCGGGCTGTTTTTCTTGCCTTCTCTACGTTTCTGACACTGTCTCTCGTAATTACCTAAGGCTGATCCACCCACGAGCTATTTGTTAGTCTGTTCTCAACACCCTTACCCCGTTGACAAATCCATTACTTTCCCTTTAAAATTTGCCGGAATGGAGCTGTCTGTGGCTTTGTACAGAGAGATGGAGAAGGAGAACATTTTTTTCTGAATGTAAAAGCATGCTGTAAAGAACATAGCTATTTCCTGGATAATTTGCAGTTGTATATTTTATGTTAATTTCACCGAAAATACTGCACCCCTGCCAGGTTTAGTAGCCGCTCACTGTGATATGAATAATTTCTAGTGAATCTTTTTTTCTTCATTTAAGATTTGGCACCTTTTTAAGATTTTAATAATAGCAACAAGGAGGAAGATTTAGAACAAGTGAAACATTAGTGCCAAAGAAATTCACGTTGAGCGCTAATGTAAAATAGCAAGAATAATTACATGGAAAGCAGTTTCCACAGATGTTTTTCCTTGTAATGTAATAACTATTTACTAAACTGTTTATTTTAGGCCTTTGGTTTATAATAAAATATTTATACATTCTCTGCTGTAGTAAAAAAATATTGACAAAATACTATAGAGGTTTAAAAAGACAATTGATATGTTTATTTTCCGGGAAGCGAGTGTGGTATGAAAGTTTGGTGCTATTTTCAGTGGATGTTTCAAGATCAGTGAAACCGAGTTCAGTATTTGAGTTCATCCCTAATTTACTTGTTAAGAACTGACTAGATGCAAAAATTAAAATTTTATCAGCCTATTGTTGGGGAGGGATATTGAAAGATATTGTATTTTTTAAATAGAATTCTTATCTGTGAATCCTACCGGTGGAGTCCTGAGTAGCAGAGTTGCCACTCTCCGTATTAATCAGACAGGCTAAAGGGGTCTGTGGCTGGGCGGGTGTGAAGATGCTATGGAGTGCTTTAGCAGAATTCAGATACAGGCAGGATCCGGGGCTGTTGGGAGCTCACTTAGTCTTGAGGTTTATAAAGATTTGACCTTGATTCTCACTTTCCTTCTGCAGCCAGCGAGGTGTGGGTTTGCCCCATGGGAACCCCCATCTGGAGCCTGGGTGGCAGGGAGCCCTTCTTTTGTATGGTCCTTATTTGGGAGAACAAAAAGCAAGAGGAGACACAGGAGAGTGCCACCCTGCATCGCTCCCTGCCCTCCACGGGGCACTGTGATGGGAAGTGTCCTGTCGGGGTCTCTGAAAACGGCCAGGGTTGGGAGGAGGAGTTTAAGGACCTAAACAAGAAAGAGGTCACCAAAGAGCTCTGAAAGAGCCTGCCTGGGCCTTGCCTGCCTGCTTGGAGCAGCTGACCGAGGTCCAGTTCTGTAATAACCAGCCTGCTTCTACCCTCCTTGCTCTCCCGAAGCTTCTGAGTTGACAGCCTTATCTGCGGGTGTGTTTCTGAGCCTGGGTGTTGGCTTCTGTGTATCTGATTTGTTGTTGTTGAGAGTTTGTGTGTAGTTTGTATGTACCTGTGTCCCTACATTTGGCGCCTGTGGGTTTGTTTCTGAGTCTTCAGTTTATGTGTTTTGGTGTCTTGGTGGATGTGGGTTTTTGGGGTCAATGTGTTTGCTGTCTGTGGGTTTGTTTCTGTGTTTTGGGTCTGGGTATGTTTGTGGCCTTGTATTATTTCTTGATTCTCTGTATTTGCATCTGTGGGGATTCTTCTCTGTTTTTGTGCATGTCTCTGTGTGTATATATCTGTATTTCTTTTAGCGTGTGTGTGCGCGCGCACGTACGTGTATCTGAGTGTGAGTGACAGGCAGCTCCCTTTGCTGTGTACCTGTGTGTTTCTGAGTCTGTGTGTGTGTGTGTGTGAGAGAGAGAGACAGACAGACAGACAGACAGACAGTCAGACAGGCATCCTTCTGTTGAGGAACCAGCCCCTTCCTTGAGAGAGGCCTGGGGGCTTCTCAGCACCGAAATTGCTGGCTGGGCCAGTGCAGGTCTGTGGTCATTTCTTTGCACCAAACTTTCTGGTGGAAGGGGAGGCAGGGATGAGGTTCCAAAGGGAAGGGAAGTGGGGAATTTTTAATAAAGAGAGACAACTGGACCCTGGTCTCAGAACGCCCAGAGCAATCTGCGAAAGGAAGTCTGCTGCTTTTGGTTCTTAATCCAGAAAATGTCCTTTTTTCATGCTGGGGGAGGCCAGTACCAGGGCCTCTACCTGGAACCCCCTGCCCAGCTGAGGGCAGGCAGCTGGGGGAGGGGTTTTTTCAAGGACTTGCCTTGTGCTGCTAGTGATTTTGGGGGGTTCTCTTCCCCTGATTTGACCCATCCAGGGTCAGACAGTAATCTAAGACAAAATTTCGTACTGATCTCCTGCAGGGGAGGGGAAGCTGCCTCTGGGGGCCCCTTGGGCGCTGTGGGAGGCCCTCTGCTGGGTACGGTGATGAGCTCACCACCCTTCTACCAGGGACCCTGGAGAGCATCTCAGATAGAAACTGCTGCCTTCTGAGTCCCTGGCAAAGTTCTTGGCCTCCCCTCTTGTAGGAAGTGATTTTTTTCCTTTTGTGCTTTGCTAAATAATCTCCACTCGGTCTCCGGGCTCCTTGGAGATCCAAGGCCCCCTCGTAACCCAGGAATGGGAGCTAGGGCTCCAATTTAGCTTTTCCACTTGACACAGGGAGAAACAAGCACAGAGGCAGGGCAGAGTCTGGGAGCCGACCTGTGGGAGGTGCTACAGCCCCACCAGAAGTATGTCCAGATGGGACTGCTTAGAGGGAGGGTCCTGCGGAGGTCCCAGCGGACTCGAGGGACGAGCTTCCCTAACAACTTCCAAGGGGCGGGGGCTGCTCACGGCAGAGCTTTTGTTCTGCTGCGTGCAGATGGGTCTGGGGTCAGCAGTGGATTGCTGGGGATAGCGTCAGAGAGCCTGCAGTCGCCACCAGGGGTCCCCCCTTCTTCTCACTCTCCCAATGCAACCTTCCCTTCCCCTCTAAATAAATCTAGATTAGGTATTTAAAAGATGCTGGTTTGGGCTGGGGGCAAATGATCAGTCGGCCTGGATGACCGGCATCTTCCCCTACGAGCTGTGTCTAGTCTGATAACTGGCTAACCTTCCATATCTTCTCACCTGTTCTTTGAACATCAGCGGGAAATTGGGCATGTGAACTGGGGCATAGAGGAGTTGAGATCGATCTGTTAGAAAGTGATCTGAAATGAGCAAGGAGGGGTGCAGGGGTGGGGAGGGGATAATCCTGTGGGTGGGTGGGCCCTGGCTGAGCGGGGGTGGGGATGGAGTGGGGTGGTCACCCACCTTTGCCAAGCGGGTCTGAACTTCTCGCCTGCTTCGCCTTTTGTCTAACCGCCTTCCCGTCGCACGTGGCGGCTCCTAGACCGCGTGGGTGACCGTGATAAGCTCTGCGGCGATGAACTGGCACGTAGGGCTGTTTATTCACATTTTGGTTCACGGGGCTCCGGGGCCGGGCCAGGGAAAAAGCAATTCACTCTGCAAGTGGCTTCTGCAGGATTCTGTCTCCGTTTTTCTAGGGGAGCATCCAGAAAGCGTGGGCAGCACGGGTCCCAAACTACATTGGAGTGCTTCCTTTGTTGAGCAGATGATGATGTGGTGGTGGTGGTTATTATTTATTTTGCTAATCGGTAATGTTCCTTCTCATTTCGGGCGAGTCGCCCCTCTCTCTTTTAAGTTGTTTTGTTTTTCCTCAAGTAATATATTTTCCTTACCAGGAAAGAAATGCTGGTAAATAGAAAGAAGACAGAGAAATCACCCGCATTTTCACCTGCCTGGGGAAAACTGCTGTTAACAACTTGCTGTTTACCTGTGCTGACTGTGTTCACATACATGTAAACACTGTGAAGTTTGATATTTATAGAGAGAAGTACACACATCAATAAATAGGTAATGACTTGTTATTGATGCATAACTTACAGGAAACCTCGCATGTCATAAGTATATAGCTAGCTGCATTTTCCCAGACTGAACCTATCAGCTCAGATGGCGCTGGATCGTGACGCAGTGTCACCTACACCCCAGAAGACCACCTCCTGCCCCCTTGTAGTCCCACCCCCCAGAATAACCAGGATCCTGACTTCTGACAGCCAAGACAGTGGTGCCTGTTTTTGTTCCCTTATACGAACGGAATCACTGCGTACTCTTTCGTACACGTGTTTAGTTTTAAATGGATTTATAATGTCCGTACTATCTTGTAACCGTGTCCCCCAACAAGATACGGTGATAACGCCCCGTGTCAGCACACACACCTCTACACCATCATTTTCAGTGGCTGCTTGGTGTTCCACTCGCAGAAGTGCCACGATTTATAGTCCCCGTTGGAGCTCTTAGCTTTTCACTGTTATAAACAACTTCCTGTGAACATCCAGGCTAGATGGGTGACTTTCACCTTCTCCGGGGACGGGGTGGCCAGAATGGCCGTGGAGGGAGGGGCCCTCGCTGGGGCCTGGCTGGAGGAGCCCAGGTTGTCGAGTGGAGGATGCTGGCATCGCTTCAGTTTGCCAGCTGGACCTCATCAAGTGCGGGTGTTAATTACTGAGGCCCCTGGTTCTGTGAGCAGGCGGGAGACGCTGGGGCTCACTCGCGAAACAGGGTCACCTTGAAACAGACGCTTCCAGGGGAAGTGAAACCGAGGAGAAGACCACGGGGAAGTGCAGGGCCGGGCACTGGCTTCTCAGCAGTCTCCTCTAAGTCACCCCCGTGCCCTGGAGCCTCTGTGTGGGACGTGCATAGGGTCCCTCCGGCCCTGAATAACAGTATGTGCGTCTTTGTCCCCAGCTTTAATGGGGGTGAGCGGGGAGCAAGAAGACCCATATCTGTGGCTTTACCCCTTTGGAGAAGACCCTGGGACTCTGAGGCTGGCTCTCCCTGCATGTTCTGAGAATGTGGCCTGAGAGAGCACTGTGGCTCGGGGATGGAACCGGGGTTGAGAAGGGGGACTCCCTGGCAGTCCCAGTCGGGAGCCCAGCTGTGCAGCGCGCTAGGCCAGGAGGCGCCGCCCCGTGGCCCCTGCCAGGTAAGCTCAGGGCTGCAGGCGCGGCAGGGCCAGGTTGGAGGAGAATTAGGTTATTGAATTTCCTCTGTAATTCTTCATCAGGGCTGCCGCCTGGATCTGTTGCAGGAAAATCAATGTGTTCTGACTCCATAATTTCCCAGGTTGCCCTACTCCAAGTACATTGTGCACGGAAAGGTGACATCTCCGGTCACGTCTGTATGGACCAAATATATATGTGTATTTGTACACACACACACACACACACACACACACACACACACCCTCTTTCCTCCCTTCCCCCCATCCCCGCCCCATCTCCACCTCCCAGCACAGGATTCACTGGAATTTCACAACCTTTGCATGCTTTTGTGAAAACACTCATTTGTGTTTGTGCCAGGCCGCTAATGGCGGACACCAAGGTCTGCGAAGCTTACCTCTGTTCAGCTCTCGTTATGGCGAGGAATGTGCCGTTAATAATGCATCTATGGAACTCAGCTGTGTGGGAGCCAAGTAATTATCCCACTGTAGCGTTCCCGGCTTCAGTGTCATCACAACTGGGGCTTCATTAAAAGTCCTACCAGAGACGGTGTTGTGTGCTGCAGCCTGTATATATATTTTTTCATTTAAATTATCAGCCTTGCTATGGCTCAGAGGTAATTTGACTTTTTGAAACCGCTGAGCCCCTGTGAATTCCCCTCCCCTTCTCCCTCTCGCTGCTCTACCAGCTGATCAGCCCCAGAAGAACAAAAGGTTTATCTGAAGCTATGAAGCATATATTCACCAGCTTCTGGCGTCTAGATAAAAAAAAAATCAAAGTACTCCATTGAACGTGTTAATACTGAGCAAAATGCACACAGCTAGACACTAAACCTTTACAGGGATTTGGGCGTTTGAAAAGTGATACCCGGATCAGGTCCTGGCTACGTTTCTTAGCCCAGAGAAGAGCAAGTAGCAAAGGAGGAAGAAAGAATGTTTATAAACGAATATTGAAGGCAGCCAATGAATTGCGTCAGAGTTCCCCACCTTGCGTCTTATCTCTTTGTCTGATTTTGGTTGGGTGGGCAGCCAGAAGCCTGGATACGGGCACATCCCAGGGAGATGGGGTTCCCTCTTTGCTCTGGACTTGGAGCTGCTGAAAACTAGAATGTCGAGTGGGAAGAAGGGTCACGGTGACTCTTGGTGGAAATGCTGAGAATTGGGTTGGTGGTCCTCTTTTGTTTCTCCTGATTCTCTGTGACCTCTTCAGCTTTCGACGGGGGCGCTGGGGAGAACCTCAGAAAGGGACGCCATCCGAGCACTTTGCCGCTCTGAGCCGTCCCTTCTTGGGCCGCCCGGAAGTCTCGCATTTCCCAGCTCCTTCTGTTTTGTGTGGAGAGCAGCCACCAGATAAAATTGGCGGGAGCTATCCAGTTCCCTGAGTGAATCATTCATCACAGAGAGCAGATAGGCACTTGATTGGCGATGTCTGCCACGGGTAGCAAGGCGGCACTTTTCCTGTCCAGTCGGCCCTTCTTATCCACGGGTTCCACATCCACAGATTCAACCAACTGTGGATCAAAAATATTTGGAAATAAAAATTCCAGAAAGCAAACCTTGAATTTGTCGTGCACCACCAAATATTTACATAGTGTTTACAACTATGAATATAGCATTTACATTGTATAAGGTATTATAAGTAATCTAGAGATGATTTAAAGTAAAAGGGTGGATGTGTGTGGGTTGTATGCAAATACTGATGCCATATCTTGTAAGGGACTTGAGCATCGTCTGATTTTGCTGTCTGCAGGGGTCCTGGGACCAACCCCTGGCGAATACTGAGGGGCGGCTGTCTATCTAATACTTGTCTATCAAATATACCTGGTGAACTCCTGTACTCCCGGATCAAGGAAGATATTGGAAAGGTGCAGGAAGCTTTTGACATGTTTGGGAGGCAGGCATAGCTACAGAAAACATCTCATGTTTTAAGCATTTTGTGATTAAATGATGGAGTACACTTTTTCATCAGGAAAGAGAATATGGAGTATGGAGTGGTCCAAAAAGACAACCAGAAGAATGTAGCATGTTTGGGCACTGATGAGACCAGCTTGGGTGGAGTTTAACCTACCCGTGAAACCATGGGAAGGGTGTAGCCCAATTTGCAGCAGCTCATACCCACATGGAGGGAAATGGAGAAGAATTGCACTTTTACTTTGCATGGTCCTCATGGGACCCTAAGGGAGTGCTGTCCTTTGGGGATGAGGCTTAGCCTCTGTGTGTGCAAGGTTGGAGCTGGCTGCCACCCATCTGGGCAGAGGCCAGGTGTGCTCAGCGTAGGAAGTTGTTCATCCCCGTGCACCAGTACATCATGCAGGATCCCTGTGGCCTTCTAGCAACTGGCCTCTTTGGTTTAGAGAGTCAACCCCAGACACAACCTCTTGAGGCAGCCCCCCTGCCTTGGGGAAGATCTACAGGATCTCTGACTCTGCCCCAGGCTTGGACTCTATTCGGATCTCTGACTCTGCCCCAGGCTTGGACTCTGTTTCCTCTCGTGCCTAGTCTTTATCTGCCAAATTTGTGCCAAGCTTTGCACTGAGTGCTGGGAACCCTGATTCAAGGCAAACAGAGCACCCCCCCCCCCACTACTTTAAAGGAATTTCCAGTTCAATGGGAGAGGTAGACACGTGGATGTGTGAATTCTTTTTTTTTTTTTTTTTGCGGTACGTGGGCCTCTCACTGTTGTGGCCTCCCCCGTTGCAGAGCACAGGCTCCGGATGTGCAGGCTCAGCGGCCATGGCTCATGGGCCCAGCCGCTCCGCGGCATGTGGGATCCTCCCGGACCGGGGCATGAACCCGTGTCCCCTGCATCAGCAGGCGGACTCTCAACCACTACGCCACCAGGGAAGCCCGAATGTGTGAATTCTTAATACTAAAGAATGGGTTGGGGAATTATGTGTGGGTGGGGCAGATATGTGAGGTTAGAGAGTGGTCATGGAGGTTTGAAATGGAGGGGCATTTGAGCTGGGCCTCTGATGGACAAGTAGGAGTTTACTAGGGGGAATAGAGAAAGATAATTCTAGGTGGCGGGCACAGCAAAAGCTCAGAGGCATTAAAGAGAGCATGATGCTCCTTGAAACTCTTTTTTCCAGGGTCACCAGTGACTCCTGATTGTGGAGGCTGATGACTTTTGTAGTCCTGCTAGGCCACTGGACCCTGTTGACCACTCCCTGAGCCTTGTCCTCATGCATATCTGACCCGCAAATCTACAGTCTCCAGCCCTAGCTTCTTTCTCTTTCATGGTCCACCCTCACAGCCAGCTGCCTGCTGACCATGCAGCTCAACATGCCTGAAAATGTCCTCACCCTCTCCCGCACCCCAGCGTCAAAGTCCCTCATCTCAGTCCTTGGCCTCAGTGGCAGCTCCTTCTTTTCATCCCCGCGACCCCTACCCACTCGGTTGTTGGACCCCCATTGCTTGCAAGCTGGCCAGCCGAGCTCCAGCTCTGGTCCAGGAGGCCTGCAGCTCTGTTTGCCAAAGAGGCTGCATCCTGGATGCCTCGTACACGTGCGTGCATTTGCCAGACCCGCGGCCAGAGGCGTTCCATTCTTTGCTTTTGTTTGTCTAAAGCCAGGGACCATTTCCAGGGCCTGTCTGTCACGGGTGTAAGGGTCCGGGGAGCCCTGTGCGGGAGGAGGATTCAGACTTAAAGGAACACTTTGGAGGCTGAAGACGGTCTCCTGAGATGTACACACGCTTGGAATTAGCCGCTCAGGTCAGAAGCCTCTACCCATTTCTGGGAAAATGGGTCTTTGCCTCCTTTTGGGACAGTGAGTTTATGCTTGTGTGGACCATCTTGGAATCATTTCGGCATTTAAACCTCTACAAGGGCCGCTTGTCCCCATCAAAGCCTGAGATGCTGTGCCTGGCGATGCTACACCCACCAGGAACGAGGTCTCTCCTCCTCCCCGGCAGCTGGGGCTGGGCTTTCAGAAAACAAAGTGCCTCACTGCTCTTCTCTCCAGCAAGGACTCAGGGTGAGCAGGAAGAAATCAGCCATGCACGTTTCAGCATCTGGGGACCAGCTCGGAGGCCCTGGGTCCTGGTTCTCTCTGGTCCGGAGCTGGAAAGAAAGAGGCAGAAGAAGTGTTTGAATACTGTGCTGTGAAGGGAACAGTCCTGCAGCGAGGCAGTTGTGATATTAGAGCAGGCCTCCTAAGAGATCCCCTGGCTCTGAGCTGTGATCCACACACCACATTCGCAGACAGCTGGTCGCCCAGCGTGGGCTGCGCCTGCCGCTCGGAGCTGGCACACTGGCGGGGACCAGGTAATGCTCTAATTTCCCTCGTGCAGATGCGGCCAGGAATATCTTAATTTATTGGTGTGCTGGCATGCAAGAGGGAATGCTGCTGGTGCAGCCTTGCATAACTATTAGCAAAAAATGGAGCTGATAGGGGCTTGACTTTTCCTAAAGTGGGTTTGAAATAATCATCGCCTTTTGTTGTGTTTGGAAGGGCTTGAACAATTCTTAATTATTTAATTATAGATATGCAAGTAATACACTGGGAATGGCCCTGCCATTCCAGGGATACTGAGCAGAGGAAAATGTTTAGTTACCGGAGGAAAAAAAAAAAGGTGGTAATTAAATGGAAGTGTGGTTTGTATCATGCCACGCTACTCCATCAGTGACGCGGGCCCAGTGAAGTCTGCTGGGCCTCACCGTGAAAATTCTTACGTAGTAATTGTAGCATCGACAGCAATCACTACCTTCCTCTGGGCGAGGCCTGCAGAGTCAGCAAACCTCTCTTCTTCATTTGCTAGTGTGGTGCCAGGTTAGGGATCTGAGAGGCATATGCTCTTGTTCCCATTTTACAGATGAGGAAAATGGAGTCTCAGGGACGTGTCCAAGGTCTCCCTTTATTCCACGTTTGAAACCACAACTTGTGTGTTTCAGACACCACGGCAGCCTGCCTTTCCTGCCTTGTCACCGGAAGAGGCTGAGCCTGTGAGTGCACAATGGCCCCACAGTGGCTTTTCTCTCTCCCAGTAGCCTAGACCAGCCTCTCGACAACTTGGGTGATTGTCTGCCTGAATTGTGTGTCTGACTTCATGGCAGCTTCTCTTGACAGACACCTTGTAATTATCCCTTATAAGCACTCATTGTATTCATATCATTAATTTTGTTTGGGCTATTACATTTGATAGATACATTAAGCATTATATAGTTCTCTTTATACAAGAAATTGAACTGCCTTTGAACAGTCAGCCGGCTAATTGCCGGTAATTTGTGTTGCTAACGAGAGGCAGAATAGTGGTATAACATTAGACTCAACAGTCAGTTAACAAATTTGCCGATTCAGATTGCAAAGCATGCCCTCTGTGGCAGAGGCAGGCTGCATCTCACACGTGAATAGATTTTTAAAAACGCGTACAAAACCAACGACAACAAATTCTTCCCCCGCTCACCCCCGACTGTGCAACACTGGCTGGCTGCTCAGGGGCGATGGGGTGATAGCGGGTGCCTGGGTCTGAAGGATGTGGGATTTCAGGAGAACCTGGGAGTAGGAGGGGAGGTTTCGGTTACTCCTCCGGGGTTGGGGGGTGGTGGTGATGCTGAGAGGCTGAGTTATTGCCTCTATCTTGAGTGATCTCCCGCCCCACCGCTGTCCGTGATCTGGGGGCACCCATGGCTCTGTCCTTTTGACCATGATTAGATTATTTCTAATTGCACTGGGCCTTCCATGTGGGCCTTGTCACCCTGCGGGGCTCTTGGAAGGGGGCTGGGTGAGGTTATATTCATGTTCCTTCAGGCATAGTCAGAAGGTAATTTGGAAAAGGGGATAGCTAACGTGTCATCTTTCCCTGGCGTTCCACCACCATTTCTGATGCCCCACCCGAAGAAGCCTGGGGAAGGTGCATCCCATAAATGAAGTGATGAGGGCAGGGGATGACCTGGATGAGAGAGATGACCTCTTTCCATCTGGAATGACAGAGACCTGACGACGTCTCACCAGATGTGTATGTTGAAGCCGCAACCCCTAGTACTTCAGACTGTGACTGTATTTAGAGACAGAGGCTTTCAAGTGGTGAGCAAGTTAAAAGTAGGCTGTTAGGGTGGCCCTAATACCGTATGACTGGTATCCATATAAGAAGAGGAAATTTGGCCACACAGAGACACCAGGGATCTGTGCCCACAGAGGAAAGACCATATGAGGACACATCGAGATGGAGGCCATCTACAAGCCAAGGAGAGAAGCCTCAGAAGAAACTAACCCTGCCAACACCTCGATCTTGGACTTCTAACTTCCGAAGTGTGAGAAAATAAATTTCTATTGTTTAGGCCACCCAGTCTGTAGTATTTTGTTATGGGACCCTGAGCTGACTAATATAGATGATCCCAGCAGTTCCATCAGAATGGGTTGGGGAGCGTGTGGTATGGATTTGTTAGAAAAGTCCAAGAAAACCAAGGGTCAGCATCCTCCATCAACTTTGAAAAATACAGTTTTAGGGACAGAGGAAAGGATGCCCTAGGATTATGCAATAGATGGCGGCCACTCAGAGACCCTTCCACGGTAGAGGCCCCGGTCCTAATATGGTATTGACAGGCCTATCCTGTACACCCACAGCTAGTTCCTAAGGGACACAGAGGCTACTGGGGAGGGATCTTATTTGTTATTTGATCTGCACTAGCCTTCTACAGCCCCCATTTCCATGGGGGAGGTTTGCATTCCCGTGTCTTACTTCCCTGGGCATGTGGGTATTGGTGCCTACGAACCAGCATCTAAGAAAGAGACTGTTTAAGCCTGCAAGACCGTGCATGTGGTCATCTGAGGTCATTCCAGCATACTTCTAGGCCTTGCCTCTGCTCAGTGAACAAGCCAGGTCTGTGATGGACACAGTCCTCGGCACCCCAGGCTCTGACTTCCTCTGGCCCGTTACTTCAGCCCTTAATTTAAAATAATTTCATTTTCCTTTAACTTACAAAACAAAGTAGCAGAAATCATTTGTGTTCTCAACTTCTGGACAAATCGTTGCTGTTCCCAGGGTCATGTACTTGGTTGTACGAGTAGCCTAAAGATGATCAATGTATGTTACGGATTGTTCCCTGGTGCCGTGTCACACTGTGCTGGCCACCTTGGTGTTCCTGGGGATGGATTTGGTGCAGTCTCCGGCCTCAACTACCTTACTCTCTGGGCAGCTGAACTTGATGATATACGTCTGTGTGTGTGAAATGCATATACAGTGTGTGAGCACTTTTGTAAGTAATGTATTTGTAAAGACAGTTTTGTCATTAGAATAAGATTGTTAGGTTTAATGTTTCTGTGCCTAAATGTCTTTCTTTTTTTCAAATAATTTTGGTCCACTGACATTTCATCCAGAACAGAAATGTTGATGCCATTGTGCCTTTTTTCCCCCCACTTAGGGTGTAATTCACTAATCACAATGTATTTTTCTAATATCAAATGGCAGCTTTATCAAGAACCCAAATGTCAGTGCCCTAACGGTATTCCTGGCCCTATTGTTCTAGCTATTCTCTTATCCAAGGGTGGCAATATTCAGGAAATGAGAAAACCCATCAACCGAAGATGGGCAGAAGGTTCCCAAGACTTGACCGTTGGTGGCCATCAGGTCAGTAAGGCTCTAAGGGTCCCACGCCTTTTCTGTTGCCTGAGATTGGAGCCCAGGAATGGCCTCTGCGGTCACATTGTGGTTCTTCTGGGCTGGTCTTTCCTTCTATTTTCTAGCCAGCCGGATCTAGAGAGAGGAAGTCGGAGCTTAGTTTTGAGTAGAGAACTAAGAGAATCCCATCTTTAGAAGGTTTCCTTATATACAATAAATTTGTACTTGTAATGTTGGCAAGACATTCACATATAGATATAGACAGGGAGTGTGGCCCATTGCGAAGGTTGTGTGATAAGACTGATAGTGATGGTGATTGGTCCCACAGTGGCATTTATTCCAGTGAGTTAAAAATAGAAATTCAAAATGGCACTACTAAGTCTTTTTCATCAACACAGATGGATTTTATTATTTTTAATCAGGAAAGTAATCCCTGCTCATGGAAAAAAGACTCAAATAACATAAAAGATCATACATTCTCCCTTCTTCTTGGTTCCTCCCCCAATTTCCACTCCCCAGAAGCCACCCCCCCATCGATTTTTATGTGTTGTCCAAGGGTTCTCTGTGCATATACACGTGTATTATTCAAATAGGATCAATTATATTTGTTATTATGCATCTTTCTTACTTCTCTTTTAGCATTTTACCATGGACATATTTCCATATTAACCCACTTGGTTTCACGCCATAAAAAAGCAAAAAAGAGTATGCATAGTGTTTTATCGGATGGCTGTACCATAATTTATTTAATCACATCTTTCTGGGTGGAGTCAAAGCATTTGCAGGAGCATGGATGCCTTCGGATGCTGGGGAGGGCTTCAGAGAGGAGGTGACATTTCATAGCAGGTTTTGAAGAGTGAGTTGGAGTTTGTGAGTTGAACTGCCTTTGTTGATGACAGTGGTATGGAGGGAAGTCACGTAGGATGGGGAGAGGAATAAGGGGGACTCGGTAGATTCAGGAAGGGACTAGAGCAGGATCTCATGCCCCTTTCTGCCTGGAGGGGCTGCCCGAGAGGGCGAGTCCTGCAGTTGGAGAAGGGGCCAGAGCCTCCCCAGTTGAGGGTAGGTGTCAGGCAGGCTCAGGAGACTTGAGCATGGTAAACTGGGAGAGTGGGGGAAGACAGAGTACGTGCAAGTGACTGAATATTTGAGCCAAGCAGCCCAGTGTGTCAGCTAAAAAAAAGAAAGAGAGAAAGAAAAACCCACTCCGCTTGCTAGTAACCCTGGTTATTGCTCGGGAAATGTTGCACAGCTCCAATGCCTGGTGACATGTCAACCCCTGAAGGAAACCCGGGTTGGCAGGCCCCGTTTTTTAAGCAGAGTGCCTGTCTGCCAGATCGCATTTGGATCGAGCCTCGCTTAATAGGATTGAAAGAAAAGAAATGTTACTTTTCATCAGGCAAGACAACAAAGAGAAACAGGGAAACGAAAATATTATTTCGTTTGAACAAATTACAAGGAGACTCTCTGGGGCGCTTTCAGGGAGTTAAATGAGGAAAAGCACTTAAATATCATTCCATCAAACTAAATTTTTAACCACAATATTTTACAGATAAAATGTGTTGGGAGGATTCAAAGAAGATTAGAGCTCACCTAAGAAACAGTATTCAAATTTTACCAGCTAATGGAAGCCCAGCAGAAACTGTTAATGCCTATAACTTTCCTCCAAGGGACAGAGATTTCAGTATTCTTATAAAAACACATTGAGCTGATTTCATTTCTGTGTCTCTGCAGACTTCATTCTTGTAATTTCAGTAAGTGTTATAAATGTTATTTTAAGTATTATAATGATAATCCCTACTGACGATGGGGCTGCACATCCCAGCTTCCATTCCTCAGGTAATGTTTACCTCGGATAGCACATAATTGTTTGCTTTTTTCACAGTAAACTCTCTGCTCCCAACTGCTTAATCAGCCGTGGCAAAAAGAAAAGACTTCAGAAATGTTTAATGTTCTTCTGATTACATGAGCGTAATGGGTAAACTCACATCACTGGGGCTGGAGGAACAGACAGCCTCTCTTCCCCCTAGGTTTTTTTGGGTGAGGATGTGTTTGCTTTTTGTCCACGGTTTTTAAGGAGGGCTGCGGTGACCTGTGGCAATTTTGAGAATCATTTATTGTTATAAATGTCACGGCCGGGGTGCAGATCCGCTCAGTTCATAACCTCTCGGGGCCCTTCCTCCGTGCCTGCGTTGGACCCGGCCAGGCCTCAGGCCCTTCTCCTGGAGGGTCCCACTGACTTCCGTATTCTAGTCACAGTTAGAGTTTCCACGCTCTTAGGATCCAGAGCGCCCCTTAGGCTCTCTGAGTACGGTCTCCGCGGCCTGCTTGGTGGAAGCAAGATTTTATTAGGCTTTATGAAAGTGAAACTTTTCTAACCTTGAATGCAGAACCTCAGGGGCTTTCTGAGGACACAGTATAACATTTGCTTCTCTAGCTTCTTAAATATCTGAATCCAAATGTGATCAGGAATTAAGACGGAGCACGGAAAGTTGATATTCATTGCAGGGTGGAAGAATGTTTGCTTCTACCCGTCTGGAACGTTTAGATGGGTAATGGAACGTTTCTTCGTCTCTGACTATAGGGAAGTTCTGCTTTGAGCTAACTCACAGCCATGTATTCTTTGATTCATTCAACAAACATCCGTTGAGAGACTGCTCTACTCCAGGCATTGTGCTGGGCTCTAGTGAGTGGATAAATATGTTCCTCTCACATTCATGTAGCTTACCGTGTGGATGGGAAAGCCAAGACTGGACAGGCAAACCAGCCAATTGTAATTACGAACGGAGAGATGTGTCACTAGTGTGGGGATGGAGAAAAATGGAGAGGACGCCAGCTAAGCCGAGGTTTAATGGGTGAGAAGGAGCCAGTCAGGTGAAGAGGCTGGGGCAAGAGCACAAGTCCTGCGGCTGGAAATGCTGCGACGTCTTCCAGGAACTGAAAGCCAACGTGTGGGCTTGGAGGGTGGCAAGGGATCAGGACCGTGGCTCTAACGAAGCGAGAGGCTGGGCAGTGCGGGGCCTCGCGGGGTGTGGTCAGGAACGGGGACTTTATCCTCTGCAATGAGAAACCCGTGCAGGGCTTGAAGTCATGAATGACATTTTCCCATTTTAACATTGTAAAAAAAATTGTTCTGGCTGCTGGGCGTAGATGAGATCACCAGGGAGAAGAGTGGAAGCTCAGAGTCTGGTGGGTGGCCACTGCTGTGGTGGTGGCAGGGGGTGAAGGGGCTGATTCAAGACATGTTTTGGACAAACTCACTGGTAAAGTACATGCCAGGCGGGGAGATGTGTTGGACTTGAATGGCTCTGTGCCACTGAGTTCCTACAGTTGGTCAGCCTCTATCTGTGACCCCTGTGTGCTCCCAGCGGGGAGGTCCTCTTGTTTTCCAGGGCTAACCAACCCGGGTGTCTGTCTTCTCTCCCCTTAGACTATTTGGAACGGTTCATGGCAGTCCTCCCAGGAAGGATGGAGCGGGGGGCTCCTGGATTCCCTTTCTCCCTGCCCCCCATGCATTATGCTGCTTTCTGGCCTCAGTTTCCCCAGCTCCTCTTGGGAAGGGGATGGAAGCGTGTTCAGTGTGCCCGACCCTTCCTTCCCCTCCCTCCACGCCCACCGACAGCCCTTCCTCCAGCCACCACTCCGGAGATCCCCAAGGTCTGCGGTATAATTGAGCTCGAGCCTTTAGTTAACGACCAGGGCCAGTAGGTAGCTGATTTCCTGGTCCTTGGGGTGGACGCTTGACAGGTTCCCGTGATGGTGGCTGAGGAGCGAAGGGAAGGAGGTGGAGTGACTGCTAATTAAAGCAACCCGAGGGCCCCAGTCTGGTCCAGTGGCCCAAGAGGGGTCCTCCCGCTGGGGCCCCGCTCAGTGCACATGTGTACACCTCTGGAGGGTAGACAGGCTTTTTGCTGATGCTGTGGCTGGGACGGTGGATCCGGGGCGGGGGGGCAGGGATTAATCGCTGGGGCAGAGTATTCCCGGTGCCCAGCTCTGGGTTGAATTAACTTCCAAGAAAACATCTGTCCCTCCCCTTTCCCTTGGAGAGGCAACAACCAGTTGACTCCATCCATCTGTGTCTCTCCCACTCTCTGCCTCCCGGATGGTGGAATCTAAAAAAAGCTTGCCAAAATCAAGGCGGACCCTCCCAGGTGGGTCTAGGGAGCAGAAGATGAGGGGAAAACAATGTTTCTGTTTCCCTGAGACATACACACACTTACCCACACATAATACACACGGACACCTCTGCCCCAGCCAAAACCAGATGAGTGTTTTAACACCAGAGCATCTTGTTCAAGCCGGGAGCACACCGCACTCCTGGCAAGGCCAGAGGGTGACCTGAAAACCTGAATATTTCAGAGAACAAAAGGTCCTTGGGTCTGCTTTCCTGAGAAGGGCCTCGGTCCAGGGTTATTTGAAGGCCACGTGGTTCGGGGTGCGGGAGGCAGCGGGAAGGGCTTCTGCTCTTTCTCCTCCGGTCCAGGGCCGCGAGCTGTGGGAGTCCGTGCCCTGCTCCTGGCACCAGGCAGCCGCGTGGAGCCACGAGGCCCCTCCTCCAGCGGTGTGCGAGGCAGAGAGGAGCAGGGAAGCGGGGAGGGCGGGCGGGCGAGAGGCGCGGGGGTGGGGAGGCGCGGCGGGGGCGGGGGCGGGGGCGGGGGGGGGCGCGGGGCTGGGAGATGGAGAAACAAACTCTATTTTCTGCTCGTCTGTGGCGGGAGGGCTCCCGCGGCCCACAGGCTCTCAGAGTGAAGCAATTTCAGATAGGGATGAGTGTCTGTTTTTCCCTGGAGCGGAGACTAAAAACCCCGAAAGCCCTTGGTTTCTCTTCCCATAATATCCTGTTCTGGAAAGTGCAGTGTGAGAAGGTGGAGGAAATGAGGAAGATCCTTCACAAATGGAAGAGGCCCTTCCCCAGCTTGAACGGGCAGGATGGGGAAGCCTGGCTGGGGCTGGAGAGAGGCCACCTCCGGGGTAGGAGAGGGGCTTGTGGCTGAGGGGGGTCCCGGGCAGGTGGCCGCTTGCAGACAAAGATTCGGATTCCTGTCCTGTCCCAGGGGCTGTTTGCTGGGACTGCTGCCGCATGGGTGGCTTCACAGGCCGTGGACAATGGCTTGCCCGGCTCCCTGCCTGGAGAGGAGAGGGTTTTGGAATTCTGTTGCTTTGTCTCTGCGGTTCCTGCCCTCCCAAAGCTCCTCGCGTTGATGCCTTCCCTCCAGACACAGGCGCTGGGCACCCAGCCCTCCTGCTCTCTCTTCCCTGCCACAGTGTGTGCCTGGCAGCAGTTCCGGCCAAGCAGATATGGACTGACTGCCATGTGAGTGCAGAGTTTCGGGATCAGCCCTGGTCTAGGGTTGCTGGGAGCTGGGTCTCTACTGGCAAATAGAAACCAGAGACATTATGCCTTGGAAGGGCCGCTCTCGCCTGCCGTGGTGGAAGGACAGAGGGAGCTGTCCCTACAGAGGGGCCATCACGGGGACACAGGGGAAGCCCCTTCCCTGACAAAGGAGAGCTGGGGGCTGCTGCTAAGGTTTCCTGCCAGGCCCCAAGTCACTTCGGGGTCCTGGCCCCCCTGCACTTACGTGCTGCACGATCTGCAGGGGGTGGGACTGCCTTACTGTTACCTTTCCAACATCCTCCCCCCCCCCCCCCCCCCCCCGCCCGGCTCTTGGCACGGCTCACGTGGGGTACCAGCCTTCCCTTTCTGTTTCCGGAGATGCTGGCCTCTGCCAGGCCTCTAGCGGCCTTGGCCTCTGTAGAACCAAGTGGTTGGGAATGTGGACTCTGCCTGGGTTTGCATCCCTGTTTCAATCCTTACGAGCAGGGTGACTGTAGGCAAGTCCCAGAAGCTCTGTGCCGGTTCATCTTCAGTAAGATAGTGGTGATGGTGGTACCGCCCCCTTCAGGTGGTCCTTAGAATTCAATGGGCTGAGTACCTAACGGTGCTTAGAACACTGTTGACACCAAGTGGTAACGATTGGGTAAAGTCTGATATTATTATTGCTGTGGTTACAGATCTTCCCCATTCCTGGAGACGGCTCAAAGCACCCCTTCTGCAGAGAGCCTTCCCGGCCGGCCTGTCCCCAGGTCTCTCATTGTCTGTCCAGGTAGTTTGGCACCCAGTCACTTACTGCCGTACTGTCTGTCTGTCTGTGTGGTCTCTGGGGGTTGTCGAGTAGGACTGGTTTTCTGATGGGCTGGTGGCCAGTTTACTGGGGGTTGCCATGGGCCAAGTCCCTTTCCCCCAAATCTTGACAGGCTACTGAGTCCCCAAGTCTGTGACAGAGTGCCCACCCTGGCTCATGTCCAGGAGTGGCATGAGGGTCCCCTTTATTACTGGTAGTAAGCTTAGTGCATTGGGGCTAATATTAAATGGACTTAAATTCCCCAGAGCCCAGGGTGACTGGCAGTGCCCAGCCCAGCTTCTGCTCTTGCCTGTGTATCCCTGGTCCCCACTGTGAGCCCACCCGGAACTTTAGACGGCAGCAGCTCGCTCTTGTCCACTAGTCAGGTGCCTGGGGACAGGTACCACATCCTGTCCCATGTTCCCACAGTGCCTGTCTTGCTACATAGTAGGTGTTCAGTGTAGGCAGCGGGGAATATGATGAAGGCCAAAGGGATCTGCCTGGTTCTGAAAATTTCTGACAATCTCCTTCAGAGAGCAAAGGTGATTTCTTGTTCCATGGCTGGGCGTGGAGTTTAAGAAGCCAGATGAACAGGGTACTGTGAGAATACTGGCCTCTTAAATAATGCCTCCTCCTGTGCCTCTCCTGGGAGTTGGGGCTACTACCTGCGGCGATGGTGAGAGGGCCAGGAGAGAGCCCGGGCCACCAGCCCAAGACGGGGCTGCAGGAGGAGGCCCAGCATTCCCATGCCTTGCTTGATCACTCTGGTCTAACGATGCTGGGGGCTGGCCTAGGCCTTCCCTGGGCCCTGCTTCCCAGAGCCTCGCCCCTCCAAGTGTGGCCCACTGACCAGCAACATCTGCATCACCTAGGAGTGTTCTAGAAACACAGACTCCCAGGCCTCACCCCAGCCCTACTGAACCAGAACTTGCATTTTAAAGAGTCCCTGGCGATTCACATACTTACCAAGTTTGAGAAGCTCTGGCCTAGAAGACAGTTCATCCAGGGCCAACACCAAGGCAGGTAGGCTAGTGCCCTTGCTAAAAACATGCCCTCCTGGCTTCCTATCCCAGCTCCCCAGTGCTAGCAGGACACCTGGGCGGGGAGGGGGGGGCGGGTATAGCCTCTCTTGGGTTCAGTTTCCTCCTGGTTAAGGCGGGGATCATACAGTCGGGCCTTTCTCCTTGGGCTGCTGAACAAGGATTCGATGTAATAATGTATAACATATGTTCTGTCCTTAGCACACAGCCCAGGCATAGTGAGTGGTGGATAAATGCAATGTTAGCTAGCTTTAAGAATGAGAGAGTGAAGGGGGCTGCGGCGAGTGGGAGGGAAAAACACTGTGATTTGTTACGCTAGTTTTTGCACTGGGCTTGTTTAGTGGAGCTTAACTCAGGATCTAAATACCAGCTAGGACTCCCTGCAGAATTATTACATGGAGTAGCAGGGAAAGGGGAAGCCAGAGTTAATGTTTGTGATAGCAATTTTTAAGATTTGAAATTAAAAAAAGGTGTTAAAAGCAAGTAAAACCCCTGGTGATCGCAAATGAATTGCCTAAGTCCTCTTAGCAGATCCACTTGCCTGAGTGATGACTGTGTGTGCGGGAATGAGTGGCTTTTCCTTTCATAAGGAGGGAGAGGTGTGGCCCCCGTGATGACTCCTGGCTCTGACTCTGGGTCCTCCGTGCTCAGCGTGGGGAAGCCACGCCCACGTGGCGTGGGGAGGAGGTGCTCCGTGGGCAGGGCTGGGCATCTGGGCCTCCTGGCAGCTTAAATACTTACGATTAGCAAGTCGGGCGGGAAGAGGTGCTAAAAAGAGTCCTTCCCGCCTCCTCCGCTGGCATGTTTTGAAGGGAGTTCAGTTATGAGACTATTAAAATGTTATTTTGATAATTAAGCCCACAGCTGTTCTGAGGGCGGCAGGGGCAGGCGGCGCGCAGGCGGCAGAAGGCACGGTGCTCTCACAGGCTCCGCGCAAGAGAAAGCAGGCGGGGAGTGCACGGTGGAGGGAGGGTCGGCACAGGGCCCTGGGGCAGGGATGACTGCCGGGCTGCGGACTGCCCTGCTCGCCACGTCCGAGGTTGTCCCTGGGCGACCGGAGGGACAGTGCTCCAGGAAGCCCCCTATGTGGGGAAGGGTGAGCCACCCTCACGTGGGATGCCTACCAGGTTTCAGTAAAGACTGTCAGAGAAGTGGCCGACGGGGGATGCTTAGATCAGTGGTTCTCAGACAGGGGTCCCAGGACCAGCAGCATCGGCGTCACCTGGAAATTTGCTAGAAATGCAAGTTCTTGGCCCCGCCCAGACCTACTAAATCGGAAACTCTGGGGTGAAGACCAGAAACCTGTGTTCTAATGGATCTTCCATCCGATTCCAATGCTTGCTAAAGTTATAGACCACTGTCCTTCGTGGTCACCTGGCAAATGGGGCTCAGCTTGCAAATGAAACCTTAGAGATTGGTAAGGCTTGGCTAGTAAGGCATAGGTGAGGGCGTGGGGATTGAGGGCACACAGGCATCCCTGACCCAGTCCTGGCTCCTTCATTGTACTGGATGACAAAGAGAAGGCCAGAGAGGTTAAGGAGCTGGTCTGAGGCCACACAGAAAATCAGAGCAAAACTGGAATTAGTAAGCAGCCAGCTCTTTTGATTCCAGATCTTTCTGTTAGACTGTCTCTCTGAATGCTGAGGGCAGGGCTGGGAGAGAAGAGTTTTCAGCTGGAAGTGATGAGTAAGCCAAGGAGAGGCCCAAGGGTTATCAGCCCAGAATATAAATATTTACCTGTCTGGAATCTCCCAGCATCCTCCAGTTTTGTTCTGCTAGAGTTGCTGTCAGCACCCACATCCGTCTACGCACTCAGGCACCCTCCTACCCACCCATCCGTGTATCCATCTGTCTACCCATCCATGCACTGTCTTACTGCTTCCTCCTGCCTTCCATCAGTCTCTCGTCTTGCACTCATACATCTTGTCCCCATATTCGTGCATCCATCCAAGTTTTCAAGTGGCCATTCACTCACCCATCCTCACCCATCCATCCATCTATCCATTTTATTACTCATCTACTGATCCCAATTTTCCCTCTCCCCACCCCCCCATCTTTATGAAAAGCCTACTATGTGCCAGGCGTTTTCTATCATTCTCAATCACAGGAGCTTTCTTTATCATTTTATATCTGGTCACATGAGCTGGCCATGTGCTTTAAGATACTGTTGAGCTGGGACCCTGAGAGTGATCTAGTCCGCCCACAGCTCTGCCTGGGTCCTCTTCTCCCACCCCTCCCAGTGCCAAGCTGGCCCCACTGTGCCTTGTGAGGAGGCTCGACTTCCTGCCACCCCTCGGTGCATACTTCCGTCGCGGTTCCTCCGAGCTACGGTAGTGCTGAATCTCCTGGTCTCCCCTCAGCCAGCCTCTCCCAGCTCTGTGCTGTGATTCATATTCTGCAAGCGTGCCCCCCGGATCATGCCATTTCTCCACTCAAGACTCCAACGACTCCTCATTGCCTACAGAACAAAGCCCACAGTTTTGTTCTGCCATCAGATGCAATCCATGCTTGTTCCCAGGATATTCACCAACCTTATGACCCTCCGGTTCCCAACCTGTGCTCCAGCCTGAGTAATTTGCTGTTTCCAGATGTCCTGGCACATTTTTGCACATGTTGTTCTCCTTGTCTAAAACGCCTTTGCCATCATGATGCTCCTTAATCCTCCATTAAAACCCTTCCCATGCTCGGTGGCCCGCACTAGTGTCCTCCCCCGTCTTACTCATGAGATCTGCTTTTGTCTTCTGCTGGGATGGGATGTCCCTCTGCAGAACCCTGTGTTGTCTCTTGTTCCATGTCATCATGTGTCTGGCTCTTGTTGGCAAGGCTCTTGTTTGCAAGGCTTATGCTCGCAGTGGGTCGTGGGCCATAGCAGGTCTGTGTCATCTACAGCACAGCTGCCTACATGGAACCTGACCCACAGTAGGTGCTGCTTCAGAAGTGGGCAAATTCATCACTTAGTTACATGTGTCTAAGCTGCATGTTATGAGTGAGAGCCCTAGAAAGGGCTATTGGGGCTGACTTTGGGGTAAAAAGGCCTTAAACCTCGTTGTTTTCCCCACGGGACACACAGGACCTGGCACATAGTTGGTGCTCAATAAATATTTTTTGAATGAAAGAATGAACCAAAATGTTCATCCTCCCCTTTAATGTGGTTTGTGATTTAAAAATAAATATTGACCAGATAAAACAGGAATAATATTAAAAGTTCAAAAGCTAACTTACCCCATGAGGTGCTGCTCTCCTAGGATTGCAACCGCCTGCTGACTTGTCTGTGTGTTTGGAGTGACTGTGGATTCTAATGGGCAGGGGCTGTGTCTTAGTCATTTATGAACCCCAGTGCCTGGCACAGAACCTGACACCCTCCCTACTCTTCTGGGATCTATTCTGTTCCCTCCACCCCTAATCTGTTGTCTGTGTTGGACTTGAAGAGGCCTTCTGAATGTGGCTCCCCATCGCCCTTAGGTAGAGACCCTCAGTGCAGCCCCCAGGCCCTGCCAGGTCAGTGCTTCCCCTCCCCTGTGCACACCAGCTTGTCTCCACACGTGCCCTCACTCTGTCCCCATTCCAGCCACACTGGCCTTCTCTCTCCTCTCCCAGGGGCTGGCCTTTGGGCAGGCCGTCCCTCTCCTTGCCCCTCAGTGGCCCTGAATGGATGTGCTCGGTGCTGTCCGAGCCGCCGCCTCTCTGTCTGCCCTCACGTGCCCCCATCCCTCAGGTTGCACGGAGGTGCTATCTCATTGCATCTGATGGTGAATATCTTCCTCCCTGCTGGACTGTGAACTCCACGTGGGCAGGTGCCACCGAGACCTGGGGCTTTGCGCGCTGCAGACTTCTGATCCGTTTTTTGAATGAATGAATAAAGAAAGATATGTGGTAGGTACTTCGTAAATGTTTAATGAGTGAATACATGAATGGCACATAATAGGTACCTGGCAAATGTTTGTTGAATAAACAAACAAATGAGTGAATATGAAAGGATACTCAGTGCTTCCCTGGGAAAGCTCTGGCCAATTAGGGCCCCGCTAGATAAGGGAGACTGTGTATCTGTCCTTTCAGCCCTCCTGTGCTCACCCCATCAGCTCCAGGAGCCTTCGCCTTCTGACCTGCCTGCCTCCCTCTCACCCAGCACTCACAGCCAGGAGCTGTGCGAGGGGTAGAGACAGTGGCCCTGGAAGCTGCTGCTGACACAGTTGTGCTGGGGGTCAGGGTGGGGAATGGGCTGGGGGGTGGCCTTCTGGAGAGAAGCAGGGTGAAGCCTGCCCCGGCCTCTGGCCCCTGGGGTCACAACTGTTTTTGCACTTGTATAATCCTTTCAACTCTGCAACCACCTGGTCCAGCCCTAATCTGGAAACATCTTCCAGAACATCTGTTTTCCTCCTCAATCAATACACTCCCCAAAGAGGGCCAACTTGCAAAATATTATATATAGCATCAAACATGCTATCTGAATTCAATTAAGTGATTTGGTTGGGGAAGAGTTTGTAGTAATTAAGCATACTGTTTTGGAGCAAATTGTAGCAAACTATTTCATTCTTCATTAACAGGCACCTCTCTTGACTCCCCAGGAGCTAAAAAAGAGAGAGAGAGAGAGAGAGGAGGGAAAAAATTAAATAAATAACCAGTAACCCCCACTCAGATGGCATGATTTACTGTAACCAATACGGGCTTTGATTTCCAGCTCTCTTGTATTATGTGACCACAGCGAAGTCACTTAACCTCTCTGAGCCCCAGGCTTCTCATCTGTAAAGTGGGGCTAGTAATACCCACCTCACAGGGCTGCTGTGAGGATTAAATGGTATCATAAATAAAAAAGCAGTGCCCAGCATACAGTGGCTTTTCTTTAAAGGGTCACCATGGCACGGAAGTGCACTGAGGCTGGATGATTTACGTTCTATTGGTCAGGGCCTTTTTCTACCAAGGCAGGGCCTGAAACGCATTTCAGAGTGCTTTTTCCTTTTTATTCTTTTTTAATTTTTTTAAAATTTATTTATTTTATTTATCTATTTTTGGCTGTGTTGGGTCTTTGTTGCTGCACGCGGGCTTTCTCTAGTCGTGGAGAGCGGGGGCTACTCTTCGTTGCGGCACGCGGGCTTCTCACTGCTGTGGCTTCTCTTGTTGAGGAGCACGGGCTCTAAATGCACGGGTTTCAGTAGTTGTGGCTCACGGGCTCTAGAGCGCAGGTTCAGGAGTTGTGGTGCATGGGCTTAGTTGCTCCACGGCATGTGGGATCTTCCCGGACCAGGGCTCGAACCCGTGTCCCCTGCATTGGCAGGCGGATTCTTAACCACTGCGCCACCAGGGAAGCTCCCCCATCAGAGTGCTCTTTCTTCCCAGAATATTTGTGAGGTTCTGGGAGCAGGAGTGAGGAGCCTCCTGTTTGATTTCCCTTCTTTATCACCTGCAGTCTACAGCTCAGGGCGGCTCAGTAGGAGAGGAGGGGCAGCTCACAGGCTGGCTTCCAGTCCTGGCTGGCCCTGCGGCAGCTCTTGAGTCTTTTGGGCACGTGCTTAAGCTCTTGCTGCATCCATTTCCTTCTCTGTAAAATGGGGATAAGAATTATTGCTCTTCTTCTAGGATTAAATGAGTTTAATAAACGGAAAGCACTTAAACAGTGCCTGATACGCCGTTAGCACCCAGTACACGTTGGGTTTTGTTATTCATTTGTTTGCGTTTTCGATTCAGAAAAGGCTCATTTAAGTTGTAGGCACTTCCGTGGTCAGGCTGGGGACATTCACAACCACCGTGACAACGATAGTAGCTGCCACGTATCAGGTGCCTACTGTGTGTCATAGAAGACCTAGAGGGGGCGCTTAGCATCCGTTTTTCATGATTGTTGCAACAAGCTTCCTATTACTTTCATCTTCCCAGTGAAGAAATGGAGGCTCTTAATATCACCTAGCAGAACATTTTAGGGCTGGGTTTTGTACCCAGGCCTGTGGGACTCCAAAGCTGCCCTCTTTTTGCTTGCCATGCCACCACTCAGGAAGACATGCCTTCCCAGCCTGACCCTTATTGGGCATCTGCTGTGTGCAGACCATTTTCTCATCTGCAGTCACACTGGGCTGTCCAGAAGTTTGGAACGTCTCTATTGTGCCCCCTGTGGAGCAGTCTAACCCTTAGCAGCTCCCTTCTCCAGGGAGTCCGTAAGAGGCTCACTCAGGACAGGCTCACAGTCCCTGGAAGATGGGAAACCGGTGAGGAGGCTGTTGTCATGTAGACAAGAAAAGATGGTGGCCTGAAGGGGGGTTGCTGGCAGGTGGAGAGCAGTGGGTGAGTTCTGGAGAAATCATGATCACTCCCCAGTGGTGTGCACAGTAGCTGCTGGGGGAGTTCCTTGGAGGGAGCGGGGTCTTTGGAGAGATAGTGTTCTGGGAAATCTTTCTAGAAGGTGCTGTGGGGCTCGATCTGACTCCCTAAGGAGGGAAGGGGTCATTTCAGCAGGGGACATGGAGAGCAAAGGTTCGGAGGTGAGAAGCCCTGTGACCGGCTGTGGGGACTACAGGAGGAGGCTGTGATGAGGTCTCTGTCTTCAAGGACTAGCTCCCTGTGTGTTTTGGGACAAGATGCCTGTGGCCCATAGTGGCTCAAGTAGAGTGACCTCCAATACCAGCTCTTCCACAGGGTCAGGGCAGGTTGTGAATTTCAGCGCTCAGGAGAGGCCACCAGGGACAGGCGTGGGGGTGGGAGGTGGATGGGAACCCTTACTGCACCCAAAGGACCTGCCTGAACAGGGAACACTGTATTCATTCATACATTAGTTAAGTCCATCATTGTACTTGATACTGTAGGGCAGGAGGGGAGGGGGAGGGAGGGAGAAAGACAGATGAACCAGTAAGGGATAAATCCCTCTCTGGGAGGAATCGAAGGTTTATGAGAAGCACACTTGTGAGGACTCCTTGAGTTGCAAGAGCCCAGACCCTGCCTTAAGCTGGCTTAAGAAGGAACCAAGGGAATGAGTTCACGGGGCCTGAAACAGGAAGTTCTCAAGGCCCGGGTGGGCCCACCATCAGGACATGGCCTCCCCAGTTAGGAAAAAATGGCCACCAGCCCCTCCAGGCTTATATCCTATTAGCTCAACAACTTCAGGGGCTAGAGTCTTTTATCCCTAACCTGAAGATTGATTGGCCAGGTCTGGGTCACATGTTCATTCCTGAACCAATCACTTTATCCAAAAGCATGGAATACACTGATTGGCCAGCCTGAGTCACATGCTCACGTGGGGGAGGTGGCCAACCTCTGGTAGAGGCTCCCTAAAGGACATCTGGGTGTTTGTTCCCAGAAGAAGGGAAAACAGATGCCAACAGGAGTAAAACCAAAGTCGGCTTCAGAGCGAGTAAGGGCCAGCTCTGCCCTGCAGGTCATGAGTAATTTGAGCTCTCAAGTGAGAGGGCAGAAGCTGGCCACCCACAGAGGGGTGGCTCCATGGGAAGAGGGGTCTTCTGGGACAGGAAATGATGAATCCGGTAGAGGCAACGTTTCCTAACATCTCACGCACTTGATTTTCCTGCACCTGGACTGGATGTCCACTCTTTGCATCCTCCGCAGCTGTCCCTGGAGAGCGTTCCGGGATGAGATTGGAAGCTTTGCTGCAGGCCGCCAGTGGTCTGATTCCTGTTTGGCCACCGTGAACGGTGACTGAGATGGAAGATCTTGCTTTTCCTTTTGAACTCTGCAGGCATCTGTCTAGCCTGGCTCTGTCTGGGTAGTGTGTGGTGTTTTCTGGGCAGAAACCCAAAACTTACCCCTGTTCCTGCTTTGTGGAACTGTTTGTCAGCATCATGGGGGATCGCTGTGGAAGCTTTGTACCTCCTTTTTGTCCCAAGAGGGAGACAGGTTGGTTTGGGAAATGAAAGGGTCAGCTAATGCCATCCTGGGTCACATCAAAGCCAGCCAAAGCCAGGTGAGCTAGCGCATCACAGCTTCCCAGGTGTGGATGTTCAGGCTGTCGGAGGCCTTGGCCCAAGTCCCAGCCCGGCTTTGACTTGCTGCGTGGTCTTGGGCCAGTCTCCCTTCGTTTCCGTGCCTCAGTTTCCTCATTTGTCCACACTGGAACATGAACACTTTCCAGAGGTGAAAGTGCGCACGTGAGTGATGTCATCAAGTTGGGCCCGATTTCCTTCTGTCCCGAGAGACATCGAAACACCCTGTGAGAGTTGGGGCCTCACAACATGTGGCCCTCATTTTAGGACTCACACCTCTCTCTGCTGGGAGAATCAGCTGTGAGATTCATAGACTGCCTGCCCCCGCTCAAGCATGCTGCCTCTCCCCCGGTCCTCCCCTGGGTCCTCCCTCCAGTCGCCCCCTCTCCCTCCCCACTCAGTCCTCCCCTCCTTTCCCCCCATCAATCTCCCCTCCCCAGTCCTCCGCCCTCACCCCCCCCCCCACCTCGTCTCCCCCCCCAGCCCTCCGCCTCGGCCTCCCTGCCTTCTGAGGCGAAGCTCGGCCGCTGCCACCACCTCCCAGCGCTGGCCGCTGAGCCATTAGCCTCACTTCTCACTGGCTGCGCGTCGGCACAGTAATCATTTTCAGATTTACAAGCATTAAATATTTTAATTTAATGCCTTGGCTCTCTTGTAATTCATGCACTTAATTATATGATAATTACTCAAATGAAAGAGATACAGCTGCTGCCGTATCAATTCTAAGGGAAGACTGGGTTTTGAGTTGGACTGAGTTTGGGAGGTGGGCCCACCTCCCTTGCGCTCCCTCTCCAGCCCTTCTTTTCTCTGGGCCACATAGTCTATAACAGCCCGTCCTCCACCAGCCAGTGCTGGGGCCAGGTAATCTGCTCCCATCTGCTCCAGGCACAGGGTGTGGGGACTGCCCTGGCTGGTGACCCACACTCCTGTGGGTGCTGCTCTGGGAACAGAAGTCTAATGGCTGATGAGCAGAGAGGGAGGAGTCTTGGGCTGTCCTCGGGTGGTAGAGAGGAAGGTCCCTTTCTCTGCCCGCCCTGGGGAGCAGGGGCTGTGAATGCCGTCTGGGCTCCGTGCCTGGTGGAAAAGCCGGGGAGCCTTTCTCCTCCTTAGCGATGATGTCTGGGGGTGAGGGGTGGGAAGTGACTGCTCCGCTGAGCATCTCCACCGCTAATGGACAGGGGCCTGGGCCTCCTCCCACTGACCACCAAGGGGTTTGCAAAGACAGAGTCGGAGATGGGTGCAAGGTGCTCTCTAGTGGGAGCACCTTCCTTGTTCCTGTCACCCTTGCTGTCCCCTGCCTCCCCTCCCCTCCTCTTTCCTTCTATCCTTCCCCTTTCCTTTATATTTCCCTATTTTTCTCTCCCTTTTTCTCTTTCCCTATTGACATCTAAAATTGTATTTAATGCCTGAAGGGTACTGGCTGGTCTGTAAGAACGGGAACTATTCATATTTGGCAAGTGTTCCAGCTCCTCGCTCCCCGCCATGTTTGTGGAGCCCTGTTGGGTCTGTTGCTGCTGAGTGGATTGAGCAGAGGCCCTTTACAGTCGATGGCACCAGCAGACTGAGAATCAGGGGGCGTTGCCTTGGGCCAGGACTCTGTGGGTCTGGGGATGACGGCCCTTGGGAGGCTCTCTGCAAAACTGAACCTGCTTCCTTGGGAAGGAAAGCTCCTCCTCTCACCAAGCATCAAAGCCAAGTGCCAGGGGCTTCCCTGGTGGCGCAGTGGTTGAGAGTCCGCCTGCCGATGCAGGGGACACGGGTTCGTGCCCTGGTCTGGGAAGATCCCACATGCCGTGGAGCGGCTGGGCCCGTGAGCCATGGCCGCCGAGCCTGCGCGTCGGGAGCCTGTGCTCCGCAACGGGAGAGGTCACAACAGTGAGAGGCCCGCGTACCACAAAAAAAAAGGAAAAAAAAAGCCAAGTGCCAGGTAGAGGGGTCCTGGGGCGAGGCCCTGGTGACAGGGGTCCGTGGTGCTCTGGCCAAAGCTTGTGAAGAAGTTGAGTCAGGAGGGTAGAATTTCCAAGCCAGTGAGTTCAAGCTTCTGCAAGTGTCCTGGTTTTTAGGGTGAGGAAGCTCCCGTGGCGGGGAAGACCTCGGCCTCTCTGGACCCGCACATTTCCTAGGCATGGGAGAGCTGGGCGGTGCGTTTCTGCTGAAGTGCACGTTTGCACTGAAAAGGGTTACAAACGGTTCGCCCCGTATGCAGACAATTTTCAGCTAGCTTACAGCAGCTGTGGCGCCGTGCTGATAGATTAAAAGCAGCGACCAGCCCCAGAATGAAGTGTATTAGAACTCCTGCTGGGTCGAGCTGGGGAGAGGCCCACACAGCTGTCATCTAGGCCAAGTTTCCAACCGAAACCTCAAGAACAGGCTGGAACTCGGAGAAAAGTTAGCTTTCTAAATGAGGTGGCCGGCTGTTAATCAAGAGAGCGGGGAGGGGGACCGGCGGAATGCTGGGGATTTAGAACAAAAGAGGAGGAGATGATGACTGGGGGTGTCCTGCCCAGACCAGAAACTGTGCAGAATCGTAGCTCCTGGGGCCAGGGACAAAGAGGCTGCTGCAGGTGTGGGCCCCGGGGCAGGGCACAGCATCCCAGCCCCTCTCTGTGTTTTGCTCCAGACAGCTGGCTTGCAGGGTGGGTGAATAAGGACACTGAGGTGTTTCCACGTGATGTCCAAAAGGCCCCAAGACCTTAGTGGCACTGCACCATGCCCAGGGCTCCCTGGCTAGAATGGCTAGGGTGGCTCTCAGGGTTGGGGGGCTGCCTAGGTCTGTCTTTGCCCAGGAAACATTTGCTGTCAGGGTCACCTGCGGCCAGTTTCCCCCTTGCCGTAGCACGGAGGCCTGGCTTTGGACTTCAGTTTTGAGGTCTTTAAGAGATGTCTTCTCTTGTGATGAGAAAGGCTCTTGTCAGGAGTCTGGCTCTGGCCCCTGAGTCTAACTCGAGGCTGGAGGGGGGGAGTGGGTCCCTTGGGGGCCCATCTAGACTACCCAATTATTAGAAAATTCAGAATGCCAAGGTTAGAAATCTGTGTATCATCTCCTCTTCCCCCCTCCTCCCCTGCCCCCTCCTCCCCCGCCCCCTTCTTCTCCTCCTCCTCCTCCTCCCCCCCCTTTGATATGTTCCTATTTTTGAGAAGAGCAAAATGCTTCCCACTGCAAGGGCCAGGTGAGTCTGCACTGCAAAAAAAAGGAATATATCCAACTACAGCCTATGCCCATAATTCAGTTGCAGTTGTCTATATGGTACATCACAGTGAATTCATCCTTTCGACAAACATTTACAGCATCTTCATTTGGGCAGGCCATCGGCCGTGTGTGTGTGTGTGTGTGTGTGTGTGTGTGTGTGTGTGTGTGTGTCAGGGAAGGTGGGGGCTTGCATAAGTATCAGATGCGCTTAATTATTGGGGAATCGCAAACCCTGGTAAAGAGCCTGCTGGTAAATGCCGCTGTGTTACACACCCACTGGGATGGTCCTATGCTGGAAAGAGTTCTGGTTTCTAAAGCTGCCAGGCTTCCCCCCCCCCGCCCCCCCCCCCCCGGCCCATCAGATGGTGGGAAATGAGTTCGGCTTGTCGGGGGGCATGATTTGAGTCTCCTGAGCGGACGTGGAGACGGTGGCTTCTTTCCTGATGTGCAATCAGGTTTCAGGTGTTTGCTTGGATTCCCGAGCTGGCCCTGCTGCTGGGATGGGCTGGTCTAGTGGCAGGCTGAGCGAGGCGGGGGTGTGGACAGCTGCCATTGGCTTGGTCCTCTGTGGTCCACGGGTGTGGGTGAGAGTGGTGCAGACAGGTATGTGGGCCTAGGATCCAGCTCTGGGAGGCAGACCACCACGGTTTGAGTCCCAGCTCTGCCTCTTGGTGCCTCCATGACCTTGAACAGACTACTTAACCTCCCTTGTCCCGTGTCCTTGTCTATAACATGAGGATAATGAACGTCTCTCTCATAGGGCTGTAGTGGAGATTAAATGAGAAAGCATGTAAAATGCTTACAACGACATGTGGTTGTAAGTACCCAATGAATTGTAAGTACCCAATGAATGTGAGCAATTTGGTCAAATTCCTCTTTAATCTAGAGTAATTTGACAAGAATCCTAGAACCTCAAATCATCTAATTTTATCCTCGAATCCACTCACGAGTCTCTTCCACAGGTGCTCAGCTTTCCTTGAATGCCTCCCATGATGGGGAGCTCACCCCCGTCTGCCATGACAATCACAGACAGCTTCTTTCCAAACTGTACATTTTGGCAGTTCTTACCCCATACAAAGACTTTCCTGACTTCCTCTTCAGTGTAGAGACCCAAGAAGGGTCAGCAGCTGCCACCCATTGGGTGTTTACCGGGTGCCAAGCACTGTACATACATTATCTCACCCATCCTCCTGAGTCCTAAGGGGAAGGTATTATTTTGCCTTTGTTTTACTGATGAGGAAACAGAGGGTCAGCGAGTTGACTTGTTTAAGGGTTACACAGATCTAGTGGGCTGGCTGGGACTGAGATCAGGTCTGTCTGATGTCAAAACCCTGTTCTTAACTATCCAAGCAAGCTTAAAACCAACCAAGAATTCTTCGGTCTTTTCCCTGCTTCTTCCCTCTCCATCTCAGTCAGCCCACTTTCCCCCAACGGCTTCTTCCCATCCATGTTTTAGTTGCACGAGCTGGGGAGAGTGCGTCGAGCTGTTACGTTTAGTGACGTGTCATGTATCCGGTTCCTCACGGCACCATTAAGCTGGCGGGGTAACTTCTGTCTGCAGGAGACAGAAACCACTCGCCAATGTTGTATAGTCTCTTAAATTAATAAAAGTAATAATCGGGTAAACTGGTTATTGTAATTTATCCACATAAAGCCGAGCCATGTGCCTGAATTGTCACTCGGGCCTCAAACCGGTAGAAAATAGCCAACAATGACCGGAGGCTCAGTGAGCAGGGCAGCTGCAATCCTGTGGTCTTCAGATTAGGAGAGATGATGAATGCATCCAGAACACATCCGTTTCAGCAAGTGCTGCACGGATTATCAAATTTATTACCAAAAAAATTATTCATTTGTGCCCTATACCACACTTAATGCACCTGAAGTGAGACATTAGAAGTGTGTTTAATTCTGGGGATGGAAGAAAATACAAGTGCAGCAAATCTGCAGTCACAGGAGAAAGTTAATGCCCGGCGAAAAGGAATCAGTTTAGCTCTTGCTATTATATTTGAGGAGAACAGGTTGGTTTTTCTTTTTTATTATTATTATAAAAGCATACAGAGTCTCTTGGATCCCTGGTTCTAGTATTACTTTCAAAGAATATTTAAAGAGAAGTTATGAATTAGGGGGAAGAGACAAATGTGAATAATGTGTGCATGTAACCTCTCTCCATATATATGTATGTATATCTATCTATAAAATGTACGTATACCTGTGTATATCTCTATACATCTATATATCTATTTATCTCTCCATCCATCTATCCATCCATACACACAGTAGTGTGGTATGCTAGTAAATATTTAACAATGAGCTGTCTGGGAGAAAAAAAAAAAAAAGGAAATTCTGTTGGCCAATTTCTGTGGTGTAAATACTCCCACTACGGCTGATTTCAGACTCCCAATCTGACTTCACTGAACGTTGGGTTGGGAAGAGAAGCACAGGATCAGCTCTTGGGAGCTAGTACGAGCTGGCTCCAGCACACCAGTGGTTTCTATACACACATATACGTGTCTATGGTTTAAAGGGAAAAAAGAGAGGCAAATCATATGCATCAGTTAGGGCCCTGAGTATCATCTGTGTGTTTTTCCCAACCATCAGCCTCCGTGGGTGAGCTTGCAATATATTTTATGCAAGTAAAGAGCAGGTCTCCTCCCCTGGAAACATGGAGACTTTATTTTCATTAGGTTCCAAACGCAAGAGGAGAAAAGACAGAAAGAAGAGAAGAGATGGAGGGGGGCAGATTCCAGGCTTGGCCTCCCCTTGCGTCAGCACCACTGCTTGTCTTCAGCGTGCTCGGTGGGCTCCCCTCAGTTTTTATCCAGCCATTGTTCTTTTTTACACTGCTTTTGCACACTGCGGCGTGTCTGGGGAATTTCATTAGTTGGAATATACGTGCAAAGAGTTCTGTTCCACTTTCATAAGGTCCCTGGATGGCTTGGACGAGGCCTCCAGGCCCCATGGTAGAGCCGGTACCACATTCATATTCCTTCCCATCACCATACACATGGTAGCGCGGAGCCCAGACCAATCGAAAACTTGACAGTAAGCCTTTTGATTTTGCGGGGAAACCTTCATCACGCTGCGAGAGGGAAGGGAATATAGCCCAAACTGGACTTCATACTGTGGCAAGCTTGAAATCCCAGCCCCACTGCAGAGCCGGCTGATTGGAATAGTTGGAAACTGTATCCAGGAATTCGGCTGCAAGAACTTGGCTCACAGCAACTTCTGCCGTTTTGAAAGAAAACTTGTCAACTGGGGGAGCCACTTGGGGCCTGGGTTTAATCTGTCCAGGCAGTGAAGATTCACGGAAATGATTGGCCAAATTTCCCTAAAATGTTTAGTGCTCCTGCCTACGTGGGGACTCTGGCGGAGGGGAGAAGCAGGCTTGACGGCTCTGTGTCATCACTGTCACAGCCATGGCTGTTGTTACCGGCTTCGACGCTATTGCTATTTTGCTAATCGCCAACCTGCTGCCCGTGAGATAGCAGAGCTGGAGGTTCAGATAGAGCCACCCAGAGCACGTGCTCTGCTTGGTACCCCCGACCCAGGCTGCTGTGATGGGGTGGTGTTTTTTGTACACCTTTCACCCTGGTAGCATCACCATGACATTTAGGGGGGCTGAGGGTCAGAGAGAGACTGACATTGAAATCGTGGTCGTTTACTTGGTAAATCACAATCAGTGACGCTGTCTCTACTTGGGGGGGAGGTCCACGGGTTGGCTTACCGGAGATGGTGCCTTGATTTCACTCTTCTTTATCTGAAGATGTTAGTGAATGAGGGACCCTACCGTGAAATACCCGTGAAATTCAAGGATCTTTGGTGCCATTACCCAGGAATGTCCTGCCGGTCGTGATGCAGGAGACCTTGGTTCACGTGCACAAATGCTGGGGCTTGACAAACGTCGGTGGAGCCAGGAGTCACGGTGTGCCATCTGAAGGAAAACGTATCACTGTCAACCTCTTTGTCCTTGACAAGGATGTGAAGTCCTAGTCTTTTAAGGGGGGGAAGAGGAGGCTCTTGGGGGAGAGATAAGTCGGTGATGGTGAGATGATTGAGTTAGAGAAATGTCTACAGACAGAACCTGATGAGTAGGTTGACTGGGACCTCCTGGGAAGATTAGAGGGAGTCTCTAGCCATCCGACCCTGGGCTGACGCCCGCGCTCCCCTTACCTCATCACCAAGGAAGTCTTTCTTTTCTTTTTTTTCTTTTTATTTCCCCTGCTCTGCTCCCATCCCCTGACCCCCCCAACTCAGAGACTCCCTCTCTGTCTGGCCTAGCCTTTTCAGGTGACCTGACAACGAGTGTGGCCATGTGTGCTGAGAAGGAAAGTACAAAGTAGGAAGTGAGAATACCCCGGGTAGAGCCCTTTTGTGTGGCAAGGCCACAGATCCGATCATAGACCTCTCTGGGCTGGGCCTCAGTTTCCTGATCTGTGAGATAGAAAGCACCCCACCCCAGACACACACCTGCCTCTCAGAGTGGCGCTGAGGGGCACAGGGGATGATGGACAGTGGAAGAGGCACTTAGACCTCCAGCGTTACCCATCCTGGGGGCAGCCTGGGCTGGGAGTAGGTTCCCGAGGAGCTCAGGACTTGGGCCCACCTTGGACAGTCCCCGAGACCCACTTTCCAAGTGGTCACGACAGCTGTGGCCAAGCCTTGCCGAGTGGGTCCCCCTTCCTCACTCCCAGGTACACCTCGGTGCTTCCCGATGCCAAGACGATTCAGCGGCGTGCGGGAACCTAGTAATTTCTCAGCTGGAGAGCGTTGTAAAAATAAATGTCTTCTGGAGGTTGAAAGGTTGTCAAATACACACCGAGCCTAATTGGGTCCTCAAAATGTTCAATTCCCGCTGATTTTCATGGAAGATGTGGATGTGGGATGGTGTGTATGTGTGTGTGTGTGCATGTGTGCGTGTGTGAATTCACAGGCAAATTTGGGCAAATGATAACTTTTGAGATGTGTAGCTATGCACGTGTGCCTGAATCTGATTGGTCCACTGTTGAGCAAAGGGATGCTGTCCCCTCCACCTTGGGAAGGGTCCACTGGGCCACATCTGGGCCCACTCCTCTCATCCTGGACCAGCCAAGTTGGGAAGGGACTCAGAGCCAGACCAGCCCGGAGCCACGACCATGAACCTGTAGAGGTGCCGCGGGACTTTCTCCCCCTGCGGGGTGAACATCACAACACTAGTTAATACTTCTTGGGTGCCCAAATGCCAAGCACAGTTTAAATGCTGTACATATGTTAACTCATTTACATCGCCGCTTAGCACAGCATAGAGGCTGGGAGGATCCAATGCAGTGCAGCCGTGGGCTTTGTCCCGGCGAGGTCCATCCCTGAGCCCAAGTTCTGAGCACCTGCCCGACAGAGTTGACTTCGGGGCTTGGAATTGATTTCAAGAACAGTCCTTGCTTCCATCTTACTGCAGGCCAACTGATGTCAGAGACTGTCACACTACAAAGTGACCCCGTGCGACTCTGGTGCCGGCTGATTCATTCCCTTTCTCTGTGACCAGGCACACATCCTATCCCCTCTCTGGGCTGTCTCCCCATTTGAGGATTGGCCCCTCTGGAGCCATCCCTCTACTGCTTTGGGGCCCCCAGATTCCCAGGCCCGGGGACCCTTTGCTCAAATTTAGCATCCAGCACTTGACTTAGTTCGCTGCAGGGTAGCTGCAACCTGTCTGGGTGGAAATGAAGAGCCGATGCTGAGGGAAGCTTCAGGATGGAACCTCTTCCCTCCTGGCCCTTCCCCGGAACCCCTGCTTGCGGCCTCCCTTCATCTGGTGGGTTAGGAGGAGCCCTCAGACACCCGAGTGCCCTTCCTGGGACATTAGCCCTCTCCTCTTGGTGAATCCAATGCGTTTGGAAGGACTGGGTGCCCACTTAAGGACCACATCGCCTTATAGCTCCCTGGGCCCTGTAAGAGAGGGTCCTCCCGCTGCCCTTAGGTTGACGGACATCCCATTCCCTCATCTGGTCCAGCCTCTGGCCATGCCGCCCTTCGACACCCAAGCTCCTGTCTACCCACTGCCAGACGATGGGGTCAGGGCGCTGCGTGCCCAGCCCCGGGGTTCCGCCCAGCCTGCAGCCCCCTCCACCGTCGCCCGATTGTTTGTTCAGCTAAGACAGCCGGCCCGGGGAGTAGGAGCGGGGCTGGGCTGCAGCGTCTGGCCCGGTTCCTCCTGCCAGGGGCTCATTTGTATGCAGAAGGGATTAGGCGGAATTTACCGTGGCCTCGCCCTGGGGAGCTGCTCGCGCCCTAGGAAGACTCTTGGAAGGCGGTGTGCAGTTGGTAAGATTAGAACAGGCCCTTCTGCCGCCGCGCACGCCCTGGTCACTCTCCAGGCCGCCAACATCGAAATCATTTTCATTTATAACCTTTTTGATCATCCAGCCTCAAAGAGGGCCCGCCATGTGGGACAGCGGGCACCAAAATGGCCCAATTATTTGGAAGAGGAGGGAGCTGCTGAAAACAGTCAGATGTGAGAGACAGGGCACTTGATCTGGGCTCATGGCTTTTTTTCCTGCCTTCTCCCACCTATATTTTTACAGCTGTTGACATATATTGAGTTACATGTGCCTGGCCTCGATCCCCGCGGTACTGTTTCAAAGATCTGTTCACCATGAAGTGTGTGGTTCTCAAGTAAATGACTGACTTCAAGAAAGCACAGTAGTTTAAATGTTACTATAAATACGGGAGCTAAGACATTTTAATTATAAGTTTTGAGTTTTACAGTGGTAAGTACACCAGTCATTTACAAAAGAATTTGTGTGGAGCTCCAAGACTGTGCCCTCTTGTGGATAAAGAAGTAACTGCAGCTGGTTAATTCTGCAGCCTGGTGGCCAGGAGGGGCGGAGGGTGGCTGGAGCCCTTGGAAGTCTCAGTTCGGGACGTCAACTGCACACATTTATGGCGCCCCTCTGCTTGCAGAGTGCTGAGCTGGGGCCTCGGAGTTGATGGGGCAAAGACTCCCCTCTCACGTTTATAATCCCGTGGGAGAGGACAGCTAGCACATCAACCAGCACTCTCTTGGGGAAGGGGAGGGCTTTGGAGAAGAGGTAATAACACTTCTGCTCTGTCTTGAAGGGTGAGGAGAGCCACAGGGAGTATTTGGAAATGAGCAAAAACCCAAGTCGGTCTTCGGTGTGAAAACAAATATTCTGAGCAAGGTGGACTGACCGCCCCGCCCCTGCGCACGGCTCGCCTTCTCCCTGGTGTCATTTAAGTTCTCCACCCCAACAATTGGAAAGCTCCCAGGGGCAGGGAGATGTCAATGGCCTGGTGGGCTTGGAAGCCCAGCCCTTGGGTGCATTGGGTGAAGATAATTCCTAGGTGAGATGAGAGGGAAGCCAGCCTGTGGCTCTCATGTTCTTGTAGTTTTGATGGGAGCAGTCTTTTGGGTCACCTTGTTTACGCTCTAGTGACAAGGCATTAGATTAAATGAAAGAAGCAGACCTGGGCTGGTGCATGACTGTTGCCCATCTCATCCACCCCATTCCATCCATCCATTCATCCATCCACCTGTTTCTCCACCATCCATCCAGCTATCCATCCATCCACCCATCGCCTGTCTACCCATCTATTTACCTATACACTTAACCATCCATCTACCGACTCACTCATCCATCCATCTACCATCCACTCACATGTCTGTCTGTCTGTCTACCATCCATGTTAACTATTCATCTGTCCATCCACCATCTATCCATCCACAGATCCATTTATAATCCCTGAGACATTATAGTGTAGGAGTTAAAAGCAGGGGTTCTCTTGAATTCAAATCCTACCTCCATCACTTATTAACATTGTGTCCTTGGGCAAGCTACTCAGCCTGTGAGTTAATCCTCTTCATCTGTAAAATGGGGGAAAATAGTAAACGCTAGTCAAAGCACGTTGCTGAAATTAAATGAGATAGTGCATGAAAAATGCTTAGCATGGGGCCTGGAAAACAGTAAGGACTCAGTAAGTGTTGGTTTTGCGTACTGCGTGACACCTGTGTGCCGGACTCTGTCCCACAGCCTGAGCTGAACTCCTTAGAGCTTCAGGCATTGGCTGGAGAGCTTCCTCCTGGGAACAAGGGGCTTCTGCCTCATAGCAAAGTCTGGGATTCAAGCAGGAGGAGCTTATGATGTGGGCATTAAGGACTATTACGAAATGGCCAGTGTGTTTTGTTTTTAATCGCTGTTTTGAGGGGGAAATTCCTGTCTCACGTATCTGCACCTGCCCTGTTTTTAATGTAGGCGTGTTTGCCTCATGTCCATGAGGCCTCTTACAATTTTTTAAACAATTAATTATAAAATAAACATACAAAACACCAAAGAAAACGAAACTCCTTGTTGAAGTATCCAAGATCCCAATTATGGTCTTGCCAAAGCCCTTAACACTTGAAGACGCTGTTTGGACTGTATGGACTCATTGCTACTTACATTCTAATTCACTTATTCTTTGACTGCTTTCTTGCATATTTCTTCAGCGTACACGTGTTGAGTGCCAGCTGTATACCAGGCACTGTGCCAGGTGGTTTTGTCAAGATCACGTGTAACTTCTTGTAAGATCTGTTTCTGAGGGAAGTGGATCAGAATCTTGACTATGGGTTTCTGTGAGACGTAGAGTTGAGGGTGATCTTTATCTGTTTTTGTACTTTGCAAATGTCCTATAATAACCACGCAATGCTTTTGTATCATCAGAAAAGCCAACTAAAAACCATCCAGGAAAATCAGAGCCTCTGCCCTCACATGGCCAAGATGATGCTGCAGGATTGTACTAACTTAACTGTAATCTC